>NC_090265.1:1240887713-1241575213 GCF_040414725.1 Anabrus simplex | reverse complement strand
GATACTAGTACATTTCAAGATGAATGCATACTCGACAGCAATGATTTAATATTATTTTAATATAGGCCCTACACCAATAACGTATTGTGACGCTCTTCTTACAAGAATGTATTAAGTGAAATCGGAGGTCTTTTGCGCCTGATGCTTTGAAGATGAATCATGTCATATACGGCAAACCACCCGCGGAGAACAAAGAAAAATTTATGTGAATTTGCACTATTTGCCCTGCCGCCCTACCATAATGTATCGAAAGACATCTACCCAGTACTTAATTCGTTTCGTGGAGCTCAATTTAAACTTTAACGCATTTCAGTAATATTAATGTAATCTGGGCTTAAACGTTCCAAAATATTTAAAAAAAAGATTGATCTATTTTTCTCATATTTCAAACTACCAATGCAGGGTGCAAACACGTTTTGACTTTGAAATTATTGTGTGATCTGATAATCTTAGCGAACTTAGTACTTTACAGGTATGTATTAACAAACGTTTGATAAGTGAATCAACGAGAACAGACTGTGAATAACTGCTAAACATGTATATTCGGAAAACTAATTAGAAAGTAAGAATAAATAATTTATTTAACAAATTTGTATCAAAAGAATTGCCGTTTTTATTTATAACTTATTTGAATCTACATAAATATGGCTATTTTAATCATTTCCGGGTCATATGTTGTAATTTTTACGTCATATTTCGTTACTTTTGAGGTCATATTTCGTCAATTTTGAGGTATATTAGCTTGCTTATTTGGGCTATTTTCAGGTCTTAAACATCCGAGCCCTAGTCATAAGTACTGAAAATAACTGGAAGTTTATTTTAACATTCAAAGTTCTTTTTTATTTAGAAATTTAAATACAAATTACACAACAAATTTTATTTAAATATCACTTTGTCAGAAACATAAGGAATGTCTGTCTGTTAAGTCATCAGCCCAGAGGCTGGTTGGATCCTCAAATAGCACCACCAAAGGCTATACAGTCATAGGGAAACCACAAAAACCAATAAATAATCATAATAATCGTATGGCCTCAACTACTGTGTGCAGACATTTCAATTTGACGCTATCTGGCTGTCTGCTCGTCAATTTCGACGTTCCATTTTACTCTAGGCCCACTAGATGGCAGACCGAGTAAACCGAAACTCTCTTGGGCGTCTATGGCTGATATTTAATAAATTTTGTCGGGTAAACACCAAATGTGCCACCAGAGATCTTTTACATGCCGACATCGTACGACATGGAGTGTCAAATGGACTTTTTTTTTCCGACCTTCAAAAATCCGACTACCTCTGCCGGGTTTGCACCCGCTATCTTGGGATCCGGAGGCCGACACTCTACCACTGATCCACAGAGGCAGCTACAAAAACCAATGGCAGAGCCCAAATAAGGCGTACTAGGCAAGATGAGGAGTGAGGTAGTTTGCCATTGCTTTCCTCACTGGGCCAGCCGGTGCTACTGCAGCACGACTGATCCTATGAGCAACACCTTTCATAACACAAAGACACTAGTTGTGCTCCAAATGTCATCACCCAGCACCACCCATACCCCAGCAGCTTCCATATTGTCACAGCCATGGATGAGACTGGGACTTCGGTGGAAGCTACACTTTACTCTGGCCTGTGCCAAGAGACGGATACAAAAATACTGCATCCATCAAGAAATGGCAACAGGCGGACATAAGGAATAACTAATCAAATAATTTTAGTCACTGTTGTGTTAATTGTGTCTCAGAATCCTTGGAAAACTCTTTAAATAAAGAATATTTATTCACTGTCACAAAATATATAATACATATTATATATTATATATATAATATATATTTTTTCATGACAGCAAACGATAAGTTCGCTAGTCAATGTTTTATTATTACAATAAAATGAATATTCGTTTAGATATTAATAATAAGAAGAAATTGCGCACAAAAGTGCATTACATTTTAGAGTAATCCAATAAGGAAACTGTTCTTTTGCTGCATACACTAAAATGGTATCGTTCACATCGTTTGTTACATAACACGCACACGCACCGCGCAGATGGGTCATGAAAACCAGGTCGTACGCACAGTTTGTGATGGAAACCATGTATGGCCAGTCTATTCAGAGCACTCCTCAGTTCGTTGTTCGGCCCAGTCCAGCTTCGATTAATCATTGCGTCCGTCCCGTACAATTCCAAGTCATTTTCCGCTCGTTTTCTTAGTCTAATATGAAGTAGTTCCTGTTCTTGTCGTGTGGAGGGTAATTGTAGTCTCATTCTTATGTCTTCCATAAGGAAGGTTTCTCTGGCTAGCTCATAATCAAGTCTTGACTGTGACATTTTGGAAATGCCTAAAATTCTTTTCAAGAATCTAGCCTTGACATTCTCAATAACTCTAAGGTCAGATAGAGTTAGATGTTCCCAAATTAGCTCCAAACCGTATGTCAGGGCAGGTAGAACCTTTGCATAGAACAGCGTCATGGCTGTATTTAGAGACAGTTTAGTGGGTTCCTTCAAATCATACATATTTCTTATGGCTGCCAATGACCTTTCTCTTATATGAATTCTAAAAGAAGAATATTCGTTTAGATATAAGTTCTCAATAAATAATAAAATTGTACCTAGAAATTATGCCTTTAGTTAGTCTCCTTTTCAACCGAAACATTGTTATTATTGATGTAGGCCTATGTTGAATTTTCACGACCGCATTGTAATTGAAACCGAATTTCAACCTATTAGATCGTGTTACGTACATTTAGTACGGGTAGAAAAGATGTTATTATTATCTCTATTTCTATTTACATCTCCATGACAATGAAAAGGTGGTGGTGATTGTTATTTTAAGAGAAAATATAAATGGACAACTATCAACTCTTAACACCGATCACAGGACAAAAGGAAGAGTTCCAACACTTCGACAAATGAAGGGATCGGCCAAAGAAAGGCAAGGGCCACGAAGGGCGTGAAAATGAAAGACTCCCTAGCATTCATGGACCTAATATCAGCGGGATCAGAAAAGAACAACAGTTGACCAAGTGAGGATGGAGAGGACTGATGAAAGTGTGTAGCCTGGCACAACTAAGTGGAAGCAATGCCAGAACTCAGCTAAGAACCCCGTGGTTGCCAATCCACGCTCCCAAGTTTAAATCCCCTGGGACCCTTTACAGCCGCCTCTTACGACAGGCAAGGGATACCGTGGATTTATTCTACAGGCCCCACTCTCAGTACACCCGTTATATAGTACTAACAATAAGCCTACACAGTACGTCTATGTAACTTTAACATTAAAGATTGCTGCTATTGGCTCCTTAGCTTCATGGTCAGGGTCAAGACCTCCGTTTCAGAGGGTCATAGGTTCGAGTCGTGGCCGGGTCGCTTCTTAACTGCGTCTACTTAATGAAATTTATCTAATTAGGGAATAGATGTCTGCATTTGCCTCAATGCACTCTTTTAATACACACACAACACACTACACTACCAACCACCATAGAAACACACAATATTTTTTGTTGTTGTTGTTGTTGTTTATTTGCGAGTGGCTTAACGTCGCATTAACGTATTTTCAGGGCTACCGACGGTGGGATTCAAACCTACCATCTGCCGAATGCAAGTTCACAGCTACGCCACGCTAACCGCATGGCCAACTCGCTCGGTACTCGTAATAGTGAATACATCCCTCCACATAGGTTTGGTGTTAGGAAGAGCATCCGGTCGTAAAACAGACTCCAGTCCATTGTGCTACACAGTTGGCACCCCCAACTCCACAAGGATGTGGGGAAAACGGAAGAAGTATAGAAAAATTCTATGGCAATATTGCTTTTTTCCAGTGGCGGCGCGTGACTTTTACAGTAAGGGAGGCACATATCATAAGCTAGGAAGATGTATAAAATAAATATAATAACTCACATTATCTTGTGCTATTTGAATGTTAATTCCATCCGCCTCTCCTTCTTGACGAATTATTCTATGACAAGGCTGTAGAATTCTTCTTCATTCTTTGATGACTTCAATTTTAGTAACGTGTTCTCAATCGACAGTAGAGATAAGTTCGAGAGTCTCTGTTGTCCCTGTGTATTTCTGCAGTAGGTGTGGATTCTCCGAAGTGCCGAAAATGAACGTTCGGCACTAGCACTGGACACTGGGATAGTTGAAATCAACGCTAATAACTTAAACAGTTCAGAAAAGGCAGAAGATGACAATCCACTACTTTTTAAATAAAACAAAAGTTTTAGAACTCCCATCGTAAGATACTCATCGGAGGAATAAGCTACGCTGAGCTCGCTTCTTAGACGGGCGAAGTCAAAATGCTGACCGTAACTTTGTTTCAAAGAACAGAATGCTGCTTCAGGAAAACTTTTCTTCGTGTTCCTTTGATCAACTAACTCTAAAAATGTTAATTTCTCGAGTGCTTGGAATCGAACTTCTAGTTGGGTATGTATATTGTCATATATCTCGCAATATATGCGACGGCAGTGTGAATTTATGCCGCAGGTTTCATTTTGACGTAGTCTCTTCTTTGGCAGTTCGCATCTCTCTTGACGTTTGTTCCATACTCTTTCAAATTCATTTCTTTTTCCCTGAATGATACTTTTTTGTTTCCCCTACTTTGGCAATACAGAAATTTACATCCAGTGCTTTCGTTTGAAGAATTGCAAAGAGAGAATCGGTTAAGCAAAATATCTCGCTGAAAACTAATAAAATGAAATTGAACTGGAATTCTGAGAGAACGCTGTTAAAACCTCGAGCTTCGTGATACGTTTGACTATCCCATTGCTCTGGATTATCAAGGATATTCTCGAACAACTGAACTAATTCTTCTTTTTGTTCACGAACTGTTTCAACAAGTCTTCCGTTGTAATTCCATCGTGTTGGACACACTTTAGGAAATCGTCTCTTGACTTCTTTATCTAATGCAGCAGTTCTCTTCGTCGAATTAGAAAAGAAAGAGGCCAAGCTACTCAGAGTCATGAAGAATATTTTACATTCCTTTATATTAGAAGTTGTCTATGTAAGGACAAGGTTCAGTCTGTGAGCAAAACAATGTATGAATATAGCGTCGGGATATTTGTTTTCAACTCTTTTCTGTAAACCACTGAGGTCTCCTGACATCACTGCGGCTCCATCGTAACATTGAGCGACTAGTTTAGAACCACAGTTGAAATCGTCCATTATGTGGAACACGTGATCTGCAAGAGCAGGAGCACTGCGATCGGCGCTTACGTCGGTAAATCCAAGAAATCGCTCCTGTACTTCTCCATCAGCAGACGTGAACCTAACAACAGTTGAAAGTTGGGAATGGGCAGTAATATCAGTAGTTTCATCAATAATAATCGCCACGAATGGTGACTGTGATATTTCTTTCTTTATTTCGGTCAATAACACACTGGCTACTCCGTCAATTAAACCATTTTGTATTTGATGTGAAAGACCTGTGAACACCGTTGCTTTCTGCAAATGATTTGCCAGTGTGTCGTCATACTTGCTCAGCAGCGTTATGAGTTCTATATAATTTCCACGATTTAAGGAACTTTTATCTTCTGCATGCGCTCTGAAAGGAAGTTCTTGTCTTGCAAGATACATTACAACGTCAATCAGTCGTTGGATCACCTTTCTATTCTGTTTTACCAACTCGTTATGTTTTATTGTCTCCAGTTTACGCTGCTGATCGAGTAGCAAATCTATTCTGGTCGTTCCGAAAGTTGTTAACAGAATTTCAGCTCGGATATGTGTTTGTGATTGCTGATGAGGCTGGGATGCTTTAAGCAAGTTATTCATATCATCGAAGCCTACACTGTTCCACACCCCCTTTTCATTTGAAAATAGAACGCAAGGCCAACAATAGAGTTTTGATGTTTTTTGACAACCACATAACCAGCCTATTTTTCCATGCTGCTCTGTATTAAAGTGTCGAACACAACGTTTTGTTTTAGTTTTTACACCCGGTAAATCAGGCATTGGCCTGCCACCGGAAATTATATTACTCTTCTCTTGAAAAGCCCTCGAACTCATGCCCTGGATTAAGAGAGATTCTAATACGCATCCACATCCCCCTCCGCTCTCATCACTCGCGTCGACAGTTGCCATGCTTCAGAGACTCAAATTGGGGAATGAGCACACTCAATGCATTCCCTTCTAAGCCGGCAGAATCGCAGTAGTTCCTTTAATTTACATGTGCGCACGTAAATTTGGTGTAATTTTCACAAATAACATAAAGTAAATTAAATGGTACAACTCACAGTACGATATTTCACTTCAGTTGGAAATACAAGCACAATTAAATCTTTTTCTCACAAGTTTTATCACAATTATCACATACAAATATTCTCGAACGGAATGAGTAGTCAGATGCATTCCCTTGGCTCGCCCCACGAAGCTTGCCGAACCCAAACGAATAATTACGAAGGGACCAGAGCGAAGCCAAGGTCGAGTCTGGCAACAGCAAAATTTGGCAACAGCAAGCCACTTGCTGACGAGCGGCCGTGATGTGAGTATCACGCGAGCTCATGGAGACAGACGTATGTTTGCAGCTCTCAACTGTCCATGCACACTGTCACGTTAAAATAAAGTTAATTATATATTATACCAAACGACACAAAACTTAAAATAAATACTGGTTGCAATAACATGCTTAATTTTTTCTTTGTGTAATATTTTTTAAGGGAATGACTCATTCCTTTCATTCCATGGAATAACCGCCCCTGCTTTTTTCTCTTCTTTTTTAAATCTCGGTGGTAGTATCCCGTACTTCCTCTTAATTCGCGAAACGGAACACTGAAGTGACAACCCACCCTGAGAAGGTACCAATCTTTCGAGGCCCTTTCGTCTCTCTACAAGCATGGCATGTATTTCTTGTACTGTGTTGACATCTTCACACACGTACATGCCAATTAACCAGTGTTGCCAACCCACAAATCTTTTCTCCGATAAATTCCGCTAAATTTCGAACTGAGCAAAATAGCATATACTAGCTGTTTTAATAGAGAAGATTGTCTCAACACTCGCCAGTTTCAGAACAGGTCATCCATCTTTTCCTCCCAGCACTGTATCCTCTGAAGCAGGCGTGCTGGGTTGAGGTCCTGTGATTTCATATGAAGCCACATGGCACTATTCCTTTTCAAAATACATGCTGACATTGCACAGTAGCAAAGCACATACGGAAATTTTCAAATCTTTTTCTAAAGTTATTTTCACTTTCATTACTGTTTTCATTGTTTATGATAAGTGCGGAAAGAAATAATGTAAAATAATTTCGCATTTTTATGGCACTGCCAACAGATGCATCGTCCGTGCTTGGGATCACCAACTAGTCTTTTAAAGTGTAATTATTTAACCAGTCTTCGCGAAACATGTGACTGTACTTTTCAACCTTTTCTTTCGACATATTGACCTACCGTACCAAAAAGAACCTAATGTCAAAAGAAAGACGATATCAAACACGACAGTACCCGGCTCATCAAGAGAACAGTAACGATTGCAACAAATTCTGACAGGCTGTGGGCCAGAGCTGGTCTAGGAAACGAGTGGTAGTATGCAGCATACCTTCAATACAGCGGTATTAACTAGACTATGATACCGTAGTAAGTTCTAGATTATTTTTTCTACTGGTGATGAAAGGTGATATTGTTGCCTCTGAAAATCGTTAACAGAAGTTTGAAAATCCGTCAAAAAATCCGCTGTCCGCTAAATGGAAAATGTTTCCGCTTTTCCATTTAAAAATCCGCTGAGTGGGCAACACTGCAATTAACTCTTTGCTTTGTTTCATACTGCTTGTTGCAGGGACTTACTTCCTGACACATTCAGGCCTTCACAACTCATATGAATTTCACCACTACCTTGGTTTTGTCTCATTTGTCCGTCATTAACACCGTGTTGAGAGTTGGTGGTTGTCCATTTACATTTTCTCTTAAGACAATAATCACTACCACCTTCTCATTGCCATGAAGATGATAATAACGAGGTTTCGACTGAAAAGGAGATTAACTAAAGGCATAATTTCTAGGGAGATAACTAGCTATTCATGAATAAAATATGTGTATATTGTCTTTGTACAATTTATTGAGAATTAGTATCTACACGTATCTTCATTTTACTTTATAATAATAAAATTACACTGACTTGTAAACCTCTCGTTTGCTGTCATGAATATTTTTTCTTTTTTTTTTTTTTTTTTTTTTGTGAAAGTGAATAAATATTCTTTATTTGCAGAGAGTTTTCCAAGGATTCTGATTAAAGACATGTAACTAACAACAGTTTTGAATAAAATTATTTGATGATTTATTTCTTATATTTCTGACAAAGTGATATTTAATATCAAATTTATTGTGTAATTTGTATTTACACTGACTGACAGAGCAAATGCAACACCAAGAAGGAGTGGTCAGAACTTTATGCCAATTGCAGGGTAGACTGACGTCACTGAGGTATGCTCATGATGTGAAATGCGCCGCTGTGCTGCGCACGTAGCGAACGATATATGGGACACGGCGTTGGCGAATGGCCCACTTCGTACCGTGATTTCTCAGCCGACAGTCATTGTAGAACGTGTTGTCGTGTGCCACAGGACACGTGTATAGCTAAGAATGCCAGGCCGCCGTCAACGGAGGCATTTCCAGCAGACAGACGACTTTACGAGGGGTATGGTGATCGGGCTGAGAAGGGCAGGTTGGTCGCTTCGTCAAATCGCAGCCGATACCCATAGGGATGTGTCCACGGTGCAGCGCCTGTGGCGAAGATGGTTGGCGCAGGGACATGTGGCACGTGCGAGGGGTCCAGGCGCAGCCCGAGTGACGTCAGCACGCGAGGATCGGCGCATCCGCCGCCAAGCGGTGGCAGCCCCGCGCGCCACGTCAACCGCCATTCTTCAGCATGTGCAAGACACCCTGGTTGTTCCAATATCGACCAGAACAATTTCCCGTCGATTGGTTGAAGGAGGCCTGCAATCCCGGCGTCCGCTCAGAAGACTACCATTGACTCCACAGCATAGACGTGCACGCCTGGCATGGTGCCGGGCTAGAGCGACTTGGATGAGGGAATGGCGGAACGTCGTGTTCTCCGATGAGTCACGCTTCTGTTCTGTCAGTGATAGTCACCGCAGACGAGTGTGGCGTCGGCGTGGAGAAAGGTCAAATCCGGCAGTAACTGTGGAGCGCCCTACCGCTAGACAACGCGGCATCATGGTTTGGGGCGCTATTGCGTATGATTTCACGTCACCTCTAGTGCGTATTCAAGGCACGTTAAATGCCCACCGCTACGTGCAGCATGTGCTGCTGCCGGTGGCACTCCCGTACCTTCAGGGGCTGCCCAATGCTCTGTTTCAGCAGGATAATGCCCGCCCACACACTGCTCGCATCTCCCAACAGGCTCTACGAGGTGTACAGATGCTTCCGTGGCCAGCGTACTCTCCGGATCTCTCACCAATCGAACACGTGTGGGATCTCATTGGACGCCGTTTGCAAACTCTGCCCCAGCCTCGTACGGACGACCAACTGTGGCAAATGGTTGACAGAGAATGGAGAACCATCCCTCAGGACACCATCCGCACTCTTATTGACTCTGTACCTCGACGTGTTTCTGCGTGCATCGCCGCTCGCGGTGGTCCTACATCCTACTGAGTCGATGCCGTGCGCATTGTGCAACCTGCATATCGGTTTGAAGTAAACATCAATTATTCATCCGTGCCGTCTCTGTTTTTTCCCCAACTTTCATCCCTTTCGAACCACTCCTCCTTGGTGTTGCATTGTCACTGTCAGTCAGTGTACATTCTCAAAAAAACTTCGAATGTTAAAATACACTTCCAGTTATTTTCAATAATTATGACTAATGGAGATGATGTCATGTTATCATCTATAAAATAAGTACTAGAATGAAAGTTTGTTTATATTTCAGTATTCCTATGACATTAATGCGAGTCCCAGCGCTCGCGCGCAGCCGCTGGCCTCTATCGGCTGCTAGGGATACTGTTTCGGGTCGGAGCGGAGTCGGTTATGTCAAGACCCTGTCGTGAGAGGGCGTCAGATGCGCCTGCAATCGCGGCATGTTGACGTCACCAGAAAAAGGGCACTGTTAGTGAAGCTTTATTTACTTTATTTTGGTTCAATAAAACCCCGTGTCTTGTCAATCATTGTGTCAGTTACTACCTCTCTACCTTTAATATATCGTGAAATATTGCCTCGTCAAATGTTAACGGACTTTTGGATCGTCCTGTATTATTTAGGCCCGCACTTGAATCTGACACCACACATCAGATCTTTTCACTAATAAAAATAAAGCATAATGTGTGAATTCCAACCAGTGTTTTTTTAATTGAGTTGACTATTTTTAAACAGGCTCTACACAAACAAATTACTTAGAAAAAATATGCATATATTTTTAAATGACAAGAATTTAACAGGACTCTTGATTTATCCTTTTATAAAAGGCATGAATCTGTGTAAAGGATTTTTTTTCATAAACAGCTTCGTTTAGCGAGATGGACAGCAAACAATGATATGCTAATAAATGGGGTGAAAAATCAGGTTGTCCCATCACGAGAAAAGGTTCCTTCAGTTGTAATTACTGTGTTCATGGGGTGATTGTAGCTTATGGGGACTGCTACAAGTACCCCCGTATTAATACAAGGAAAGTCTGGCCTTATCGCTAAATGGCTAGCGTGCTGGCATTTGGTCCAAGATGTCCCGGGTTCGATTACCAGCTGGACCGAGGATATTGACTTTCATTGGCTAATCCTCTAGTTCGGGGATTCTCTCTCTCTCTCTCTCTCTGCGTGTGTTTTGTCTTCATCTGTAGAATTAATATTAGTTAGGGTCCCATTCTCACAGATGTGCAGGTCGCCTATAGATCGTCAAGTCTAAAGACCTGCACCAGGCGTCTCCGGAAGCCACACGACATTAATACAAGGAAAGAGATCTCCAGGATGAGAAAAAGGAGTGATGAACTACTAGTGCACAGAAGAACTCCACGTTCACTCATAGGTATATGGACAACTATTTAAAATTTGGTTTTATACGGTGCCTTGGCACTGATAATGTTCTGGAAGATGAAGCTTTGACGCCATTGCAACTTTTCGCCTCCCCAGCTCATAACATTCCGATTTAGTCAACACCTTACTATTTCATGTGAATTTGGATATTTGTTTATCATTTTATCCAGAATTTCGAATTATTCATAGAATTAAGAGCAGTTTTTAGTTCTTTTTTCTGATGATAATTTTAAAAGTTGAAGGGTTTCTTCATCGGAAAAAGCTGTCTTTTTGTGTTCGAAAAGAGGGTTTACAATCCACATGCTTTATCTCCGGAGATTTTCATGTTCGGGAGAGTACTTTTCAAACGATAACATCTCCAAGTGAGCTGCAGTAATATTAGAGCCTGAATCGCGCGAGTCTGCTTCTATAATAAAATCGCAGCACGACTGAAACACTTCACTATTTCCTTCTGTGATTACTTTAACGTCCGTCTCCGTGGTGTAGTGGTTAGTGTGATTAGTGCCACCCCAGGAGGCCCGGGTTCGATTCCCGGCTCTGCCACGAAATTTGAAAAGTGGTACGAAGTCTGAAACGGGGTCCACTCAGCCTCGGGAGGTCAAGTGAGTAGAGGGGGGTTCGATTCCGTCCTCAGCCATCCTGGAAGTGGTTTTCCGTGGTTTCCCACTTATCCTTCAGGCAAATGCTGGGATGGTACCTAACTTAAGGCCAGGGCCGCTTCCTTCCCTCTTCCTTGTCTATCCCTTCTAAACTTCCCATGCTCCCCACCAGGCCCCTATTCAGTATAGCAAGTGAGGCTGCCTGGACGAGGTACTGGTTATCCTCCCCAGTTGTATCCCCGACCCAGAGTCTGAAGCTCCAGGATACTGACTTGAGGTGGTAGAGGTGGGATCCCTCGCTGAGTCTGAGGAGAAAACCTACCCTTGACGGTAAGCAGATGAAGAAGAAGAAGAAGAAGAAGAAGAAGAAGAATATTACTTTAACCCAGAGCATGGGTTTCTTTCTGAATGATTCGACTGGAATAGAGACAAAGTCTCTCATAGTGCATTGGCACTGCCGGTGGTTCCAAGTAGCCTACGCAGTGGTCTCCACAGTATGCACTAGCCAGCGTCTTGGTAGGGGCTAGGTACCAACTGATGAGCCCAACCTAGCACACGAGGGCGAAGCGCTGGCAACCAGGAATGAGTTAGCTGGAAAATTTATAATGTCCAATAACGGACCATTTATATTGGTATTATAAATTTACTCATTCAGGACAAATATTTCAGATTCCCTATGGGAATCAACATCTATATCATCTGATTCGACTGAGACATAGAAAACATTGTAATTTCTCTTTTATTCATTATGTAGTACGAAAGATTATTTTACTTAAAAATGCATTTCACTACAAAATTTCTGCAATACCATGCATAGCACGTACGGTCCAAGAGTCAGACCGTACACCGAAAAGGAAGGGCAAAATACCATACGTGGACGGTCCTGACGGTACGGTTGGCAACACTGTAGGAGGTAGCTCCAAATACAGTAAAGACAATACGCGACACTTCCGGATTTAGCCTTGTTAAAATGGGAGACAATTCGATGGTGGCGCTCCTAGTGACTTGACCTGAAAAGTCGCGCTAAATTCAAATATCAATGGAAATGCATATACGAAAATGGATAAATAAATTACGTCTAAAAAGAAAGTTTTATTGAGATATTATCTTCGAAGTTGCTAAAGCCATTCTGGATAAATGAATGAAGAATTATTTAAAAGGTTATTATTTAAAGACTGAAATTAGACATATAAACAAGATGTGAAATGGACTGCTTGTGAAATGGCTTGATCTTTCATTTATGCATTACTTTTGTGCTTTAGCATTCCTGCCTGAACTTTTACGGTTAGATTTGTCCTTTTTATCATTTAAAAACATTGTAAATTCACATTAAGACACTTGTCAATAAAAACATCAACACATTCCTTACACACATGATACAATGAATTAACATTTAAAATCTGGACAATTTTCCACTTAACATGGAGCCTACTAACAGAAAGAAAATCTATAAAATCCCGGTTTTAATCTGAGAAGAGGGATAAAAGAAAGAAAAGTATGAAAATGTTGTCGATAGTGATGCTTTGAGGAATATTTACGTAGAATTAGAGTAAAAACGTATAGTCGAGGATTTCTAAAGTCGCTGGTCTGGAAATGATCTGAACAGATCTTATAATTCTTATATAGCGTAACGTCCCTTCTTTCTTGTACACATCCAAATCACTTCTGTGACATTTCAAAACCCACAGATCACACCTACAACACATCGGTATTGAATGTGAACTGCTGCACTATACAATAAAATATGCGTATTATATTTTAAGCCAGTTAAAATATGGGTCGAGAAGGTTAGAAGATTATGAAGTACTATAAAAATCTCTTTGTTACTGGAAGGGAAGAATATATATGCAAACACAATGACTTACATTTTCTTGTCACGAGAGAAGCGAAAGAAAGACCGCGCATTCTTCTCTACTTCATAGTTACTGCAGCCAAACAAAGCACATACCTTTCCCCTCATGTTGAGAGTAGATATCAAGGAACGACACACGCTACTATGTAATTATGTCAACTCACTGCAAGCTCATAAATAACACCAAAAGCTGCACACACAAATACACGTGCTCTTATGACAGAATCAGTAGTTCTCAGGTCTACCCGCTAGAGAGAGCTCTAATAGCTGTCCCTCGATATCTCGCTGAGGGTCGCGTATTATCTCTACTGTATTTGGTAGCTCCTTTTGCTGTTTCTAATTAGTTACGTAGTGGTATTTCTAAGTATTCTCTACTGTTCAAAACCTTCTTTCACTTGTGAGCGCCTGCATCGCCTTAACCACTTGTTACGGCTGGTTAGCAGATCTCTTCTCTGGTTAGCCACGAGGCAGAGGGGTGGGATATTCTTATCTGTCCCTTAAGGGCATGTTTGTCGTAAAGGTCCAAAATTAGACTGTAGAACTTGTTCACTTTTGATTATGTGTCGTAAAAGTCACATATTCTGTCCCAGAATTGGTCATATGCGTCATTACGTAGTTCGTTCATATCGATTTTTTTTAAGTAAGATTACGTGGTTTGTACTTTGATCCTCGGATCTGGTACCATAAGTATAAAAGGTCATAATTAATCCTGGAGTGGTCGCGATGGGTCTACGAGACCCGGGTGGACATACTTATTGGTGTTCCTCTTGTTGGAATGCACCGAGCGCTTTCCCCTCCCTGGTAGCTTCTTGGTTCCCGACCTTCAACCGAACACAGTAGCCCGCTCTCTGTTGCCTTGGAAACTTTGGGTGTACAGGCTGTTCAGGATCTCGCAGACCCGGTGCGACTGTTAACGTTGGTCTTTGTTGTCAAACTTCGCATTGTTAGTTTAGTATATTTTTCTTCTGTGTCTGGTCTGCAGAATGTGCATAGAAATTGATTAAAGTGATGTTTCCCTGTATTTGGATGTGTTTCTAAAACTAATTTGATTTTGATTTTATGAATTATGACACATAATTCACACATTACCTAAAAAAAGTCCATATTTTTGTACCAATAGTTCAAGGGTGAAATTCTCAAAAATATGTTTTATTAAGACTGTGTAGAAAATATATGAAAGTGTTGCTTTGTGCATGCAGATGCAGGAACAAGTGAAAAAAGAAGAAGTAAAATACATTTTACAGTTACCATGTTTTACCTTTCACAAGTTAACAGAAAACAATCAGTTTTTCAGTGTAATTATAAAAATACTTTTTTTGGTTAAGAAACAGGATAGTTAAATCTTACAGTCATGTAAACTGCATTAAAATAAATGAAATAATGTCCTATAATACTGTATTTGGATATAAAGTATAAAAATCTAATAGTATGAGAAAAAATTGGGTCTGAGAGACCCGGTGCGACCATTAATATTGACAAAACCCATGCGACCACTCCAGGGTTAACAGGGGAATTCCGCAAGGCAGTATTATTGGACCTTTATGTTTTCTTGTATATATAAATGATATGACTAAAGAAGTGGAATCAGATTTTTGCGGATGATGTTATTCTGTATAGAGTAATAAATCAGTTGCAAGATTGTGAGCAACTGCAACATGACCTCGATAATGTGAGACGAATAGCAGTGACGAACGCCATGATTAATAAATGGCGTATGGCCACCGGAGAGGCCTGGTGCAGATCTTTTTATAGTAGACGGCCTATTAGGCGAGCTGCATGTCTGTGAAGATGACGGCCCTACCTAGGATGATTTCTAATGTTGAATACGCTACACACACCCAGCCCCCGAGTCATTGGAATTAACCAATTAAGGTTAAAATTCCCGACCCGGCCGGGAATCGAACCCGGGACCCTCTGAAAAAAGCTAGTACGCTGACCACTCAGCTAACGAGTCGGACTGATGATAAATGGGTTAAAAGTCAGGTTGTGAGAGGAAAAGTCCTCTCAGTTTTAATTACTGTGTTGATGGGCTTAAAGTTCCTATTGGGGATCATTGTAAATATCTGGGTGTTAATATAAGGAAAGATCTTCATTGGGGTAATCACATAAATGGATTGTAAATAAAGGATACAGATCTCTGCACATGGTTATGAGGGTGTTTAGGGGTTGTAGTGAGGAAGTAAAGGAGAGAGCATATAAGTCTGTGGTAAGACCCCGACTAGAGTATGGTTCCAGTGTATGGGACCTTCACCAGGATTACTTGATTCAAGAACTGGAAAAATCCAAAGTAAAAGCAGCTCGATTTGTTCTGTTACAAAAATGTTGCAAAGTTTGGACAGGGAAGACTTGGGAGAAAGAAGACGAGCTGCTCAACTAAGTGGTATGTTCCGAGCTGTCAGCGGTGTGGAATGACATTAGTAGCCGAATAAGTTTGAGTGGCGTCTTTAAAAGTAGGAAAGATCACAATATGAAGGTAAAGTTGGAATTCAAGAGGACAATTTGGGGCAAATTTTCATTTATAGGAAGGGGAGTTAGGGATTGGAATAACTTACCAAGGGAGATGTTCAATAAATTTCCAATCTCATTGAAATAATTTAAGAATAGGCTAGGAAAACAACAGATAGGGAATCTGCCACCTGGGCGACTGCCCTAAATGCAGATCAGTATTGATTGATTGATTGATTGATTGATTGATTGATTGATTGATTGAAATGCCGGAAGCGGAGTTCTGACCGTGTTAATTCACTTTTACAAGTTGCTTTACGTCGCGTGGCCGATGACCTAGATGTTATGATCCATTAAACGAGAAAGCAAGCTAGCTTTACGTCGCGCCGACACAGATAGGTCTTATGGCGACGATGGGGTAGGAAAGGGTTAGGAGTGGGAAGGAAGTGGCCGTGGTCTTAATTAAGGTACGGCCCCAGCATTTGTCTGGTGTGAAAATGGTAAACCACGGAAATCATCCTCAGGGCTGCCGACAGTAGGGTTCTAACCCACTGTCTCCCCAATACTGGATACTGGCCGCACTTAAGCAACTGTAGCTATCAAGCTCGGTAAATTTCCTTTTTGAGATTGATTTATAATGATTAAGTAAATTAATATGTGAATTCAATAGTCAGGAAAGCTGACGTCGGTTTGTAGTGTTAAGAGGTAAACTCTTCGTATTGATAACGTGGAATAATTTTTTCAATTGTTTCTATTCACTAGACTCCAATAATAGGATTGTACAGTATTAAAGTAACCCATAACAATGACGTCCCCTTAGACCGAGATAAGAGCTATTAGTGCTGCTTCGAAATCAATGAACATATTTATTTATTTTTATATCAAAATTTGTGAGCTGTTCGGTGTCATTTGGTAAAAATAAGATGTTAGATCAGATTGTTAAATAAATTAGTAGTAGTATCTGTCATCATGGAACATAGCCATAGAATGAATACAACCATGAAAGACTGAAGTGTTCAAAGAGAAAAGGCAGAAATATTAAAACTTTCTTGAGAAAAAAAAATGTGCCGTTCATCCCAATGTTTGGTTTTCGTGACTGTCTTAATTAGTCTAATCGAGAAACAGTCGAAACAAGACAGCTGCGATAAGATGATAAGGAGCTAACGTACGTGCGATAATCCGCATAACAAAATCTGCGGTGATAAAAACATTTTCGTAGAAGCGAGTGCTCACCGTGGTATGTTGACAATCTTTATCCTCAATGTCACATACAAGCCATCTTGTTTAGCAAGACTGGCTCACATGTCTAGTTGGAAATGAAGTGTTACGGGAACTGTGTGAGACCATCACTAAACCATTAGTTAGACTTTCCCATTCTTCAAATCATACAGTGTGTTAGACTGGCCTTTAACCAGTTTGCCTACAAAGACTAATATAAACGTTAATATGTATTTAAATCGGAAATGGAGACTATTACTCCTTATCTATACTCTATATACTTATACAAAAAGAGGTAAAATTTGTTTGTATGTAATGACTAATCTCAGGAACTACTGGACCGATTCTAAACATTCTTTTACTAATGGAAATATACATTATCCCTGAAGGACATGGGCTGTATTTTATTTTCAAAACAATTCTATTGGGGGAGGCACGGGGGGGGGGGTGGAGATATAAAAATAACAAGCTAATATAGGCGAAATATCAAACTTTCGTACAAGGACGTGATAAAGCTCATTTTAAGTCCCTTGACGCAAAGAACAAAACTCAGTAAGTCCTGCGGGCCCAAAACCATGTTTTATGGCCCTAAAAGCAACCGTTATGGATATATTGGCACCATACTACCCCTGCTCTAGGAATCGGATAAAGAAATGAACTGTCGTAACCTTGGCAACGTCAGTTCCAAGATTCTACAGCAGTGAGATTATGCATGTACGTTTGGGCATTGTTGCCAATTTTTCAATTTTTTCTATTCACTAGACTCCAATAATAGGATTATACAGTATTAAAGTAACCCATAACAATGACGTCCCCTTAGACTGAGAAACTGGTACACATACGACTTACTATCTGGAGAGGGAAGGGGATGAAGTATAAAAATAATAGAAAATGAGGTATATTGATGTGGAATCCATAGTTTTGAGGGTCGCTGAGGTGAGTAGTCACACTATAGGTACAGTATAATTTAAGGCCAAGACCAGCCAGATTGACACGGCGGTGAGAAGGGGTGGAAAAAATATGTCCAAAATGTTCGAGATTACGGATGAAAGTATGTATGTTCCAGCATAGCTCTCAACCAAACTTGGTACACATACGACTCACTCTCTGGAGAGGGAAGGGGATGACATCCAAATAATGGGTATTGGTCCTGTCGAAAAGTACTTTACTACATAACAGAAGTTATAGAGAAAACAATTTCCGATCATTTATGTCCTATACAGTTTTACCGTACCGCCTATGATAATAGAATTCATGAATTTAGACTTCTGTTGCTTAGTCCATATCAACGTCGAGCATTGCTAACGTGGAAATATGGTTCAGTAGTGTTCACTGACAATGGTTTTCGTCATGATTGTTTTAAGTTGTATAAACCGCGTGGTCATCGGTCCGTATCAACAAGAAAAATTGTGAAGGTGAATTTAAAAAAAAAATTTAAATTCGTAAAGGAATGATCTATTGAAGAATAAGACAAGAGGGAGTGATGACTGAAGAGAATTTAATGAAAATCGGTATGTTAAGTCGGGGAATGAGGCACTACGATCTAGACTATAAATAATTTTATTCACGCTAAACAAAATGGTACTTTAGGGGAAGGCCTAACGTTTAATTCTTAAATATCTACAGTATGTAATTACCTACCAAGTTGGGCTCAGAAGGCCAGCACTCTACCGTCTGAGCTACTCAGCCGCGCACTAAGATTACATGTTCTACTACAATAGATGAATAGCCCCCCCACAGTAAAGAAGAACAACTAGCTGATTATTTAGAAATTTCACTTAGTCAAATAACAAAGTTTTCACATAAATTTCACTTCACTGGATATGTGGAAATATATGACAAAACTGTTAGAATGATAATATCAAGGGGAACAGGAAGGGATTGGTTAGCAGCGATCATGGTGGCGATAGACGGAAATATATAACCGTATTGATCCGTAAGTCATTACTGAATTCAATCCACAGGCTTCTTCTTCTTCTTCTTCTTCTTCTTCTGCTTCTTCTTAATCTGCTTACCCTCCAGGGTTGGCTTTTCCCTCGGACTGAGCGAAGGATCCCACCTCTACCGCCTCAAGAGCAGTGTCTTGGAGCTTCAGACTCTGGGTCGGGGATAAAACTGGGGAGGATGACTAGTACCTCGCCCAGGCGGCCTCACCTCCTATGCTGAACAGGGGCCTTGGTGGGGGATGGGATGGTTGGAAGGGATAGACAAGGAAGAGGGAAGGAAACGGCCGTGGCCTTGAGTTAGGTACCATCCCGGCATTTGCCTGGAGGAGAAGTGGGAAACCACGGAAAACCACTTCCAGGATGTCTGAGGTGGGAATCGAACCCACCTCTACTCAGTTGACCTTCCGAGGCTGAGTGGACCCCGTTCCAGCCCTCGTACCACTTTTCAAATGTCGTGGCAGAGCCTGGAATCGAACCCGGGCCTCCGGGGGTGGCAGCTAATCACACTAACCACTACACCACAGAGGCGGACCCACAGGCTTTACAATTAAAATATTTGCGGCGGATCGCTACAACCTATAACTTTGCAGTTTGAAATTTAAATATTTCTCAATCAAGTCGGAATAAAAAACACTACTTCGATGACATCATCAGCGTGCGCGGTACGTAGCTCTATACAATATAGGATAAACAGGAAATGACAAAGAGGTTAATTACGTCCTTACCCAGGAGAATGTATTCCGTACATCTTGGCAACACTACATAGATATGTCTGTTTGGTGGTTAGCGGTTCATTTCATTAGTACGCCATATAAACGTTAGTAAAAAGTAGAGAAAAACGTTTCTCGTTAAGTCGTAGCTGCTGTTTGACCGAGCTAGGCATGGTCTATCGCGTTGTGTTGAGTGGAATCAGCAGTAAGGTAACGTAGTGAGTGCTTCAAAACTTAGCCAGATAGGTTAAGAGGGGAGAACTTGGGGAGAGGGATACGAAAATCCGTGGTTCGCCTTATTTTACGACCTGTGATCGAGTGGTGGTGGTGATTATTGTTTTAAGAGGAAGTACAACTAGGCAACCATCCTCTATATAACACTAATCAGAGGGAAAAGGTGGAAGGGATCCGACACTTCGAAAACTGAAGATATCGACCAAAGTAAGACAAAGGCCACGAAGGGCGTGAAAATGAAAGACTCCCTAGCTCTCGCAAACCTAATAGCGTCGGGGTCGGAAAAGAACAAGAGTTGACCAAGAGAGGTCGGATAGGATAGATGAAAGTGAGGAGCCTAGCACAAGTAAGTGGAAGCAATGCCAGGACTCAGCTAAGGGCCCCGTGGTCGCCAACCCACTCTCCAAAGTTCAGAGCCCCTGGGACCCCTTTTAGTCCCCTCTCACGACAGGCAGGGGATACCTTGGGTGTTATTCTACCGCCCCCACCCACAGTGGTGCCTGTGATCGAGTGTCCGCGAATATTTCACCGATGCTTGGTTTGGTGCGCTTTGATCTTCTTATGAAAATAATGACTCATGTTTGTTTTACGCACAAGGCATGCATGATACACCGGGGTAGTTACGGTTAAATGGTACTTGTGTAACCGGAAAATAAAAAAGTTACTCTCATACCTGCTGCCAGGAAATAAAGTGTTTATGTTGAACTCGAAATTAGCGATTGATTGATACTTCAGTACTCTCAGGATCTACTGGACCAATTATTTTTATATTAGAAAGTTACATTATACGTGAATTATATCTATACCATTTACCTACACGCTACATTCTTTTTATTATTTGTAAGCAACACATACAAATTATGCCTAAAAGAAAATCACAACTTCCTAGACAATCATCTCAGTCAAGGGCAGCCAAATTGGCCGAACTACGTCGTATTGGAGAGTCTTCCTCTGAGAATGCAAATTGTCTAGCAAGTCAGTGAGAGTATATATCGCAATGGCGTGCTAGAGAATATACCGCTGACCGTTCACAGCACCTTGTCGAGCAACATACTATAGGGAGCGTGCACGGTACTAGTAACAGAGCGCTCTGTCGGAGTTCCGAGAATTAATACGGTGAGAGTGCGTTCCGCCAAATATTTGGTTCCGCTGGAAGACTTGCTTCATAGTTACGGCAAAAAATATCGTTGCATCTTGTCGTCAAGATAAATATGAAGTAATGCTATGGAAGTTGTAATGCTGTGCAAATAAAAATACATTTAAACCTGATATTATTGTCACAGGGCAAAATTAATAACAATATTGTAACTACATCATATCTACGAATGTGTGAAAACTCAAATTTCGCGAGTGAGATTTCCGTTGAAATTGACTGAGCTTTTGACAAGCTATTGACAGGCAGCATCCGGTAAGCAAATAAACAGGAATTCAGTTGGAATAAGTGGATAACACGTCATGTTGCTAAGCGAAGTTCTGATAAGATAGATTTATACGAGTGGATTATGTGCAAGGGTTACAGTTCTACGTTCTTTATTATTGGTGGCAAGAAATTTGCTAGCACACAAGCTACGTAAACAATGTCGCTGATATACGGAATATTTTTCAAGATTTTTGAAAATTGTCACCCTCTGTATGCATCTTTCAACATGAATTCGCACACTTGCTACACTCAGAGTTTGTTACACTTCATCTTCTGTAAATCTCCCATTGTAAAGAAAAGGCGGCATAACAAGTAAAGAATGAGGTGACTGTGTTTTAAAACCTGGGAATCCCTTTTCAGCTAACATAACGTCCCCTTCACTCAAAAGATTTAGGAAACCTGAATTGTTAACAATAAAAGTATCACTAGTTCTTTCACCATAACAAGGCGTTTCTGATTTCATTTCTGTGCAATCTATTATAACTCGTGCGTCAGGATATGTTTTAAAAGCGCGAGGCAAAGTATTTTGCACGGATAGTTTGCTAGGCCAGAAAATAAAATTACAAGTGCGTTTCTTGACTACTCCGACAGCAGTAAAAAATATTCGCGCAGCAGTAGTCCGATGTACACCAAATATGACTGCCATGGAAGCAAAGGTCCGATTTCATTTTGATTAAAAAGAGTAATCTAACATCGTTATTACTTATATTTATAGACACTTTAGAAACAAAGAAGGAAAGTAAAAAACTGAATGTTTCAAATGAAACACTTGTTAAATCCTTCAACTGTGCCTCATTTTTTGTGCTCTGGTATCCATGAAGTCCTCTGCATATGTCCAGAGACCACAACTTTTATCCACCTTTTCCGAAATACTTTAAGGTACTGTGCTTGAGTAGCACTGTGTGCCTACATCATTCCCACTAAAAGCACAAGTGAATTCGAAAGTCGTTGCTTCAATCTCAAATGCTGCTTGCACCAACTTATGTAGTTTTTCACACACACATTTTTAACAATAAATTCATGAGTTTCCTGATTAGAAGACGTATGTATATTTGAGCATTTCATTCGTTTACTCGCTCTTAAAACCGGGATACATCACATTCTCTTTTCGGTTTCTTACTATAGCTCTCATGAAACACAGATGGTATATATGATGGATTATTCTCAATATTACTTGGCTTTCCACCAACAAAATGTTCACTGCAAATGACGGAGCACTTGGTGGGTCCCGATGTAGTTCCATCTGCACTGAAATGCAGGAAAACTTATATTATTATTATTATTATTATTATTATTATTATTATTATTATTATTATTATTATTAGTATTAGTATTAGTATTAGTATTAGTATTAGTATTAGTATTATTCGGCGTAGTCAAGACACGTGCACATGGAAGGACATGAATGTAAACATACGAACCTGCTGCAATGCGTAATTGAAATGAAATGTACTATTGCAATGTGTACTTAAATGAACGTGTTCTGGACTTGGCATACCTGGTATGTTTGAAATGTGTGACATGAAATGTGTGATTTACGTCACAAATGAACTAAGGTAGCCTACTGTACGTACTTTATCCTTCCCACAGCCGAAATCCATTTCCTGCATCTGCCCGATTCCTATGAACGACCAGGAAATGTGTGAAATGTAATTCCTTTTCCATGCGTGATTCTCTGTGTGTGTAGTGGCAGTTCACTGCACAACAGTTTGTTTGATTTAGGCATTTTGATATACTACTACTACCACAATTTCACACGCACAGTTACACAGCCTGGACTGACCGCGCAAGACAAGATCACCAAAATGTTACCGATTTCTTCCGCTAGAGGCGCTAAGAGCTGCCGTGCACGCTCCCTTCGCGGGCTCGGGCTCGAGAAAATAGCGCCGAGCGTTTACAACGACTTGCAGCACAGAGACAAAGACAAAAGTATTTACATCTAGAGCGCGTAATAGAATTTTAACGCACAGTTACAGAGCAGCTTTTGGTTATGATCCAAACATTGATTATGCTGAGCGGAGCAGCGTTCAAATTGGAGGAATGAATAAGTCATGCTGTAATTGTTTTGCAAAAAAAAAAAAAAAAATGAAACAATGAAGCGAACGGTGTGTGCTGAGCTGCTGGTAAAGTAATCCTTCCCGATATTCAGGAACCACCTCAACCAATAAAAGATATCTTGATGGGCAATCGACCTGTACATTTTATGAAAAACATACGAAGGTACAATAGTCTGTTTCAGATGACAACGTTCGGCGCGAAAGAAACTCGGGAATACAATTTTATCCCTACTTTTAAGATTGAGATGCAGATATATCATATTCCTCCAACAGGCCAAACTCCGCAATTTCTTTAAATTTACTTCATCTCTGACGCCGATCAAAAATCACTGTGTTCAAACATTGATCCCAGATTAAAAATCGATTTGATAAATGGCCTACAGATTACAATGAACAGCCATAACCTCTACATTCGAAGTTTCAAGTACAACTTAGAACGGAACTCATCAAAAAACTTAAATTTAATTACCCGCACCGATAGCATTCCACAGAAATAACATCAAGGTAGATACAATGCGCCGACAGTTACCGAGGTGGCCGTTCTTTTAGTAGATGGAGACAAAGGATATAGAGATATAGTGCTGAATAGTAGAAATGGCCAGCTGAAAAGAGTCTCTGAACTGCACCGAGCTTATGATCCCTTACAATATCCTTTGATGTTTGTAAGAGAAGAAGATGGTTATTGTCTAAACATCCCGCAACAATAAACAGTCCACAGGGAATAAAACGATTTCATGTACACAGTTTTATGCGTACAGATTGAGGGTTAGGGCTAACTCTTTTAATGCGTTACATTACTACAGAGATTTGTTCAGTCAGTAATGTGTAGACATGATAGCTAAAATGATATCGGAAAGATTAAATTACGTGCGTCGAAACTAGTAAATCTTGAGAGCTGACGATTATATTCACTTAAGAGATGCTTTGAATCAAGATGCTACTGTAATACGATATAAACTCTGCCCATATTGGACAACATAGCATCTTGCCTTCATCTTTCACAGGATCCCCGCGGTAACCTTCATGCATGAACTTATCACTAAGACGAGATTTTTGGAAAAGTCAATTGTCATATGCTCGGCGTTGAATGGTAAAAACGTGGGTTGCCTCACTGCCCTGTGTTATTTTGGCTCGAAACAAAAATTCTACCTGACGAAATCGATGATGTTATATCTGCTGAACTACCTGACAAAGGCGAACATCAGGCATTGTTTGACATCGTGACCAAAAATATGGTACAGGGACCATGCGGGGAAGATAATCTTACGTCACCATGTATGAAAAACGGCATCTGTTCCAAGAAACATCCTAGGCGTTTCGTTACTGAAACCCAAACCGGTGAGGATGGATATCTAGTTTATCGCCGACGACACATTAATAATGGTGGACAGGTCGCCACTTTAAGTTTTCGGGGAGGAACTTTTACGATCGATAACAGATGGATTGTTCCGTACTCTCCAACACTGTGCCGTACTTTCAAAGCACATATCAACGTTGACTGCAGTCATTCGGTGCAAGTTATAAAATATATATTTAAATATATAAATAAAGGATCGGATCAGGCCACTTTCAGTGTCAGGAATGCACATGACAAGGTGGAAAATTATTTAAACGGACGGTACATAAGTATATCGGAAGCGGTATGGAGATTACTTGAGTTTCCTATACATGACCGACATTCTACCGCTGTACATTTAGCTGTACACTTGGAAAATGGTCGAAAATGTGCAACTTATTCTCTAATCCGCCGAAAACCACACGTACGGCATTTTTGTAACTTGAGATGGTGATGAATTCGCAAAAGCGTTACTATATCACGAGTTCCCCAATACTATACCTAGGCGAATAAAAAATGTACACGTAGAAAGAGAAGTCAAGATGTCGACGGTCATCCTGAAATTAAAAGAGATTCTGCTTTGGAAAGAGTATATACCATTCACCCTTCCCAGTCTGAGTGTTTCTATCTGAGAACATTACCGCATCACGTACGTGGCCCCTCCTCATTCCAGCATTTAAAAACCGTAAACGGGGTTGTAAAAGAAACATATCAAGCAGCTTGTCGTGATAGAGGTTTATTAGAAATTGATGACCATTGGGAAAACAGTACGAGAGAAGCTTCGCTCTCACAAAGTCCGTTAAAGTTAAGGAAGTTATTTATTGCGATATTATTATTTTGTTACCTTTCTGGACCCCTCAAGCTATGGGATGAATTCAAAGACAATCTATGCGAAGATATTAGACACAGAATTCGACATCAAATTCAGAACTTTCCGTTGTCTTTAAATGACGACATATACAAAGAAGGTTTCATATGAATAGAAAACAGTATTTTGCAACTAAAGGGGCTGCCTGGCCGAGGCGGTAAAGGCGTGCTCGATTCGCCCGGAAGGACGTGGGTTCGAATCTCCGCCAGGAAGTCGTAAAATTTAAGAAACGAGATTTTCACTTCCGGAGGGGCACATGGCCCTGAGGTTCACTCAGCCTACACCAAAAATGAGTACCAGGTTAATTCATGGGGGCAAAGGCGGCCGAGCGTTACGGATAGTGGAAGCCTTTACCTTCCACCCCTCCAAGGGCCTTAATCGAAAATTTACAGAAGTTGCTCACGGACCAAAGAGGAGCTTACGACGAAATTATTGACAGCGTAGAAAATAACAAAGGTTAAATATTTTTAGACGCCCCAGGAGGTACTGGAGAAACATTCCTTGCAAATATAATATTGGCAAAAGTGAGGCAATCTGAAAAAAGTGCACTGCCAGTCGCTTCTTCAGGGATTGCCGCAACTCTGTCACATGATGAGAAAACTGCGCACTCCACCTTTAAAATGCCATTAACTGTATCTTTTGAGCAACATTCAGTATGTTCTATACGTTAAAATGGACCACTTGGAGTATTGTTGAAAGAAAAATCATTAATTATCTGGATGAATGAACTTTCATTTCATCTTTAACTCCTCTGATGAGGTTGACGTCAGGTAAGGCATCCAGTCCTAAAAACCCGCCACGACAGATTCATCATACCTCATACCCGACCGCTTAGGGAAACGAGACAAGGGTCGGACATCTGGGATGAATGTACTATGAGTTACAGATCTCATGTTGAAGCAGTGAATCGAACGCTGGAAGATCTCAAAAATTCAAACAATATCATGGGTGGAGTTACTACAGCTTTTACTGGAGATTCCCAACAAACACTTCTTGTCCTAGCAAGAGGAACACGTGCAGATATAATTAAAGCATGTATTCAGTCATCCGTGTTATGGGGTTCAGTTCAAACACTGCATTTGAATACTAATATGAGAGCACATTTAATCGAACATAACGACAGTACTTTCCCACTACAGCTGCTTGAACTTGGAGAAGGAAAAATGCCTTCTCCAAGTGCCAATGGTAGTAGCGCTGAAATCGAACTGGACGATAGATTCGGTCGCTTAGTTCACACTCTGGAACATCTTGTATGTACGTTCAGTCCTCAGCCCGAAGGCTGGTTGGATCCTCAGCAGCTCTGCCATCAGCTGGCATAGATGGCCTAGGTATCACTGAAGAGGCGTACTAGGGAAATGAGGAGTGATGTAGTTTCCCGTTGCTTTCCTCATCGAGCCAGAAGTTGCTATCACATATCAGTCTGCCAAGCCCACTGAAATGCATGAGTAACATTTTCACACCAATCAATAACAGGGACTGGCTGCATAAGGAATGGCATTACTAATATCGCTCATACCTCAGTCACTTTTATATTGTCAAAACCAAAGATAAGACAGAGGCAGATCGATGACAGTAACAAAATTGCTCTAGCCTATACCAGAAGACTTAGTGCAGTGTAAACACTAGGTCCCGCCAGCAAGGACCATAGATGCAATATATCCTGATATGCAAAATTTTCTTCTACAAAGAGATTACCATTGGCTATGTTCACGAGCAATAGTATCCCCCAGAAACGAAAGTGTCAATCAAATAAACAATTTTATTTTGCAAAAAGTTCCTGGTCAAATAAAACATTATAAGTCAATTGATAAAGTCAAAAAATTGAAGACGCAGTACAGTACCCACAAGAATTTTTGAATTCCCTCAATCCGCATGTCCTGTCACCACACGACCTGATGTTAAAGATTGGTACCCCCATCATGCTGTTAAGAAACTTAAGCACCGAGCTCGATAGCTGCAGTCGCTTAATTGCGGCCAGTATCCAGTATTCGGGAGATCGTGGATTCGAACCCCACTGTCGGCAGCCCTGAAGATGGTTTTCCGTGGTTTCCCATTTTCACACCAGGCAAATGCTGGGGCTGTACCGTAATTAATGCCACGACCGCTTCCTTCCCTCTCCTAGCCCCTTCCCAGCTCATCGTCGCCATAAAACCTATCTGATTCGGTGCGACGTAAAGCAAATAACAGAAATGTAAGCCCGCCTAACATGTGAAGTGGCACAAGGCTATTAATAAAAGAGTTGCGAGATAATGTCATCGTAGTGATCATTCCTACCGGGCCAGCGTCTGGAGAGTTAGCGCACATTCCGTGTATTCTCATGACCAACTGAATTACCAACATCTTTTAAACGCTTACAGCCGTCATTAGAGAGAAGGTGGTTTTCCGTTATTTCTCTTTTTTTCTGTTTTTTTAACAATTTGCTTTACTTCGCACCGACACAGGTAGGTCGTATGATGACGATGGGATAAGAAAGGGCTGCGTTATGTGGGCGAGTCAATACCTCTTTCGACCGACTCCTGAATGATATCGATTCTTTATGGTAAGCGTCCACTTTTTGAAGCGACAGTGGTCTTAATTAAGGTACCTGATATGAAAATAGGAACCACGGAAAACCATGTTCGGGGCTCCTGACAGTGGGGTTCGGACTCAGTATCTTCCGAATGCAAGCTTATAGCTAAGAAACCTAAACCACGCAGCCAATTGCTCGGTGTTTCCCATTTCCATGCCAGGCAAATGTTAGAGCTTTATACTGAACCCATAATTCCACGATGAGAATTTTTTTCTCAATATTTATTTCAAATCAACAAGCTACTTTTATTTTTGAGGGCAGCCATGTTGCGCTCCTAAGAGCCTCGATGTCGCGTGGGAAGGATCTCACCCGCGGCAGGCTCGTGAAATACCGTGACACCTCGGCGGTCTTCGAGTGCCCGATAATTCTTTAAATTCACGGAATTCTGCGTAACGAGGGATTTTGGCAATACAGTAAATAAAGAAATAAATAATCTAAATTATTCTTAAACCCTACGTGAAGACAGAGCCCCCAGGGTAAATTATAAATGCAGTTAAGCCTAAGTACAAGTCAGCGTCAGATCAGCTCCACTAGCTCCACGTGCCAAGGTCAAGGGATGAAGAAAACGCGCGAAACGTCCGGGCAGAAATAATTTATTTCAGCTGTTGTGAGTGTGATAAAATTATGAGATTAACATCAAAAATAATTACAAGTCTGTCCGGAATTATGGGACAAGTCTCATAAAAATCGGTATATTGGACGCGAAATTAGCAGATTACGCAATCAAGCTTTGTAGTGTGTGTAGCGTCCCTCCTAAGACTATAAGAGGAACCCCCCATTGCATATTTTTCAGTGTCGATCTGGTTTTTGAAGCGGCGGTAGCTTACGCCCGTCGTCAGCAGAAAATTGTACCAGATTGATCTACAAACAACTTAATACATGTTAGTGGCTGAGGTCCACAATTCGGTTAGAAAGGGAAGGTGACTGAAAATTTCTGAACTTTTGCCGACAAACTGTGAAAGTATAGGCGTCTGTTAAAGTACACAGCAGATTTTATTATATCACCTCATGCGCGTTTGAAAGGGGTAAGAGAGTTGGGGAAGCTAGTCAGAGTGGTTCTGATTTCGCTATCTGTTGAACACCTGTCGTGTGTGGGTGACAGGGAGAGACAACTCTGGGAAGTTGCAGTTGACTGCAGAACAAGAGAGGTTCGTCGTACAAATTATAACGAGGAAAGTGCGTGATTTATGTTGTAATTTAATATCGTGTGAAAAAGGCAGTGTTTGTAAGATTGATATGTTGAAGAAGATGATGTTATTTGTACAAATGTACGGCTAAAGGCACGAGGTCATCTGGCGACAATGTAGCTAGA
The DNA here is from genome assembly GCF_040414725.1 of Anabrus simplex. Taxonomy (NCBI): domain Eukaryota; kingdom Metazoa; phylum Arthropoda; class Insecta; order Orthoptera; family Tettigoniidae; genus Anabrus; species Anabrus simplex. Next base: position 1,241,545,695 of record NC_090265.1, on the reverse strand, counting down.
ATACTGAGGATGGCGCCATTTTGCAGATCTGTCTATATTTGTATTATGTTGTAGTTAGATTTTTTTTGTTCTGTCCCAACATAATTTTCAAGATGATTGTCGGGTTGATATTTGTAATTATCAGGCGAAAAGTGTTATAATTTTGGTCAGCGTGTGAAAATTTTGGTTTGTAAATTTTACGTCAAGAAACTGTAAAAATGCGACGTTTAAATCTGGTGTTAATGTTCTATGAGATATTGTCCAAAGCGAGAAAATTTAGGAAAGCTATAATTGTAAAATAGTCGTGAAGAGTGTCTTAATTTCAAATATCAGTTGAATTCAGAAATGTTTGTCGATAATAATAATAATAATAATAATAATAATAATAATAATCATAATAATAATAATAATAACAATAATAATGTCTACCGCGGGATAAAGAAAATTGGTCTATGTTAAAAGTGCGTTTAACCTGTATATTTTACAAGGATCACAGGCACTTAGAATATTTCAGTGAAATTCGATAGAGTTATATTTATTCATGGGAAGTAAAAATTTTGGGACATCGTGTATATCAATGATACGGAAAATCGCGGTGTGTTCTTGGATTCTCGAGGTCAGAAAGTCGTAGTAATAGTAAAATAAAGAGGTGTATTTCATAATGGCTGTTGTTTTCACTAGAGGATTGAAAAAGGAAAGGGGTCTTGGAAATATAAGAAAAATGGAATGAGAGCGAAGAATTTATATATGTGGAGATGAGAGGGATAGGAATATTGAAGATGAAATGAAGCCTGGATTTTAAGTGATACCGCTGGGATAAGGCGAGGAGAATGAGTTTGAGACAGGCTATGTTTGCCGAGGAAGTATTTGTGAAACAGACTGTATTGTGACAGGCTGTAGAGTATTCCGCTACCAATCCGATATTTGAGACGACTACTGTGTGAAGCACCATAGATTTCTAGTATGATCCCAAGTGAAAACGACTCTAGAAAAAGGTTAAAAATCTTGGTAGTAAAAGTCAAGTGACTTGTTACGTAAAGCCCGTATGAATATTAAGATAATGCGACCTCAAGGATAAAAGAGCATTTCGAATACATCGTTGGTGTTGTATTGAATTTCGTTTCACTGGATATGTCAATGATATAAATATTTGGAATTGACGGTAGGCGATTTGAGAGTTTCTAAATGCGGTAGTGATGATTATTATTTTGAATACATCCACTAAATGGTAGACGTGTGTTGGGAGTTATCATTGCTTCCCTAAAAACTTCATTGCACAGGCTGAGATTGTGTTTGAGTTGGAGATTTGTTCGTCACGTATATTTATTTTCGAGTTCACGTATTGTAACGAGATGGAGACTTACTGCATTTTTCGACTTGCATTCGTTTAATAGTAAGAGACGCGGTCCCATGTGTATTGAAATGTCAGAGTTGGTTTGAAATTGTTAGTTCGCCTGATATGCTAGGGGATACGTAGTACGATCCATTTTGACGCCCGACAATAGATTTAGGACGTCACATGTTATCCTTGGAGTTACTGATGATGAGATGTCCTAGTTCACGCCCGACGATAGAATTTGGAAGGTGTCATGTACACTGACTGACAGAGCAAATGCAACACCAAGAAGGAGTGGTCAGAACTTTATGCCAATTGCAGGGTAGACTGACGTCACTGAGGTATGCTCATGATGTGAAATGCGCCGCTGTGCTGCGCACGTAGCGAACGATAAATGGGACACGGCGTTGGCGAATGGCCCACTTCGTACCGTGATTTCTCAGCCGACAGTCATTGTAGAACGTGTTGTCGTGGGCCACAGGACACGTGTATAGCTAAGAATGCCAGGCCGCCTTCAAGGGAGGCATTTCCAGCAGACAGACGACTTTACGAGGGGCATGGTGATCGGGCTGAGAAGGGCAGGTTGGTCGCTTCTTCAAATCGCAGCCGATACCCATACGGATGTGTCCACGGTGCAGCGCCTGTGGCGAAGATGGTTGGCGCAGGGACATGTGGCACGTGCGAGGGGTCCAGGCGCGGCCCGAGTGACGTCAGCACGCGAGGATCGGCGCATCCGCCGCCAAGCGGTGGCAGCCCCGCACGCCACGTCAACCGCCATTCTTCAGCATGTGCAAGACACCCTGGCTGTTCCAATATCGACCAGAACAATTTCCCGTCGATTGGTTGAAGGAGGCCTGCACTCCCGGTGTCCGCTCAGAAGACTACCATTGACTCCACGGCATAGACGTGCACGCCTGGCATGGTGCCGGGCTAGAGCGACTTGGATGAGGGAATGGTGGAACGTCGTGTTCTCCGATGAGTCACGCTTCTGTTCTGTCAGTGATAGTCACCGCAGACGAGTGTGGCGTCGGCGTGGAGAAAGGTCAAATCCGGCAGTAACTGTGGAGCGCCCTACCGCTAGACAACGCGGCATCATGGTTTGGGGCGCTATTGCGTATGATTCCACGTCACCTCTAGTGCGTATTCAAGGCACGTTAAATGCCCACCGCTACGTGCAGCATGTGCTGCGGCCGGTGGCACTCCCGTACCTTCAGGGGCTGCCCAATGCTCTTTTTCAGCAGGATAATGCCCGCCCACACACTGCTCGCATCTCCCAACAGGCTCTACGAGGTGTACAGATGCTTCCGTGGCCAGCGTACTCTCCGGATCTCTCACCAATCGAACACGTGTGGGATCTCATTGGACGCCGTTTGCAAACTCTGCCCCAGCCTCGTACGGACGACCAACTGTGGCAAATGGTTGACAGAGAATGGAGAACCATCCCTCAGGACACCATCCGCACTCTTATTGACTCTGTACCTCGACGTGTTTCTGCGTGCATCGCCGCTCGCGGTGGTCCTACATCCTACTGAGTCGATGCCGTGTGCATTGTGTAACCTGCATATCGGTTTGAAATATAAACATCAATTATTCATCCGTGCCGCCTCTGTTTTTTCCCCAACTTTCATCCCTTTCGAACCACTCCTCCTTGGTGTTGCATTGTCACTGTCAGTCAGTGTATATAGAGATTAGTGTTAGGATGTACAGATTTTAAGTGAGCCCGACGATAGGTCTGGGATGTCAGCTGTACATACTCAAGTATCAGATTAGATGTTTCTTTTGTTTTCGCGAAGTGACTTGGGCGAAGGTAGCCTCTACAGTAAAATATGAAATATGAAGAGGGTTAGATCGACAATAATGAGGCCAACTAGTGCGTAGCTCCAACAGTTGAAGGGTGTTCCTTGAGATAACGGGGTCGCTATCGGTGAATGAGGGATGCCCAAATATTGGATATCGACCCGATGGAGATTAAATATTTTTACTGTAATTCTCCATGCGTGTTGAGATTTAATGACTTCGATATGTTATTTTATTTTACGGACTTAATTGTTTTGTCGTTCTGACGTCCGTTTCGTTTTGATAGTGTGCATATTGACACTCAGTGTATTAGTGTGAGACTTGAGTTGCGAATGCGGTTTCGATTCGTCAGCCAGTAATATTATTTTATTTTCAATCTTTGTCGTACTTTCATTTTATTCGTAGTTGAATTCGATTAAGTAATCATTTTATAGGTAGTGTGTTGGGACAGACAGTAAGTAGACGGATCTGTAAAGGTAGTAATTTTTTTAGGAAAGAATTCCTTAAAGTTGTAATATTTTTCAATGTGGACTGGTAATTTCATTAAGCGTAACATAACCATTTTTAACCTGAAAATCGGTTTGATAATAATACTTTTCAAGTTGTAACGGTTCAAATCCCGTTACAAGATGATATCTGTATTTTTATTATTTTATCTGTATTATTATTATTATTATTATTATTATTATTATTATTATTATTATGTCCGTATTATTATGTTATCTGTGATATTGTTACTATTATTGTAATTATCCGTTTTATTCAATTTGATTTCGCAATTGCCTGTTGCTTGCAAGATTGTACTTAGATGTATGCATATATACGTATGTGTAGGATAACACTCAATACCTGTACAGTGAGAATTGTTGTATATATCAGAGATTGGGTGTGACGTTGGGACATTGTGCAAGATTAGTGGCGATTCTGCCAAGTCATCGCCGCGCCATGGCTATGTCATCGTATTTATTTAGAATATGCGCTCAGAGAGTCAGCCGCCCCCGGGCTATTTCACCACTGTGTGTAATATCTGTTGCGTAGGTGGGAGTATGTCATTGTTATTTCTGGAGATTACGTAGCTGTGTCAACCAACGTCTATAAAAGGTTGGTGCATATTGTAGCGTCAGTCATTAGTTATACGTATGCAGTACAGTGAAGAAGTCTACTAGATCAAGAGGCCTTAGTTGGTCAGTGAACGAGTGTGAACGAGAGATGGAGCAGACTCAGTGAGCCATTAATTATTGGTCATTGAGAGAGTGAGGCCAAAAGTTAGTTGGTCCGTCACTTAGTGGAAGACACGGACGCAAGGGCTTACCATGAAGTCAGAGAGGGCAACCCTGGACCTGCCAAGAGGTAATACCATATTGACTTACAAAGAAGTCAGATGATGTGGAGAAGAAGCAGTCACAAGGATGTATCACCAAGTTAGGCGTGACACATCTACAGTAAACATCAGATCAAAGGAATACGTCGTAATTACACTAAAAGTGTTGAAGGTACAGTCAAGTGAATCAGTGAGGGAAATATTTCGTATAAATTGTTAAATGTCCGGTCAAGAAGAATTCAAATTCATGCCTAGTTTCTTTCAGTTGCAATGTCATAATTTCATATTCTCATCTGTTTTATCGCAACAAGACTCACTATTTTTTGATATATTATTTAAAGAATATATATTGTTCTATCAAACGAATTCATAGTTTCATTTCATTGACAGTAAAATATCTTAACCTCAAAATTAATGGGGAAACCGAACGCCAATCTCCTTTTCCCAGAACTTATATGGTATGTTGTCAAAAGTAAGCTTATTACCCCACACCCTAGAGATAGTCAAGAGTCTCATTCTATTATTGCTGTACTGAGTGGCAGCTGGCGCCCTTCAAATAACGTATGTGTAAGTAAGCAGGTAACAAGTAAGTGTGAGTACAAGGTCCGACGAGTGTGTATTATATTTAATGAATGTTAATTTTCAGATTTTCCATTTTAAATGCAGATATTCAGATTTTCAAGTTCAATCCAGTTTTATATATGTTTGTAAATTTAGTCAGCGACTCAGGAACATCTCACAAAGTGTCGACGCAACGTGGGACTCGAATAAATTCAGAATTTGGTCTGAATGACAGCATATCATAGGTTCATTTTGGGAAGAGTGTGCGCATTTAAGCCAACGGAAATTATTACCGGTAAATTTCAGGACTATAATTCTGTGATATATATTTGTATTTTGGGAATATATCAAGGGATTTGAAGAGGGAAATTAATTTGAGATCGCGTACTATCACTAGTGAACCAAAGATGGACAAGGAAGACAATAACAAGTCATGTGACGACGAGGTCATTGATTCTGCGGACATCCAAGGTGAAATTCAGAGTAGGGAACAGGTGAAGACAATGGAAGCTTCTGAGGCAATTCAGGAAAGTGCAGAAATTGAGAAGCACACTGAAACCCAAAAGGAAATCGCGGGGGGAATGAACCAAGATTTCATAAATTTGCTGATGGCCAAATTCACCGAGATCAGTAATGATAATAAAAAAGAGATGGAAGAATTTTTAGTAGTAGTAGTAGTGAAAATAATAAAGAGATGAAAGAATTAATGAGTACTAGTAATGAAAATTTTAATAAACATATTAACTGTGTGAGTAGCAAAATGGATCAATTAATTAGCAGCAATAACCAAAATTGTAATGTGATCATTAGTAATATAGATACTAAGATATTAGAGATAAATAATCAAACATCTAAGTTAGAAAGTAAGTCAAATGAAAAGTGTGTTGACCTTAGGGAAGAAATGGAGTCGAGTCGGAGCGAGCTTCATACTCAAATTGAGCATGTCAAAGGAACTTGTACAGAGAACATCAAGGAGTTAAGTAATAAGATTTATAGTAATCGGGAAGAAATTCATGAGGTAGTCGAGAAGAGATTGGACAAGATTTGCAATGCAGTTGGGGAAGAGATGGGGGAACAGATTAGTAGAAATGAACAAATTGAAAGCAAACTTGTGGAGGTCACTGAACTACGGAACGAACAGGAAACGCTATCACAGCAGGTGAGAAAGAGAGAGGAAGAATTGCAGGAAGACGTGAGAATAGTGGAAGAGAATGCTGAGAGAGCAGCGGAAGAAGAAGAAGAAGTTGTAAACTGCCAGGAAGTGATACGGCAGGAAGGTAGAGGTAAGTCGGCGGGTGAGGTGAGAGCGAGTGGTTTGTTCAGTAGGGATCGTGATTTAACTAGGTTTTCTGGAGAACAGTTCAATTCTATAGAATTTGTAAAAGTAGTTGAGAAAAGATTTGCTAGTAAGTTGAGGAATAATAATACTGAATGGGAATACGTACTGGAAATCTTGTCGAATGTTTTTATCGGTGAAAGTAGAATATGGTTTCGAGTATACTGGAATAATATGTCTAATTTAGGAGAGTTTAAAGAGTTCATTGACAAGTTTTGGAAGGAATGTGTGGAAGGGTGTTCGCGAGAGAGAGAGCGCATGATGTCTGGGGAAAGTAGTATAGTAGAGAGAGAGGGAAAAATGTTAGTCGTGTATCAGAGTAGTAGTAGTAATCCTGATGAGCAGAGGATTAATAGTTTTGTCGATGGTGATAGGGGTCAGAAGAGTAATCAGAGAGAATCGGAAGATGGGAGGCGTATGTATTTGAGTTATGAGAGAGAAGGTCAGAGGAGTAATCAGAGAGAATCGGAAGATGGAAGGCGTACGGATTTGAGTTATCAGAGGGATTATGATAAGCCGAATATGAAGGTTATCAAGGTGTCGTTATCGAGCCAGAGTATTTCAGATTCACAGGGAATCGGGTAAGTTAAGTAGACAGGCTGAAGGTAGTAGATGAACAGGTATTTAGTATAAGTAGTTATGTAGTGAAAGTAGATTTAAGAGTACTGTGTGATTGTGACCTAAGTAATGTTAAGTGAGATATTTAAGTAGTGACGTAGTCGTAGATAATGAAGTAATTAATGGTAATAGTAAATTAGACGTAAGAAGTGTTCTGTTAAGTGATGTAAGTACTTATAATACCGAGAATATACTGTAAGTAAGTAAGTAGTGAGGTAGTATCTCCGATGATGGAAATTGTGATATGAAGAAGGTAAGTGAAGGTACTATCAGATCTTATAACAGCCGTTGGGTGAGTCAAAGTGAGTAAATAAAATGATAGCGGTACCGATCATAAGTAAAGATAATTGTAAGTTTCAAACATGCCTTGTTGTACCACAACTTGTGTATTCAGTTGTTTTAGGAGCTGACTTGGTTGCAAATCATGGAAGTAGAGTAGACTTTAATTTAGGTAGTGTGTGTTTGTTCTGGGAGTAATCTAGCAAAGAAGTACGTGTTAATTATGATGGTCTGAGGTAAGTGTGTTGGTGACGTGTGTTCTTTGAAATATATGAGAGGCAAGTGAAGTTGTTCCTAGTGAGAAGAAATGTTTTGTTGGGTGTGTTACGTGCCTGTACGACCAGGATCTGAGGGATAGTCGGTATGAGGCAGTGACGTGAGGTAATTTGAGTGAATTACAGGAGGAGTAATTTTGTTCGATGTTAGGTAAGCATCGAGAGGTATTTAGTGGTAAGTGAGGAAGAACACGTATATGAACATAAATTTGTAGTAAATGACCATTGATCGTTTGTGGGAGGTAAGTACCCCATTCAACTTAAAAATGCTAGTGACGTCTAAGAACAAATAAACATTATGCTGGATTACGGAATAATTGAACCATCTTGTAGCCATAGTGTGGATTCTTTGATTATTGTTGCCAAGTAGGATGGGATTTATTGATATATGTAAGTTTATAAGGGCAAAATTGATTCAGTTTGAGTGACAGACTGTTACTCAGAGTTCCATTGCATCATCTGCAGAGGCGAGAAATATCTTGGTTATTCTTTTGTATCAGGGGTATTTCACTATTGTGAACCGTATCGGGAAGTGTGCATATTCTTATAAAGATCAGGAAGGGGATATTGTCGGTATTTATAGTATAATGAATGTAAAGAAGTACTTCACGTGATATTTGTTGAGATAATAATAAGATGATTAATTTTTGTAAGAAACTGGCAAAATAAAACTAACATCTGCGATTTGCGTGTGAACCAAGTGTCGTATTGGTGTATTGGAAGAATAAGTGCTACATTGTCATGTTTTGTATGGCAAAGCGGAGAACAGGACATTGGACAGTTATCTACGATAACAATATGCGAGAAAAGTTCTCATTTAAGTGAATTTTCACAAAATGTTTTGATATGTTAAAAAAAGAAGAAAGTAGTGTAATCATTTAAAATTATTTGTGTGTGTTAAATTAAGGGCTATGCTCTTGTGAATGTATGAGAATGGGACACTGGACAGTTACCTGCGATGACAATGTGCGAGAAAAATTCTCATATATGTGATGTATTATAAAATGTATGGATGCTGAAAAAGAAAATTATTGTTGTATACTCATTTAAAGTGTTTATATGTGTCAGTGTTATATTTCTATTATGTTGTTCATAAATCAATCGATTCTTTGTTCGATTTATTTATGAGGGAGGCGAATTGTAACGGTTCAAATCCCGTTACAAGATGATATCTGTATTTTTATTATTTTATCTGTATTATTATTATTATTATTATTATTATTATTATTATTATTATTATGTCCGTATTATTATGTTATCTGTGATATTGTTACTATTATTGTAATTATCCGTTTTATTCAATTTGATTTCGCAATTGCCTGTTGCTTGCAAGATTGTACTTAGATGTATGCATATATACGTATGTGTAGGATAACACTCAATACCTGTACAGTGAGAATTGTTGTATATATCAGAGATTGGGTGTGACGTTGGGACATTGTGCAAGATTAGTGGCGATTCTGCCAAGTCATCGCCGCGCCATGGCTATGCCATCGTATTTATTTAGAATATGCGCTCAGAGAGTCAGCCGCCCCCGGGCTATTTCACCACTGTGTGTAATATCTGTTGCGTAGGTGGGAGTATGCCATTGTTATTTCTGGAGATTACGTAGCTGTGTCAACCAACGTCTATAAAAGGTGGGTGCATATTGTAGCGTCAGTCATTAGTTATACGTATGCAGTACAGTGAAGAAGTCTACTAGATCAAGAGGCCTTAGTTGGTCAGTGAACGAGTGTGAACGAGAGATGGAGCAGACTCAGTGAGCCATTAATTATTGGTCATGGAGAGAGTGAGGCCAAAAGTTAGTTGGTCCGTCACTTAGTGGAAGACACGGACGCAAGGGCTTACCATGAAGTCAGAGAGGGCAACCCTGGACCTGCCAAGAGGTAATACCATATTGACTTACAAAGAAGTCAGATGATGTGGAGAAGAAGCAGTCACAAGGATGTATCACCAAGTTAGGCGTGACACATCTACAGTAAACATCAGATCAAAGGAATACGTCGTAATTACACTAAAAGTGTTGAAGGTACAGTCAAGTGAATCAGTGAGGGAAATATTTCGTATAAATTGTTAAATGTCCGGTCAAGAAGAATTCAAATTCATGCCTAGTTTCTTTCAGTTGCAATGTCATAATTTCATATTCTCATCTGTTTTATCGCAACAAGACTCACTATTTTTTGATATATTATTTAAAGAATATATATTGTTCTATCAAACGAATTCATAGTTTCATTTCATTGACAGTAAAATATCTTAACCTCAAAATTAATGGGGAAACCGAACGCCAATCTCCTTTTCCCAGAACTTATACGGTATGTTGTCAAAAGTAAGCTTATTACCCCACACCCTAGAGATAGTCAAGAGTCTCATTCTATTATTGCTGTACTGAGTGGCAACTGGCGCCCTTCAAATAACGTATGTGTAAGTAAGCAGGTAACAAGTAAGTGTGAGTACAAGGTCCGACGAGTGTGTATTAAATTTAATGAATGTTAATTTTCAGATTTTCCATTTTAAATGCAGATATTCAGATTTTCAAGTTAAATCCAGTTTTATATATGTTTGTAAATTTAGTCAGCGACTCAGGAACATCTCACAAAGTGATTTACCGCTTTTTAATTAACTTCAGTGTTTGGCATTTCTTCTAAATGCGTGATGAATAAGTGTTTCCTGCATTTCGCAGTTTTGTTCCTTTAGAACGACGTAACGTAAGATCCTCGCGGATCATGTTGTTGTTGGTTCCTTCCGAACAACCGTTTGGGTGATGCACTATTAGCATCGGGATTACCTTATCACTTAAGGGTGTCATGAATGACAAATATATGTTGGAATTTTATTTCAATTGTGAATGATGCTGTTAACTTGTAGTGAACACCATGCTTTCCCATAATATTTCGCAACCTATCCAAAGCAACTGATAGTCTATTTGGTTCGATTAAGGGTCCATTCGGCGGGTGTTCCGTATCCGTAAAGGGTATTCGACTGGTGGATAACCTTAATTGAGAGGAAATCAGGCGTTCTACTTGTTGAAAGGCAGATTTTCCACGGATCGTGTGGATTAATTCTCAGTTCTCGTTTGGAGTAATAGGTGCCCGGTTTTCAGGTCTTTCCTTTTTCAGTTTTTCAGTTTCGCTGTGCACTAATGTACTAATTTCTCCGAAGCAACTCTTCGATATTGTGAGAAATCAATCAGCGCTATGCAATGTGACTGCGTTTGAAACATTCAATAATAAATAATTTATAATTTTTTTCTCTCAAGGATTTATATTAAAATAACAATGTTGTCGTGTCATTTCGATTTTAATAAAAGTTAGTAAGCACATATTTGCTCCTCATTTCAAGTAGTTAGGCTCTCTTCTGAACCCCCATCGTTTGGTTAAGATCGTGACCGAATTTATTCCCGTAACGACCCATGATTTAAGAGTTCTATATTGTTCTACTGTAGCAGCCGTGGCCGACCAACCATGGAATGGTAAATTCAAGGGTTCAATATTAATTAAGGTCACGGTCCTTTCCTGTCCTATCCCATCGTCACTACGAACTGTCTGAGTCTGTGCGACGAAAACAAATAGAAAAAGCAAATATGGCAAGTGGAAATTACGGTACTGTAGTTACTTATGGCACTCAGTTTCTACAAACATAAGCATACCCTCAGTGCTTGCTGAAAAGTAAGTAAATTAGATACTTACCAGATATCTACGCTGCGTTATGTGGGCGCGTCAATACCTCTATCGACCGACTCCTGAGTGATATCGATTCTTTATGGTAAGCGTCCACTTTTGGAATGGTGGATCTTGAACTGAGTATAGTGGGTTCATCTTAATATTACCGCCTGGTAGCCATCATCGTTAGGGACTGCCTGGCGTGCTCGGGTCGCCTGGAAAGACGTGGGTTCGAATCCCCGTCAGGAAGTCCTAAAATTTAAGAAACGAGATTTCCACTTCCGGAGGTTCACATGGCCCTGAAGTTCACTCAGCCTACACCAAAAATGAGTACCAGGTTAATTCCTGGGGGCAAAGGTGGCCGATCATGTGCCTTCCACCTCTCCAAGGGCCTTCATGGCCTGTACGGAGATGGTGGATCTTGAACTGAGTATAGCTATAGCCATAGTTAAGGCGTCGTTCCCGTTGTTGGAAAATAAAATCACCAGCTGAGCAGAAGAGGTGGTGGAATACAATTTCTTATCCCTAGATTGCGAGCCAAAAGCCTGGATTCAATTCCAAACCTCTCCGCACTGTTCATACGGAGTGAGGGAATATGCCTCTGTTGATGGTGATTCGTCCGTCGGATTGAAGACGTTAACCCTTCAGCAGCCCCCTTGATGTTATAGGCAGTGTGAGGACACTAGGTTTCACCCTCTCCCTGCCTCATTAACAATCTCACATCCAGGCGCATAGGTCACCCGTGTCCTCCGACACTGCCGGCACTAAAAGCCATACGAATAAATAAATAAATAAATAAATAAATAAATAAATAAATAAATAAATAATAGTTGAACATAATATATGAATGTGACAAATATGTGATAGATAGTACTGTACGTTACAAGGCCATTTCACCAACTGATGCGTTGCATTCATAAAATTAGCCGTCTAATTCGTATTAAACCCTAATCTTCGATCCTTAAATTGATTTAAGATTTTTTAATAATAATAATAATAATTATTATTATTATTGTTATTATTGTTATTATTGTTATTATTATTAGTAAGTGAAATGTCTTCCTATCATAAGAATGAAGAATGTTGCAATGAGGACAATACAAATTAAGGTAAGTCAAAAAAAAAGACAAAGTCACCTCCGTACAAGCCATGAAGGCCCTTGGAGAAGTGGAAGGTAAAGGCTTCCACCATTGCATTGTTAACCACGGCACGTGATGGGGTAGAGTGGTTAGCTCTAAGCCCGGTCGCCTTTGCCCCCAGGATTTAACCTGGTACTCATTTTTGGTGTAGGCTGAGTGAACCTCAGGGCCATATGCACCTCCGGAAGTGGAAATCTCGTATCTTAAATTTTATGACTTCCTGACGGGAATTCGAACCCACGTCCTTCCGGGCGAAAAATTAAGGTAAGTACTGTACGTAATTACTTAAATAATTAAGTAACTGTCCGGCTCCTTGGCTGAATAGTCAGCTTACTGGTCTTCGGTTCAGAGGACCCCGGGTTGATTTCCCGACTGGACAGAGGATGTTTACTATGTATGGTTAATTTCTCAAGCTCGGGAAATGGGTGTTTGTGATCATCTTAATTCACTTAATATCACCATACAACACACGACACGACTAACCACCACAGAAACATTCAATAGTAAGTAGTTCCCTCCTCATCGGGTCGGCGTACAGAAGGCCGTAAACCTAGGCCACATCCATAACACGTGCAGACCCCAATAACTTCGGAAAAAGGCCAGGAATAAGGGAAATAAGTCAGTACGTAAGAACCTAATATTTCAGAATAGTTTACCTTTCTTGTCGTGGATGGGATTAAGCCACTCAGCTGTGATGATCATCATGCTGATGATGTATTGTGAACATGTTCCTGAATTGCTGACTAACTTTTGAAACTTATAAAAATCTGGATTAAATATGGAAATCTGAATATCTGCATTTAAAATTGAAAATCTGAATATCTGCGTTTAACATGAAAATTATGAAAATTAATATTCACTATATAAAATACACACTCGTCGAACCTTGTACTCACACTTACTTGTTACCTGCTTACTTACACATACGTTATTTGAAGGGCGCCAGCTGTCACTCAGTACAGCAATAATAGAATGAGACTCTTGACTATCTCTAGGGTGTGGGGTAATAAGCTTACTTTTGACAACATACCATATAAGTTCTGGGAAAAGGAGATTGGCGTTCGGTTTCCCCATTAATTTTGAGGTTAAGATATTTTACTGTCAATGAAATGAAACTATGAATTCGTTTGATAGAACAATATATATTCTTTAAATAATATATCAAAAAATAGTGAGTCTTGTTGCGATAAAACAGATGAGAATATGAAATTATGACATTGCAACTGAAAGAAACTAGGCATGAATTTGAATTCTTCTTGACCAGACATTTAACAATTTATACGAAATATTTCCCTCACTGATTCCCTTGACTGTACCTTCAACACTTTCAGTGTAATTACGACGTAATCCATTGATCTGGTGTTTACTGTAGATGTGTCACGCCTAACTTGGTGATACATCCTTGTGACTGCTTCTTCTCCATATCATCTGACTTCTTTGTAAGTCAATATGGTATGACCTCTTGGCAGGTCCAGGGTTGCCCTCTCTGACTCCATGGTAAGCCTTGCGTCCGTGTCTTCAACTAAGTGACGGACCAACTAACTTTGGCCTCACTCTCTCAATGACCAATAATTAATGGCTCACTGAGTTTTCTCCATCCCTCGTTCACACTTGTTGACTGACCAACTAAGGCCTCTTGATCTAGTAGACTACTTCACTGTACTGCATCCGTATAACTAATGACTGACGCTACAATATGCATCCACCTTATATAGACGTTGGTTGACACAGCTACGTAATCTCCAGAAATAACCATGACATACTCCCACCTACGCGACAGATATTACAGACAGTGGTGAAACCGCCGCCGGCTCGGCTGAGTCCGTAAGCGCATTGCTAAATAAATACGATGACGTAGCCATGGCGCGGCGATGACTTGGCAGAATCGCCACTAATCTTGCACAATGTCCCAACGTCACACCCAATCTCTGATATATACAACAATTCTCACTGTACAGGTATTGAGTGTTATCCTACACATACGTATATATGCATACATCTAAGTACAATCTTGCAAGCAACAGGCAATTGCAAAATCGAATTGAATAAAACGGATAATTACAATAATAGTAACAATATCACAGATAACATAATAATACGGACATAATAATAATAATAATAATAATAATAATAATAATAATAATAATAATAATAATAATAATAATAATAATAAAATACAGATAAAATCATACAATAATAAAAATACAGATATCATCTTGTAACGGGATTTGAACCGTTACAATTCGCCTCCCTCATAAATAAATCGAAGAACAAAGAATCGATTGATTTATGAACAAAATTATATATATTTAACACTGACACATATAAACACTTTAAATGAGTATACAACAATAATTTTCTTTTTCAGCATCCATACATTTTATAATACATCACATATATGAGAATTTTCCTCGCACATTGTCATCGCAGTTAACTGTCCAGTGTCCCATTCTCATACAATTCACAAGAGCATAGCCCTTAATTTAACACACACAAATAATTTTAAATGATTACACTACATTCTTCTTCTTTTTTTAACATATCAAAACTTTTTGTGAAATATCACTTATATGAGAACTTTTCTCGCATATTGTTATCGCAGATAACTTCCAATGTCCTGTTCTCCGTATTTTTGTCACACAGTACATGACAATGCAGCACTTATTCTTCCAATACACCAATACGACACTTGGTTCACACGCCAATCGCAGATGTTAGTTTTACTTTGCCAGTTTCTTACAAAAATTAATCATCTTAATCTTATCTCAACAAATCTCACGTGAAGTACTTCTTTACATTCATTATACTATAAATACCGACAATATCCCCTTCCTGAATTTATAAGAATATGCACACTTCCCGATACGATTCACAATTGTGAAAAACCCCTGATAAAAAAATAACTTCAACATATTTCCCGCCTCTGCAGATGATGAAATGGAACTCTGAGTAGCACTCTGTCACTCAAACTGAATCAATTTTGCCCTTATTACCTTACATATCTCAACAAATCACATCCTTCTTGGCAACAATAATTAAAGAATCAATACTATGGCTACAAGATGGTTCAATTATTCCGTAATCCAGCATAATGTTTATCTGTTCTTAGACGTCACTAGCATTTTTAAGTTGAATGGGGTACTTACCTCCCACAAACGATCAATGGTCATTTACTACAAATTTATGTTCATATACGTGTTCTTCCTCACTTACCACTAAATACATCTCGATGCTTACCTAACATCGAACACACTTACTCCTCCTGTAATTCACTCAAATTACCTCACGTCACTGCCTCATACCGACTATCCCTCGGATACTGGTCGTACAGGCACGTAACACACCCAACACATTTCCTCTCACTAGGAACACCTTCATCTTACCTCTCATATATTTCAAAGAACACACGTCACCCAAACACTTACCTCAGACCATCATAATTAACACGTACTTCTTTGCTAGTTTTCTCCCAGAACAAACACACACTACCTAAATTAAAGTCTACTCTACTTCCATAATTTGCAACCAAGTCAGCCCCTAAAATAACTGAATACACAAGTTTTGGTACAACAAGGCATGGCTGAAAGTTACAATTATCTTTACTTATGATAGGTACCGCTATCATTTTATTTACTCACTGTGACTTACCCAACGACTGTTATAATATCTAATAGTACCTTCATTTACCTTCACAATTTCCATCATCGGAGTTGCTATCTCACTACTTACATCATATTCTCAGTATTATAAGTACTTACATCACTTACCAGAACACTTCTTACATCTACCTTACTTCTACCATTAATTACTTCATTACCTACGACTACGTCATTACTTAAATATCTCGCTTAACACTACTTAGGTCACAATCACACTGTACTCTTAAATCTACTTTCACTACATAACTACTTATACTACATACCTGTTCAACTTCTACCTTCGGACTGTTCACTTAATTTACCCGATTCCCTGTGAATCTGAAATACTCTGGCTCGATAACGACACCTTGATAACATTCATATTCTGCTTATCATAATCCCTCTGATATCTCAAACCCGTACGCCTCCCATCTTCCGATTCTCTCTCGTTACTCTTCTGACCCTCTCTCTTATAACTCAAATACATACGCCTCCCATCTTCCGATTCTCTCTGATTACTCTTCTGATCCCCTCTCTCATAACTCAAATACATACGCTTCCCATCTTCCGATTCTCTCTGATTACTCTTCTGACTTTCTCTCTCATAACTCAAATACATACGCCTCCCATCTTCCGATTCTCTCTGATTACTCCTCTGACCCCTATCCCCATCGACACAACTATTAATCCTCTGCTCATCATGATCATCCCCTCTCCTCTGATACACGGCTAACATTTTACCCCTTCGCTCTACAATACCACTTTCCCCAGACATCATGCGCTCTCTCTCTCTCGCGCGCCCTTGCACACATTTCTCCCAAAACCTATCAATGAACTTGTCTTTCAATTCTCCTAAATTAGACATATTATCCCAGTACACTCGAAACCATATTTTACTTTCACCAATACAAACATTAGACAAAATCTCCAACACATATTCCCATTCAATAATATTATTCCTCGACTTACTTGCATATCTTTTCTCAACTACTTTCACAAACTCCATAGGATTAAACTGTTTTCCAGAAAACTTGGTTAAATCACGATCCCTACTGAACAAACCACTCGCTACTATCATTTCTCTCGCCGTCTCACCTGTACCTTTCTGCCGTATCACTCCCTGGCAGTTCACAACTTCTTCTTCTTCTTCTTCTTCTTCTTCTTCTTCTTCCGCTGCTCTCTCAGCATTCTCTTCCACTATTCTCACTTCTTCCTTCAATTCTTCCTCTCTTTCTCTCACCTGCTGTGATAGCGTTTCCTGTTCGTTCCGTAGTTCACCGACTTCCACAAGTTTGCTTTCAATTTGTTCAATTCTACTAATCTGTTCCCTCGTATCTTCCCTAACTGCATTGTAAATTTTGTCCAATCTTTTCTCGACTACCTCATGAATTTCTTCCCGATTACTCGAAATCTTATTACTTAACTCTAAGATATTCTCTGTACAAGTTCCTTTGGCATGTTCAATTTGAGTATGAAGATCGCTCCGATTCAACTCCATTTCACCTCTAAGGTCAACACACTCTTTATTTACCTTATTTTCTAACTTAGATATTTGACTAGTTACCTCTACTATCTTAGTATCTAATTTAGTGATTCACTTAAAGCATATATTTTCTCATTGGTCATATTAAAATTTTCTTTATTACTGCCAATTAACTCCTCCATTTGCTTCTTATTATTTTCATTACTAATACCAATCATTTGTTCCATTTTATTACTTAGAGAGTTAATCTGTTTATTACAATTTTCATTATTAGTACTAATTAATTCTTTCATCTCTTTATTATTTTCACTACTACTACTACTAAAAAATTCTTTCATCTCTTTCATCTCTTTCTTATTATTTTCGTTACTACTAATTATTGTGGCCATCAGTAAAGAAAATTGATCTTGGTTCATCCCCCCTGGGAGTTCCTTTTGAGTTTCAGTGTGCTTCTCAATTTCTGCACTTTCCTGAATTTCCTCAGAAGGTTCCATCGTGTTCACCTGCTCCCTACTCTGAATTTCACCTTGGATGTCCGCAGAAGCAATGACCTCGTCGTCACATGACTTGTTATTGTCTTCCTTGTCCATCTATGGTTCACTAGTTTTTTTTTGTTTTTTTTTTGCTAGGGGCTTTACGTCGCACCGACACAGATAGGTCTTATGGCGACGATGGGATAGGAAAGGCCTAGGAGTTGGAAGGAAGCGGCCGTGGCCTTAATTAAGGTACAGCCCCAGCATTTGCCTGGTGTGAAAATGGGAAACCACGGAAAACCATCTTCAGGGCTGCCGATAGTGGGATTCGAACCTACTATCTCCCGGATGCAAGCTCACAGCCGCGCGCCTCTACGCGCACGGCCAACTCGCCCGGTGGTTCACTAGTGATAGTACGCGATCTCAAATTAATTTCCCTCTTCAAATCCCTTGACATATCCCCAAAATACAAATATATATCACAGAATTATAGTCCTGAAATTTACCGGTAATAATTCCGTTGGCTTAAATGTGCATACTCTTCCCAAATGAACCTATGATATGCTGTCATTCAGAACAGATTCTGAATTTATTCGAGTCCCACGTTGCGTCGACACTTTGTGAACATGTTCCTGAATTGCTGACTAACTTTTGAAACTTATAAAAATCTGGATTAAATATGGAAATCTGAATATCTGCATTTAAAATTGAAAATCTGAATATCTGCGTTTAACATGAAAATTATGAAAATTAATATTCACTATATAAAATACACACTCGTCGAACCTTGTACTCACACTTACTTGTTACCTGCTTACTTACACATACGTTATTTGAAGGGCGCCAGCTGTCACTCAGTACAGCAATAATAGAATGAGACTCTTGACTATCTCTAGGGTGTGGGGTAATAAGCTTACTTTTGACAACATACCATATAAGTTCTGGGAAAAGGAGATTGGCGTTCGGTTTCCCCATTAATTTTGAGGTTAAGGTATTTTACTGTCAATGAAATGAAACTATGAATTCGTTTGATAGAACAATATATATTCTTTAAATAATATATCAAAAAATAGTGAGTCTTGTTGCGATAAAACAGATGAGAATATGAAATTATGACATTGCAACTGAAAGAAACTAGGCATGAATTTGAATTCTTCTTGACCGGACATTTAACAATTTATACGAAATATTTCCCTCACTGATTCCCTTGACTGTACCTTCAACACTTTCAGTGTAATTACGACGTAATCCATTGATCTGGTGTTTACTGTAGATGTGTCACGCCTAACTTGGTGATACATCCTTGTGACTGCTTCTTCTCCATATCATCTGACTTCTTTGTAAGTCAATATGGTATGACCTCTTGGCAGGTCCAGGGTTGCCCTCTCTGACTCCATGGTAAGCCTTGCGTCCGTGTCTTCAACTAAGTGACGGACCAACTAACTTTGGCCTCACTCTCTCAATGACCAATAATTAATGGCTCACTGAGTTTTCTCCATCCCTCGTTCACACTTGTTGACTGACCAACTAAGGCCTCTTGATCTAGTAGACTACTTCACTGTACTGCATCCGTATAACTAATGACTGACGCTACAATATGCATCCACCTTATATAGACGTTGGTTGACACAGCTACGTAATCTCCAGAAATAACCATGACATACTCCCACCTACGCGACAGATATTACAGACAGTGGTGAAACCGCCGCCGGCTCGGCTGAGTCCGTAAGCGCATTGCTAAATAAATACGATGACGTAGCCATGGCGCGGCGATGACTTGGCAGAATCGCCACTAATCTTGCACAATGTCCCAACGTCACACCCAATCTCTGATATATACAACAATTCTCACTGTACAGGTATTGAGTGTTATCCTACACATACGTATATATGCATACATCTAAGTACAATCTTGCAAGCAACAGGCAATTGCAAAATCGAATTGAATAAAACGGATAATTACAATAATAGTAACAATATCACAGATAACATAATAATACGGACATAATAATAATAATAATAATAATAATAATAACAATAATAATAAAATACAGATAAAATCATACAATAATAAAAATACAGATATCATCTTGTAACGGGATTTGAACCGTTACAGTATATGACGACGATACTAAGAAAAGGAAGAATAACAGGAAGAAGAATTAAAAGAGAGAGTCCGTATGCCACAGAATGCATCTTCACTATGAAAACCGATGAAATAGAAGAGAGAGGGAGAGAGAGAGAGAGAGAGAGAGAGAAAACGAAAAGAAAATATTCAATAAAATCCAGGGTCCATTGAAAACTGTGGAAGGAGACTTTAAATATAGGAAGAATAAAGAAGAACAAATAAAATAAAAGGATGTCAGACACGATCTGGAAGAAGAGAATTAAATGTGTTGGTCCCATAAGAGGGATGGATCACAGCAAATTGACAAAACGAGTGTTCTAACAGGTGATCCAAGGATTAAAAAGAGATGTGACAGAAATTGGAATAACAGAAAATATAAATTTATTATAAATATCAAGGATTTCCAGCAGAAGGAGAAAAGGAAAGGTAACAACATCTGAACACAAGACAGGAGGAAACAGCAAAGTGAAGGAAGAGAGTCTAGAAGTCTGGAAGTCTAGAAAAGCAGGGTCAAGATAAATTCACAAGGTTACTTTCCGTGATCCTTAGTTAGAAAAAACCGAAATAATAATAATAATAATAATAATAATAATAATAATAATAATAATAATAAAAGACTGATATGTAATAGCAACACCTCGCTCGGTGAGGAAAGCAACGGGACACTACCTCAATCCTCATTTCCCTAGTACGCCTCTTCAGTGATGCCTAGGCTATCTATGAGAGCTGGTGACAGAGCTGTTGAGGATCCAACCAGCCTTAGGGCTGAGGACCGAGCATACATACAATAACAATGTGTGGCCGACTCGTTGCCTGAATGGTCAGCGTGCTGGACTTCGGTTCAGAGGGTCCCGGGTTCGATTGCCGGCCGGGTTGGGGATTTCAACCTTCATTGGCTAATTCCAGTGGCCTGGGGGCTGGGTGTTTGTGCTGTCCCCAACATCTCTGCAACTCACACACCACACATAACACTATTCTCCACCACAAATACACACAGTTACCTACACATGGCAGATTCCGCCCACCCTCATCGGAGGGTCTGCATTACAAGGGCTGCACTCGACTAGAAATAGCCACACGAAATTATTATTATTATTATTATTATTATTATTATTATTATTATTATAACAATGTGTATTTAATGGTGTTTAAATAACTATTGACATTTAAGATACCAGAGTACCGTCTTCTATGTTTCTCCTTATATTTATTTAGCGTAGTCCTATGGCTTTTTGGATACGTTCTGAGAAATATAACTACATTCATCACTATATTATAAAAACATCTAGTACTCGGATGCATCTGACGAAATTCGGAGTTGTCATTAGGAATTCCTCATACTCTCCTCCGTAAGCTCTATTTCTGCAGTCTTCCCTAACATGTTGAATGGTCTGCCGTGGTGCGCCTCAGTCACATGCTGGTGAAGATTGTACTCCCCACTTGAAGAGCGAGTCTCCACATCGCCCATGCCCTGTTCTCAATAGAATGAGTGTTGCCCATATCTTGCGAGCTAAATCAAACCCAGGGACCGTCCCACAGACGCAAGGTAACAGCTGACTTGTTTCTGGAGCATTCTGAAGCCATTCTCTTCTCCAGGAATCAATTATGTTAAATCTAGTGGGATTATTTCCAAATGTAAGAGAAGGATGTCTTCAACGAAGTCTGTTGATTCTGAGGTCAGGAATATCAGATTTGCAATCCTAGTTCAGGGTTTACTAAGATCTTATTGTATTCCCTAATCAGTGCTCTTTTTCAACGAAGATTTGGTGGGGGAGGAGGGGTATGTGACTTAAGAAAGGCAGCCAGATAGTGGGTATAGACCTGATTGTACCTGAAATAATACACATAGTATTATTAAGTTGGACGTCAATATTTTGTTCAACTGTTCAACCATACTGGTGCACAACATTCCCTTTTAAATATTGATTTATAGTGTCTGTAGGTCTACTTGCATTAGTCTCCCGCATTTAATCACCTTTAAATTCACACATCGTAATACCTCTATCTGAAGTATTTCACCTTAAACATTTCACGGGTATTATTCTGTTAGTTCGCCTCTGTGGTGTAGTGGTTAGTGTGATTAGCTGCCACACCCGGAGGTCCGTGTTCGATTCCCGGCTCTGCCACGAAATTTGAAAAGTGGTACAAGGGCTGGAACGGGGTCCACTCAGCCTCGGGAGGTCAACTGAGTAGAGGTGGGTTCGATTCCCACCACAGCCATCCTGGAAGTGGTTTTCCGTGGTTTCCCATTTCCCCTCCAGGCAAATGCCGGGATGGTACCTAACTTAAGGCCACGGCCGTTTCCTTCCCACTTCCTTGCCTATCCCTCGCAATCTTCCCATCCCCCACAAGGCCCCTGTTCAGCATAGCAGGTGAGGCCGCCTGGGCGAGATACTGGTCATCCTCCCCAGTTCCATCCCCCGACCCAGAGTATAAAGCTCCAGGACACTGCCCTTGAGGCGGTAGAGGTGGGATCCCTCGCTGAGTCCGAGGAGAAAACCGACCCTGGACGGTAAATAGATTACGATACGATTATTCTGTTATCTAAGCCAGTTATACCTATCGAAAGAGTTTTCGTTCTTAATGACATGCGTGCTGAGGGTCAGCGTATCACCGACCTCATCACTCATGCGTCACGAAAGGGTGATAAACTTAAAGCGGATAACTACAGGCCAGTCAGCTTGACATGTGTTCTTTGTAAGCTCTGGGAACGCATTCTTCCTAATTACGAAAAACGAAATGGTGTATGGCGTTTAGTGGTGGGAGTGTCCGAGGACATCTTCGGGTTTTGATTTGACGCCGTAGGCAACCTGCAGGGCGTGATGAGAATGCAATTATGATGAAGACGACACATACAGCGAAATTAACCAATGATGGTTAAAATTCCGGACCTTGCCGGGAAGCCGGACGTTTCTGATTATATTACACGCGTTTGTGAAATTAATAACTGGTCTTAGATTTTATTTAAGAAGTGGTCTTAAAACGTCACAACCCTGACGGTTTTGACGGGGTGTGAGGATAAGGCCTGATGACAAAAATATTCATTTCTCAGAAATCGTTCTTCATGTGAGATTGAAATTTCATATAATAGTTGTTGCTCTGTGTCTTAGAGCTAAAATAAGAAGTGGCGTTAAGACATTACACCCCTAAGCGGTTTTAACAGGGGGAGGGGAGCTCTGATGGCAGAAATGTTATTTTCTCTGAAACTATTTCACGTGCGAGGTTGAAATTTCACATTATGGCTGCTCATATATGTCGGATATTTTAAATAAGTAGCAGTGTTTAAAAATACTCCCCTAAGGGCTTTTGTCGGGGGTGGGGTGGGACATCTGATAACAAAAATAGTCATTCCTCCGAAACCGCTTAACGTGCCGAGACAAAATTCCAAATGGCAGTGTATACAGGATTTTTAAATTCTATGTGTAAAATAGGAAATATTTTAAAACATTCTACCCCTAAGGGTTTAAATGGGGTTAGCTCAGGAAACGAAATTATTCATTCTTCCCAAACCGTTTGACGTACGTTGTAATTTTACAAGAAGGTTATTCTTTTATGTTCTAGGTGTCAATTTCTGCCCGTAGAGATTTATATGGGGGTTGACTCTGAAAATCACGATATTCATTCTTGAAACTGTTCTGTTTCACGTACGAACTTAAAATTTTACATGGGAAGATAGTAGGCTCGAATCCCACTGTCGGCAGCCCTGAAGATGGTTTTCCATGGTTTCCCATTTTCACACCAGGCTAATGCTGGGGCTGTACCTTAATTAAGGCCACGGTCGCTTCCTTCCAACTCCTAGGCCTTTCTTATCCCATCGTCGCCATAAGACCTATCTGGGTCGGTGCGACGTAAAGCCCCTAGCAAAACAAAATTACATGAAGTTCGGTCTTCTGGAGCCTCCGTGGCTCAGACGGCAGCGCGTCGGACTCTCACCGCTCGATACCGTGGTTCAAATCCCGGTCACTCCATGTTAGATTTGAGCTGGACAAAGCGGAGGCGGGACAGGTTTTTCTCCGGGTACCCCGGTTTTCCCTGTCATCTGTCATTCCAGCAACACTCTCCATTCTCATTTCATAGTATCTATCATTCATTAATAAATCACTTTGAGAGTGGCGACCCCATCGTTCTAACAACCTATATCTGCTTCATTCATTACATCCCTGACCCGGTCAATGACTAGAAAACAGGTTGTAGGTTTTCATTCATTTTCATTTTCGGTCTTCTGTCTCTTAGATGTTAAACAAGTAATATCTTTAAAACTTCCTACGCAAAACAAAGCATGCATTCCTGTATTACTGTTCGGCGTACGATGTCAAAATTTCACGGGCTGGTCGCGTCTATGTCCTATATATTAATTAAGATTGGGTTTTAAAACAGTCCATATCTATGGGGTTCAAATAAGTGTCAGATCCGAAAATTAATAATCATTCCCCAAAAACCGTTTGACATACGAACTGAGGGTGTATTTTATAGGCTCAGCCAACACTGAGCTATTCAAAATTTAGAACTTTGAATGATAACTTTCAGTTTAAAAGCGTAGCAAAGCACAGGTATCTTGATAGTTATAAATAGGGCTCGGATGTTTAAGACCTAAAAATAACCCAAATAAGCATATGACGTAAAAATTACAAAATATGACCCAAAAATTATTAATCTAAATATGGCAATTTTAAAATAAGTTATAAGTCGAAACGGCAATTCCTTTGATACATATTTGTTAACTAAATTATTTATTCTTACTTCCATATTGATTTCCTGTATATACATGTTTAGCAGTTATTCGCAGTCTATTGTCCTTCATCAAACGTTTGTGAATACATAGGTAGGTACCTATAAAGTACTAAGTTCGCTAAGTTATCAGATCACACAACATTTTAAAAGTCCATGTGATTGTTGTACTGAAAGTTCAACACTTCTCACAATTTCAATACTGTACTTAAGCTAGCAGCTTCTAAACGAGTAATTGCACTTGATATAATTCCAAAGTTCGACTTTGTATGTGCCAAAATTTTTGACAAACTGTAGGTAAACAATTCCTGCGCAATGTTGATAGAAGAGGCAGAGTATTCCGCTTGTATTAACTGCAGATGTGATACCGAGAAGCAGTTTTGTGAATACTAGTTAGCATTCGATCAGTTGAAGATGATTTTGCGCAGCTACAGCTGTCGTCAAACCGCCGAATTATGACCGAAATATGACGTCTCTACGAAAATAGCTCAAAATATGACCTTATGACAAAAAATAGCCAAAATATGCATTTATATGACAATTAAAAATCACTTAATTGTGACGATAATCGCCTGATTTGCACCAAAATCCAATCAGGCAAGAAAATAGAGACAAAGAAAAAATATGACTTTTCCTAAACATCCGAGCCCTAGTTATAAATAATGTAATACGTGAACGCGATGCGTCCTTTGATTTTATTTGTCATATTCTTTACAAACAAAATTGTCCTATTTTAGGCATTCACATGTTGTCGTTGAGGTGCTATTTTCAATAGTGTGTAATTATTCTCCACCAGTCAATCATACTCCAGGTAAGAAAGAAGACTAGATTCGTATGACTTTCATTCACACAATATTTGAGGACAATAAATCACTTTTCGCTTGCTGCTATAAGGGATTTTGAGATGTCATTATTAGACCTTTCACACGAAGTTGAAATAATTTTTGTTGATTCAAATCTCCAAGTGGATGATGTACTATGTGCATCAAGACGGGTTCGATAATGAAAAATCTCGGTTATTTATCATTTTAAACCAGTGTCATTTCAATGGGGTGTTTTAGCAGAGCTCAGCGAAAAGAAATTCTGCATGAGCAGGGCAGAGAAAGAAAGGCAACGAACATGTAATAGTCCCACGACATATCGAGCTGCGGGACTGCGAAAGATTAACGCAGTTATCTAACTTTTATCCATAATGTCCGTCCTACACAAACAGTAAGTGAAGAATGGACGTGACATTATCTTCAACCTTGGTTGCTTGTTTTGTGTTTCCTTCACCGGTGAGCGATTTAGTGTGAGTGTTCCACAACAGACCAGTAAACAACATCTTTCATAATACGAATAAGACTCGTAATGAGTGTTTCCAGGGACCTGTTGGGTGTAAGAGGATATTATTTGAGGGCTTCATAACCATAGGGGACCAAGACCACTCAGCAATATTTGAAGAAATGAAGCCTAGAAGTTTTTGACAGATAATTAATTCTGCTGAAATGGTAATGTAAATATACACTTAAAACCATTTTTTTTACTTTTATAGATTTAGAATTTACAAATAAAAACTACATTAATTAATTAAACAATATCACCGTAGTCAAATTCATCTAAGGATTCTTTGAAAATGTCCCCGAAGAAAGAGGCGCATCCCGTCCCCTGCTATGTACTTTACACACTGAACGATGGTACAGAAGTGGCGCAGAGACCCTAAAATCAGCAGTTTATATACTCTCGCGGAAAGTTCGAGGCGTTTCAGAAAGGAAAACACCCGCCCATAATCATTTTATTGGTGGATAACGAAAACCCCTACACAATATGAAGAAGAAACACATTATTGGTGGAAAATTAATTAAAGAAATTCGGGATTGGCTAGATACAAAACAAGGGGAAAGAGAGGGGTATACAGCCAACTTAAACAATAACAGAAAGAAATTTAACAAGAAACAAACTTTTGAAATAAAAATTTCTCCCAAAAAAACAGTTCTTTCACGTCGCACGAGGGTGCACCATTGTAGTTTTTCAGTAGTGTCCTCTAGAAGAGAAAGTTCACACTAATTACTACCGGTAAAACAAAAATACATCAAAAGTGGCACAGTTCAAAAACTTCAAACTTTCCACGTAGTGACATCTTCTGAGAAACTTGAAAATTAATACCGTCAATAAAGTTCAGACTTCCTCCAGCAGAGGAGTTTCAATTGGCGCACATTTTAAATTAGCGGCGTGGAGGTGTACCGCCCGGTACAGACCTCCCCCCCCCCCCAAAAGTTCCTCCAGGGGTGACACATGCAATTTGTTTGGAAACAAGGTCCAAGTTTTGATGTTGATATGGAGATTAATTGCAGAAGTATTTATAAGATTTTCTTAATGTGGTTTGATTCAGTTTCAAAATTTTTGTTGTAACTGGTGAAGTAAAGTCTTTATGTTTGTAGAAGTTGAATTCAGAAGATAAACTTTTAATACTTGAAAGTGAAGAAAAATTTTGCAAGGTCCACCAAATATTGCTGTTGAATTCCCAAGTGTAGTAATTGCTGATAGTAAATGTCCATGTAGTTGATGTTGATTAAGTTGGATGGCCAGACCGGCCGTTGCAGCTTGCGTCCAAAGGCGGCCGCTCGGACCCCACAAGTACCCTGAGATACCGCTCGCCCGCACTATGAGGGGAGCAGTGGTGTTGAGGCACGCCGCGCCCGCGGTGAACATATACAGGCTGCGGGCAAGTAGCAGGTCGAGCGCCGCACATCAGCCTTGGCCGGGAGGAGGGCTCCGGCTCGCCGTACACTGGTCGACCTCGCTGGAAGAGAGGGGGCCCTTCCTCTATTCCAATCGCGGCACGGCGCCGCGCGGCTGCGGGGGCACTGAAACATTAAAGCTAGGCGGCAGAATTTGTTGGACCATCATCTTTTTTGAGGGCACAGGCTTTGTGAAGAGGTTGAGGGGCCAGGGGCGTGCAGATATCCATGGCATTTTGTATAAGCAAGCCACTGTGTGTAGTGGAGCAGGGGACGGGAGCGTGGTAATGGCCGTGGCAAAGACAGGATGGCAGTTCAGCTGATCGGGGGAGGTTTACAAAAATGCTGACATATAAAACAAAAGATTATAGAAGGGGCAGAAAGCCTTAAAAGTGAAACTTCTCAGAGAAAGAGAAAAAAATATATAACCTTCCGATTTCTTTCAAGATAATATTAGGCAAGTTAGCACAGAAATTATACAGGTTTCACCTGCGACAAGTGAACCCTAAATATCCTCTCGGTGGCTGGATTGCTTAATAACAACGTAACCGGCGTAAGGAAATCGAGAATGACACACGGCCCATGGAATCTGGGGGCAAGTTTGCCCGCGGGAACAAAATTCTTGACCATTACTTGGTCACCTACCTTCAAATGGGTGGGTCTCCGTCCACGATCAAACCTTTCCCTAACCTTTTCATGAGACACTTTAAGATTGGCTTTAGCCTTCTTCCAAAGATCTTTAATGTTGTCCGGATCTATTGTCTCAGGTAGAATGTCACTCAGAGACCAGAGGTTAGAGAGCGGCGTGTTGGGAACAAACTTGAACATCAAAGAGGCAGGAATAAATTTATGTGATTCATGAACCGCCGAATTCGAAGCAAAAGCTAACCAATGCAGGGACGTGTCCCACCTGGAATGATCTTCATGATGATAGGCAATAAGCGCGGACCTGAGATTACGGTTAACCCGTTCAGCCAGAGATGGTTGAGGGTAATAAGCAGAAGTAGTTACATGAGAGATGGACAAGTCAAAACAGAATTTACGAAAAAGATTTGATGTGAACGCCTTAGCATTATCAGACACAATATATTGGCACGGACCAAAAGAGGCAAAAATAGAATTTAAGCAAGTAATGGTGGACTGAGCGGTAGCCAGCTTAGTCGGAAATAACCAGGAAAATCTTGTAAAACCATCTACGCATACAAAGATGAACTTGTTGGCATTTCCCTTTGACTGGGGGAAGGGTCCTACATAATCAATATACAGGCGTTCCATGAGACGCGACGCTTGATGCGAAGACAGAAGGCCTACCTTGGTGGACATGGTGGGTTTACTGAGCAGACAAGATTTACAAGCTTTTACTAGTTCACGGATTTCACCGTCCATACCCTTCCAGATGAACCTTTCACGAATCTTTTCACGAGTTTTAAAGATTCCAAGATGCCCCCCTAATGGGGTCTCATGATAGTATTTGAAGATCATAGGCACAAGAACAGCTGGAACGACAACCTTCATCATCTTATCATGCCTCGAAGGGCAACATAGAACACCATTCCTCAGAACATAAGGGACAACATATTCCCCAGAAGAAAGGGTTTCCATTATCGGAGCCAGCGTCGGATCTTCACGTTGGTATTTCTCGATATCCCTAAAGAGCATGGGAGCATCTGTTAAGATGGAATTAACATCAGATAGCATGGACTCGGGAGGAGATGAACTATCGACCGGTTCATGGTTCTCAACGTCGTTGGAAAACATACGGCTGAGTCCATCAGCAACAACATTTTCGGTACCTCTGATATGCCGAACATCGAATTGGAAGACAGAAATACGGATGGCCCAACGGGCTATACGACCAGTACGATGCGGCCTACCTAAGACCCAGCTTAAGGCTTGATTATCTGTCTCCAGGTCGAATTTGACATGTTCCAGATAGAGACGGAACTTTTCTAAGGCGAATAAGACTGCCAAACCTTCGAGCTCATAGATGGAATACTTGGCTTCTTGAGCCGATAGAGTCCTAGATGCATAGGCGATGGGTCGCCTCCCTAGTTCAGTCTCTTGAAGAAGGACTGCAGCTACTGCTGACGACGACGCGTCGGTTTGGACGATGAATTTCTTCCAGAAATCAGGCATAGCAAGTACAGGGGCATTACAGAGAGCTAATTTAAGATCCTCAAAAGCGGCTTGTTGAGAAGGTCCCCACTCGAATTTGATGCCTTTCCTACGAAGAAGGTTTAAGGGCGCCGCTCTATTAGCGAAGTTAGGAATAAACTTCCTGAAGAAATTCACCATACCAATGAACCTGGCGATACCTCTGATATCCTTAGGGGGTTTAAAATCACGGATGGCCTGTGTTCTAGAATGATCGACTGCCACACCATCAGGTGACACAATATGCCCTAGGAATGACATAGAGGGCTTAGCAAAGGCAACCTTGGACAACTTGACAGTTAACCCAGCCTTACGAAGGCGATTGAGAACTTCTCGCAGATGATCTAGATGTTCTTCAAAGGTCTCCGAAAATACGACGACATCATCCAAGTAGTGATACAAGTACTCAAATTTGATGTCGGAGAAGACCCTATCTAGCAGCCTAGTGAGTACAGCTGCTCCCGTGGGGAGCCCGAAAGGCACGCGGTTGTATTCGTATAAGTTCCAGTCCGTGGCAAACGCTGTAAGATGTTTAGACTCTTCGGCAAGGGGAATTTGATTATAGGCATGATTCAAGTCCAAGATAGTAAAGAACTTGGCCTTACGAAACCATGAAAAACAAGAATGAAGGTCAGGAAGGGGCACAGATTGCAACACCACCTTCCGATTGAGAGCCCTATAATCAATGACAGGCCTGAAGCCTCCTTGGGGTTTCGGGACTAGAAAAATAGGCGAAGAATACGCCGACTTAGAGGGCCTAATAATACCATCCTTCAACATTTGATCGATGGTTTCTTTCAATGCCTTCATTTTAGGTGGAGATAGCCTATATGGTGGAAAACGGACAGGAATCGAATCCGTGACCTCAATTTTGTATTCAATAAGGTCAGTAACACCAAGAGTATCAGAGAACACCTCTGGAAATGACTGACATAATTTACGAATACTATCAGCCTGCTCCTCAGGTAGATGTCTAAGGTCTAACAACATCTCATCCTGGGTAGGCGAAATAGATGAACATGATACAGAATTACACTTTAACAAGGGAATTTTACAATTGGACGCAAGTTTGAATGTGCACGACCTACTCTGAAGATCGAGCACAAGACCAGTGTAAGAAATGAAGTCGGCTCCCAATAGAATGGGGCAAGACAAGTGCCTAGCCACAAACAATTTGATTTTCCATGTAAATTTAAAAATACGAATTTTGACATTTACAGAACCTAGGATTTCCAATGGAGATGAATTAGCCGAAACATATTGAACAGGAGATGAGACATAGTCAGGTAGTTTACAAACAGATTTCAATTTTGAATACCATTGGTCCGAAATAATTGAACAAACACTGCCTGAATCTAATAGAGCTGTTATAGGCTCGTTATTTAACTCAATCTTAAGAAAAGGAACAGGTGCGGGGGTATCCGCCGCAATCCTAAGACATTCTTTGGGGCATTCGAAAGATGAATTTGAAGATAGAACATTCCCTGAATTTTCGACCTGTTTACCAGGGGCTGAGCCTCGGGAAGAGGGATTAGTCGACTCAGCCGAAGCCACTAGTCATTTTTTATTATTGGCATTGGTGGAGTTTGCACCAGAAGTTGAGCAGGAGGGGGTGCTATTTGAATTTGGGCAATTTTTGGCGATATGTGAGAAAGCCCCACATTTAAAACAGCCTTGTGATGAACCAGCCCCATTCCTTGTCCCACTCGACTTGATCAGTGGACACTTATTGCGAAGATGGTCGGGCGACCCGCAAGCATAACATTTACGGGGTGTGACTAGTCGGCGAGGTGGAGGCCGAAGATTACTAAAAGAGGGAGGGGGTTCTTTCGCGACACGCAAAGAGTCGGCGTATCTAACTCCTTCCGCTGAGACGGCCAATGCTTCAAGTTCAGAGAAGGTTTGCGGGCACGCCGCGAAACACAAATATGACCTATAGGATGGTGAAATTCCTTCTACAATAGCCTGTACAATCTGATCTTCAGGAAAATGAAGGGCAAACACCCTAGTATAGAATTTAATATCTTGGATGAAGTCTGCTAAGTTTTCATCCAAACGCTGTACACGATAATAGTACTTCTGAATAAGGGAGGACCTGGCCCTAGCCGGGATGAAGTTAGCTAGCAAGTGGGCGTGGAAATCCTCAATAGATGATTGCTCGGCAATGGCTCTTACTATTTTGTCTGAGAGAATACCAGTTGCATAGGGATAGATGATTTGCAAAATCTGACATGGGGAACGAGAAAACACAAGGGCATGATCCTGAAATTCAACTAAAAATCTTAAAAATGAAATTACGTCACTGGTGGTATTAACGGAAAACTTAGAGATACCTCTGAGCAACATTGCCAATGGATGAGGCAAGCTGCTAAACCCGGGTGACATAGTAGGTAAAGGTTTCAATGGCAAGGAAGTTAATTCAGAACGTATATTATTCAACGATGCACGGCGTTCAGACTCGTTGTCCAATGGGGCAGAGATAGTTTGGGCAGCAACGGTTATCCTATTGGCTTCTCACTTAGGAGGCTCTTCCTCGCTACCTACATTCATCGTGGTGGGTTGATCAATTTTGGGAGGGACTTCCCCAGTTAACAATTGAGTGACCTTGCTAGATAATTCAGAAATACTTTCAAGCAACGTACTAGCTTCCTTCCTCTGAACGTCATTCAACTTCAGAGACAACAGATCGTTAACTCTATTTGAAAAATGATATAGCCTGGCTTGCACACGCTTAATTTGATTAGGAGAAGGATCATTTTCGTCAAAAAAACTAACTACCGATGCTAGCCCAGTAGTATTCTCGGTGATCGTGGAAAGAGAGTCGTCAATTTCTTTCTCTCCTAAATTGGGGATGGAAATGGGCAAATCAAGGGACTCTCTAAGCTTGTTGGTGTCTATCGCAACCGTGCCTCCAGATTGCACATTTCTGATAGTTAACTCATAGATCAACTCCTCCTTGCGCAAATAGTTAAGATGGAGAACATCGCGAGGGCCGGGCATGATGACGGGACAATTTTGAAACAGGAACGATCAAAAATTCCAGCAACTGAGAAAATTGTTAGAGTTTGAATCAAAGCAATGTTTAGCCGTCAAAGGGGGCTAAATTGAGACCCATTCAACCACGCTCTGCTACCACTTGTTACCGTGTTTTTGTGGTAGTTAGAGGTGAAAGAAGGTGCGGGTGTGAACGGGTCTCAAGCTACGAAATTATAGTGCATGTAAAATTAACAAGGTTATATTTTCTTTTCAAAATAAAGAAATAACAATAATGGCAGGTACAGATTAGCAAGGCAATAAAATACAATTACAATATTTACAGGATTTGGGCTTCGAGCCCCAGCCTCACAATTCTTGAGCAATTAGCCCAGTTTTACCCCAAACACAAGTTTCAACAGAGGGGCAAAAACCCCATTCATGCCTAGGAGCACTTGCTCCAAATTACACAGTAAGGCCTCCTTGAGGCGCGCAGAAAACAAAATTTTCGAGAAAAGAGCAACTTGCTCTCAAAATTCAGGCCTGTCAAAGGCCACACCTAATTCCACTTTCAAGCTGTCCTCTAAGGACATATACACAGGGGTAAAATACCCAACCTACTGAGGTCTATTAAATGAGAAGAAGGTTAATTACATGACCTCTAAAATAACAATTTGAGAGGAGGCGATCTGCACTCCTAATGCATTTATTTTAAAACCGAATCTGGCTCTAGGTCACTAATGCAAGGGCTAATCCCATACTACAGAGGTGACTTTAGAAAAGAACAATTTACTTTACATTAATGAAGAATCGGTTGTGAGAAATAAGTTCACCTCAAAACAAAATGAGTGGGAGCTCGAGAGGGTTAAGCACTCTCTATCCCAATATGTAGCCTTAAAAGATAATAGATGCTAAGAGTAGTTACATTTTAGGAAAAGGTTACATGGTAGAAACTCTTCGGACCCGCCCCGAGAGTTAAACTGCTGAGCTAGCAAGAAAAGAAGATATTAAAAGGCCATTACCTTGGTGTAGAACTGCTCCCCGAAGAAAGAGGCGCTTCCCGCCCCCTGCTATGTACTTTACACACTGAACGATGGTACAGAAGTGGCGCAGAGACCCTAAAATCAGCAGTTTATATACTCTCGCGGAAAGTTCGAGGCGTTTCAGAAAGGAAAACACCCGCCCATAATCATTTTATTGGTGGATAACGAAAACCCCTACACAATATGAAGAAGAAACACATTATTGGTGGAAAATTAATTAAAGAAATTCGGGATTGGCTAGATACAAAACAAGGGGAAAGAGAGAGGTATACAGCCAACTTAAACAATAACAGAAAGAAATTTAACAAGAAACAAACTTTTGAAATAAAAATTTCTCCCAAAAAAACAGTTCTTTCACGTCGCACGAGGGTGCACCATTGTAGTTTTTCAGTAGTGTCCTCTAGAAGAGAAAGTTCACACTAATTACTACCGGTAAAACAAAAATACATCAAAAGTGGCACAGTTCAAAAACTTCAAACATTCCACGTAGTGACATCTTCTGAGAAACTTGAAAATTAATACTGTCAATAAAGTTCAGACTTCCTCCAGCAGAGGAGTTTCAATTGGCGCACATTTTAAATTAGCGGCGTGGAGGTGTACCGCCCGGTACATTAACTTTTAAGCTTGTTTGATCACTAAGGCCGGCCCCCGTGATGTAGGGGTAGCATGCCTGCCTCTTACCCGGAGGCCCCGGGTTCGATTCCCGGCCAGATCAGGAATTTTTACCTGGACCTGAGGGCTGGTTCGAGGTCCACTCAGCCTACGTGATTAGAACTGAGGAGCTATCTGACAGTGAGATAGCGGCCCCGGTCTAGAAAGCCAAGAATAACGGCCGTGAGAATTCGTCGTGCTGACCACATGACACCTCGCAATCTGCAGGCCTTCGGGCTGAGCAGCGGTCACTTGGTAGGCCAAGGCCCTTCAAGGGCTGTAGTGCCATGGGGGGGGGTCACTTCTAAGAAAAGGGAATCTGCCACCTGGGCAATAGCCCTAAATGCAGATCTTTGATTGATTGATTGATTGATTGATTGATTGATTGATTGATTGATTGATTGATTGATTGATTGATTGATTGATTGATTGATTGATTGATTGAGGAACATACTCTTCACCAGGAGATTAAAAATCAACACTCATTTTCATTACCTATTGGATTGATGGTTATTATTGTAATGTTCAATATGGACTTCGTTTAGTATGGCTGTGGAGGAAACAATAACTCCCTTCCCTTGTTCTTTACAAAGATGGCAACTCAGAGGAAGGAAATGAACCAATGATTTGTTTAGTTATGTAAATAGAATATAGTTTCCTGTAATTTTTATAACTTCTATACCATTCTATACCATAATATAAAAGGTGAACTTGGTTTTACCCGGCTGTGAAAACCTCTTTTTTTTTTTTGCTTAGTGGCTTTACATCGCACCAACACAGATAGGTATTATAGTGACGGTCGGATAGGAAAGGCCTAGGAGTTGGAAGGAAGAGGCCGTGGCGTTTATTAAGGTACAGACCCAGCATTTGCTTGGTGTGAAAATGGGAAACCACGGAAAACCATCTTCATGGCTCCCGCATGCAAGCTCACAGCCACGCGCCCCTAACCGCACGGGAAAACCTCATTTAACTGACTGTCTATATTAGGGGTTTCTAAAAGTGGGCCTGATGGGCCGTGGGATTACCTGCAAGGGTATTAAGAGGATGATGACAGGGGTGGGGGAATGAGTTAACGCCAAAATTGTAAGAAAGGAAGAGTTTTGGGTGTAGAGAGAGATATCGGTTCACTAGTCTTCAGTGTGGGGAGTGGTTGAGAAGTTCCCCGCTGCAATTCCAACTACATATTTGATGGGACGTGGTTATAATGTGGCCATCCAACTTCTTTCGAAACAAAGAAATAGACTCCACGTAACTCAACCTGGAGATACAGTATAAGACTCCTGCTAAGTGATTATAAACCATGCAAAGGAAAACTGGTATCTCAGTATAATGCCCATCCATCAGACCGAGGATTTTCTGAATATTCAAATCAACAACTGCTGTTGAAAATCATAGTAATATTACATTCTATCCAATGGCGTACAGAAGAGAAACGGATATCGGGTTTAGTCTTTTTTTAAATTGAAATATTAAACAAAATATAACTATTATTCATTTTTATGTGTTAGCTCCTTACATTCAAAGCAACACCTGCGAGCAGAAATAATAATAATAATAATAATAATAATAATAATAATAATAATAATAATAATAATAATAATAATAATAATAATAATAATAATAGAAGTTAGTCGAGCATCGTGGGAACCTCTCTTCCAGCGCATAAATATGTGCAGTTGGTTAAAGTCCATTATTGACTCACTTATCCTATAATCTAGGAATTTAGAGGGTGAAATCAAACGTCTGGTTTTCAATGCGATGGGAAACCAAAAGTGTGGAAATTTAGAGGCAATTAAGAAATAAACTATCAAAGCTGGAAAAAACTTACCTCTCCGTGGTAGAGGGGTATCGCAGTTCACGAATTGGTCGAAATCAAACATGTGAATTTCCACGAAGAAAGGCCGTCGTCTGAATGGAGTAATGCGGTAGATATGATTTATAACATCACAGTCCGCAGTATCCCTGGTAGAAACCAATAAACGTGTTGCCGCCAGTGCAACGAGAATGAAACCCTTCCCCATGTTCTTGGTTTTTGTCTCAAATGGGACCTATTGAGGAACACCACAGGGTCCGGAGCTGTTGTCTATTGGTTCAAAACGTCGGACAAGTTTGAAATATTTGAAGAAGTACCGTGAAGGCTCCCATGCGTGCTGACATCATAGCAATCGACAGAAAGAAGACCATCGGCTACATTATCGATCCAACTGAGAGATTTGAAGGAGAAAGCGCACAAGTAGAAGAGGTTGATGCTGAAAGAAAGAGGACGTACGAATCGTGCTTTAAACGTCTGGAGGAGAAATACAACACTAGGTGATTTACGCTGCTGTTTGGTGCTCGAGGAAGAATAGGGCCTGTCTAAATTCTGCGTTACATTCTATCGGAGTTTTCTATGTTGGAACTAGAAGAAACTGCCACTAATATATTCAAGGACTCTCTCCACATCGTAAATTGCCATTTGTATTAGCCTACAACAAATTACAAATGAAATACATATTTCCATTCGGGCATAGCTGACTCTTTAGGGTTAATCTTGAAAAAATATTAAATAAATCCGAGGCTTGGCTCTAAAAGGGCAATGTCAAAAAATGTTTTCGATTGATGAAAATTTAAAGTTTTACTTATAATTTTACAACTATTTTCTTCAACAACTAGCTTTAAATAAGTTAACACTTTCTTTATGGAAATAAACTGACTAATTACTAAATATTTCTATTGTATTGTTTAAAAATTCCCAGATATCTAATCTTTTCGGTAATCTAACATTACAGGCAATGTCTTATTTAATTAAACATTAAGTGTTCATTGAGCACTTATCAGAGATATTGTACCTTTTATTATATTCTGGACAGGATGAAAACCCGTTTGTATGAGTTACTATCTCAATTTCGATTTTTAAAATATAAAATGCGTTCAAAATGCTATTGAAATATTTTTTGAAAAAACTAATTTTGAAGCTGTATCTTTACAGTATTCCTTATGCAAAGTGAGCTATTCCTTTTGGATTTTCTCTCTCCAATCTATATAATTCTATCCGGTCGATTTCCTTCATTCTTTTTTAACTGAAAGGTATTCATGCACAGATTTGTCACCAGGTACTATAAATCACTTAACTTCCGCCTTCCTCAAATTATTTGATTTTTACAATGTTTTGTCTCTTTGAAGCAATCATATATTTGGTTTTAATTGAGGTATGAAGTTCGTTTTGACCTAAGAACACTCAGTGGATCAAGCTCGTTCATTTTAGCTCTTAACTATTCAAATTGATTGATTGTGAGGAAAGTTATGAGTGCACATTCAATTTCTCATTTCTTCAACATTTTTTCTCATGGAAGCAATCATATCTTTCGTTCTAATTGAGGAACGTAGTTTGTTTTGGTCTAAAAACACTCAGTGAATTAAACGCTTTCTTTTGAGGTAATAACTACTTAAATTGGTAGATTCTAAGAAAAGTTATGAGTACATTTGTCTCCATGACGAAAATCTTTGAAGGACTTTTTAACAGTTCGGGGCGTAGTGTTGTTCCAAGGAAGGTTTAATTCAATTTCTTTGTGTGATGTATCAAGTGTTTTGTTTGCATAATATTACATTCTATTACCATAGCAGATCATGTGCTTTATTTCATTAACTCTAAACTTTGCAAATACATCCGTGAGGATAGTAACGAACAACACCATACTTTATACATTGCGGGCGGAACCAGCGGGAAACTGCTAGTTACTATTATTATTATTATTAGTAGTAGTAGTAGTATCATTATTAATTATTATTAAAAACTGTCTAACAGACTAAAGCAGAATGGAGCAATATGTAAGAAATCTTATAGAGCGTGAATTCAACATCACCTTGTCTTCATCATCCTGAGTGAGTGTCATACCTACCAACATTAATTTAAATTAATTTTAAAATAATAATAAGAAGAAGAAGAAGCCTAATAATAATAATAATAATAATAATAATAATAATAATAATAATAATAATAATAGATATGTTTCAGACCGGCCAAGCCCACTGAAATGCACGCACCAACCGACTGTATGAGCAAAATTTTCACACCATTCATAACAGGGACTGGCTGCGTATGGAATGGCATTACTAACATCACTCATACCTCGGGCACTTTCATATTGGCGAAGCCAAGGATGAGACTGAGACATGTCAATGAAAGTAACAAATTTGTTCTAGCCCACACCGTGCAGTGTAAACACTAGGTCTTGTTCTTGAAAAAAATCTGCGTAGGTCACTGGTTTTATTGTATTTTAATGTAATTGATCTAAAATGCATTGAAAATATTAAATCAATAGTAGTTTTATAAAATATCATTAACGTTTCTTATGTGTTGTTTGAACCACTTCCCTGAGATAAGTTGGGGTCATGTAAGGAAGAGGGGCACTGATGATGAGTTTATGAAGTCAAAGAGAGAGGTGGGGGAGGAGGTCATAAGAAGTTTGAGATCACTGTCTGTGTAATGTCATACACTCCAGCAACTTCCTGGGTGTACGCATTCGTTCCCCTTGGAGGTCGTCAAAATTACCGAGGTACGATGTTGAAATGCAATCAGCAATCCCCAAGTTATACTTCCTCATTAATCTCCAGCGACCGCAGCCACAAGACACTAGAGCACGGTTGTCCGTTATCAACGACACGGAGTGTTGTGGCTTCATTAGCAGATAGGACATCGACGAGCGCACACATCAAGCGTCCACTCCGGTAAGTGGCAATGTTTCATATATATTGAGTTTCAATTCTTCTTCTTTTCCATTCAGTTACGGTGTTGAAAGGCATTCAGCAAGAGTTGCATTCTCCCAGTTTCGTTCTAATTGATGTTATGAAATATTCTCATCCTAATTTCGCCCGTGCTTAATTCTTAATAATAATAATAATAATAATAATAATAATAATAATAATAATAATATTTTTACGTCCCACTAACTACTTTTACGGTTTTTGGAGACGCAGAGGTGCCGGAATTCAGTCCCGTAGGACTTCTCTTACGTGCAAGTAAATTTACCGACACGAGGCTGACGTATCTGAGCACCTTC
Organism: Anabrus simplex; assembly: GCF_040414725.1. Classification (NCBI taxonomy): domain Eukaryota; kingdom Metazoa; phylum Arthropoda; class Insecta; order Orthoptera; family Tettigoniidae; genus Anabrus; species Anabrus simplex. The sequence continues at coordinate 1,241,506,362 of NC_090265.1, read as the reverse complement.
AAATACCACCAGACTAATCCAGGATCGAATGCTTAATTCTTATTTTTCAACCTTCTCCTACACAGTACCAGTAAACCAGTTGGTGTCTAACCTAGTGTTCGTGGAATGTGTAACACATCTGCGGTGTCTTGTGAGATGATGCAGAGACTGCGGAGGACCCTGCTGAGTCTTGTCACTTGCTAAGGCTACCTTAACTATTATAAACAAATGATAATGTTATTGATTCAACGTACCACTAACTACCTTTACGATTTTCTGAAATGTCGAGGTGCCGGAATTTTGTCCCGCAGGTAAGTCAGCCGACAAGAGGCTGGCATATTTGTGCACCTTCAAATACCACTGAAGTGAGCCGGGATCGATCCCGCCAACATAGAGTTGGAAAGCCGGGGCTCTACCGCCTGAACTATTCAGCGAGGTTCTTCTTCATTAATGTCATAATCTTTCCTATCCAGCTTCCCTTGGTCAACATTTGTTCTTTTCCGCACCCGACAGTATTATAATTTTAAGAGCAAGAGATATAATTTCTTCCACCAGTTATCTCTCTTCACTTTCTTAATCCGATTCCCTTTAATCTCCTACCACATTTTACGTTAAGGAAGGCAAAACTATAATCACTTCGGAGCCTTCCAAGGCTAGATAGCCTCGAATCTGACCATATTAAGATACTTAGATTCTTGACAGTTCGGGGATCAAATCTGGTGCCATGTTCATTATTAGATATATAATTGACCGCAGGAGACTAGGTAGCTCAATATCACATTCCTGGTGGAGCAGTGTGTTGACTTCAACACCTTCCGAGATACTAGTTTAATTATGTAGGCTAGTCGTTACACAACGAAGATAGTTTCTGATCATATTCTGAATTAATCTCCCTTGACAGGAGCTCACACCTCATGAACACGAAGTGGTGACCAGAGGATCCCACTATCCCACTTGAGCCTGACATTGATTCCAGGCTTCTCACTTTCATCTTCCCTTTTCGACCTCCCTCTGTCAACTTTTCGTATTAGAACTGCGAACGAAAATACAAGAAAACTGTATTATCGTTACTGTTTAAAAACACATTGTTATTATTCATCTGTGCTTAATTATCAATGCTCAGATTCTACTCAATATAATTTCATTCCTAAATAATAGTTGTTGCATTATTATTATTATTATTATTATTATTATTATTATTATTATTATTATTATTATTATTATTATTATTATTGCTGTCGTTTCAGCCATCTACGGTCCACGTTATTTCTGCTGTCCTTTTCCCTTCCCTTGTGCTTGGGCTTTAACTTTCGCCCAGTATTCCTGCATTCGAATCCTATGCTGTTCCTTCCTTGCTTCAGTCCATGTTTTGCCAGTTTTTATTTTCGGCTTTTATTGGAAACCACGATGTTTTTGAAGATTTTTCTTGAGCGGAATACGTTTCTGGATATCCTCCTGTGTTATCCCCACTTCTTGCAAGTCTCTGTCTACCTCAGTGAACCACGCCTCCTTGGTTCTTATGTTGAGAAAGTAATTAAAGATCCCATTGCTCAACCTTGTAGGATTCATACAGGCAATGTGCCTATAGAAAACAATTCTCCTCCTGCGAATGGTATCTGTGATCTTTTCTACTTGTGTTCATGATTGTGTCGTCTTCTAAATTCACCATGCCGTTAACTGGCCTTAGGATTTTCCTTAAGATCTGCCTTTCTTTTATTTCTAATTTCTCGGTCAGACCTCTCCTATTCAGAGTAAGACATTCTGAGGCATATAAAGCCTCCGGTTTTATTGTTTGTCTGTTAGGTCATCAGCCCAGAGGCTGGTTGGATCCTCAAATAGCACCACCAAAGGTTATGCGGTTATAAGGAAAACCCAAAAACCAATGACAGCACCGAAATGAGGCGTACTAGGCAAGATGAGGAGTGAGGTAGTTTGCCATTGCTTTCTTCACTGGGTCAGAAAGTACTATTGCAGCACGACTGATCCTATGAGCAGCACCTTTCATAACACTCAGATGCACTAATCATGCTCTGAATGTCATTACTCAGCACTACCCATACCCCAGCAACTTCCATATTGTCACAGCCATAGATGCTGACTGGAACTTCGGTGGAAGCTACACTTTACTATGGCCTGTGCCAAGAGATGGATGCAAAAGTACTGCATCCATCAAGAAATGACAGCAGGCAGCCTGTTGTATTACTGTGCAGTAATGTCGTATCTTGGCGTTAATGGATATAGATTTCTTCCTGTAGACATGTTTGGTTAGTTGGTATGCCGTTTCCATTTTCCTGATCTGTGATGTAAAGGCTTCTTTGCCAGAAGTACTGGAATCTACCCACTCTCCAAGGTATTTGAATTTCCCCGTCGTTTGATTTTCACTTCTACTACCTCTAGCACTCTCGGTGCTGACTTAATATTTGTTAGAAATTCTGTTTTCCCGAAGGATATCTGGAGTCCTGCCTTTGCCACTTGTGTCTTCAGCTCATTGATTTGTTCTGCAGCTACGCCTAGCGAATCAGAAAAATGCAAGGTCATCTGCAAAGGCCAAGCAATCAACAGATTCACCTTTGCTGCTCATTCCCTTCTTCCACTCAGGGATGACATTCTCAAGTACGCAGTTGAAAAGTAAAGCCTCATTCACAATGCAAACGCAACGTAACGTAAACGTAAAATTAACGTTAAAACAGAAGGGAGCGGCCATCTTATCTAATGGAACCATTCACAATGCGCCGACGTAAACTTAACTGCGAGTCCGTAAAATTAAGGGATTGCAAACTCCAAGCTCTTGCGGTTAATTTTACGTTTACTTTAAGAACCAGCCAATCAGAGCAGAGGTAAACATTGTATTTTGTGCACGAAATAATGACTTCTTTCGACGAAACACTTGTAATTCTCTTTCAAAACAATCTTTGGAGTAAGAATTACAAACACGCTGGAAATGAAAATGAAATGTCGTATGGCTATTAGTGCCGGGATATCCCAGGACGGGTTCGGCTCTCCAGGTCTTTCTATTTGACTCCCGTAGGCGACCTGCGCGTCGTGAGGGGGATGAAATGATTATGAAAACAACACATACACCTAGCCCCTGTGCCACTTAACCGACCCGGCCGGGAATCGAACCCCGGACCTTCTGAACCGAAGGCCAGTACGCTGACCTTTCAGCCAACGAGTCGGACATAGGTGGAAATAAATATCCTGTAGCAATGAAATCTGACGGTAAATGACGGGAGACAAGCTCGCAGCGCTGGCCAATCCCTGTCATAAATAAAACAGTGTCCCTGTATATTTCTTAACATTATACGGACTACTAGTTTACGAAAACGATATCATCCAAACAACTAGATCCAAACATCTCATCGGGGTGTGATAGATAGGGGCACAGATGTCAGTAAAGGAGACCTTACATTTCTTTTTTATTAGAAAAGAGGAAGTAAATCGTAAGAAAGGCAAACAGTTCAGGTTTCATCCACATGTCCAAAACGAACTGATGAGGGTCATTTCTTACAGTAGATTACCGAAATCGCACTGAGGTAACCTTCTTTGATTCAAGGGATGAACCCATTTTCTGCACCGTTGTTTAGATCCCGTCCGCCTCTGTGGTGTAGTGGTTAGCGTGATTAGCTGCCACCCCCGGAGGCTCGGGTTCGATTCCCAGCTCTGCCACGAAATTTGAAAAGTGGTACGAGGGCTGGAACGGGGTCCACTCAGCTTCGGGAGGTCAACTGAGTAGAGGTGGGTTCAATTCCCACCTCAGCCATCCTGGAAGTGGTTTTCCGTGGTTTCCCACTTCTCCTCCAGGCGAATGCCGGGATGGTGCCTAAAGGCCACGGCCGCTTCCTTCCCTCTTCCTTGCCTATCCCTTCCCATCTTCCCATCCCTCCACAAGGCCCCTGTTCAGCATAGCAGGTGAGGCCGCCTGGGCGAGGTACTGGTCATACTCCCCAGTTGTATCCCCGACCAAGAGTCTGAAGCTCTAGGACACTACCCTTGAGGCGGTAGAGGTGGGATCCCTCGCTAAGTCCGAGGGAAAAACCGAACCTGGAGGGTAAACAGATGATGATGATGATGATGATGATGATGTTTAGATCGCCTTTTCCCAGGAGCAAAGCAATGGATGTTTGAAGTAATATGAATTCCGCTACCACGTTGTTTGATTCCACCGAGGTATTGAAATATAAAACTGCGAGATAGTCCAAAACCCGACTTCCGTGCTAAATAACATGGCAGTGTTTTGATTGGCTGCTGTGTACTCTTTACGTTAATATTACGTTCCTCCATTGTGAATACCACAAATTTTACGTTAATTTTACGGTTACGATACAACGTTAAGTTTACGGTTACGTTTGCATTGTGAATGGAGCCTAAAGGTGAGAGACCATCTCCTTGTTAGTAAGAGTCTGTTGGATAGTTGCTCTTGTTCTATTATCTAGGCCAAATTCTTTCAGGATTTCGATAAGAGTGCCTAGTTCAATTGAGTCGTAAGCCTTTCTGAAATCTACGAAGGTGACTACAAATTATTATTATTATTATTATTATTATTATTATTATTATTATTATTATTATTATTATTATTATTATTATTAGCCGGCCCCGCGGTGTAGGCGTAAAGTGCCTGCCTCTTACCCGGAGGCCGCGGGTTCGATTCCCGGCCAGGTCCCGGATTTTTACCTGCATCTGAGGCTGGTTCGAGGTCCACTCAGCCTATGTGATTACAATTGAGGAACTATCTGACGGTGAGATGGCGGCCCGGTCTAGAAAGCCAAAAATAACGGCCGAGAGGATCCACCGTGCTGACCACACGACACCTCATAATCTGCAGGCCTTCGGGCTGATCAGCGGTCGCTTGGTAGGCCAGGGCCCTTCGGGGATGTTGCGCCATGAGGTTTGGATTATTATTATTATTATTATTATTATCATTATTATTATTATTATTATTATTATTATTATTATTATTATTATTATTATTTCTTCAGTCTTGTCCAGCTGTGGACCACGTGAAGCAGTTTAATACTTTTCTTCCTCAGCTTGCCCTCCTGTCTTTCGGGTATATTTTTCATTCTTTCACTGTGTTGCCACTGTCTTTCATCCCTCTTGACAGATTTCCTTTACTTCTTCTCTTTCTGGTTGAACCGCCCAAACTCCTTAATCCCGCATCTAATAAGTATCTCGTTTGTTGTGAAACCCAGCTCAGCCATATCCTGTACTTCGATGAACCATCAGATTTGTGTTTTGGATTATTATTATTATTATTATTATTATTATTATTATTATTATTATTATTATTATTATTATTATTATTATTATTATTATTATTATTATTATTATTATTGCAATTTGCTTTAAGTCGCACCGACACAGATATATCATCTTATGGCGAAGATGGGATAGGAAAGGGCTAGTAGTGGGAAGCAAGCGGCCGTGGTCTTAATTAAGGTACAGCTCCAGCACTTGCCTAGTATGAAAATGAGAAACTACGGAAAACCATGTTCAGGGCTGCCAAAAAGGGGCTTCGAACCCACTATCTCCAGAATGCAAACTCACAGTTTTTATTTACTTTTTTAGTTTTTTTTTTGCAAGTTGCTTTACGTAGCACCGACATAGATAGGTCTTATGGCGACACGGGGACAGGAAAGGGCTAGGAGTAGGAGGGAAGCGTTTGTGGCCTTAATTATGGTACACTTGCTTGGTGTGAAAATGGGAAACCACGGAAACCATCTTCAGGTTTGCCGACAGTGGGGTTCGAACCCACTATCTCCCGAATACTGGATACTGGCCTCACTCAAGCGACTGCAGCTATCGAGCTCGGTCACAGATTTATTATTATTATTATTATTATTATTATTATTATTATTATTATTATTATTATTATTATTATTATTATTATTATTATTATTATTATTATGTCCGGCTCCATGGCTAAATGGCTAGCGTGCTGGCCTTTGGTCCAGGGGGTCCCGCTTTCGATTCCTGGCCGGGTCGAGGATTTTACAGAGGCCTGGTGCAGGTCTCTCAAATTGACGACAATAGGCGACTTACGCGTCTGTGAGGAATGGGCCCAACCTATGATGAATTCTAATGCTGAAGACGACACACACGCATTCAGTCTTCGAGCCAGATGAATTAACTAAATCAAGGTTAAATACCCGACCCGGCCGAGAATCGAACTGGGGTCCCCTTCGACCAAAGGCCAGCCTATTAACCATTTAGCCATGGAACCGGACATTGCAAGTAGTGTAGCTCAAGGAATTTCAACGCAATCACGTAGGAATTCACCGTAACTTAAATGTTTCCAATACCTTAACACGATGATTTACAAAAGATTGAGCGACAGAATGACTTACTACTAGCTTTGTATTGTAATTACAATACCATAGACATTTGCACAGAATTTACAGGATATTGGAGTCTTCTTGAAATAAATGTTATTGCTCTTACGTCCCACTAACTAGTCTTTGACGGTTTTCGGAGACGCCGAGGGGCCGTAATGTTGTCCCGCAGGAGTTCCTTCACGTGTCAGTAAATCCACCGACACGAGACTGACGTACTTCAGCATCTTCAAATACCACCGGACTGAGCCAGGATCGAACCTGCCAAGTTGGAACCAGAAGGCCAGCGCCTCAGCCGTCTGAGCCACTTAGCCCGGCAGTCTTCTTGAAGCATCTTACACCTGGAGAGTTGGCCGTGCGGTTAGGGGCGCGCAGCTGTGAGCTTGCATCCGGGAGATAGTGGGTTCGAACCCCACTGTCGGCAGCCCTGAAGATTGTTTTCCGTGGTTTCCCATTTTCACACCAGGCAAATGCTGGGGCTGTACCTTTATTAAGGCCACGGCCACTTCCTTCCCGTTCTTAGAACTTTCCTATCCCTTCGTCGCCATAAGACCTATCCGTGTCGGTGTGGCGTAAAACGAATAGCAAAAAAAGAAGCATCTTACACTTTTTGGGAAATGGCTCTAAGACTGTTGCAGACTGAATTCTAATATCAGTTATTGGAGGTATAAAGCAATACTTATCATAGTTTGTTTTCTGCGGTCTTAGCATCGAAGTATACTAAGCACTCTAAATTTTATGATTTATTGTATGACCAACATTAAAATTAATATAACTGGCTTTAAAGACGATTGCTGGACAGCCGTAACATGTAGCAGTCCTCTGTCCACTAACATAACATTGTAGTAGATCTCCTCTAATATACTGTACGTGTATCCCTTCCAGGTGCTTATCATTTTGTCACTTACGTCACTTCTCGCTCTATTTCGTATCTTTCAATTTAGTTTCTTGTAACTCATTGTCTTAGTTCGATCCTATGAGCTCTTTTTATTACTAACTTCATAGCCCGTCTAAATTAACTTGTGACTTGAACACGTATTTGCCGAATAGAGAAGCCCAAGCTGTTTTCCTTCTAATAAAGAATAAAATATGAGGCTTTCGGTGTCATTCATTGTTTTACCTTTTAATATCCTTCACCTTCTGTGAGTGAGGGTGTTGGAATATTTCCATGGTATCCCCTGCTATAGTAAGGGCCAACTAAAAGGGATAAGTTCCAGGGATTATCAACTTGAAGGCGTGGATTGGCAACCACGTGGTCCCTAGCTGAGCAGACGTTGCCTCCAGTTGCTTGGGCCAGGCTTCTCACTTTATCTTCCTAATACGCTCTTCCTTCGTTAACACTTGTTCTCTTCCGACCCCGACAACATTAGATTTTAGAGGCTTAGAGAGTCTTTCTTTTTCAAGTCATTTTTGGCCCTTTCTTTCATTTTTCTCTTTTGCCAAACTCTCCTTCTTCGAGGAGGAGTTGGACCTCCTCCTTTTGCTCTTCCGATTAGTGTTAAGAGAAGAGGATGATTGCCTAGTTGAAATTCCTCTTTAAAAGGATCACCACAATCGCCTTTCCTCAGCCGATACCTTCAGTTTCGCAGGATTACACTTCCTCCTTCCTCTCGTTCAATTAGTATTAAGAAAGTATGATAAATCATTGAAGTAATGGCACTTCACTACGTCGTCCCTAAGACTGAATCAATTTTGTTGAGTAGACGCGAAACGTGCCACCAAAGAGACATAAAATACCAAAAATTATATGACACCTTAAGCTCGCAGTTAAGTTTAATTACGGTACGCTTACTCTGAAAAGTTTGACACAAGTGGTTTCATTCGTAACACAATGTAAGCACTAAGAGGTATGACACATACTGGTCTACTACACTTCTGTGCACTTAGGGTGTGCGTAGTCTGATAGTTACCACCTGAGGTAGTGTCTTTCTCTTGACGACTTTTCCATTATGTTTAGTTGTTCATATACGCGTGGGTCAAAGCATGCTTTGCTGGTAATAGAACTGAGGTTGTAAGCTCCAGAGCTTAATAGAAGCCGCTCCTCTGGAGTACACACACTTCTTGCAGCCACTTCACTGAAGTACAGACACTGCCAGTAGAAGATAGAGAGTGTCCGAGAAGTCTCCGTATTGTTAGGTCAAAACAATATATTTTAGATTGACGTACTTACATACAGGTTGAATCGAGTATACAAGCGTTAGAGTTGGTCATACTGATAAATATCTTCAAGAACTGCGGTAATCCATACAGGGAAATCAGCGTCAAATACAAATACATCGTTCGTTTCAACCAATGTCACCGTAGCATTATTTGCTTTACGTCCCACTAACCACTTTTTACGGTTTTCGGAGACGCCGGGGTGCCGGAATTTAGTCCCACAGGAGTTCAAGTACATGCCCGTAAATCTACCGACACGAGACTGACGTATTTAAGCGCCTTCAAATACCACCGGACTGAGCTAGGATCGAACCTGCCAAGTTGGGATCAGAAGGCCAGCGCCTCAACCGTCCGAGCCACTCAGCCGGCTGGCACGATTCTGCCGGCTCGGAGGTCTGTGTTCAAACCCCTCCTCTGGCGAAATGTTCTTTTTTGACTGATTCTCTCATGGCGGTCTCAAGCCACTTACAGATTTAGTAAGACCACACAGCCCATATCCGCGAAATGATCTAAATTCAGCCACTGATAAAATGACTACGGTACGAGATATCGATTTGGTTTCTTTTCAAATTATTTATCAGTATGACCAACACTCTAACGCTTATATACCGTACCCGTTCGCGTTTTTTCCCGATCACTGTGTATCTAAGTACACCAACCTACAATATATTGTTTTGACCCAGGGGTACGGGGACTTCTCGGACACCCTCCACTTCATCCACCGTTGGGACAAGGAGTCCTCCTCGACCTTCAGAACCGTCCACTATCTTCTCCTGTAATCCGAGGAAGGGGCCCTTAGAAGTTACTACCAAGCAGGACCAGGGTATTTTTAACGAGGTGTTACTCATCCTGATCCTCCTTCTTCATCGCATATCTTATAATATATCTTGTCTACAGCTCTATATGTACATTACATGTATCTGGTTAACATCAATTAACATAACTTTTTTTTCTCTGTGGTACTTCAGCGGCCATATTGTTGGGCCTGCAGTATTATTTAAAGTTCGCAGTGAAATGTTATTCGTTAAAAATACACCTGTTACAATTTAAAACAAGGTAAAGGCCCTCTTGCGCTCCATATCTTACAATTTGGATATATTTGGTATATGATCTCGCTCTAGACTTGGTACAATTTTATAAAGACGTGACATAACATAACCTGCGATTGTCACGCAAATGTAAACGAACATCGATGTCGTACGAAACAAACATCACACTCCTTCAATTAAGAATCTTCACAATACATAGGCCTACTATCAAAATCTACTAAAACAGTATTAAGAAATCACAAAACCCTCTACCCCACATATAACAAACAAGTGAAAATAACTACTGAAGAACACTGTGTCCTACATCATATGAAGCCACTACGCCACCATGTTGATTTATTATTATTATTATTATTATTATTATTATTATTATTATTATTATTATTATTATTATTATTATTATTATTATTATTATTATTATTATTATTATTATCAGGCCTGGTAGCCATGATAGTTAAGGCGTTGAAGTCTAAACGGTCTGACACCGTGGTTAGCCAGTTCGAGTCCCTTTGTTCAAAAAACGTTTTCACCATCAGAATGTTGGACGGCTAGGTAGGGGAGGTGGTAGTATAAAATTTCTAATCACTAGATTGCGTGCCAAAAGCCTGGATTAAATTACAAACCTCTCATATGGAGTGAGGGCGTATGGCGCTGTTGATGGTGATTCGTCCGTCGGATGGAGACGTTAAGCCTTGAACAGACCCCCTGATGCTATTCGACAGGAGTAGGCTATGTGCCGGCACCGGGTTTCACTCTCTCCCTACTATCATATATCACGTCATTCATGTCATCTCATTAACTTCTCTTATGAGGTTAGCGTCAGGAAGGGCATCCGATCAAAGAATCCGCCACGACAGATTCGATGACGTAGAGAAACCGAACAAGGCTTGGAAAAACAACATTGCTATTATGCACATGCATACATCCTCAACATAAACTGTTATGCCTTTCCGTCTGCAGGCCTCTGTGAATTTCCTAAACGCCTACAAAATGTTATAAATCCTTTGGCCTCGTTTAGTTCTATGCCTTTTGTAAGAGTCTATTCTTAGAAACTGAGTCTAAGCATCTTCCCCTACTTCTCTCACCCTCCATGACTGAGTCCATTACTCTCCTAGTAACCTGTCCTCTTCCGTTCGTCTCACATGACTACCACCACTGCAGCCGGTTTACGCGTACGGCTTCATAAATTGCTCTCATTCCCTAACTTAGCCTTGATCTCCTCATTCCGAGTACCCTCCTCCATTGTCCCACATGTTTTTACCAGCGATCATTCTCATTACTTTTATGTCTGTTACTGTACTTGTAACCTGTGTATAAGATATCCTGAGTCAACTCAGCTTTCACTCCTGTACAGCAAAGTCCATCTGAAAAAAGACCGCTGTAAAGAAAGTTCTGTCCGAGAACTCCTTTCTTATAGAATACTATTGATCGCAACTGCGAACTCACTGCTTTAACTGTGCAGCACCTAGATTCAATTTCACTTACTATACTACCATCCTGAGAGATACACATCCTAAACTCTTTAAATGATCTACATGTTCCAGTTTTGTATTCCCGACGTGAAATTCAGGCCACTATTGACATCACATTAGTCTTGGAAATGCTAATGTTCGTACCTTCAAGTTCCAAGATATTCGATTGCAGGATTTCAACACAGTCTGCCAGTAAGACCAAGTCGTCGTATAGTCCGAACTCCTTACTACATTTCCACCTAACTGAATGCCCCCTGCCGTTTAGTAAATGATCCATGTTTACTACGAACAACTAAGGTGAAGGATTACACCCTTGTCTTCCCCTGTAACTACTTGAACCACAAACTCATTCTACTATCAATTCTCACTGCAATCCAATTATCAACAAGAATGCCTTTGATTTCTTTTAATAATCAATCCTTAATACCACAATCCTACAGTACGACTAACATATTTTAACTCTGTACTCTGTTTTATGCCTTCTCTATGTTTTCGAAACATAAACATTAACTGTCTATTTCTCTCGTAGCATTTTTCAGTTATTTGGTGTACACTGAAAATCTGATCCTGACAGCCTCTCTGTGTTCTGAAACCCCACTAGATTTCATCCAACTTAACTATCAACCGTTGATCGCATCCTCCCTTCCAAAATGCCAGCAAACACTTTGCCTGATATACTTTCTTTCTTTCCTAATCTGTTTACCCTCCAGGGTTGATTTTTCCCTTGGACTCAGCGAAGTATCCCACCTCTACTGCCTCAAGGGCAGTATCTTGGAGCGTGAGATATTGGGCCGGGGATACAAGTGGGAGGATGACAAGTACGTCGCCCAGACCGCCTCACCTTCCATGCTGAACAAGGGCCTTGTGAGGATATGGGAAGATTGGAAGAGATAGACAAGGAAGAGGGAAGAAAGAGGGAAGGAAGCGGCCGTGGCCATAAGTTAGGTACCACCGAGCTCGATAGCTGCAGTTGCTTAAGTGCGGCCAGTATCCAGTATTCGGGAGATAGTAAGTACAAACCCCACTATCGGCAGACCTGAAAATAGTTTTCCGTGGTTTCCCATTTTCACACCAGGCAAATGTTGGGGCTGTACCCTAATTAAGGCCACGGCCGCTTCCTTCCCACTCCTAGCCCTTTCCTGTCCCATTGTCGCCATAAGACCTATCTGTGTCGGTGCGACGTAAAGCAACTAGCAAAAAGGAAAAGGTACCATCCTGGCATTTGCCTGGAGGAGAAGTGGGAAACCACGGAAAACCACTTCCTGGATGACTGAGGTGGGAATCGAACCCATCTCTACTCATTTGACCTCCCGAGGCTGAGTGGACCCCGTTCCAACCCTCATGCCACTTTTCAAATTTCGTGGCAGAGCCTGGAATCGATCCCGGGCCTTCAGGGTTGCTGAAACAAAAATCATCCTAGACTACAAGGAAGAGTTCTTCTTGAAACAAAAAAGTAGTCTAAAACATTTTGTAACAGGTATCACTTTCAAATATTTGTTTCTTTCTGCCCATAATTGTACTACTGGCCATACAAAGTAATGTCCATGATACTGTACATTCCATTGTATACATATCTGTAAATATCTTGTTAAATAATGATACAACAAAATTTAGTGACAGTACAGAGGGAAAAGCGTCACCAATTACAAGAGATTTGATGTTTCATAAAACTGTGTTTTTTATAGAACCACCCCTGTTTACGAAAACAGATATTTCCTCCTCCTCACTCCTTCATTTTATTTCTTCCTTCATGAGCAGCTCTATAATTCCAATATAATTAGGCCTATACCAATGATAGTGATAAAAGACCACTGGTTAACTCTCAGATAATTGTGATAAAATAGTCCTTGTTGACTCGTACGGTGGCGTGTTGTATGTTATGACTCATAATATTTTTGAGAAAAGATAATGTATGTAACTTTTTAAAATATAATTCTAAAAATGCGTATTTGTTTTCAACGTTAGCGCGAGTTCGACCGTGTACAGAATGCTACATGACGTTATTCCTCAGTACTCCGGTAGGCCGCACAGTGATGATGTCACATTGCCAGTGTAGAGGCCTTGAATCCTAGGTGGCGTTGCCTCAACGGGCGCCTAGTTCAACACTTCCGACCTAGATCTTGCCTTCTGTTAATTATGCTTGTGATGAAGGCCTTAGCAAATGACCAAAAGTAATATCTTCATTCTATTGTATTTGTTAGTTGTCTGCCTTTTCATATTACGTTTAGGATATTTTCGTTAGTTAGCCTTCCTCTTCGAGAAGTTCTGGTCAATTTTCTCCAAATCCAGATCTCCATTGCCTCCGGATGTTCGTGACTTTTCATGATCCCCGTCCAGCTCTCGCAGCGACATGGAAGGACAATCCAGATGAAAGTCTCAAAAAATCGGTTTCGTATTTCGATCTTGAATGACATTAATGAGTAGCTAAACTTAATTTACTGTAGGGTAAAGTAAGGTAATTTGGTGATAATTTTTCGATTATAGCAACATAAAGGGGGGAAATATATTATTTATATCATTTAAATTCCATGTATCACATAGAACAGAACATTAGCTAAAGGTTTTGATCATGAATTTATTCTTGCAATTACTTCATCTTGAACTCTTTATGATTTTATGCAACTCAATTCAGTTAGGTTATTTGGTGATACATATAGGTAATTTGGTGATAGTAGCAAGTTAATTTGGTGATAGTTATTTTTAGAACACTTTTTACTTTCAGGAGTTACATAACTACGTTTCACAGGAGTTTTCGTCTTATGATGAATCCTCACAACACATGTGACACATTTACATGATTATGTCATCAGTATCTTGTGACTGGCAATCTTCATGCATAGTATATGTACAAAAGCTACACTGAATACACTTTTCCAAAGTTTTGAGTGTTTTTTTTCTTTTTTTTTCTTTTGCATATGACACATATTCAATCATCATCTAACTTTACACCTGAAGGTCCAGGATAAGTCAACATGAGCGCTGTTAGGTCATCTTTCCTACTACTGTCGCTGCTCGGTAGGAGTGGGACACCTCTCGGAAGAGTCTCTTCTGTTTTTTGTGATCACGTCTTGGTTCTCTGGGAAGCTAAAGGAAGTGCTCAACATGGAATTTGAGTCTTCAGATTCACTTATTTCTGAGAAAGTTCTCTCAGTTATGAAAGATGAGGCAATAGCTACAGAAGAGCTCACATTTTGGTTAAAAGGCACTATTCCAGCTTTCTAAATCTACCTGTTATGTTGGCATGGGATAAATTTGAAAGAAACGCAGGACTGAACAATGAATGGAAATTAAACTGGTTTGGTTTATCGTTGGGGTGATTTCGCACGTAATCCAAGTTTGGGTAAGATACCTTCTCCAATATCTCTTTCTTCACTGTCTTGGAGCCATCATTTGAGAGACGACCATGGAAAACCTTTGAATTTTGAGGCTCGGTGCACTGTCATTTTATCTTCAGTCACTAATCTAGCCGCCTCCACTAAGTCTGCACTGTTTTACTGCTTGTAAACTTAAGGATTATCATCTTGTCGAGGCTTTCGCTTCATGTTGTTTTTTTTTGGGGGGGGGGGCATTTTACCGTAAGCTAATTTGGTGACGGTCTATTTTCTGAAAATGATGACATTTGTTAATTTACACTACCTACAACTGAAATATGTATAAAATTCTCATTCCTTCAGGCATTTAATGAACCAAACTGAAATAGAAAATAACATTATTGTGGGTTACCATCAGCTGAGTAGAAACTGCTTAAATATTTCGATATTTTCTTAAGGTTTGTCCCGAAAATTGTTACGGCATTAAACTTTTCTCTCAATGCAAAGAATAACTCACTTTCTTAGGAACAGTTCGAAACCAATACTAACGAAAACAAACGGTTTATTGCCACAATTTATTTCACTTGAATAGCACACTGCATTTAATAAGTCTGCACTTGCAAAATCACTACAGCTTAGTGTTACAAAATCGCATACCTCAGTAAGTGAAAGAATCCAAGGATTATACCTGAGAGCGGGACAAAGGAAAAATCTAGGACACCCAGCTGACAACAGACAAGCACAAAAACAAAACAGGTTTTGTGGTGGCATTCATTTAAAACATTATCACCAAAGTACCTGTGTCACCAAATGACCTTACTTCACCCTACCTGTTTTAACTAATGCTGATAAGATACCGCAACATCACGTCATTCCTGGTTTTTACCACCACTTTCCGAGAACTCGATAACGTATCTATACACACTGCGGTGCACTACGAGAAAACAAGTTTTCTTGAAATACACATTTAGCTAGTTTCCTATTTATAAAGTCATTTTCTTGAAATCTCGAAATTCTGTAACACTGGAATTATTTACCAGATACGATGTTCTTGTTCTCAAAACGCAACATGTTCTTGTCTCTGCTAGGCACTATCTTGAATAATTATAGTATTGATAATAGCCGTAAGGCCTCAGCTAACTAGTCTGCTTGATTGTCAAATTCGACGTTCCATTTTACTCTACCTGATGATAGAGAAGTGGCTCTCAGTTGGACGAGCTATGGCTGAGTTTTATTTAATTTTGTCGGATAAGCACCAAATATGTTCCACAGATCTTTTACATGCTAACGTAAACTATGTGCCGACACCGAGAAAAATAGGAAGTGTATTCAAATTATTCAGTTGCTACCGTTATCCATTCTAGGTGACTGGCCGCCTGGAAGGTGCGTATTAAGACATAACACTCAGTCTCTTAGCCAGAGTAATGAACCAAACGCATATGTCATGTTCATGAATCAGTGGAACCATGGAAGGAATCTGAATATTTTGCACTGTCGCTCGTGTTCTCCTATCACTTACAATTAATTTTTCCTACTTACGGCATTTATCAACGATCTGTCGAACGAAATTCGAAGTGAATGCAGACTGTTTGTGGACGACTGCATAATATACAGAAAAATACAGAATGCTGGTGATAATAGGTTATTACAAGCCGATCTAAATCTAGTCCATAAATGGGCACTCGATAACAAAATGAAAATAAATTCTCGAAAGTACAGTCTCATGAGAAGGAAAGAAACATCGGAAAGGGGACTTTCAATATTGTCTAGGTTCGGACTCTCTTGTAGAGAGTGATTCAGTGTGACGTTGCCACTCTGCCCACAGATGTGTGACAAAATTATGATGTTGCAGGTCACCTTAATATTAATATAAATAAATGGTATTGTTTCTCCATAAACAATATTCTATGGGCGCCAGCCTTCAAGCTTATGGCTTGAAAACGATAGTTGATAATTAATGATAATAATAAAAATAACATGTCATGAGACTCTAAAAACTCGCAGGGTTGAAGTGACGGAACACTATCCATTAAGTACACTAACTTGGAAGTTAAGGATCATTAATAATAATTTCAGAAAATACAAATTAAAACAGCTATTTATTAGGATGAAAAACGTGACGTAACGGCGTATTAACGAAATCTGAACTTACGTAAGCAAAAGAAAAATTGAATGAAATAAACTCTAAGAAAATGAATTGTAACGCGTAGACTTGCAGTAATTTATGCCATTAGCTCACCATTTGTAGACTCTTATGTGGATACGATCTATGTAGTAGCTGATGATTGATGGATCTCTCGTACAGGCGGCGTCATCTCTTGTTGTGGATTCCAGTCCTACTTCTGCTTTGTGCGTAGTACACTAGTTGTACTATGACGTTCCTGCCTTTAACACTTCCTACTGCACTCCTTATATAAAGTCATAATGAGTCCTAATTTTTATAACGCCGGACTGAGTGGCTCAGACGGTTAAGGCGCTGGCCTTCTAACCCCAACTTGGCAGGTTCGACCCTGGCTCAGTCCGGTGGTATTTGAAGGTGCTCAAATACGACATCCCCGTGTCGGTAGATTTACTGACACGTAAAAGAGCTCCTGCGGGACTAAATTCCGGCACCTCGGCGTCTCCGAAGACCTTAAAAGTAGTTAGCGGGACGTAAAGCAAATAACATTATTAATTTTTATAACAAAACCACCATGGGTTACGTTCATTGAGAGAATACACTTGTATTCTTCCGTATTACCGAAATAAAGCGTAACTAAATTCCTAACAAAATCTCTCCTGCCCTATACCAGTCAAAACCGGTCTCCCGTTGACTTTACCCCTCGTCATTGAGATAACAGGTCCCAATGAGAGTAACTTTTGAGTAGTACACTACTCAGATGCGAAGTGAACTAAGTTAAAATCTTCTCCGATGATAGATTCGGATCGTCCTTCCAAGAGTGTCTGCTTGTTAGTTTCTCCAAGTGTCTCTCCAGCCCTTGTCGTCGGAGTATATAGGTTCAACGTCTCCCTCCATCAGCCATATCACATGATCCAGTAATATTTGATGTCTTATCCCTTCTCCTATATATTGCTGTGAATCCATCACGTTGCTTCATTACGTCCATTCACATAGGTTGAACTTTCCCGCGGAAATGAAGCGTCAGGTAGCGAACTTCGAAAAGTAAGCGTTAATAAGTTTCCAACTGTCTCTTCATAGTATGGGAGGGGTACGGTCTCTCGTAAGCGTGATGACGTACATTTCCTGGTAATGGGCTGAAATTAGCCTGCTGACTCTGATCACCTCACTACGGCTATTGGAAAATTTACTGCAAGCTATTAATACGAATTATGTTGAAATACTTTACACAATAAGTTGTTCGTTCAGAATACGTTATAGCCGCGATACAAAGAAATGAAATGATGTGAAATGGATGATTACATATTAATTTTAAAATGACCTACCAGTGATTAAATATATACATCTTATCAATTAATTATACAGTTCAATAATTTAATACATGCCGTGATGTCCCAAACATCACAAAGTAACGAGGAATCCGCGTAAAGAGAGATCTAAAATGGGACAGCCATGTAGGAAGTTTAATTTCAAAAGCATGCAAATCCTTACACTTCACGATGAGGGTGCTAAAGGGAAGCAGTGCCCGGGCGAAGGCACAGGGCTATATATCACTTACTCGGCCTTCCTGGAATATGGAGCAGCCGTATGAGCTCCATACAAAAAAGGACTCATTAAAAAACTTGAGATGGTGCAGCGAAAGGCTGCAAGATTCGTGTTTAACGATTTCAAGCCTAGAAGTAGTGTGACAAGTATGATAGAAAACTTTGGATGGAAGACAATGGGGACTAGAAGTAAACGAATACAGTTATGTGCCACGTGCAATGCCTAACGAATAAGTCAGCTTGGGGAGAGTTGATCAGTCGATTGGAAAAGCCCTGTTACACGAGTAGGACAGATCATCCGCTTAAAGTTAAAGGTAGATCGCAGAAAACTATGGTAAATATTCCTTTGTAAATCGGGGAATTGATGACTGGAATGCATTACCTGCAGCTCTCTTAGAGCCTTTTGCCAAAAATATAACTTGCTTCAAGAATAGACTCCAACATTCTGTAAACTGTGTGTACATTTCTATATGGTGGTGTCTTGTTTTAATGCAACGCTCAAACCACTGTAAAATGTAATATTAAGGCATCTGAATGGTTTAAGATATATGTGAAATTGTATAAGAACGTGCTGCATTTACAACACTAAGATAACAGTTAGTACTGTAATTGAACCGCTCAATTAACCGAAAAGTCATAGTGTAAAATTTTCAAATATTTAAGTTACGTGTGAATTTATATATGATGGCGTTGTAATGTTAAGCTAGTAGTAAGCTCAACGTATAGTATTGTAAGACGTAGTGTTAAGCACTAGAAATACTTAAGTTGTGTGCGAATTTTATATGATGATGCTTGCGTAGAGAAAATGCTGTTAATTTAACTCCGCAACCAACAATGATATTTGCTATAAATATCTTAATTTATTTTATCACATGGCACTTCAGCACACACACATTTCAAGTCAACATTTAGGGGGATTTGAGGTTTAATATGCTAAATATGCTACTAGCACTATGATACTTCAATTAGCATTCATCGGCAACAAAAATTGAATTCCTGTGGAAAACAAAAAGTCATCAAAGAGTTTTATATCAGTTTTGATATCTGGTAAACCGTAATTTCAAATAACCGTCACTATCGATATCCACTTGTTTAAACCAACAATATCTCATAACAACATATGAATTACGGAATACTATTGAGAATCTGTATGGTTTGTACGCAGTTTTTAATGCACTAAATCCTTATGCGTTCACTTCTCGCAATAAGCCACGAAGAATAACCAAAAAATATTCACACTAAGTCATAACACTCGTCATTAATGATTATCCGGCACAATTCCAATTCAAACTTGCTTAATAATTGATCACACCTCTCCTTTAAAACTCACACCAATTATAAGTGTACGTTAAATCACAATCACAGTGCTATACACTATAGAATTACGTTGTCATATAACATCGGTGGCAATTAATGCGTTACTTCCTGTTTAAATACACAATTTGAAAACACATAATACACATAATGAATGGTACAGAAGTTCCGGTGACATGCCGGTGCCGTACTTATCTGTTCACGTCCTTTTCGTTAAAGGTCGCATTTCGTTTCGATCGATACGTTTACGTTTAAATTGATTTAAACCATGTGGCACAAAGGATGCATTCGCACACAACTTAAGTACTTCCAGTGCTCAACATTTGAGCTTACTACTAACTTAACATTACAACGCCGTCATATATAAATTCACACGTACCTTATATATTTGAAAATTTTACACTATGACTTTTCGGTTAATTGAGCGGTTCAATTACAGTACTAACTGTTATCTTAGTGTTGTAAATGCAGCACGTTCTTATACAATTTCACATATATCTTAAACAATTCAGATGCCTTAATGTTACATTTTACAGTGGGTTGAGTGCCGTTTATCTTGATATATTAATTCGATAACAGGGAGTTACATGGCGTTTGTGCATAAGTGACGAATCTTGCGTAGTTAAAGTGAGTTTTAAGTTTTTGAAGTAGTGATCAAAGTGTCATAAGTGAACTGTCAGATTAAGATCGAAATAATCCTACGTATTTCATTAATTTGAAGGATAAGTAACAGCTTATATTTTAAAGAAACAGCTCGATCGAGTGAGGTTAAGAACGAAAGCAGTGGTAACACATCCATAGACTGTACATACTCGCAGCGAAGGGAAGAGTGTAGGCTAAATCAAATCTCCATAGACACTACATCTGGTGAAGAAACAGAGAACTAAAGTAGAGAAGAAATGCCTGCTACTCATAATAATAACCAATCCTTAACTTTCTCTACGAACAACAAAGAAAAGTGTGGCTACTGCAGCACAGTATTTGTTACAGATTGCGCTGCAGTACAGTGTGAAGGCTTTTGCGCCACATGGAACCACAAAGAGTGAGCAAAACTCACTAATGGCGAGTTTGAAATCATGAAACGCGCCGAATGTAGACTTTCATGGATCTGTGATACATGCAAATCGGAAATTTCAGAACCAAATAGGGAAAATCGCATCTTAAACCAGCTAACAAAGAAGCATGAAGCCATAATGACATTTCTGGCCAAAGATATGACCAAAGTCATTGAAGAAACAGTAGTGAATGTACTGGAACGTAAAACAAGGCAACAGCTAATACATGCGGACACAAAAAAGTAGCTCCAAGTCCACCTCCAGCTGAAAACAGCACGAATGATGACAAAGACAGGCTTAAAAGAATTAGAAATTCTGCTAATACCAACATCAGATGACCCTCATCAAAGGAAATGAGAACAGGAAGGGCAACGACAATCATCAGAGGACGCTACTCAAAAGACAGTAGAGAAAGTCGTATCACATGGGCCGTCGGGTAATGCAGTTCGTAAGATTGCAGAGCCAGACATATCAAGGAAGAACGAAGAGACGTCTTTACAGAAGACTCTATTGAAGAAACGGAAACAATAGACGAAACATGGACCAAGGTGTCATCGAGAATAAATAGAAAACAACACTTCAACCAAGTAAGAGAGAAAACCTATGAAAGACATGATATCATTGGGACAAAGCAAAAAAACAGGCTAACTTCAAGCGGCAGAAAAATAGCACGGATGTATATAGGAATATTAAGAGACAACGCCAGCAAGGAACTCATCAAAGAATACATAAAAAAGAACGGAATGTCGGAAAACATAGAGTGCGAGGAGCTCGAAACAACGGGGATAATTAAGGCCTTCAAAGTCGGCATACCATTCAATAATCCAGCAGATATCGAACGATCTGACTTCTGGCCTGAACGAGTCATCATTAGACAATTTCGTTTTCGAGCCAAACACAACAGAATGTTCAGTGCTATCTAATCCAGAATCACTACAAGAATTGAATGTACTCTGATGGAATGTGGAAGGACTATCGAGCTTGGCGACAACAATTTCAGATGAAATTTTCTTGCAATACCATATTATAATTATGACATAGACGTTTCTAAAGACAGAATACAACCTGAGAGACCGATATTCACTAAATGATTTTGCAGAACAAGGACAATCAGTAAGACCAAGTGGAGGCATAGCGAGCTACTTGGATAAGAGTTTAGCTTCATTTAGGACACCTCACAAAACAAGAAATACTAGTCCAGACTCAAATGTGTTGGATAATCGCTGTCTATTCCAACCTGAATACACTGCCAGGGAGGTAATAGATGAACTTGGATCTGCACTCTGCAAAATCAACGAAAATAGCACCGTTTTCGTAGTTGGTGATATGAACTGTCTAATAGACACAAAATCTTCAAAACCTGCAGGCGTCTTAGAATATATGGAGGAAGAAGGCTTCTCTTTAATAAATCAGGCAGAAAATAAAACATACATATGTCATAATGGATCAAGCACAATAGATTTAGTTTTTACTAATATGAAAAACATCAAATCAGTGACTCAAAAGATACGAAACACGGTAGACAGAAAGCATTTACCGGTCGAAACAAGAATTTCTGTGCAAGGAAGCGCAACAAAAAGCACCGATCTGGAGGTTAATACGACAGCTATCAAAGAGGAAAGCCGACCCTGAGTTGAAACAACAAATATCTGAGCACATTCGGCGAGGACACCTTGACAGTGGAGCAGCTGGTATAGAGCGGCATCGCCGGTCCTTCCTACAGCGAGAAAGGCAAAGACTTGGTTCAATGAAGCATGTTATGCGGCTCGGCGTACGGCTCTGGATGCTTTACACATAGCAAGGAGTGAACCATCGGAGATAAACTGCATGAAGTATGCGGAACTACGAAGAATCTATAAACGCCTAGTGAGGGAAGCAAAGAAAGAGTATCAACAAAGAGAAGAAAGTGAACTAATACGTGAAGCAGAACAAGCCACTAAATGCACGGCAACATTTCCTAGAAGCATTTAAACAGATGTATGAGAGGAACATCTACGCAAAGTAGTTCAAGCAAGAGAAACCCGCCCTGATCTGGAAATGGCAAGTGATGTCACGAACGACGAACCTTTTACGGAGGAAGAAGTTGCGGAGGTTATAACAAGTCCCAAGAACAAATCAAGTGGACCCGACTCTATATACGGTGAGCATATTAAAGAAATATGGCTTGAAATGAAAGATGAAATAATCGATCTTCTTAACGGATGCCTACAGCAAAATAATATTCCCGACAGTTGGAGGAAATCTACGGTCAAAATGTTATGTAAAGGTAAAGGAGACGCAGGGGATCCTAATTCATACAGAGGAATCGCCCTGGAATGCACGATGTTCAAGTTAATGACTAAATTACTGTGCAAGATGCTTACAAATATAATAGATTTGAAAATACCTGTGGAACAATTCGGTTTCAGGATAAACAGAAGCACAATCCAAGCCATTACCTGTCTACTCAACTACATACAGAGTACCTTTTCAAATCAAGGACGAAAACTATATGCAATATTTATAGATTACACGAAAGCTTTCGATTCAATCAGTCAGAAATTAATAATGGAGAAACTACAGCAATTGGTTGGTGGAGAGAACTATCTATTGCGAATTATTCAAAACATACTGCACGACAACAGCATAATCATCATTGACGGTATCAATATATCAAGTCCAATTCAACAAACAAACGGGGTACTCCAAGGTGATCCACTGAGCTCTCTGCTCTTCACTGCAGCAACACCTGACGTAGTTCAAGCATTAACATCAGATAAGGTACCTCTATATATCTATGCAGATGATATGGTCATAATATCAACAGACCAGGTAGAATTGCAGATTGCCTTTGATCAACTAGTGCAGTGGACAAAGGAAAATGAGCTGCAAATTAACGAAAAGAAAGACAGTGTCCATGAGCTTCAGAAAAGGGGGACCACAGGCCACCTTCTTTTACCAAGAAAGGAGACTAACAGCAGGGTCACCGAGCTCGATAGCTGCAGTCGCTTAAGTGCGGCCAGTATCCAGTATTCGGGAGATAGTAGGTTCGAATCCCACTGTCGGCAGCTCTGAAAATGGTTTTTCGTGGTTTCCCATTTTCACACCAGGCGAATGCTGGGGCTGTACCTTAATTAAGGCCACGGCCGCTTCCTTCCCAGTCCTAGGCCTTTCCTGTCCCATCGTCGCCATAAGACCTATCTGTGTCGGTGCGACGTAAAGCAACTAGCAGAAGAAGAACAGCAGGGTCACACTTCAAATATCTTGACATGACCTTGCAAGCACGTGGCATCATATTCAGAAAACACATAGAAGACAAAACAAACACGGCTATCAAGGCGATGAATGGCATAAAACTCATCAATACACTATCAACTGAAACAGCAATGAAATTATTCAAAATTAAAATCACTCCTATCATAACATATGGACTAGAATTAATATGGATACACTGCACACAGAGAAATCTGGAACAAATTGAGAAAGTGAAAGCTACTTTTCTGAAGAAATTATTATGCCTTTCCAAATTCACACCATCTCGGCTCGCATACGAGCTCACCAGGGAGTCTTTCTTCATTGAGGAACTACAACTGCAGCTACTTTTGCCAGCAACTCCTGCATATAAAGGCCTCATGCAAGTGCTTTGGAAAAAGAAAAATGAAATATGGTCAGATTTCTACGCCACAGACGCTATGATCTACAGTGATTGGCAACAAGGGAACTATGAGCTGAGACATTTAGTGACACGCTATGCCGTTCATGGCTTCCACTTCAAGATGTGCATGACCAGCAAATATCACGATCCAGACGTTACCTGTGTTTGTGCTTTGTGCAACAGAAGTTGTGATCGATATCACGCAATGATATGCAGTGAAAGGAAGTGTTCATTAAAAATGCTTTGCAGTGAGGGACAGTGACTATCCTAACAATTATTGTTAACTATTGTATTCCTGCACATTGTGATCTTTCCCTCTTTATTATTATATGATGATGCTGAATTTATATTTCTTGTAATATTTTATTTCCATGGAATTGCTTGTTGTACTCTCGTAGCAGTAGTTGTTGTTATTGTTGTTGGGTAATAATGTTTTAACTTTATTATCACACTAATGTAAGTCATCATTGCCACCGAGATATTTCCCAGTTGCGATGCATTTGTTAATAATAATAATAATAATAATAATAATAATAATAATTTCTATTTATCGTAGTATTTTTAGCATCTACAAAGACCTCGAATAAATTGAAGAATTGTATTTGTTTTTAACTGACAGCGGCATTTACAGACATTCTATGGGTGCAAAAACTCCTCGATTTAAGTTTCCAAAATAAAAGTAAAAAACATAAATATTTAAATACTTGGCCGGTTTTGCATTTATACAGAATTCTGGTATAAATTTCACATTTTATCTCGCTTTTAAAACATAATAAAAGTGGTTTAAAGGACATGAAAAGTGAAAATACAAAAGTGTATGCCTTCATAAGCATTTCTTGCAATAATCCCATTTCAAAAATTCACCACCCCTAACCAAAATAAATTAAAATATCAAGGAATTTTCAGTAATGTATACGAAGGCTTCTACCAAAGATAAACGCCCTTAAATATTTACGCACAGCCAACAGCCTTAATTAAACAACATAAGAGGAATTCGTGAGGAAAGGATTTAGTACCTTTAGAAAGTGAACATATAAAACAACGAAAAATCGTCACTGTAAGGGAATGAACTTCCCTGATGGTAGAAGTGCACGTAAAGATCTGAGAGCTGTATGGTAGTAACCGTTGTCGACATTGTCTCCAGAATATTGAAATCCTCCGTCGCATCTTCGGACATTGCACTCATAACAGCATTCTAATGAATGACAGGCATCACTGTATCCATTATCCGGCTCCTTGGCTGAATGATCGGCGTAGTGTTCTTCGGATCAAAGGGACCCGCCTTCAATTCCCGGCCAGACTAGAGATTTACGCTCGTTTGGGTAATTCTTCCGGCTCGGGGACTGAGTGTGGTGTATTAATACACACCTTCCAGGCGGCCAGTCACCTAGAATGGATAACACTAGCACAATACAAGTAAAGACAGTACATAGGTTTACTTTCCACATTAACTAAATTACGTGACCCTGAAATAATTGTCGCGCTGAATTCGAAAATACATTTTTTCTTTTTTATTTAGCAGCGTTTTTTCTTTCATACTAAATGATGGACTCAAGAAATATACTGTTCTTTAAAAATTTATAATTGATGGCTCGCTATTGAGGACATATCTCTTGACTGATCAGTAGCAATCAACCGGAATACTGCGATGGTAGAAATCTGTTAACAAATACGTTTCCCAGGCTCATCATTTACAGCCCCTAGATTATGTAGAAAGAGGTATAACAAGATAACTGTTTGCCATGGGAAAGTGGAACTATCGTGACACTTTGGCAGTACGTTGCTTATGTGTTAAAACGAACACGCATACAGTGCTGCGATTAGGAGTGTTTTGGGACGAGAGTTGGGACTTCAAAGTTCGCGAAACGCCTAGCGCATAGGCAACCCTCCAGTCGTATCTATAATGTCCAGAGCAGGCCTGGCCAGATTTTGCGTGCCAGAACGCCTAGCACATAGACAACTCACTAGCCGTGTCTATAGAGAAGGCCTGTCCATAGTGACGGGTATTCGAGCAGGATCGAGCCGACCCAATAGCGCCGAGGATCGAGGCTGTTCGAAACAACTCGAAAAATCACGTGACCGAAGGCGGAGTCTGACTCGGGTTACAGCGCGAACGTGCAGATAAGAAAACAGCATATGAAGAGAAGCACCGCTCACGTAGGTGTGTGATATTGATAACGAAAGTGCGTGCTGTTATATATTACTAAATTCAGTCATTGACGTATATAATGTGGGAAATAAAGACTTTACATAAAATTAGAAGTGTTAAATTATGATAATATGCTATGAAAAGGACAAGGCGTGTAACCGTAATATTCCCCGTGTACTGACGGAAGTATTTCGTCCCAAGGCAGTACTTGTGTGTCTTGTAACAACCGTACGTTTGACGCAACATTATAAATATTGTAATATTATACTTACGTTGTCGTGCTTCTGGTGGCTTAGACAGCTGTGTAGCGTGGTACGCAAGGTGATCCTTCTGTCTCATTGCTGGAGGTTGGAATACCCTCCTTGGGAAAGAATTACACTTTATGCTCGTATACAAGAATTTGAATAAGAAATGATTAATATCTCATCAATCGCGTACATAAATAAATGTATAAATATTATTATGCAGCAATGTTAACTATCTGATTGCGTGAAATACAGTATATTAAAATCAAAAGTATCCCTTCTGTGCCTTGGGATTTCAAGCGGTATACTCTCGAAATTTCAGGTCAATTGGTCCAGTAGTTTTCGAGCCTATCCGGAACAATCAATCAATCAATCAATCAATCAATCAATCAATCAATCACTACTGATCTGCATTTAGGGCAGTCGGCCAGGTGGAAGATTCCCTATCTGTTGTTTTTCTAGCCTTTTCTTAAATGATCGCAAAGAAATTGGAAAATTATTGAACATTTCCCTTGGTAAGTTATTCCAATCCCTAACTCCCCTTCCTATAAACGAATATTTGCCCCAATTTGTCCTCTTGAATTCCAACTTTATTTTCATATTGTGATCTTTCCTACTTTTAAAGACACCACTCAAACTTATTCGTCTACTGATGTCCTCCCACGCCCTCTCTCCACTAACAGCTCGGAACATACCACTTAATCTAGCAGCTCGTCTCCTTTCTTCCAAGTCTTCCCAGCCCAAACTTTGCAATATTTTTGTAACGCTACTCTTTTGTCGCAAATCACCCAGAACAAATCGAGCTGCTTTTCTTTGGACCATCTCATTTTAGTTATAGTATAAGTGACCCGCATGAAGTGATGACAAATATATCAACAACTGAAAACAAAATAGCATACACATTCTCATACATATACCTTACATATACTCTTACACATCCTTCCAATGTTATCTTGTAACCATTCAAATGTGTAACTATTTCGATACTTGTAATGTTAAGACAATATATTTTGTTTTCCTTTTTACTGTATTTATACGGTCCAAGCAACACATTTTAGTAGACAATTCGTTTAATCTGAGAAGGCATTTGTAACGAATCATCGGACAAACACAAATTATGATTGTCTCCAATATACAGATAAGGGTTGAAATGATACAAAAGATATGTAAGTAACAGTAAACAGAGGACGAACCGGTACTATCCAGCATAATACCCTTACACATCATTCTCATGTTGGTATGAGCAAGCCACTAGTTTGCGACGCGCATGGATTTCTTCGAGATTTGCACTAAATATCAGAACTTTAAATTACTCTTATTAATATACACATATTATATACAGGAAACAATTGAAATGAAATGGCGTATGGCTTTGGTGACGGGAGTGTCCGAGAACATGTTCGGCTCGCCAGGTGCAGATCTTTCGATTTGACTCCCGTAGGCGACCTGCGCGTCATTATGAGGATGAAATGATGATGAAGACGACACATACACCCAGTCCCCGTGCCAGAGAAATTAAGCAATGATGGTTAAAATTCCTGACCCTGCCGGGAAATGAACCCGGGACCAAAGGCCAGCACGCTAATCATTTAGCCATGGAGCCAGACAGGAAGCAATTGACTTGGTATCAATTGCCTTTTTGGTAGCTGTTCACATACTGCGTTAATTTACATTACATTCCCTGGGGTGTTGCGTACTGTAATTTACTGCAGATGATTTCTATTTATTTTATCAAATGTAAGTAGAACTCTACACGCACGTCACTTTTACCAACTTCTTATGGAGTCTCAGATACGCTTGTTGAGGGAATTTACGGTAAAATTCCTGAAAAGTTGCTTGATGATGCTTGCTTATTGTTTAAAGGGGCCTAACATCTAGATCGGCGGGCCTTCTGCAAAAAAAGAGGGTTGTTGAACCTGTCTTTCACCTTGGTAGTCCAATGTAGTTTTACGACCTCGGACTAAGAGGAAAGCGGAAAATCTTCATCTTACAAGGAAAATTGTTCAACAAATAAGTCAGGAGTGGACTTGAGCTTTGCAAATTCAGTAAACCGTATAGAAAAAAATTACCTATGAATTACTTCCCTGTATTTTCGATCGTAATAGGATTACACAAAATGTATCTTTAAATTTAAAATTCGAAGGTTACATAAGACATTTAGCGTTTCGCTTTGTGGAATGAATAAATATGTCACTTCTCATTCCTGTCTGAAGTTCGAAAACTCTTTGTTTTTCCATTTCTTTTCAAGACTAACCATAGTTTAAATGCTAGCAACAAGCATACAACTTATTGCTGAGCAAATGTGAGGTAAACAACATAGTGTCTATTATTATTTTTTCTTGCTATTTGCTTTACGTCGCATCGAGACAGATAGGTCTTACGGCGACGATTGGGCAGGAAAGGGCTAGGAGTTGGAAGGAAGCGGCCGTGGCCTTAATTAAGGTACAGCTCCAACATTTGCATGGTGTGAAAATGGGAAACCACGGAAAACCATCTTCAGGGCTACCGACAGTGGGGTTCGAACCCACTATCTCCCGAATACTGTATACTAGCCGCACCTAAGCGACTGCAGCTACCGTCGAGCTCGGTATTATTATTATTATTATTATTATTATTATTATTATTATTATTATTATTATTATTATTATTATTATTATTATTATTATTAACAAATACACCGCAATTGGGAAATATCCAGGTGGCAATAGTCACTTACAGTAGTGTGATAATAAAGTTAAAACAAAATTACCGAACAACAACAATAAAAAAACTACAACAATAAAAGTAAAACAAGCAATTCCATGGAAAGAAAATATTACAAGGAATACTACTAGTTTAATATTCTAAATCCGGCATCATCATATACAAATTCACACACACCTTAAGTATTTCCAGTCCTTAACACTACGGCTTACAATAGTATAGGTTGAGCTTACTACTCGTAGACCAAATGTATATCCGTATAACCAGAATGAAGTGGCTTTTCCCATATAAATATGATATGTGATTTTATTTTAACTATTCTTTTGTAGAATTAGCATTACAAATGATAATGAAGTAAAGATAAAACATAATTACCCAACAACAATAACAAGAGTAGAATAAGCAATTCAATGGAAAGAAAATATTACAAGGAATACTACTAGTTTCATCATCATCATCATCATCTGTTTACCCTCCAGGTTCGGTTTTTCCCTCGGACTGAGCGAGGGATCCCACCTCTACCGCCTCAAGGGCAGTGTCCTGGAGCTTCAGACTCTTGGTCGGGGGATACAATTGGGGAGAATGACCAGTACATCGCCCAAGCGGCCTCACCTGCTATGCTGAACAGGGGCCTTGTGGAGGGATGGGAAGATTGGAAGGGATAGACAAGGAAGAGGGAAGGAAGCGGCCGTGGCCTTAAGTGAGGTACCATCCCGGCATTCGCCTGGAGGTGAAGTGGAAAACCACGGAAAACCACTTCGAGGATGGCTGAGATAGGAATCGAACCCACCTCTACTCAGTTGACCTTCCGAGGCTGAGTGGACCCCGTTCCAGCCCTCGTACCACTTTTCAAATTTCGTGGCAGAGCCGGGAATCGAACCCGGACCTCCGGGGGTGGCAGCTAATCACGCTAACCACTACACCACAGAGGCGGTACTACTAGTTTAACATTCTAAATCCAGTATCATCATATACAAACTCACACACAACTAAACGGCTTACAATACTATAGGTTGACCTTACGACTAGCTTAACACTACAAGTGATAATAAAGTGAAGTTAAAACATAACTAAAACCAAACCAAACCAAACCCCATGGCACTACAGCCCTTGAAGGGCCTTGGCCTACCAAGCGACCGCTGCTCAGCCCGAAGGCCTGCAGATTACGAGGTGTCGTGTGGTCAGCACGACGAATCCTCTCGGCCGTTATTCTTGGCTTTCTAGACCGGGGCCGCTATCTCACCGTCAGACAGCTCCTCAATTCTAATCACGTAGGCTGAGTGGACCTCGAACCAGCCCTCAGGTCCAGGTAAAAATCCCTGACCTGTCTGGGAATCGAACCCGGGGCCTCCGGGTAAAAGACAGGCACGCTACCCCTACACCACGGGGCCGCCTTAAAACATAACTACCCAACAAAAACAACTACAACAATAGGAGTACAAGAAGGGAGGGATACAGAGATATAGAGTGAACCGAGAAAGTCTTGCATGCCGGTGAGCTTTTCCAGCACGCAGTTGCACCACGAGTGCTGTTTGTACAGCTCTGGTCTAGAGCGTACTTCTCGTTTAGCGAGAGAGAGAATGTCCTATCTCTCATATGTTAAAACCACCAAATTTATACCCGTATGACCAGAATGAAGGGACCTCTCTGATTTGAATATATATGATTTTAAATCAATTTTTGGCAGAAAATATAAGTAAGAAAGTCAAATTGAGGCAGTAAGACGTTTTTGCTGCGATTTTAGTACAGTGTCCTCTTTATTTTAAGTCTGGATGAAAATAGATACAGCCGCCTCTGTGGTGTAGTGGTTAGCGTGATTAGCTGCCACCCCCGGAGGTCCGAGTTCGATTCCCGGCTCTGCCACGAAATTTGAAAAGTGGTACGAGGGCTGGAACGGGGTCCACTCAGCCTCGGGAGGTCAACTGAGTAGAGGCGGGTTCGATTCCCACCTCAGCCATCCTCGAAGTGGTTTTCCGTGGTTTCCCACTTCACCTCCAGGCAAATGCCGGGATGGTACCTCTCTTAAGGCCACGGCCGCTTCCTTCCCTCATCCTTACCTATCCCTTCCAATCTTCCCATCCCCCTACTAGGCCCCTGTTCACTATAGCAGGTGAGGCCGCCTGGGCGAGGTACTGGTCATACTCCCCAGTTGTATCCCCCGACCAAGAGTCTGAAACTCCAGGACACTGCCCTTGAGGCGGTAGAGGTGGGATCCCTCGCTCAGTCCGAGGGAAAAGCCGAACCTGGAGGGTAAACAGATGATGATGATGATGAAAATAGATACAGATGCGTCTTATGTTCAAATTAACAAATGCCAAAAATTGCTATCAAAGTAATTCGTTATGTGTAGCACTGATTGATAAACTAAGAACTTCAGTGAAGTCAGTCATATTTTTTCACTAACAGACTTATTAATTAAACTTCTACACCTAAAAGAACCTTATCCTGGTCTGATCATACGTCAAATGTAATCCGAAAAGTTGTGTCATCCATGCATATTTTGAAACGTAACGTGTCATGTACACCACCTTTCATGCGAAAACTACTTGTTCAAAGTCTTATATTTCCAATAATTGACTATGGTTCAGTCGTATACAACGACTTATCTGAAACTTTGAACATAAAACTACAGAGGGTACAAAACGCATGTGTTCGTTACGTTACAAATGCCGGGCGTGATGAACACATAACACCCTATTACATACAGCTACAATGGTTGAAACTCCATGAACGTCGGGAAATCTCAGTAGCTGTTGCTACGCAGAAAATTCTCAAACTGAAGACACCATCCTACCTTTATAATGCATTTAAACCTATGGAGTCGGTACATAACAGAGATAATAGGTTTACAAAAACCACCCTTCAAATTCCCCTTCATCGTACCACTAAATTTAACAAATCCTTTGTTTGCACTGCATCACGTATCTTTAACGTCTTTAATCTTCACCGTTTCGCAAGTAACACTAACTGTACCCAACTAAAGCAGTTCTATCTTTCTGGAGGAGTACGCAAAAGGCTGAGATCAGGCATTCTTGTGTCGAACAATCAGGAATATGTACATTTCGAAGAAAATTGTTTCTCTGCTTTAGCTTTATATTCTTTAAACCCATGTAGTCCAGAATAACAGAAGGGCTTAATGATTTACTTTCTTACTTATTATATAATGTATGTCTTAACCTTACTGGATTTGGTATCTGTATTTTCATATTTTTTTAAGTTTCTTGTTTAATTTAATACTTTAATATTATAAAAATGTAGTTACTGTTTTCATAAATCTGCATTGTATTATAAGAAGACGCTGCATAAAGGGGCTTTTCAGTCTCAGTGGCATGTAAATCATGATCAATAAATTCAATTCAATTCAATTCAATTCAATTTAATCCAACATCGAGGTCGCAATCTTTCTTGTCGATATGTATCCGTGTTTCGCTGCGGAATTCTACATTAGGTTAAGCAGTGTACACGTTGTGAGTAAGATTATATTTCATTGCATAACTCTTAACGTTGCCCCAGAAACGCGACGTGAAATTCACCATACGTCCGTTCTCATGTGAAGACAGAATTAGGAAATTTTCATTGTAATGGCAGTCTCTCTTGCCTACTAGCAGTCACAATCAAGTTCGGGAATTTTTATTATGATGGCAGACCCACTTGCCTACTACCAGTCAATCGAGTTGGGCAGATTTCATTATAATGGCAAAAAAAATCACTCTCCTCCTGCCTTTTTACATCCTCAGAAAGACATTTTTGTGGTTTTTACCAACTGAAATCAACATAGGTCATTGCAATGAAGTCAGTAGGAATGTCGCGATTAAAAGCAATGCTATCATATCAAATATTCATTCAAATGAAAAATCGCACTTTTTCTCACTTTTAACGAACAGTCCTAAGTTCCCAAGCTGGAATGACCAGGTCGCAGACAGCCGTTATTCCTTTAAGAGTGCGCACTGCTCATTCCTGTCAGCGCCTCGGAGTAGGGATCCAACAGCAGGAATATTATGACGAACCAGTGTGTTACACACGAGGAGTACCAGAAAATTTATGAACCAGAAGAATGGCATACTAAAGAAGAAAATTATCTAACTTCCCAGCTACTTCCCACCAATATTCAAGCAGGCTGTTATACTCCGTACTACAGTGACTCTATATGTACAGTGTGGCCAAGGCCAGTCCAGACGCCATGTTTTAGCCAAGTACTCAATCAGCTGATAGATGAAGGAGAGTGATATTATTAGTATTTCAATAAAGAATAGACTAGGTATGTGTATAGGCCTATCAGCATTTGTTATATCTAGAGTCTGACTACCTGACGTAAGACTTCAAAATTTAGTTATACGTGGTATAGGCCTGCAAGTCACTATTATTGAAGAGGTTATAAATTCTGTGTTGGTAGCTAGGCCTATCATAACATTTATATTATAATACATGTGGCATAAAATAGCATAGACACTGTCTTGAAATGTACGTGATGACTGTAAAGTTAGCCTACATATATATTTTTTCTATTTGCTTTACGTCGCACCGACACAGATAGGCCTTATGGCGAAGATGGGATAGAAAAGGTCTAGAAATTGGAAGGAAGTGGCCGTGGCCTTAATTTAGGTACAGCCCCAGCATTTGCCTGGTGTGAAAATGGAAAACCACGGAAATAATCTTCAGGGCTGCCGACAGTGGGGTTCGAACCCACCATCTCCCGGATGCAAGTTCACATCTGCGCACCCCTAACCGCACGGCCAACTCGCCCGGTCATTTAAATTAAAATATATATATATATATAACATAACCATAAATCAGGTTACATGGTTTTACATATCAGAATATCAGTATCATAAAACTATACATAGAAATGTACTTTTTATACATGACTTATCGGTATGTATACAATCTGAACACACGCAGAAGATAGAAAATAATATGACTATACTGAGACTCAAGACCTTAGCGGTCCCTTTGATGTTAGTCAGACTTCTGGTCGGTGAAAAGGCTTCCGCAGCGCCAAATAGTTCCCTAGGTTTGTTACTTGTTCCTGAAGTCAGGAGCTTCCTTCAGTTTGGTTAGATATTCTGGTGAACTGACTTGACGAATTAAACATTTTTGCCCTGTATAAATATGGAAAATATATCACAGGTTGTATGTTATTCGGATTCGTTACCAACACTTATATTTCATACGTAGATGGCTATGAATAGTTATTGTTCTCAGTGGTGTATGTAGCAAAATAATAATTATTTAATATGATATTGATATTTTATTGCACTGTATTTAGTAAGCTTTGTTCGAGTTCATTCCATTGCTGATAAGTTCGCATAATATGTGCGACGTTGAAGATGGATCCAAGAAAACTGTTGGCAATACTGGCTGCAACGGTATGTTCAGTATTCATAATGGCTGCCAGCTGTGAGCAAGACATGTGTGATGCTGTGACGCTTGAGTCCCATGTGAAATACTTTAAAGCTAACAAAAGTGGAAACAAATTAATAGGAAGTCTAAACCAAATTGTTTTAAACGTTTACAGTAGCCTACGAGATAAGAATCCGCCGTGGACTGTGGAAGACGTGGTGAAAAAGACCGCGCAGCTGACCGGCGTTTCTGTGTACAGTGTTTACGCCGCTCGCGTGGAATTTAAACTCCACGGAAAATCCAAGTCTCCAGCGAAAGGTCGATGTGTCAGCTCAGCACTCGCCGTAAATAAAACAGGAAGGGCCTTAACACGGTATGGGAATAGGATTATTGGCGTATTCGATGATGATGATAATAATAATAATAATAATAATAATATTAATAATAATAATAATAATAATAATAATAATAATAATAAATAATAATAATAATAATCTGTAGGTTTCACATGGTCAATAAAGGAATAAATAGGTATGGTACGTAATCAAAGTACAGCTATGTGAAAGAATGTGATTTCGTTTGATGCTTCACTATTTCAGAATTTAGTACTTGTCAGATGGACGCACGGCGTTAATAATAAGTTGGTTGTGGCGGAGATGGAGAACGGAGACGGGAAGTGGGAACAGGGGACGTGCTCACGTGTGGAAGGATACTTTCCTAAGCTCTTGACTTGAATTTCAGTATAGATAGTCTTTTACATAACTTTCGTGTGTGAGTATTCCAGGTTAGTTGAGAATCCAAATATATTCCCAATAATTTGACAGAACTATATTCATTCTCATCTGATTATAATTAGGTGAAAATAACTTCTTTTTTGTTACTATTTGAAAACGTTTATTAGCCTGCAACCAATTGGATGATTTCTGTAGCATCTCTAACCCTTTATTTTCCACATTTCTTAAGTCCTTGCCACTTGTTATGATAGTGATATCTGCATAGAGTGCTGAACTTCAGGGTAAATTACAATATCATTTATATACACGAGGAAGAGAAAATGTCCTACTGTATAACAGTACCCTGAACTACGCCTGTTTATACTTTGAGTGCTACAGATTTGTTGTTTTCAACGTGTACGATTTCAATGATTTGCACGTGTCCAGAGAAAAATGAACACAACGAAAATTGTTCCAAGAGTCTGCATATCACTATATGGCTCGGAATCGTGAACAGTTTTAAGGAAATTTATGGATAGGAAGTGCATTGTCAGTTACGTGTTGTTAGAACTAGGCCATCGATATTCGTTCAACGTATTATAGTTTGCATACTTGTTCTGCCAGCAACCATCTTTTTTAAAATGTAAATGTGATCTTCTCGGTAAGAATGAATTAAACCCAAATTCATTACGCACAAAATATAAATACATTTTGTTAAAGGTATAAAATCAATTTTATTGTCACAGTGTAAAGCATGTAAACCAATATTAGATTTATTGAGAATATTACATTTGGTTTAAGTCGTGAAGTACATCGTCAGCATCATTACAATTAACACACAATGGATTGCTCGCTCTGCCTGTTTCTCAAGTATCCGTGGCCTGTCAAGAGCTGCGTAAGCTAGTAACTTCACCGTGTGCTCGTGCTGAAAACAAGCAATTGCCCAATTTCATTTTAAAAACCTTTCCTGATTTGTTTCTACATCCATAAGCTTAACAGCTTGGCGTAATTTTCTTCAAAACTCAGACCTCAGAAATACGTAAATTCACACACATTTCTTAACTAATAATACTAAATAATCTTTCGTGTTTAATAAGAACATCTTTTCGGTGTATTAAGGTTAAAACAGGTAGCCTGCACTTCGCTGAAATCGCATAAAGAGTGATCTTACCCTGTGCTGAATACATACGTTTAAATCAGCTGACGGGACATTTGACTAAAACATAGCGGAAGTAATCAGAATGAAGCACTCGTTGGCCACACTGTACATATAGAGTCACTGTGCTCCGTACACAACAGTAGTCCCATCTATCGGAGATGAGTGACAACAGAAGAGATAAAGCATACCAGAAAAAGACATTTGTCAATGTAATGTTATTGTTGATCAGTTTTATGAGCTTTCGATATTGTAGGCCTTCACATTCAGTTTTCTACCGACTCGATGATATTAGGGCCTCTAATGTAAAGGGAGTCTTCCTTTCTTTCATGACACCCTCTTGTCTTATTTTTCAAGCGATCGTTCTTTTACGATCTCCCTTTGTCAACTCTTGTTCATTTCTGACCCCGACACTATTACGAATGGAAGCCTTCGGAGACTTTCGTTTTCACGGCCTTCGTGTCCCTTGTTTTTCTTAGGCCGATACCCTCATTTTTCGAAGTGTCGGACACATTCCACTTTTTTCTCTCTGATTAGTATCATACAGAGGATGGTTGCCTAGTTGTACTTCCTCTTAAATCAATAATCACCACCACTATCACTCTTATCATAGTCGGTACGGTGAAGCTGAATAAGACATAAATGATCGGATATTGTATTCTCTATAACTTGTGTTATGTGCTACTTATCGATAGGACAAAATAAGATAGGTATTTAAAAATTGAATTCCAGGTGCCTTCCCCTAAACTACCATTTCATCCAGCGTGAATAACATTATTTATATCCTAGACTATAGTTTTTTATACCCCGACCTTACATACCGATTTTCATTAAATTCTATTTACCCATTTCCTCGTGGCTCGGCGTTGATGTGAACTTTGCAACAAAAATGAAAATTCATTAATATCTGTGTTACCTGTACGGTAAAATGCATGACATAAATAATCGAAAATTTCATTCTGTATAACTTTAGTTATGTAGTATTTATCGACAGGACCACTAATAACATACATATTTGAGAATCAAATGTTAGGCCTCCTCCTAAACTACAATTTCACTTACCGTAAATAAAATTATTTACTTACAGTACAAAGGGCACTAGGAAAGTTTTGAAATACGCAAAAACGATTGGCTGGACACCCCTGTTATGGTGAGGGATGAAAAGAGGGGCGAAGACCGGTCTAGAAGACAGCATGGCGCGACCTTCACACCAGTTGTTACCAAGCACTGGCATTGTGGTCTAAAGGTGAATATCGCACAATTATCCGCTACAATTTTTCTCGTGGATTAACTGTTGACCAGTGCCTGGAGGAAATGACTCCTGTGCTGGGGAAAGACTGTCCACATCGGACAATAATTTTCCGCTGGTACAAAGAGTTCCAGAGGGAAAATTTGGAGTTGGAAGACGATCCTCGTTCTGGACGACCATCTGAATCAGTGACTGAGGAAAACATTGAAGCTGTGAGGAAAATGTTGCAGCAAAAGAGGCGGTTGACATATCGGCAGGTAGAAGAGACCCTCCACATGCCTGCACCAGCTATTCATTCGATTCTACACGACCATCCTCATGTTAAAAAGGTTTGTTTCCTTTGGATGCCCCATTCATTTTCAGAGGAACAAAGGGCACATCGAGTGAAATGGTACCGAAAAATGCTAAAACAGTTTGAAAGTGGAACTTCGCGTAACGTCAATAGCATCGTTACAGGTGACGAAACTTGGCTTTGTTATTACGATGTCCCAACAAAATCCCAGAATAAGGTGTGGCTGTTTGAAGATGAGGGTACTCCTGTGACTGTGCAAAAGTCAAGGTCAGTGAAGAAAAGGATGATTGCAGTATTCTTCACTAAACGGGGCATCCTGACTCGGGTTGTGCTAGAAACACAAAGGACAGTTAATGCGAAGTAGTACAGTGAGACTTGTCTGCCTCAGGTCATTCAGGCTCTCAAGCAGCTCCGTCCAAGGTCACGGCTCAACACTTGGCTCTTGCATCACGACAATGCTCCAGCACATCGTGCTAATGTAACAATGGATTTTCTTGCCAGATCAGGGTTGACTTTGCTTCATCACCCTCCATACAGTCCTGATCTTGCCCCATGTAACTTCGCACTCTTCCCAGAAGTGAAGATGAATCTGAAAGGGCGGCGTTTTGCATCCGACGAGGAGCTTCTGGCAGCATGGGATCAAGAGTGTGAAAATGTAACCGAAGAAAAGTGGCAGAGTTGGTTCAGTAACTGGTTTCGACGTATGGAGAAGTGTATTGAGTGTGGTGAAAATGATTTTGAAAAGTCTAAAGCGTTCACTCACATTGCAAAACTTTCCTAGTGCCCTTTGTATATGGCCTACATTGTAATGGCTCATTCCCCGACTTCACATACCAATTTTCATTAAATACTCTTCAGCCATTTTCTCGTGATGCCCATGTATAGGCTACATATTATCTGCGCACTTTTTAGCGATAGATTCGCGTACTGGTTTGAGGAGTAAGGAGGGAGCTCTCCGGGTTCCGTCAGTACTGCCAACGGAATGGAAATGAAATCTGAATTGAATCGATGATATGATCGATTGATATGAATTTTCTAAACCTTTGTTAGCTTAAGCCAACAACTGTGTCACACACACATTATATAACTTTATACAACATTTCTAGATGCGAATCTTATTCCTAGAGTGAATTCTATAGTCTGGCTTTGCCTTGTAAATAACAACAGTACTAGTACGTGAAGTGTACGCCAGATGTCGCACAGCGATGCATAAGCGATTCTTAGTTTGTGTTTCAAAGGTTACCAGTACGAATCTCGAAGATTGCCGAGGTCAACCGATTCAGCACTAGGGTGTAAATCTATCGCTAAAAAGTACGCAGATAATATACCTAGTAGTACAGCTGCCACTATTCATTCAGTTTTATGCAACCCGCAGATTATAGCCTAACCTAAAAATATTGACCTTGGCTACTCACAGCGATGTCTGGTCTTACTACGCTTTCTATAATTCTATATTCGTGTGACAATTCTGTATCACAGAAACTTCATGTGCAGTGTGTATGATGGCTGAATGACTAGAAACACTGTTGACATAACAAGGACAAAAGAAAGATCTAGGTAGTCGAGCGAGCTTGAAGTTAGAGGAGTAAAACGGTGCTCGTTAGTCGGAGGTTCAAGTCCGATAAAGGATATTTTTCTTTATTTCGTTGTTAAATGATCCTGTTTGTCGCGCTGTCGAAGACAAATCTAAATCATGATCAGTTCTCAGTTAATTTCTAAGTAGCTTTTAAAAGAGCTATTTGCAGTATAATAGGCTTTTACGGATCGAGGTGCAATGGACTTGTGCATGGCCATTCGATTAATGAAGGAAGTGTTCAAAATGACCACCTCCTTCGTTAATGCATATCTGAGCACGGTAGAAGTGAGTCATTCTTGCTTTCTGCAACGTATGTGGTGGAACCTGCCTGCACTTTGCTGTAAAGATTACTATGTGCTGTTTCATGTGCCCTACGTATGAAGTCAACGTGCGCAGTTGTTTGGTTAAAGGACTTGTCATAATGCTGACAATAAGTACAGTGCGCTTCATTCGTTGCAGCAGTTTGCCATATAAAAGTCATCATCATCATCATCATCATCATCATCTGTTTACCCTCCAGGTTCGGTTTTTCCCTCGGACTTAGCGAGGGATCCCACCTCTACCGCCTCAAGGGCAGTGTCCTGGAGCTTCAGACTCTTGGTCGGGGGATACAACTGGGGAGTATGACCAGTACCACGCCCAGGCGGCCTCACCTGCTATGCTGAACAGGGGCCTTGTGGAGGGATGGGAAGATTGGAAGGGATAGGCAAGGAAGAGGGAAGGAAGCGGCCGTGGCCTTAAGTGAGGTACCATCCCGGCATTCGCCTGGAGGAGAAGTGGGAAACCACGGAAAACCACTTCCAGGATGGCTGAGGTAGGAATCGAACCCACCTCTACTCAGCTGACCTCCCGAGGCTGAGTAGACACCGTTCCAGCCCTCGTACCACTTTTCAGATTTCGTGGCCTCCGGGGGTGGCAGCTAATCACGCTAACCACTACACCACAGAGGCGGACCATATAAAAGTCGCATGTTATTATTCCTTTCTGATGTATGCTTTTTTTTCTAAAGATGAAAATTGACTTTTGAGACTTAAGGAAGTTAAACCCCAATAAGTTAATCCTTAACTACGAATGCCTCAAGAATATAAAAATGAAAAT
Organism: Anabrus simplex; assembly: GCF_040414725.1. Classification (NCBI taxonomy): domain Eukaryota; kingdom Metazoa; phylum Arthropoda; class Insecta; order Orthoptera; family Tettigoniidae; genus Anabrus; species Anabrus simplex. The sequence continues at coordinate 1,241,465,878 of NC_090265.1, read as the reverse complement.
AGAAAGCTCGTAGGTAGATTCGAACTCTGAATACGTCGCAAAAATCACATGATCGCTGAGATTAGTACAATGTAGCCACTCCAGGTGACAAAGACTAGGTCTCGTATCTCTGTACTAATGGAATAATCTATGCTATCGCTTCGAAACTGATCTTGTATGTTACAAGTTCTGAACTTGAATGTGAAGTCAGGTTTACCTTGCTGCAAATACCACAGTATGCTAAAGAATAATGTCTCTCTTAATCCTAGGTTGGAACCATTCCGTACGAGTAGAGTATGTACCTATTTCTTTCTTTCTTAATTTGTTTACGCTCCATGGTCGGACGCTGAGTCCGAGGGTTCCCACCTCTACCGCCTCAAGGACAGTGTCCTGGAGCGTGAGAAATTGGGTCTGGGGATACAAATGGGGAGGAGTACGAGTACCTCGCCCAGGCGGCCTCACCTGGTATGCTGAACAGGGGCCTTGTGGCGGGAGGGATAGGCAAGGAAGAGGGAAGGAAGAGGTCGTGGTCTTAAGTTAGGTACCATCCCGGCATTTGCCTGGAAAAGAAGTGGGAAACGACGGGAAACCACTTCGAGGATGGCTGAGGTGGGAATCGAACCTATCTCTACCCAGTTGACCTCCCGAGGCTGAGTGGAGCCCGTTCCAGCCATCGTACCACTTTTTAAATTTCGTGGCAGACCAGGAATCGAACCCGGGCCTCCCGGGGTGGCAGCTAATCACACTAAACACTACACCACAGAGGCGGACAACCTATGTGCCTATTTCTTGGTTAAATTAGTTCAGCATTATGTTTTAGGTGGTATTCACAATGAATTTTTCCATAGTCGGTGCTTACGTGGCGATAATTATTATATCACTTTATTATAACTTCCTTAGAAGAACATCTGAGACTTCAGAAAAGTCAAATCTTCATAAAGGATGCCTAGAAAAGTACGAAATGAAAATTAAAAAAGGTACGACTCAATGAGGTTTCGAACCCTCACTGCTCCGTGTACTTTATCCAGGTACGTCTACCATGCCTGATTCCGCGCAGCTACTTCCTGCTAGAACGTCCACCTCTTACAACTCTGTATTCACGACGAGAGCGAAAGTTCTCGCTTCGTAAATTTACTGATGTTTTACAGCCTGGCTTTATTGAACGCTCTAATGGTAGCAATTGTATGGCGTAAGCTATCACATCTGCTATACAGCATCTGGCTATCATAGATTATAAAATACTGTGAAAACGCGTTTCTATCAATTTCGATATGATGAGACTGTACAAAATGGCGGTGAAATAACATGTCTGTAATTGGTCCTAACCTATCACGTTTTCAATGATACCTTGACCAACAATTTCTGTCAAAGGAAAATGGCCTCTTGAACCAATCAGGTGCGCAATTCTCTACCGACAGCCAAAGGGATGGCTATGGTTTGTACAGTACAGTGATATTTCGTAAAAATGACTGGAGTATTGTGGACTCCCCTCTATATAAAATGGTACAATCGCGATCACGAATTCCGGGTGGAAAAGGAAACAGGTAACGTTTGGGTGAAGATTTTGGCCATCCCTGAGGATGAAGAAGAAGCAACCAAGACAACGTCATATGTGTTCGTCTTCCAGGAGGTGTGGCTTTCGAGTTGCGCACTCAAAGGCCTCTACCAACTCCATTTTTTCGGGAAATGATTAAGATGTTTCTATGATTAAATACTCTGGCTACACTAGCTTTCCTAATCACGGAAAGCAATTAATTAACTGTAATTTAATTGCGATGAAGTGTGCACGATGTAATCTCACCCCAGTATACTGTATATGGCATTTAATTGTTTGATCAACGCTGACAATAACTTCATAGGAACAGGTTTTCCAAACGGCCTTGCCTCTCTGATAATCATAATATTATTTAATGCTAGGTTATTACTTTGGTTTTTGAGGATAACAATTATTATTATTATTAGAAGTAGTAGTAGTAGTAGTAGTATTTAAAAGGGCCTATATTGACGAAAATAAGGGTCATTCTTTCTTTCTTGCAGTGATTGAGCGCGATGCCATTTGATAATGAAGTCATAGTCGAGACCGCTAACATTTCAGCCAGACCTCGCACACAAAAATTACCAAGAAACTGGAGAATTTGACCCTCAATGAGTTGACGAGTTGACATACACATTACGTCTGTTGCCTTGAAGGAGGCGTGTGGTTCCTCCCTTCGTTCCACTCTCCCTTCATTGTCGAGCCAGTGGGACATGTGGGCAGGCGAGGAAACAAGTACCTTCCACTCCGCGTGTGTTTCGTTGATGCTAGATTCCTCGTACTTCTGTTTGCTCCACCTCCCCTCACTCTTCAGATGTGTGTATGTGTTAACGCGTCTTATGAATGTGACCAATGAGAGAAAGTGTGTAAGCAGGTACTGGGTGGTTCTGAAGGCTGTACTGATTTCTTGCCTGAAATGAATATTTCCAGCCACGAGATACTAAAGATGTCGAGTGTAGAGTGTTTTGAGGTGGGCCTCATTTACTGCCTCTTGTACCGTTTTTTGCATTGTGCGGGGAAGTCTATATCGGACTAACTGCACATTAAACTGCTGTAAGATGTTATGCAATATAGGACGAAGAGACAATTGATTCCTAAATGGTTGCATAATATGTTTGGGAAAAGATAGGGCCAGCTGTACCACGCGGTATGCAAGCAGAAAGAGATGACGGAAAAATAAAAGGTGCATTTCCTTGTTGTTGTGGATAAGACCGATACAGAAATATCATTCTTTTTAAATTCTGAGTAATGTACAGACAAAATTCTTATTTTATATCTTATATATATAAAAGAACATGTCCTGACTGACTGACTGACTGACTGACTGACTGACTGACTGACTGACTCATCATCGCCGACCCAAAAATACTGGACCTAAAGAAATTAAATTTGGGGGATACATTTACATTAGAGCATAGGTGCTCACTAAGGGAGGAAATTTAGATATTCGGTCCCCAAGAGTGTGAAAAGGGGAGGGGGTGAATAGTTCAAACGAGTATATCTAATATCTCAAAAACTTACAGACATAAAAATTGGTATTTATAATTTCCTTTCAAAATAAATAAACACGTTTTGTTTTTGTTTTCAGAAAATCCCCTTCAGGGTGGTGGAAAAATGTGAAAAAGGGATTGAATAACTTTTATGAGGATACTTATATCTCAAACACTGAAGATGTTACAGACATAAAAATTGGTATTTGAAATCTCCTTTAAAAATAAATAAACATTTATTTTTTGTTTTTGGAAAATCCAATTAATAGGGGTAAACATACGTGGCAAAGGGGTGAATTTCTAAAAATACTATATTACATTATATCTCAGAAACATAAATTGTTACAGACATGAAAATTGGTATTTGGAATCTCCTGTAAAAGTAAGGAAACCTATATAATTATTTTAGGAAAATCCACTTAGAGGGAACCGGAAAAGGGGGTGAAATTATAAAATGACAATATCTACAGAACATCTCATAAACTTAACATGTTACAAATATGAAAATAGGTATTTTTAATATATTTTAAAGATAAAGAAACGTGTACTTTTTTGTTATCGGGAAAACAATTTACCGAGGGTTTAAAGGACTATAAAGGGGGTGAATCTTTTTATTAGGATAGTGATATCTCAAAAACTGAAGATGTTACAGAGGTGAAAATTGGTATTTTGTGTCTCCTTTAAACATGAAGAAATACGTATTTCTTTGTTTTCGTAAAATCCACCTAGGGAGATTAAAAGAATTGAAAAAGCAGGTGAATTTTTAAAATGAGTACCGGTATATCTACAGTATATGTCAAAAACTTAACATGTTACAGACGTGAAACATGGTATTTCGAAAGTCATTTAAACATACAGGAGCATGTACTTTTGTTTTCGGAAAAGGAATTTAACGGAGGTGAAATAAATGTAAACAGATTTGAATAATTTGTTATGATAAACCGTATATCTCAAAAACTGAAGATCTTACAGACGTGAAAATTGGTATTTGGGATCTCCTTTAAAAATAAAGAAACAAGTAATTTATTTTTCGGAAAATGCAATGAAGGGGGAGGGTGAAAAGAAATGAAAATCATTTAATTATTTGTATGGGGATACATATATATCAAAAACTGAAGATATTACAGACGTAAAAACTGGTATTTAAAAATAAAGAAACCCGTATTTTTTCGATACATCCATTTAAGCGGTAAAAAATTTGAAAAAGAGGGTGAATTTTAAAAATGAATACAATATATCTGCAGTCTTAACATGTTACAAACGTTAAACTCGATATTTGGAAAGTCCTTTAAAATTAAGAAATAATTCAACACTTTTTTCACTTTTTTCACTCCCGTTGAATGCATTTTCCGGAAACAAAAAATACATGTTCTATATTTTTAAAGGACTTTCCAAATACCAAATTTCACGTATGTAACAAGTTAAGTTTTTAAAGGATATTCCAAATACCAATTTTCAAATTTGTAACATATTCAGTTTTTTAGATATAAGTATCCTCATACAAATAATTCGACTAGCTTTTCAATTCTTTCACCCCACCTTAAGTAGCTTCCCGGAAACAAACAATACGTGTTTCTATACTTGAAAGAAGATTCCGAATACAAATTTTCATACCTGTAACATTGCCTGCAACTCATTCTTGTTGGAAATAGGTCTTTTTCGTACGTTTCGTTTCAAAACATCCCACAAATGCTCAACAGCATTGAGGTCGGGTGACTGCATATAATGTGGTGTGTTATAAAGCAGCCATAAACTGGTATTGCGAGCCGTGTGTTTAGGGTCGTTGTCCTGAGTGAAAACGTAGTCCCTTGTCAAGCCGATATCTTCTACACTTTTCACAAGATGGTCTTTCAGAATCTGAATATATCCACGGTGGTCCAAGATGCCTTCAACTGGATGTACGTCTCCAACACCACTCGCACTCATGCACCCTCATACTTGTATGTGTTTGACAGTAGCAGTCAAGTTCCCTCCTTCCATCTCACTGCCCTTTGGTCACCAAACTTTCACACTCCCATCCGACTTGAAAACAGCACATTTACTTTCGTCTGTGAAGACGACCCTTTTCCAGAATTCGAAGTCCTTATTTATGTTGGTTTCTGCAAATGTACGTCTCTTCTTTCCATTCGCTTTGTTAATGTATGGCTTTCTACGGGCTGTTGGGCCATGAAATCCAGCTGCGTAGAGAATAGTCCTTACAGTATTCTCTGAAATAGTCCTTCCTAATTCATTTGCAACCTGAACTTTTAGTTTAGGGGCAATACATTTTGGATCCTTTTTAACTTGACGGACCTCTATCCACTTTTCCTTCTCATTAAAATAGATAGACGGCCTTTTCTGAGATAATTTTGGTATTTTTATGTTTTAGTAAACATGTACAGTATATTATGCTTCTTGCTTTTGTAATTGGTCTGCAGAGAAGTTCACTAATGTCTTTATAAGATTTACCTGCTTTAAACTGGCGTACAGCAATCCTGCGTTCCTCCTCTATTGTTTTCTTGTTTTTCCTTCCCGTTATTCCCTACGTCTTGCACAAACAGTAACACACTGCTTGCACCATATGACGTCGGTGTCTGCCTTGGATGGACTGCGGGCTAGCCTACGATATTTGAATTAGTGCATGCTGACGAATACATATTGGAGGGTAGATGTCGCTAATATTTGTTTTTAGGGGGAATAACACGATTATTGCTGCCTATTGGCTTATTCTTAACGAATATAAAAGCCATACATTCTCAACTGTTAGAGATTATATTTACGTCAGTAAGGCATTATGTATTTGGATGTCATAATTAAACTCATTACATTACGAAGGTTAACAGACGAACACTTCTTGGAGCCACTGTAAGTATCCTCATAAAAATAATTCAACCCTTTTTTTATTTCTTTTCGCCTCCGTTAAATGCCTTCTCCGAAAATAAAGGACTTATATTTTAAAGGACTTTCCAAATACCAAGTTTGACTTTTGTAACATGTTAAGTTTTTGACATATATTATAGATATACTGGTACTTATTTTTAAAATGCACTCGCTTTTTAATTCCTTTTAGCCACTTAAATGTGTTTTCCGAAAACAAAAAACTACGTGTTTCTTTATTTTTAAAGGAGATTCCACATACCAGTCTTCACTTCTGTAACATCTTCAGTTCTTGAGATATAAGTATCCTCATAAAAAATATTCAATTTATTCTTCATTTCTTTCCACTCCTCTCCCCGCTTAAGTGGACTTTCCGAAAACAATAAATACGCGTTTCTTTATTTTTAAAGGAGATTCAAAATACCAACTTTCACTTCCATAACATCTTCAGTTTCTGAGATGTAATAATCCTCATAAACATAATTCAACTCCTTTACTTATTTACACCCCGCCATCCCTTAAGTCTATGTGCCGAGTACAAGATAATATATATTTCCTTATTTTAAAGGAGACTCCAAATACCAACTTTCAATTTTCAAATTTGTAGCATCTTCAGTTTTTTCAGATATAAGTATCTTCATACAAAGAATTCAACTAATTTTTCAGTTCATTCACCTCACCTTAAGTAATTTTCCGAAAACAAAAGAATGCGTGTTTCTTTACTTTGAAAGAAGATTCCAAATACAAATTTTTATGTCTTTAACATCTTCAGTCTTTGAGATATAAATATCCTCAAAAAAGAATTCAACTACTTTTTCACCCCCTCCCCACACACTTTTAAGATGATTCTCTCCCCCCAAAAGTGTGTTCTTTATTTTATTTTATTTATTTGTTTATTTAGTATTCCAAATACCAATCTTCACGTCTGTAACGTTCTGTTTTTGAGATATAAATATCCCCATAAAAAGAATTCTATTTCCTTCACTTCCTTTCACTTTCTTCCTTAAGTGAATTTTCCGAAAAACGTGTTTCTTTATTTATAAAAGTGCTTCCAAATGTCGATTATCATGACTGTAACATATTCAGTTTTTCAGACATATGTAACCTCATAAAAATAATTCAATCCCCCCCCCCCCAAGTTGATCTCCCCGACCAAAATGCGTGTTCCTTTATTTTTAAAGTAGGTTCCCAATATCTATTTTCACATCTGTAACCTTCAGTTTTTTTAGATATAAGTATCCCCATACAAAGAATTCATTGATTTTCACTTCCTTTCACACTCCCCCTTAAGTGGATTTTCCGAAAAATAAATTACATGTTTCTTTATTTGTAAAGGAGATCCCAAATAGCAATTTTCACGTCTGCAAGATCTTCAGTTTTTGAGATATAAGTATTATCATAAAAAGTAATTCAACTCTTTTTCACTTCTTTTCACACCCGTTAAATGCCTTTTCCGAAAAAAAAAACATGTTCCTGTATGTTTGAAGGACATTCGAAATACCATGTTTCACGTCTGTAACATTGCAAACTGTCCACTTCATGGCCGTATCGATGAGTATAATCAACAAATTAATCTAAAAAGCCACCTAATCGATACTTTATTTCTTTTGCCTTTGGCAAACTTAAAAATACATTAACAAACACAGTACATGTTTCGACCACTTAGTGGTCATCTTCAGCTGTATATAAAAAAATCTTAGATGATAACATTTAAAAGCAAGCACATTGGATCCTAAAATTATATCCCATGGGAATCCAAAAACTATTGTACTAAATGCTTTAAATGAAATGGAAGATGGGGGGGGGGGGGGTTGGGGTAAAGAGATTTATGTGAATCATACTTAAATTATAGTATCGTTTACAATTGTGTTTAAAAACTTAAATGATGAAAAACATATTTAAAATATTTAAAAGCGTCTATGGTAAAATTCTTTTTGATAACATTAGGTGGCGTGAATAAAAAGTTCGTGTTTGTAATAATCTTCAGGCATTTGTGAGAAAAATAATAACTTAATTAAAATTCGCGTCTGTGGTGATGTTAAACACTTTGTTTTTAATAAACATACTTTAAAATATTCTAAAGTGTCTATGATAAGGCACTTATTCAAAAACACTTGTGCTTGAATGAAAGTTTATGTCATATGCACCAGTCTTCATGTATTTATTGTTTATATTTAATAACTTCCTTGAGTGATATTCTTGTGGTTAAAAGGCCGTGTCGACTGTTTAACTTCCGAGAATTGCTCTTCGGAATGTGATAAAAGAAATTGTGTTAGTCGTTTAACTTGCTAAAACCCTGTGGTGGCTTCTGTTATATAAAATGGCGATCTGATTCGGGCAGCTTGCCTCGCGATCTTATCTGGCAAATGTTTAATCCGCGTTGCCTCGGAGAACTGCCTTCGTGCACGACCTAGTGTGATAGCGGTGTTCTCGGAAGTTAAATAGTCGACACGGCCTTTTAACCACAAGAATATCACTCAAGGAAGTTATTAAATATAAACAATAAATACATGCAGACTGGTGCATATGACATAAACTTTCATTCAAGCACAAGTGTTTTTGAATAAGTGCCTTACCATAGACACTTTAGAATATTTTAAAGTATGTTTATTAAAAACAAAGTGTTTAACATCACCACAGACGCGAATTTTAATTAAGTTATTATTTTTCTCACAAATGCCTGAAGATTATTACAAACGCGAACTTTTTATTCACGCCACCTAATGTTATCAAAAAGAATTTTACCATAGACGCTTTTAAATATTTTAAATATGTTTTTCATCATTTAAGTTTTTAAACACAATTGTAAACGATACTGTAATTTAAGTATCATTCACATAAATCTCCTTACCCCCAACCCCCCCCCCATCTTCCATTTCATTTAAAGCATTTAGTACAATAGTTTTTGGATTCCCATGGGACATAGTTTTAAGATCCAATGTGCTTGCTTTTAAATGTTATCATCTAAGATTTTTTATATACAGCTGAAGATGACCACTAAGTGGTCGAAACATGTATTGTGTTTGTTAATGTATTTTTAAGTTTGCCAAAGGCAAAAGAAATAAGGTACCGATTAGGTGGCTTTTTAGATTAATTTGTTGACGTCTGTAACATGTTAAGTATTTGACATATACTAGAGATATACCGGTACTCATTTTAAAAATTCACCTGCGTTTTAATTCTTTTCACCCCCTTAGCGACGGAATATCAAAAAATCCTCCCTTAGTGAGCACCTACGCTCTAATATAAATGTATCCCCTAAATTTCATTTCTTTATGTCCAGTAGTTTTGGCTCAGCGATGATGAATTAGTCAGTCAGTAGTCAGTCTGTCCGGAAATGTTATTATTTTATATTTATACTAGCAAGATGCCAGTGCTTCGCTACGGTATTAAAATGAAATTTATAATTTAATGCTTAACGTTTTATGTATAATCCGCCGAAATTCGCAATCTAACTCGTTTTCTGAGAGAATACGAAAAATTCGTGATCTGACTCGTTTTCTGAGAGATTATGGCAAAGTTCCTCCCATTTTTTAATCTTTCTTTCCAGCAATCCATTTCGTACTTCCCTGGCTAGGTCCAGGTATTCCACACGATCAGTTGGGTCCCTAAATCTTTGCCATCTTTTCCTATAAGCATTTTAATATGGATCAAATCCTTGAGGAGATCAGGTGTGGTGTCGTCTTGGGTGCCTTGGCAGTACTGAACCCGCGGCCGAACTGCAATCGTAGTCATTACCCGGCTAGGACCCGTTTCCAGCGCGGTGCGCACATTTTGACGACGATCCAGAACATTATCATTATTATTATTATTATTATTATTATTATTATTATTATTATTATTATTATTATTATTATTATTATTATTATTATTGATGGTCTGGAACTCACAGCCAGATGCAACACCGCTACTTGGCGGTAAATTACATCCTCTGCAATGTCATTGCTGACAATGTGACCAGCACCATCGTCGCGCGTAGGCAAGTGCGCGAGATTTCTGGCGACACGAATGATATACTTCCGTAAATTACAGACCTTATTGTAGAGGTGAACAATTGCAGGGTCAATATCATTCATATCGTTCATTTCAAATGTGTTTAAATTTTTTTTTACAGTATATGCCGGAAAAATCTACTGTAATCTAACTTTATGTACTCCAAAGGAAAAGATGGTTCTTGAAAACGAATCCAGGAAAGATTAAAAATTATCAGTTTATGATCAGAATAAGTACATTATCAACAGTAAAATCAATTGGTCTCAACTCCTTTTTCACCCCACTGCCGTTAAGCTGATTTACCCCTCCCACCTCAAAATAGAAGGCGTATTTCTTTATGTTTAAAGGAGATTCCAAATACCAATGTTCACGTCTGTTACCTTCAGTTCTGAGATATAAGTATCCATATAAAAATTAATACACTTTTTTTCACTTCATTTCACTTCACACTCCCCCCCACCCCCCTTAAGTGAAGTTCCCGTTAAAAATACTTGTCTCTTTAACAGTAAAGGATCTTCTAAATACCAATTATCACGACTGTAACATCTTCAGTTTTTGAGATATGTGACCACATAAAATGTGACCCCTAAAATGATTTCGCCCAAAAACGCTTTTTTCTTTGTTTTAAAGGAGATCCAAATATCAATTTTTACGTATGTAACAACTTTAGTTTTTATTAGATGTAAGTATCCTCATACAATTAATTTTTCAATTTTTCACCTCCCCCGCCCTTCATTGGATTTTCCGAGAATACGTGTTCCTTTAATTTTAAAGCAGATTCCAAATGGCAATTTTCACGTTTGCAAAATATTCCGTTTTTGACATAATAGTATCCTCATACAAATAATTCAACTAATTTTTCAGCTTCTCTCCTCTCTTTAGGTGGATTTCCGAAAACAAAAAAATACTTATTCTTTTATTTTTGAAGGAAATTCCAAATACCAAATTTAACGTCTGTAACATCTTCAGATTTTGAGATATCAGTATCCTAATTAAAAGAATTCAACCCCATTTTCAGTCACTTTTACCCCTCCAGCCAAGTGGGTTTTTTTCAGAAAACAAAAAATACATGTTTCTTTATTTTCAATCGATATAAAAAGTGCTACTTTTCACTTCCGTTACATGTTAAGTTTTTGAGATATACTGTACAAATGCTCATTTTAAAATTTCACCCCCTTTTCAGTTCCCCGTAAGTGGAGTTTCCAAAAATAAATCACCTATGTTTCTTTACTTTTACAGGCGATTCCAAATACCAATTTTTACGTCTGTAACATTTTACTTTTCTGAGATATACTGTAGATATAGTCTTTATAAGAATTCACCCCAATTTTTTCACTCCTGTTTAACCCCCATTAATTAGATTTTCCAAAAACAAAACATGCGTGTTTCTTTATTTTCAAAGGAGATCCCAAATACCAATTTTCAGGTCCGTCATATCTTCAGTTTCTGGGATGTAAGTATCCTCATTTTCACCTTTTTTTCACCTCTCCTGTTGGGATTTTCCGAAAACAAAAAATACGTGTTTATTTTTAATGCAGATTCTAAATACCAATTTTTACATTTGTAAACTTTCAAAGTTTTGAGATATAGATACACTTATTTTAAAAATTCACACCCCCCTTTTCACCCTCCCATTAATTGGATTTTCCGAAAACAAAAAAATACGTGTTTCTTTATTTTTAAAAGAGATCAAAAGTACCAATTTTCAGGCCTGTAATATCTTCAGTTTCTGAGATATAAGCACCGGTATCCTGATTAAAGGCATTCAACCCCTTTTTCGCCCTTTTTCACCCCTCCTATTGGGATTTTCCGAAAACAAAAGAATACGTGTTTCCTTATTCTTAAAGATCTAAATACCAATTTTTACGCCTGTAAACTTTTAAAGTTTTGAGATAAATACATTCATCTTAAAATTGTACCCCCTTTTTCACCCCCTTAGCGACGGAATATCCAAAAATCCTCTCTTAGAGAGCACCTACATCTTAATATGAATGTATCTCCAAAATTTCATTTCTTTATGGCTAGTAGTTTTGACTCAGCTATGATGAATCAATCAGTCAGTCAGGACAAGTTATTTTATATATAGATAGATGAACATGCTATCAACGTAATTCATGAAGCTGTTTTTATAAATTAATAGAAATGAAAGCCTTCTCTGTCACTTGGTTTTGGAAACGTGTATGTTTCAAGAGAGGTATATGGAAAATGGTGTAACTTCACATATAATTTAGTTAATATCAAAAACTTGTTTCTGGAACACTTTTTAAGTACAGATACATTAAAGTGAAATATTTTGTGCGACGAAAATCTGAAAAGTCAAATTTTCTATGTTTGGTGTTCTGATTCCCCTTAACTACATTTAGTAGTATGCGTCGAAATTAATGAAAATATCGCCTGTAATGAACTAAATTGTGGTGTAATGAAAAGTAACGATTAAAATAAATAAATTTTACCGATGATTAGTAATTTATAAACATCTACTATACCCAAGGAGTAAATATTACTTGATACGTTTGATTTCTAACGTAGGCTTCACCTACCTGTTATTCTAAAGTTTATTCCTCTCCATGGTAAAGCCTTGAAAGAATGAAAAGTGCAGAAGGGAGTTGAATTACATACCAGGAATAACTTATGAAGGAATCTTCTTCAACTTTTCCCTCATTGTGTCCTGAACGTGTTGCAAAATTAACGTGTAATAAATTGTACAAATTCCGAACCCCACTAATTCAACGTCCCGGAACCATCGAAAAGGCAGCACTACACAAATGTTCGTTTCAGCATAGTGCACTGCCAACGTTTCACGATGATCCCACTTTACCTTTGCAGACCAGCTCACTTGTAAGTATGAGACCAAGAAATCATTCCATTTCGACATATAACATTCCATAACTTTGTGTGACATCACATCATCTGCAGAGCTCGATAGTTATCTGCTGGCTTGTTTGTTTGTGCTTGTCAGTTACCAGGGTTGACAGGAGTCCCATGTTGTACTCGGTGCTTCAGACACATATTCCGCAGTAGAATCGATGGTCTGCGTGGTCTACTGTAGAAGATTTCATTGTGTTCCAGTAATGACTACACGCAAGAACGTAAAGTCGGAAAAGTTACCGAGTTGTAGGCACTGCAGACTAATTGAAAAATCGATTTCCTAAAACTTCTGTTAAGGTTCTGTGACATGCTCGAAATACGAACAACTCCAACACGTAAACATCTGGTTGTCAAACGCATAGCAATGGAACGGTCGCGCTTTATGAACGACGAGCTTGTGGATATGCTGATTATATTTTTGAAGTGTCTTCGGAATGAACGGCAAGCAGCTAAACTTTATGCACAGCAATATCCAAAGAGACGACATCTAGATCGCAGAGAAGAGACTACGCTAGCATGTACGCTAATGTGGCAACTCGACAAATGAAAGGGATAAAGAGGAACTGAATAAGACAAGAGAAGTTGTCGCAGAATCTCATGCACACTCATTGGGAATACATCATGTTTAATTGCATAGAATTAGTAAACATACTTTTCACTGCTCCCCGTTGAAACGGCCCGCAACTCATTGTCTGCAACTGGAATGCTATGTCCGTCACGAGGCTTTCTTGTGAGTAGATCGGTCAACAAGTGAGTCACATTGTTACTTAAATGTTGTAATTTAGCGTATGTTTCGGTTTACCAGGTTACACCAGCGGATAACCCGATTCAATCACTATGGAAATTTTTATGAGGCTGTTTGGGCAATCAAATTTATGCAACAGTGCCTACAAACAGAGCTGATCTTGTTTGGAAACCTTGAGTTTCAACAGCAAATATGTTCACAAGGTGATAGAAAGCATAATTAGAAGAGTAGCATTACGTACGGAACAGGTAAACTGTTAATAAAATATATTTGCTGTGATGAAACTTATCCCAGTATTCATATATATTGTAGTTTTCCTTTCACTTTCCTTCCCATCCGAATGCTCCTACCTGGTGCAGCAGTACGTGTAGTATGCACCTTCGTATGCGGCAACCCAACATACTACGGCGAATGTATCTGAAACAGTCGGTACGAGATGTGCTGTATTTGTTACGTATTGACTCCATACGGGACGGCCAAAAATCCTGTATTTATGGGCCAGTAAATACCAAAAACATCACTTCGAAGATGAGAAGACAAAGAAAAAATACCACGTTATTCAGCACGTTTCATCGTACACGGCCATCTTTCTATATGTCCATGACGAGTTTCATTCTTATATGAATACTAGCAGAAGTACCCGTCCTTCGTACGGGTTATCAGAAACTGGCTTTAGTTACTCATAATATCGGTGTGACTGACTTCATTAGATATTTATATCACTGGTGTATTTACTTAAGTACGTAGAAATTATTTGTCATGTTTGGAATTATAGTGTATCTTCTTCTTCTTTTCTTCATGGGGGCCTCTAAATATTAGTTCCTAATTATCGTCGACCTCTAAGGTCTTTAGCTACCATGTTTTACCTTCATTCCCACCTAGATATACCTGCTCCCTTCACAAAGCTGCAGGTTTAGTGTAAGTATACTTTCGCCAGATAGAACCACAAATATAAATATTATTGAATGTATGCTATTTGTTTGATCTGACATTCCGTAACTATTATAAATGATCAAGGAAATATGCGATGCATAAAAGTAATTACTATAATTATCTAGAATTATAATTGTCAGGGCTTGTCACTCATGTCGCACATCATAGCCTATAATGAATGTGAGTATAAATGTTGAGAAATTTTTTCAAGTCATCTTGACAATTGTGTACAGTATATAGGTTGTTTTCATGATTACAATGATCGTAAAAGTGGACCAAAATATCGGCACTAATAACATCAGTGATCCTACTACTCCATGATTTGATAGAAAATACTTTAAACTATAGGTAACAGACTCCGCAAAATGCTGAAACCTAAGCCAGTACGTTAAAACGGAGGCCCGTCGGCAATCGCTGGTCGCTGTACTACGGAGATCTCCTGGGCTATTATTTTTATACTTCACTCCCTTTCCATCCCGCCCAAAGGAGTGCTATGAGCGTCTTACACAACAGTTTATTTTTTCCAAATAGTAAGTCATATGTGTATCAATTTTGTTTGGCAGCTATGCCCAAACCTACATGCATAATCTGACTGCTGTAGAATACTGGAGCTGACGTTGCCATGGTTACGGCCGTTCGTTTCTTTATCCGATTCCTAGAGCAGGGGTAGTGTGGTTCCAATATCTCCATAACGGTTTGTTTTAGTACCTTATAACATGGTTTTCGGGCCCGAAGAGTTTACCGAGTTTTGTTCTTTGCGTCAAGGCGCTTAAAACGAGCTTTGTCCCGTCCTTGTATGACAAATTCGATTTCGCCTATATTAGCCTGTTATTTTCTCCCCCGTCGCCCCCCTTGAATTGTTTAGAAAATAAAATACAGCCCATGTTACTGGTAATGCAGCTTTCTATAGGTGAAGTCATTTTTAAAATCGGTTCAGTAGTTTTTGAGTCTATCCGTTACAAACAAATATACAAAAGTCTCCTCTTTATAATATTAGTATAGAAGTATAGATTACATCCGTACACATACGGTTGCCGTCAGGAAGGGCATCCAGCCGTAAAACAGGGTCAAATCCAAATGTGCTACACAGTTCGCACCCGCAACCACACAGGTGTGGCTAAAGCGATAGAAGAAGAAGATACTCATTTTAAAAATTCACCCACGTTTTTATTCTTTTGGCCCCCTTAAGTGGATTTTCCAAAAAGAGTGTGTTCATTTTTAAAGGAGATTCCAAGTACCAATTTTAAAGTCTGTAACATCTTCATTTTTTTTTTAGATATATGTATCCTCATATAAATCATTTAACTCCTTCCTCACTTCTTTTCACACACACACCCCTAAGTGGATTTTCTGAAAACGAATATGTGTGTTCTTTTATTTTTAAAGGGGATTCCAAATAACAGTTTTCATGTCTGTAATATGTTAGGTTTTTGTGATTTATTGTAGATAATTTCGCTGCTGTAGAATCCTGGAGCTGACGCCATGGTTATGACAGTTCATTACTTTATCCGATTCCTAGAGCAGGGGTAGTGTGGTGCCAATATCTCCATAACGGTTGGTTTTAGGGCCTTAAAACATGGTTTTAGGGCCCGTAGGGCTTACCGAGTTTTGTTCTTTGCGTCAAGAGGATTAAATTGAGTTTTGTCTCGTCCTTATACGACAAATTCAATATTTTGCCTATATTAGCCTATTATTTTTATATCTCTCCCCCCCTCCGTGCCCCCACCACGAATTGTTTTGAAAATAAAATACAGCCCATGTTACTCACTGGCAATGTAGCTTTCTATAGGTAGTAATTTTTAAAATCGGTTCAGTAGTTTTTGAGCTTATTCGTTACAAACAAACAAATTTTTCCTCTTTATAATATTAGTATTGGCAACGCAGAAAAAATAGAACGAACTGTAGAACTACGTACGTAGCTGAGATTCTAGTTACTGGGATCTGATTACCAAGCATAGCGAATGCTATGATGACAGCAGGGTACTGCCCAAATGGAAAATATCACCCGAGAGTTCACAAGCAACACAGGACGCCTAACTACATTCTAAAACGATCCCTTTCCCGGGGTGAGCGTACGAGATAGTATGATCCCTCTAGCACAGCCAAAGATCCCAGCAGTTTGTGCACTGCTGTTATATCCTCTCAGAGTAATTTCAAGTATAATTTAGTTAATGACGACGTAAGGGAAGTAAACATAGTGGGACCGGCCAGGAGACTCTCTTCAACACTTCGAAACTTTCTCTCAAGTTTTAACCTCAACTTCGATTTTCCTTCAGGAGTTCCCCCACGTCAATGTATTTTAAATTTAAGTCAATCATCATCAGCGAGTTATTTAGAGTACATACTAAGACTATAGCAACTTCTCCAGCATTTTGAAGAAAGTAGATCGCTTTCTATGATCCCTTATACACACCGATGTTATTATAAATTTGAACCTTGACTTGTTGAGTGTTTAAATCAATATGAAGGAATATTTTATGTCATTATCATCATAAGTGAGGTTTTTAATTTCATATGTGCCAATTTTTGTATCTTAATACACGTTGTTTAGCTGAAGATGTTCCAAATCTGAGGAATGAAAAATGTACATGTTTAGTCATTTAACTAGATTTCAAGCTTGAATATGTTTGTAACAACATAAAGTAGCCATAAAAAGCAAAAAAGTATTGGAAGGTGGTATTCTTCCTTTAACCATAAGCCTAGTTGAATTTATGCCAATACAGGATAAAAATGAGATTTATAAGTTGTATATTAAAAGTTGCAAGCTATTACTAGACGTTACACATTATAAGGTTTTCGTTGCAATACACTCAAGATTCAGTTAATTTCTTTTCTGTGTTCTCAGCTCAATACAAGCGGGCAAGTGCTTCAAGGGCTCTAACAAAGAAAGAAAATGATCGAGTTCTTCGCTTTGATGATGGTAATGATGGTGATGTCACAGATAGACGCCATACCGAGGAGGAATAAGCAGCCGCACATCATCTATATAATAGCTGATGATATGGTAAGTGCGCAACCTGTGCTTGTTAAAGAATAAAGAACTTAATGAATTACTTCGTAGTACTTGTATTTAGCTTGCGTAGCTGAAATTCTAGAACAAAAAGTGTAAGGGACAAAAAGGTTATCAACAGGATTTTAAAGGGAGTTGTATGTAAGCTGCCTTTGAAGGGTGGTCAACCGTAATGTTCCTGACAACAAATTCAGAAAGAACGAACGAGTTGGCCATGCGGTTAGGGTCGCGTAGCTGTGAGCTTGTATTCGTGAGATGGTATTTCCGAATCCACCGTCGGTAGCCCTGAAGGTGGTTTTTAATTTTCATACCAGGTCATATATACTTCTTTCCTAGTCCTTTCCCGCCCCATCGTAGCCAAAAAAACCTACCAGCCAAAAAAGACCCAAAAGTAAATACAGTATTATCTGTAGCTCATGACTATGCGCATATGTGTGGAGTTGTTTTACTCCTTGTGAAGCCACTTTAGTAAATCGTGACTGGAGCGCTGTGCAGTCTATTTTGTGAACTTATTTTACTCTCTGAAAACCCTATATATCTTTCCTTCAATATTTCTCTATAACAAATCTATTAATCATCAGACAAGTCATTATATGCTTTTACACGTCCATATTCGCAATCCTGCACCCTCGTCATGTGTTACCATATTCAATATCAGATAGAAACACTACCTATACATATTTCCTAATCTGACACTTATTAAAATTCGTAACCGAGGGTGCTAAATCACATTCCAGGATAGCACTGCGAACGCAGAACCTGGATGGACAGGGACAATTACGATGACTAGGTGAGGTAGTTCTCATGGTATTTTCACAACCAGTCTAGATCAGCGTTTTTCATCTTGGTACTTGAGGTGTTGTTCGGTGGTACGCGAAGAGTTGGCTACAATTTTAAAACAGTAATTGAAAAGTAAGACTTGAAAGGTTTCTCAGTCCTTCAAGGTGCCATGCAAAAGAATGAACGCTAGCTTGATTTTGATATGCTGGCAAATATAAGAAACCACTCTCACAGCCTGCTTAAAGACTTCACTACTTCTCTGAAAATACCGACTCTGAAGGCTGGATCAAGGATACATTTTTTCCGAGCGATTTGCGTCACGTAGCTGCCAGCTTGCATTCGGGAGATAGTGGGTTCGAACCCAACTGTCCACAGCCCTGAAGATGGTTTGCCGTGGTGTCCCATTTCTCATATCAGGCAAATGCTGGAGCTGTAACTTAATTAAGGCCATGGTCACTTCCTTTCCACTCCTAGACCTTTCCTATTCCATCCTCGTCACAAGACCTACTGTATCTGTAAAGGAAATAGTAAGAGAGATACATTTTCTGATAGACACGCTTTGCCAGCAGTATTGACAGATCTACAAAAGGAAAAGATAATTGAACGTTCATGTGATTCCGCACTGCACTGGAAACGTAATTTTCTAAAAATACTTCTTTCTGATTTTTAGATTAAAGCACGATAGGTCTATGACTACGTGATTTTATAAGTTCACACACACTTGCGCGGATACTACAGTACAGTAACACATGATACCAGATAATTTTCTTAATTGCATAGAGCTGATGCCCAAATATTTCACACATGAAATGGCTCAGTAATAAATAGCTCTTTCTGTCACTACCGATGTCAAGAGGGATGTTATTGCAACATACGATCCGATTAGCCCCAATTTGCTCTGTCTCAGAGTTGCGGTCTGAAAGCTTCGTCATTGGTTCCGGTGCCAAGTCCGGAGAGGAGAAAGTGAATGGCTGGTAATTTAAGCCTTGGCGGTAGTGTGAAAGTAAAGGTTACCACTGAAAAATGAAATGTCGTATGGCTTTTAGTGCCGGGATATCCCAGGATGGGTTCGGCTCGCCAGGTGCAGGTCTTTTTGTGTTTGACTCCCGTAGGCGACCTGCGCGTCGTGATGAGGATGAAATGATGATGAAGACAACACATACACCCAGCCCCCGTGCCATTGGAATTAACCAATTAAGGTTAAAACCCCCGACCCGGCCGGGAATCGAACCCGGGACCCTCTGAACCGAAGGCCAGTACGCTGACCCTTCAGCCAACGAATCGGACAAGGTTACCACTAATATATGTTTTTAAAAAACATAATTTTAACAGAGATCGTAGCTGTCAGTGTAAGTAGCAAATCCTTTCCGAGGGTCATACACCCCTCTGACATATAACAGTTAATTAAGAACATTGTACCGCCAATAATAATGCCAGATATTAGGCTAGTACGTGGTCAACGTAACGACATCCTCAGCTGTATTGTTCGATTTCCTCTACCGGATTCACTGCTTCAGATATCAGATAGCCCTAGTCCAGAAATACAATACTTGGAGTAGTCGCTATCGAACCCAGGACTTCCAGATAAGAAGCAGACACGCTACCGCTACACTACGGGACTGCCCCGTGTAAAGAATAAATAATTGTCATGTGTTCACAGAAAGGAAGAAACAAATCCTTGCATCTTCTGGAAAATAATAATGGCTTCAAAAATGGATCATTGGCTTTGGATCATGTACTGTATGTGTGCACGCATACATAACGTACCTTCCAAAAGATAAGGTAATAAGAACTCGCAAGGAGAAATTTTATTTTACACAGGTATAAGGGTACCTCGTAGTACGACACCGAGACCCAGGTGTGTCTTTAACGGCCTGCAGATGGGGAACACCCGTTATGTCGTTATCGAACTCAGCGCACAAATGTCTAATCTGTTTCCGCGACTTGACGTTCTCACCGTACACCTTTACAAATTGCTAACGAATTTCCACTATTAAGGTGCCCTTCAGAGACCGAAACCGGATCGCTGTATGTATTTATACGTTTGACCATGTTTCCGTGTACGCAACCATCTGTCAACTAATACTGCGATTGCCTGACGCAGCATAACATGCACCATCTAACAGCTGCATGATAAGAGCTGCGGTCTCCTGCTTCGAGCCTGGCAGTGTTGCCAACTTAGTAGATTTTCCGCTAAATTTGGCGGAATTAGAAGACTGTCGGGGGAGAAATATATAATTTAGCGGACAGCGGATTTTTTGGCGGAATTCTAGATTTATTACAGCGGAATTGAGTGTTTTATCCATTTTACGTTTTTATTAAATTTGTACTCCAGTCTGTCTCCGAGCTATTCCGTATTTCTTGTCAGTAGCTATCAGTCACATGAGGAAAACAAGTTATTTGGATTTGATGTTATGAGATCATGGTATCATAAATTTGTAACGCGTGGAGAAAGGTTACTTATCTCTTAGTTGACGAATGACAACAGATAATAGAACTGTGAGAGAGTAGCACTTATATTTATGCTATGAAGGTAGACCGTTTAATGAACTAGCCTGTTCTGTGTGTGGCCCTTGAGGTAGGGGATTCACCTAGTTTGCACCCGGCAGTAAAACGCCTACAAGTTTTAGCTCGCCGGCTTCGAGGCAGGGAGTTAATCCCAGTGAAACTCACAGATCAGGTGAGTGCAGACATTTATTATTATTATTATTATTATTATTATTATTATTATTATTATTATTATTATTATTATTATTATTATTATTGCTCATTATTTGATATCGGATTTCTTGGCGGAATTTTAGTGGATTTTAGTAGTATTTAACGGATCTTGAAAATATAAGTTGGCAACACTGGGGCCTGATGGAAAATTCGAACACGAGGAGAAATATGTCACGCGTGAGGGCTCTTGTAAACTTATTTTTTGGAAGCGCCTTTGTATGTATGTATGTATGTATGTATGTACGTACGAACGAAATATGTGTTCGTTCGTTCGTTCGTTCGTTCGTTCGTTCGTTCGTTCGCTCGATATTGAATTCTCCATCCGAAGGCCAGTTGAGTTTCCAACTGTTGCAACATCATATTATATCTGAAGTGGAAAATGATGAGTGAGGTAGTTTCACGTCACTTTTCTCATTGAGGTAGAAAGTATTAACTGCCAGACCCACAGGAGCGTATATACCAAATTACCCCACTTTAACACCACTCATGGGGCCGATTACCTAGATGTTAGGCCCCTTTAAACAACAAGCAAGCAACACCACTCATGATAGGAACTGGCTGTATAAGGAATACTGGTACTAGTGTCGTGCATGCCCCAGTCGCTGTTTGTTTTAGCCCTAGTTGGAGGCAGGCTGTTCCATTTCTAATTTTGTCCCTTCTGGTTTTCTGTATGTTCAATATAAGTAGCTTTATTTCTGTTTAATTTAGCCGACTTTTGCCCCTGCTAGTCAGCGTAGCTTCCAGTCCATACATCAGAATAGGTGGAAATTTTGTTTTACAAAGTGGTACCTTTCCTTCTTGGGGAAAGCATTCGTACCGCATCAGTTGAGAAAGAACTGTAGAAGCATGACGAATATAAGAACAAGTGTACAGACTCCTTGAGTTCAAGGGCACCCTGCCAACGTATTACCCCGTAACAGTTAAGTATATACACTGTCTTTTAAAAAACAATGAGTTATTACAATTAAAATACCACGGCAGGGTGCAATGGAAAACATCAGACTTGGAAATAACAGCTACGGCCTTCATCACATGTTGCGGAAAGCACAGGTTACTGGAGTGTACATATACAGATAAATAACAAATAACTCCCAGCATATTAATAAAACAACGGGGTCCACTCAGCCTCGGGAGGTCAACTGAGTAGAGGTGGGTTCGATTCCCACCTCAGCCATCCTGGAAGTGGTTTTCCGTGGTTTCCCACTTCTCCTCCAAGCGAATGCCGGGATGGTACCTAACTTAAGGCCACGGCCGCTTCCTTCCCTCTTCCTTGCCTATCCCTTCCAATCTTCCCATCCTTCCACAAGGCCCCTGTTCAGCATAGCAGGTGAGGCCGCCTGGGCGAGGTACTGGTCATACTCCCCAATTGTATCCCCCGACCGAGAGTCTAAAGCTCCAGGACACTGTCCTTGAGGCGGTAGAGGTGGGATCCCTCGCTAAGTCGGAGGGAAAAACCGAACCTGGAGGGTAAACAGATGATGATGATGATATTAATAAAACTCCCATGACCCATTTAAAGGTAATACTCTAATTACCAACTCAATTTGTCGGCTACTGGACTTTCGAAAGCTCGCGTGAAAAATTGGCGGATATTCGAGATTGTAAATCTCGCCGGATCTTCTTCGTTCTGAAGAAAAATTGGCACTTTAGTTAATGATAAATAAGTCTGGGCATTAAATCCATAACATGTTGAAGACAACAGCCAGCTCCTGACGGATCAACTGAATTTTTTTCTATGGAATCGATACAATCAAAAAATATTTCACCCCACATCAATTTTGAGTTCAGTTTTCCATTAATTACTTTCTCGGCCTGGAAAATAATGTCATATACACTTTTCGAAGGACGTGTTAAAAACACTTCATTGTTGCTCGAACCATAGTCCTCGAAGAGAACTGAATATTTACTGTGATTATTCTCACGTAGAGAATGAGTACTTAATAAATCTATAAAAGTGATTAACAATGTACCCAGCCAAATGGTACACTAAACACTTCTCAATCGAAGAGTTTCGAACTGCGCTATCAAATTCAGATACAGATCTTTCCCAGTCTTTGATATTTACTGCATCTTGAGTCCGGCTCCATGGCTAAATGGTTAGCGTGCTGGCCTTTGGTCACAGGACTCCCGGTTTCAATTCCCGGCAGGGTCGAGAATTTTAACCACCATTGATTAATTTATCTGCCACGGGGTCTGGGTTTATGTGTCGTCTTCATCATAATTTCGTCCTCATCATGACGCGCAGGTCGCCTACGGGACTCAAATCGAAAGACCTGCACCTGGTGAGCCGAACATGTCCTCGGACACTCCCGGCACTAAAAGCCATACGCCATACTGCATCTTGAACCACATATTTTTGCTTGATGGAAGTTTCGCTCGTTGCTTCACTGTCTTGTTATGCATTTCGACATTCCGGGCTAACATACGCATCTGATTAATATACGATGTCGAGATTAGCTCCCGTTTAGCTTCGCAATTTTCTCCAGGGACGTAGACACACTGAAGTAGATGTAAATGAAGGAAATCTATTGTGAATGAATGATCATCTGAACTGAGGTAAAGTAAGGGTTATTCTGCCCGAAGGCAGGTCCGAACCTCCGCAGAGGTGTTCCTGAGCCGGAGTTTACGTGCGGTAGGGTGGCCAGTTCCTTTCCGCTCCTCCATTCCCTTACCCCCCACCAACAGCGCGTTGCAACCCATCCAACTCCTGACCACGCCCAATGTTGCTTAACTTCGGAGATCTCACGGGATCCGGTGTTTCAACACGGCTACGGCCGTTGGCATCTGAACTGAAAGAACGCATAATTCCGAAGTGCCGTTTTGAAGGATCCTGGTGAGCTTTCCCGTTAACACAAACTGGGCATAAAATCCACAATATGTTGAAGACATCTAATATCGTGTAACACAAACTTATAACCTCTTTCCCAAAGCCATTCACACATTTCCAAAATACTCTGTAGGGTTGCCATCAGTAATTCCAAGGTGCTATTGAAGGCAAAGGTGTTGTTAGTAGAAAATTAACAAGAGCTCTATGAGAAGGTGAACCTCTACTTGAGAAGGGATGAATGCATTTAGTGCATCAGCAACAATATTTTGTACTCACTACCTTGTAATCCTGCCAGTCCCATTTCTCGATAAAGTTCCATATCTTTGGCAACAATGTCACTAAAAAGTTGGAAAGCAAGCCTAGCATTCATTCTCTGGAACGATGATGGGTCTAAATGAACAGCTGTCAGTTTGAGGCAGACTCTAAGCCCAGCATATCCTGAGATATCTTCTTCGAGCAATTCCCTATAAAAACTTAAATGTATGATTTTGTCGTTATAGTGAAGTTCTACTTTATCATGAAAGTGGTTTCTAATGCATTTCAATACATGCACGAAGTCGGAGAAAGTCCAGATCTCTCTTAACATCTGCAGAATTAAGGATGTGAGGTTGCAAGGTTGTAGAGAACTTGTCTTGCCACTGACTCCTAGCGATTTCCAGGCCTTTTTATTTGTCTGACTACCATCATAAGTAAAGCCAACCACCATAACCCCAGTCTCTTCTAACTGAAAAATCACCATAATTAGAATTTTTGCGAGAATGTCACCTGAAGTAGTTTTTCTGCTTGCATAAACAGCAACTAGTTGCACCCAATTATGCATAAAAAGTACTAACATGAACACTAGTGCGTGATTTGCAAGCAAGTTCTTCTGGAGGTCTGGTTTGTGTTCACCTAAATCAACTTATCCATAGCTGCCTTTGTGGATCAGTGGTAGAGTGTCGGCCTCCGATAGAGTCTAATTTTTGAAGGGCGGAAAAAGTCCATTCGACACCCCATGTCGTACGATGTCGGCATGTAAAAGATCTCTGGTGCCACATTTGGTGTTTGCCCGATAAAATTCATTAAAACCAGCCATAGACGCCCAAGAGAGTTTCCGTTCACTCGGTCCGCCATCCAGTAGACCTAGAGTAACACAGAACGTCGAGCAGACAGCCAGATGGCGTCAAACTGGAATGTCTGCACACGGTAGCTGAGGCCATACATTATTATTATTATTATTATTATTATTATTATTATTATTATTATTATTATTATTATTATTATTTCTTAATCTGCTTACCCTCCAGGGTTGGTTTTTCCCTCGGACTCAGCAAGGGATCCCACCCCTATCGCCTCAAGGGCAGTGTGATGGAGCGTGAGACATTGGGTCGGGATACAACTGGGGAGGAGGACCAGTACCTCGCCCAGGCGGCCTCACCTGCTATGCTGAACAGGGGCCTTGGTGGGGGATGGGAAGATTGGAAGGGGTACACAAGGAAGAGGGACGGAAGAGGCCGTGGCCTTAAGTTGTGTACCATCCCGGCATTTGCCTGGAGGAGAAGTGGGAAACCACGGAAAACCACTTCCAGGATGGCTGAGGTGGGAATTGAACCCACCTCTACTCAGTTGACCTCCCGAGGCTGAGTGGACCCCGTTCCAGCCCTCGTACCACTTTTCAAATCGGAAAAATGTATGGAACAAAAACGTTTGTGAATACAATTTTAAATATATTGTAGCCGTTATCGGGATAATACGTCTACAAGTAATAATAATAATAATAATAATAATAATAATAATAATAATAATAATAATAATACCTGCTACCATTATGTAACCTCGTTGTTACACATAAACACAAATTAGTAATGAGACAAGATGATAATAATAATAATAATAATAATAATAATAATAATAATAATAATAATAATAATAAAGGCATACACGAAATGTTAGAAACAATAAAGACAAACTAAAACCATACGCATATTTAGCACAGAAAACAAACGGTAACGATCAGGTTAAGCAACATGACGGCTAAGAAAAGATAGGTGGAAAGCGGCTAGGAACCATATCCAGGCGGTGAAAGGTATTGGCATTGCTGAAGAAGCGAAATCAATTGTGATTCCAATTCAATAAACAGTATACTTAACAATTTAGATGGAAATAATAGCGCAAATAATCAATAAAATTACACTTTAAAACAAACTGAAACAAATTGAACAATAATTACAAATTACCTAGCAAGGTCAAATTCAGTGATAAGTAAAATCTCACAAAATGTACAAACTTCATGGCGCAACATTTAAGTGACTTAACACTGTCAGAATGAATAAAGTTTAAGCAACGTTCATAGTCAAAAAGATATACACGGAAGGAAGAAAATACAAACTTTAAATAGATAATCTTAGCGCAGAGCACCTTTAGGAGGCAGCCCCCTCAAAAAACACTTCTGAGAAAGGGTGCCCGTCCTAAATGCGAATACTCCAAGGTGACGCAGAACGAATGAGACAGCCCCAAAGGGGAAATTTACAGTTTACAATTACATCGAGAGGCGTTGGACATATAATTTACAAAACAAAAGAAATGGGAACTGTCTCTTAACACAAATGGCGTGACTTGCCGTAAAGGCTAAGTCATATTAATAACAAATTGGCAACTGAAGAAAAAACGGGTAAGCTCCGGCAAAAAGAGATTAAACGGACCACTACATTTGAAGATAACTACCAGAAAGATGAAAAAGGAAAGTGGAGGGGCCAAGAAGACCCGTCACCTCGAGAAGGCAACCTCTCCCTTCAGTAGTC
This sequence comes from Anabrus simplex, assembly GCF_040414725.1. Classification (NCBI taxonomy): domain Eukaryota; kingdom Metazoa; phylum Arthropoda; class Insecta; order Orthoptera; family Tettigoniidae; genus Anabrus; species Anabrus simplex. Next base: position 1,241,439,362 of record NC_090265.1, on the reverse strand, counting down.
AAATTCGTAAGACCCTCGGAAGAGCTTGGCTCTAGCGAAGAGCTCCTCTCCAGAAAATTGGGAAATCGTAAAACAACCAATGAGCGTCCGTTATTTTCCTTCGTCCGCCAATCACAACTAATTTTATTATGACCAATCGGGGCCCAGGAATAAAATCTGCTAAAGAACATCGAGTAGCATCGAGAAGTTTCGAAATTGATGCAATATGATGCAACTGGAAACTCCTGGAAGCATGTAACCCGATCTAGCGCGTGTACTACAGTATGTCCCACAAATATCTCAAATATATCTAAACGTTTTTTAAGATTAATTCTTTTTTTTTTTACAACAACCAAACAATCTTGAAGCAGTGTCATAAATAATTCCAAATATTTCCACACAGAAAATATAAACAAACAAACCAATGAATAAACACATGATATAAAATACCCCACAGTCTTGCGAGACCAAATCACGTTTTCTTTCCTTCTTTAAATCACTACAATATTTTTATTAGCTTTCTACAAAATTATTTAATAAGATGTTCAAAATATTAATAATTTACAATCCGCCAATGGCTAAATCCGAGTATGAATTTCTTTCGAACATTTTCAATTACTACTGGTGTTATTTTTCTACATTATTTTCTGATCTACATTTTCAAACTCATCTGTATTAGTAAGTCTCATAACAATGACTCTACATTTCAAATATTCCCATAAAATGTATTCAACTGGAGAGAGATCTAATGATCTTGCAGGCTACTCTATAAGTCCTCTTCTTCCGATCCACCTATTTGGAAAAAATTTCAGATATTCTAGAACACGGACAGCGTGATGAGGGGGAACACCTTCTTGTCCATGCCAGATTGAATCATGAGGTATGTTTGGATCTTCAACATTTGGATGAAAGACAGCAAGGGATAGTATTAAAACTTCACGCAAGAATTAACATCTCTTCAACACGTATTAAATCTACGTAACACGACCTAATAGGTTGAAAGTTTGTTTCGATTAAAATGTTACTTCATCAGAAAATAATAAATTTGGTATGAAGTCTGGATTTCTATCATAGAGATCAGTAACTAGAGTTGGGCACTATGTCCCTGTTTCGGCATACTTTGCCGGTGCATAGTTATGTTCCGCTGGAACGGGGTCCACTCAGCCTCGGGAGGTCAACTGAGTAGAGGTGGGTTCGATTCCCACCTCAGCAATCCTGAAAGTGGTTTCCCACCTCTCCTCCAGGCAAATGCCGGGATGGTACCTAACTTAAGGCCAAGGCCGCTTCCTTTCCCCCCTTTCCCCTTCCTTACCTGTCCCATAAAATCTTCCCATCCCTCCACAAGGCCCCTGTTCAGCATAGCAGGTGAGGCCGCCTGGGCGAGGTACTGGTCATTCTCCCAGTTGTATCACCCGACGCAAAGTCTGAAGCTCCAGGACACTGTCCTTGAGGCGGTAGAGGTGGGATCCCTCGCTGAGTCCGAAGGAATAACCGAACCTGGAGGGTAACCAGATTCAGAAGAAGAAGAATGTTATGAGTTTAATTATGACGTCCAAATAGGCTTATATAATGCCTTTCTCCTTTTTACCTTGCAGGGTTGGTTTTTCCCTCGGGATCCCACCTCTACCGCCTCAGGGGCAGTGCCCTGGAACTTCAGACTTTGGGTCAGGGATACTGGCGAGGAGGACCAGTACCTCGCTCAGGCGGCCTCACCTGCTCAATACGGGATGAGAACATTGGACGGAATAAACAAGGAAGAGGGAAGGAAGCGGCCGTGGCCGTAAGTCAGGTACCATCCCGGCATTTGCCTGGAGGAGAAGTGAGAAACCACGGAAAACCACTTCATGATGGCTGAGGTGGGAATCGAACCCATCTCTACTCAGTTGACCTCCCAAGGCTGAGTGGGCCCCGTTCCAAATTTCGAGGCAGAGCCGCATATCGAACCCGAACCTCCGGGGGTGGCTGCTAATCATTCTAACCACTACACACATTTACCGACGTAAATAGGGCTCTCATCCACTGGAAGCGGAAACATGCGAAAACCTGCGATGACGAAATCGTGCGAACACGGACGTAAACGGCCGAACGATCCAAACCGCTGATGTCAAGCATGACCGCGTCCATTGGCACCGGCGTTGTTTGTCAGTGAACGCACGAATACCAACGAACTGCGAACTATCCAGATTGGTTTGGGTTTTTCGGCCGAAGAGCTGCGTTGTGCCATGAACGTTGAAAAGCTGATACTGCTGGTGCAAGATAGGAGGTATTTGTGGGACCAACGAGAGTCCAATTACCATATGCAGGATGTAGAGAAGAAATTATGGAGTGAGGTGGCGAAAGAAATGGATGAGCCAGGTAAATTTATTATATATATTTGATTTATTTTATACCGCTTCACTTGATGGGTTACCGTAAACTGTCTTCATAGTAAATATCCAAGTAGGAAATAATAGAAGGGAAACTTGTTGTCTTCATAGATAATATATCAACGTTGTACTGAATATTATTGGAAGTTTGTTGTCGAGAATGTAATTAATTCACAGAACAATCCTATAATTTAAATCTCTACCACAATTATTTACAATACAAGTTCGAAGTGTAATTTTCATCAATAACTCTTTCAGTATTTGTTTTCCCATCTCGTTATTTTGTGTTTAGACCTACATTTAAAGGTTATGTACAAATTAAGCTTCAAAATTGTCTCTTATATAATTGACTATGACAGCATCATGAGTTAGGCTACTTTTACTTTCCTGTCCGATCACTTCATGCCTACATCTCACTATTATTTACAAAATAGGTTTTAAAAGTGTTTCTTATATCATAGGCTCTAGCAGTACTTCTGTTTTCACCTCTGATAGCAAATCTATTTAAGTGAGGGTTTCTAGTTCTCCCATGCCTCCTCTGTCTATAATTATGTTGTGTAATAAGCATGTACATTTTACAATCTGTTCCGCTCGCTCGGGGATTACTTCCAACGCCTTCTGAAGAATTCGCCATTTATTACTCAGTAATGCCGAAAGCACACTCTACCACTTGTCTTGCATGTGACAAACGCTTGTTAAAAATTTCTTCTTCAGGTTCTAGGCTCCTTTGAGGGTAAGGACGCATCAAATACGTCCTCAGTGGATAACCTTCATCCCCAACTAAAACATGCGATGCACGTAATTCAGAGCCAGGTAATTCTTTCTCACAATTCACTTTAAGTGCACCACGTTCCAGCTGTCTGGCTAAGTTGGAGTAGCCAAAGATGCCACTGTCACTCTGCTTTCCGTAGGCTCCAACATCGATGCAAATGAATCTATAGTCTGCTCCTACCACTCCTTGCAATACGATAGAGAAGTACTTCTTATAACTGAAGTACATACTACCAGACTGTTTTGGGCATTTGATTCGAATATGTTTTCCGTCTATGCTGCCGATGCAATTTGGAAATCTCCATTTCCTCCAAAATTCGGCAGCTATGTTATCGACTTGTTCTTCAGAAGGGAATGGCATATGGTCATTGTGTAATGCTTCCCATATCGCACTGCACGTTTCGTGAATAATTCTTCTAACGGTTACATCTGGCAATCGAAAAGAATAACCCAAAGTCTTGAAAGACGAACCAGTTGCTACGTACCTGAAAAGAAAGTTCTTATTGTAATTTTAATAACTTCTTATACAGTACTATGCATTTGGTGGGATTTTCGAATATATATTAAACATTTTTTTTCTGTTTCAGTTGAGGACATTAAAAAGAGGTGGAGGGGACGCAGGGTCACGTTCAGAAAGGAGCTAAAGAAATATAATGACAAGAAATCTGGAAGTGGAGGAGATACTATAAATGAACCGAAGTGGCCTTTCATCAACCAACTGTGTTTTTTGTCAGACACTATTAGACCCCGAAATATGTCCAGTAGTGTACCTGATGTTTCTGAAGATACAGGTAGTAATGAGGTGGACGCTGAAGGTACCGAGTTTGAGACTGATTCTACTGCGAAATTATTCACTCTACACTCCGTGGAAAATATTGCAGGTCCTTCTCTAGAAAATAATGATGATGTTCAGCAGGTACATAAACAACCCTTCAAAAGCCCTCTAAAAAGGGGAAAGAAAAGAATAAATTATGACGACAAGCTGCTGGAAATAGAAACAAAGAAGTTAAGTTACTTTGAACAGAGCTCAAAACTGAAACAAGACAGCGACTATCAGTTTCTAGTCAGTCTATTACCATCTTTACAGGATGTACCTCCAGAAAGAAAGTTGCATGTTCGCATGAAACTGATGAATGTGCTAGTTGAAGAACAGGAAGAGCGAAACCGTAGTGTGATGGCTACGCGTAATATTTCACCTGTATCATCTGAATCATCTGTTGGTTCTAACAGTGCTGCTATGTATTTTAGTCATTATTGTCCTTAATGATTGTAAAGTAAACTCGATGTATGTCAATATTTAATACCTCATAAATCATTGCCTCCAATCTTCAAATTAAATTAAATCTAGATGAAGTTTCTCATTTCAGATAAATGCTACCATTCTGTGACTTGACAACAAAACTTCACACATACTCCGATTGCCCTGGCCACTCGAGCCAAGCTTTATCGCACTGATGACAGAGTGACATTTCCGCTATTTATGTTACGTCTCGCTGTTGCAAAAACATACTCAATCCCTTTACTTGGTTGCGAATTATGAAAGGAATGTTAAAATGGGAAAAATAGAAGTGGAGATAATCCCCAAATCTCCCCTTTAATATGAGCATTTGCTTACCTCAAAGTTACAGCTAGACGTTGTTCAGGTGAAATAGTTTCTCGAAAGTTACTGTACTTTTTCAACTGATCTTGTACTTTGTTTAATATATATCGAAATGTATCACATGTCATTCGAACATAACCAAAGTACTGTCTTTCGTCCTTTTCAAGATCAGCCCATATATGTGAAAATTCACCAAACATTTGCCTTTTCGATAACATATCATTTACCCACTCCCGTTTCCTTTTCTGAGCTCTTCTTCTCGCTAGCAGAGGTGTATCTAATGCATAGAGATCACACAAATCTTCAGTAGACGCCATCTTCTCACACATACACCTATTAAGTAACTCTCCCGTATACGCAGCCAAAGGACGATAGCGTACGCACGATTTCGAACAGACTTCGCAAAGATTCGTCCGAACTCGCAGTTCGCAGGTTTCCGCTTCCAGTAGACGAGAAGTCAGTCCGCCTCTGTGGTGTAGTGGTTAGCGTGATTACTGCCACCCCCGGAGGTCCGGGTTCGATTCCCGGCTCTGCCACGAAATTTGAAAAGTGGTACGAGGACTGGAACGGGGTCCACTCAGCCTCGGGAGGTCAACTGAGTAGAGGTGGGTTCGATTCCCTCCTCAGTCATCCTGGAAGTGGTTTTCCGTGGTTTCCCGCTTCTCCTCCAGGCAAATGCCGGGATGGTACCTAACTGAAGGCCACGGCCGCTTCCTTCCCTCTTCCTTGCCTGTCCCATCCAATATTCCCATCCCTCCACTAGGCCCCTGTTCAGCATAGCAGGTGAGGCCGCCTGGGCGAGTTACTGGTCATTCTCCCCAGTTGTATCCCCGACCCAAAGTCTGAATCTCCAGGACACTGCCCTTGAGGCGGTAGAGGTGGGATCCCTCGCTGAGTCCGAGGGAAAAACCGACCCTGGAGGGTAAACAGATTACGAACGAACGAAATATACTGGTAATCTAACAGCCGAGAATGTACGACTTTCGTATTCGTTAAGAACAAACCAATGGACAGCAATAATCGTGTCATTCCCCTTAAAAACAAATATCAGCAACAACTACCCCCAACATGTATTCGTCAGCATGTACTAATTCAAATATCTTATGCTAGCCCGCAGTCCATCCAAGGCAGACACCGACGTCATATGGTGCAAGAAGTGTGTTATTGTTTGTGCAAGGCGTAGGGAAGAATGGGACGGAAAAACAAGGAAATAACAGAGGAGGAACGCTGGATTGCTGTACGTCAGTTTAAAGCAGGTAAATCTTATAAAGACATTAGTGAACTTCTCTGCAGACCAATTATAACAGTAAGAAGCATAATATACTGTATAAGTTTACTGAAGTACAAAAATACCGTACCAAAATGCTGTCCGGCTCCATGGCTAAATGGTTCGATTCCCGGCAGGGTCGGTATTTTTAACCATGATTGGTTAATTTCGCTGGCACGGGAGCTGGGTTTATGTGTCGTCTTCATCATCATTTCCTCATCATGATGCGCAGGCCTGCGCGCGTCAAATCAAAAGACATGCACCTGGCGACCCGGCACTAAAAGCCATACGCCATTTCATTACATTTCATTTCACCAAACTAAATTATTAGTGTGTTACTCTCTGGCGGGTCAGGTTTAACCAAGGCGCCAGTCCCCACGTGATTGTTTGATTGTTTGGTCAAATCAGTGCTTATCTTGATAGCTGTGTCGATAGATTGGAATAAGGAACACTAACGTTTAAAACGACTAATTTCCAAAAAGATGAAGAGGAGGAAGGAATCGGTCGATAGGCAAGTGAAAGTGAAGATGACTGTGTGTCAGAAAGTGAGCTTATCGAAAGATTTGCTGAACAATCATCGGCTTACTTTAGTCGGAACGATACGCAAGAATAAAAAAGAAATTCCTCCTAGTTTTGTACAACACAAAAACAGATTACAGTATTCAAGTAGATTTGCATTTGATAATCAAGTGACTCTAGTATCACATGTTCCGAGGAAAGGAAAGACCGTGCTGCTCCTATGAACAATGCAGCATGACGCAGCCATTGATGGAGAAACCGGTGACAGACATAAGCCGGAGCTGAACACATTTTACAACTGCACTAAGTCTGGCGTTGATGTTGTTGACGAGCTTTGCGCAACATACAACGTTGGACGTGTGAGTAACCGCTGGCCACTCATGGTATTTTATGCCATACTGAATGTAGCCGACATAAATCGTTGCCTACGAGATATACAAGGCCGGGAAGTGTGCGCTAGTTCTGAGCATAAAAACCGTCCCCAACCAGGTTCGCAGTACCGCCGCCAGATGTCTCGATATCGTGCTATAGTTTTCATGTGCTGTATGTAGTGTATTAACATATGGAGAAAAGTGTTTTTAATACGTTTACTTATAGATTTCACTTGCTGATAGTGTTCAAATGAACTCGAAGTAAATTTCATATACTCTATAAAATATGGTATATCGTACTGTAAGTCCAATTCGTAAAAAAAAGGAGAATAATTGGAGTTTTCAATCATTTCCAGTCGATCCAGTTTTAAAGGAGAAGTGGATAATTGCTACATCTGGACGGGGGTAAGGGGGCAAATTAGGTTCGCTTTGGTGGCCTGGGACGTCATCCAGAGTCTGTAATTTACATTTTAAATATTGAGACTTCAGATTAAGGGTTACAGATTCTTTAGATCACTTCACTGCTTCCGACTACCGCATCAAAAGACACGAATTAGGCCTATGTTGGCTTTTCGAAATGAAGAAAACTAGAATAACACTCCTCATTAAAGATCCCCCTGTGGGTGGGGGCGGTAGAATAACACCCATGCTATCCCCAGCCTATCGTAAGTGGCGACTAAAAAGGGCCCCAGGGGCTCTGAACTTTGGAGCGTGGGTTAGCGACCACGGGAACCTTAGCTGAATCCTGGCATTGCTTCCACTTACTTGCGCTAGGCTCCTCACTTTCATCTATCCTATCCGACTCCTCTTGGTCAACTCTTGTTTTTTTCAACCCCCACGGTATAAGGTTCCCCAGGCCTAAGGATCCTTTCATTTTCACGTGGTCCTTGTCTTCCTTTGGCCGATATCTTCACTTTTTGAAGTGTCGGATCCGTTCATTTTTCCCCTCAGATTAGTGTTATATAGGACGGTTGCCCAGTTGTACTTCGCCTGACAACAATAATCACCACCACCACCAATACCACCATCTCATTGAAGGAAACCTCCATTACGAAGCCATGAATTTGACATGCGTGGAGAAAACGTTAGGATCCCTTATCATAGATGAAATGGCTATCAAGCCTAGAGTACACTATGATCGTAATCCTGATCAGCAACAGTTCTGGAAATAGGCCTACTTGATGAGACGCTCGAAGGTAAGCTAACTAATCCGCGATTATTCTATTTTCTTTCAGATGTACTATTTTTAATAGGCTTAAAATATCTGGAAGTTTTTTTGCTATTGGTTTTACGTCGCACCGACATAGATAAGTCTTATGGCGACGATGGGATAGGGAAGGGCTAGGAGTGTGAAGGAATCGGCCGTGGCCTTAATTAAGGTACAGCCACAGCATTTGCCTAGTGTGAAAATGGAAAACCACGGAAAACCATCCTCAGGGCTGCCGACAGTAGGATTCGAACCCACTATCTCCCCAATGCAAGCTCACAGCTGCGCGCTCCTAACCGCACGGCCAACTCGCCCGGTAGTTTTATATTATCTTAGATGCTATTGATATTAAGAATGACACCATACCTTTTCAGAAAAACCTGTCACTCTGGAGTTGTCTTCCTTGGCCATGATATGTGGTTATCTAGTTCGAGTTGCGGAAGAAAATTCCAACTGTGAATCCTGCTTGGGACAGATATCCTCGGCCACTACTGATAGTCCACTGATATGCCTCATTAGGATGAAAGATCGTGGAGTATTACGCTACCCCTCAAAATAATTTGTTTACTTCCTGCAAAATATGTTGAATTATACGCGTCACTCATTACGTTATCTGGGAAGTACGAATTTAGTTTTAAAACTTCACGTTTTTGTTGTTCCAAAGATCATTGAGGCATTCAAATGTGACGAGTGTGATCAGAGAGTACTGACTGCAACTCTCATTACAAAACTTTTAAAACCAGTACTCGACAATGAAGCTCATACAATTAATTACAGATGCTCATGACTTGGAAAAGAACTTCAGGACAAAGCCTTTAAGTTAGAAGATCTTAAAAATGTGAGTGATACGAGCAGTGATCATGGTAAGTCATTTTTAATGTATTACTTTTATTAATTATCACACTTGACTTCGCCTAAAATAATTCCAAATACCACTTAAATGTGCCTTACTTTACATCCAACCACTCGAAATCACATTTAGGTGGTCTTAACTTCATTATTTGTAGATTGTTACGTCTTTAGAAACCAGCATGTACTATTAATTGAATGTATTTCGCGCGAGCAGCATAGCAAGATGTCGAGACCTCTAGCGGACGTTCGTAAAACTGCTTGCGACCCGCATTTCTATCGGTCCCCTTCCCGGCCTTGTATATCTCGTAGGCAACGCATAAATACTCTCACTGCCTGCCAATTAAAGAGACCTGATAAGGTAGTTAGACGAGCTTTTCTCAAGCAACTGTCTCAGAAAATGGTCCACAAACATACGAAAAGCCCAACCGTAATGGAGAACCTTCTTCGTTCATTGAGGTCGAAGATAGCTGGATATGTAGGCATTGAAACTCCGATGACAGGACCTCCAGCTAAGAAAGGCCAAACGAAATATGGGTATTGCCCTTCCAGTGCTGACAGGAAGACGAAAACTGAGTGCAACAACTGTGGAATAAAGATTTGTGGTCAACACACCACTCCCATGTGTCTCCAATGTGCGGGTATCGCTACCAGCCAGCGTGAATAAAAGGGCACATTTTGGACAGCCATGAATTCTTGAGGAATACTCGTTACGATTTGTAAGTGATTGAAAACGTTTATTGAGACTTGTGCTATATATTAAAGTGAAGATTTCCTTGAATTGTTGATTCTAAGTGATTTAAATTTAAGATGAATACTTCTCTGCGGATATTAAGGCCTATTTTTCTATTCATGAAATTATTGTAATTATTTTGCATGTTATATTTAAGGGCCTTACTTTTTGGTGAAATAAAACTTGATTTCGGTGTTAAAACTAACGCTATTTCGGTAGGTATTTCGTGAAATAAATTGTTATACCGATCGATGTTTCTTGTGAAATCCTCCTTATCTTATGGGCTGAATCTAATTTTGTGATAAGGGTTTTTAAAGAGAACTCTTATAATATAAGCTTGTTATTAAATCTTAGAACAACTAAATATACAAAATGTTATAGAAACAAATATATAAATCACTGATACCTCGAAATAAAGTTAGGTTATCTGCCCTGTAATATGAATTTATACATGGTTACATTTTTTTTACATGTTCAATTACTTATCTCCAAAGTACAAACTAAGCATTGTTTCAACATTATCAGCATGCAGAGTTGTACGACAGTCAGAAAGTATCTTTGTGTAAGCAGAGAAGCCCCTCTCGCTGTCCACATTAGACGTCGGAAACCATAATGCTTGCAAACACTTGGATGCAAATTCACTGTGGTCTTCTATCAAACCTCCTAAAACTTCACTTAACGAGGTCTTCCTTCTTCTCCTCTCCCAGATGTGCTTTCGCAGCATTTTGCAAAGTCATATAGCCCTGGAAAAAACTGTTCGTGGATATGCTAGCAAGAATAGGAATGCTCTTCACACTGTCCATGAGAGTAGAGTTCACTTCATTGCTGAGCACATTCGGAAGATAAAATAGTGCTGCAGTGGCATGAAATATTATTCTAGCTGGATCTTGTTCGATCATTTTTTCAGCTTTTCTGTGCATTTCTTCGCCAGATTCTTGATTTTTCTCTCTTCTCCATCTTTTTTTTTTCTCCTGAAAGCTGGTTCAGGGCAACAGTAGTCTCTTTATCTAAAACTAACTTTCTGACTAAATCAAATCCTCCAATTATAAGGTCTAGTTTAGGGGTGAGTTTGTGAGCAGTTGGATAGTGTGATCCTTCTAGCACTGTAACAAACTGAGATACAGAGGTCCAATGTTCCTTAGCACAGGTAGCTTTACACAATATAGCCTTCTGCTCATTGCTGGTTAGATCCTTGAAATATTTTACAGCGTCACTGACATCATCTGACTCTTTAAAGTACTCAACCAGATCACAGAGATATTCTTGTAAATAGACAGCTGAATCGAGCCAGGATCCCCAGCGGGTTAATACGGGCATCGGGAAAAGTTTGACCGTCTTCTCACCGCGACTGTATTTCTCTCGAAGGAATTTCAAATACCTATGCTTGCGCTTCCGGGTATTTTTGAATGCTTTCTTAGTCATATTTAGGCACTTATTCAGACTGGTGAAGTAGCTGGGCACAAGCTTGGTTATGATATCTAGTTTGTGGGCCCAACACTGCACGTGAACTAAGTCATCTGAAATTAAGCCTTTGAGAGTACGCACACTCTTTGTCATATATGGGGCACTGTCAGAGGATATGCCGACAACATCATTGTAGTCTACAGAGTATTTCACAATTGCATTGTTTATAGATTGACAACACTCTTGCGAATCAACATTCTAAAAAATTTTCACTGAAGCAACGTATAACTTCGAAGGTAGGGCATCTACAGGAAGTATACGGAACAAAGTTATGAAAACTGCTTCCCCTTTCCGATTGGTAGTTTCATCGCAGTAAATTATGTTTTCTATTTCTCACAGCTTCTTTCACTTCCTCTTCACATTCTGCTTTAACAAGTGGGATGTAATTTTGGCGGCAAGTATTTGCCTGTGGAAGATCACCAGCACCTGTAGAAAAAAAAGTATAGAAATGAATACAGGAATACCGGTACTATAATACCAGTAACTTGCTAATGTTTTGGTTTTACGTCCACTGACAACTTTTACAGTTTTCAGAGTTACCGAGTTGCCAAAATTTTGTCCCGCGGAAGTTCTCTTACATGCTGACATGGGTCCGTCGTAGTCGAGCACCTTCAAATACCCCGGCCGGGTTTGAGTAGCTCAGACGGTTAAGGCACTGGCTTTCTGAACCCAAGTTGGCAGGTTCGATCCTGGCTCAGTCTGGTGTTATTTGAAAATGCTCATATACGTCAGCCCCGTGTCAGTAGATTTACTGATACGTAAAAGAACTCCTGCAGGACAACATTCCGACATCTCCGTGTCTCCGAAAACCGTAAAAGTAGTCAGTGGGACGTAAAAACATTATTACTACTCAACCCGGTGATTTATTTACAATACGGTCATATTTTACAATAAAGAGAGAATTATTTATCTTACCTTTTATATACTTGTTCATCCACTCCCTCATGCCAGGGTTATCCAATTTCTCAAGAGGAATGTAAGCTTGCATGAATGCTTTTGTTGTGTCTATCACAAATTGTTCTCTATCACTTTTCAACTTCTTTGCGATGTGTAGAGTATCGCCGATTGTTATTTGCCGCTTAGAATTATGTTCACTTGCTTCATTCTTCTTCTTTTTATGCGTTCCTGATTCCCTGCAGTGTTTATCGCACGTGTCCTTTCCCACTTAATACGAACATTACAGTATTTACACATTAGTATTCCTTTTGCAGCATCAAACACATAGAACCCCTCACTCTTGTATTCCTCGGCCCTCGAAAAAACTGTAGTAACTTTAGTTTTCGGCATTTTAATAATTAAATGCTGGGCATTTGCCGGTTAAGTTTCATCAGTAGCGAACTCACACTGCCAAAGAGAAAGAATATAACGCGCAAGACAGGTCTTGCTACATGATACGTAAAAGAAGTAAAATACAACAGACTTCAGGAACAACTATCACAACCAATGCCATACCACTGCTGTTCGATAAAGATGAGGAAGTTGCAGAACATTTGCAGGTAATGAAAGTAAGAAGAGTTGAGGAAGTAGTTGAGGTGAGTGCTACCACTAAAGAAGGATGCCTAGGAGAAGAACATCAGCTGAAAGGGATTAATGTGATTCTACCACAATCATCAGAGACAGCAATACCAGAAAGCACTGAGTACTCAGGGAAAACTTGTGAGGAAACCATTGAGATCATCAGTAGCAGTCAGTTGGATGAACGAGGAGAGGAGTTACTGGAGAAGTTGGATGTTGGAGCACCATCAGGACGAACTGAAGGAGGGCAAGCTAAACAACCAGAAATAAGAACGTCAAGTAGGACAAGGAAACGACCAGTATTACTAGAGCAGGATTTTTTATGGTAAAAGGTAGCAATAGTTATAATCTAAAGGGAGAGCTAAATTTGTTCCACCAGAATGTTCAATCTTTAAGAAATAAAATTCTAAGTATGGAGGTTCTGTTGGCAGATAACCTACAAGGGTATGATGTTTTATGCTTAACTGAACATTGGTTGATGGAGGATGAGATTTCAAATTTTGTATTAGAAGGTTATGCTCTTGCAAGTAAGTTTTGTAGAAAGAAAATGAAGTGTGGAGGTTCATGTATATATGTGAATAATAATATCAAATGTAAGCAGTTGGATAAATTTGAATAACTGAATGTAGAGGAGCATTTCGAGGCTAGCTTTGTTGAACTAGTGGATTATAAGTTAATACTTATATGCATTTATAGAAATCCTTCTAGTAATGTTGAAACTTTTTATAATAATATTGAAATTATTTTAGATGACCTACAGAATCATAACAAAAATGTAATAATCATGGGTGACTTCAATGTAGATTTTTTAGGGAATAATGGTGGGCGAGATAAGCAAAGGCTAGAAATGTTGTTTTCCTTGTACGGTCTAAAGGCAGTTGTAAATCAACCAACTAGAATATCTGGGGATACAAAGTCAGCAGTAGATCAAGTCGTATTGAATGAGGAAATGTGGAACTATGAAATAGAAGTTTATGATACAGGTTTTTCAGATCATTCTGCTCAAATTGTGCATCTAAATTTTAGGGTAATAGGAAACCATAATTTAAAAAATAACAATGTAATTTACAGGGAAACTAGAATGTGCAACAAGGAAAATATTTCATATTTTAACCAGTTATTGGCCAAGGAAACTTGGGAGAGTGTATATAGAAATAACTCAACTAATGAGGCCTTCAGTGAGTTTTTGGGTTTGTTCGATTATTATTATCAAGTGGCAATACCAGTCAAAAGGATAATTGTAAAGAATTATAGGAATGGGTGGATTACAACAGGAATTAGAAATTCAAGTAGACGATTAAGGTTTTTAAGCAAATGTGTGAAAGGGAGTAACACCTCATCTGAATTGAAGGATTATTATAAGAAGTATAAGAACATATATCAAGAAGTTTTGAAGGCTGCCAAAAGATTGCATAATGAGAATGAGCTAAAAAATTCTAAAAACAGGTCTAAATGTATGTGGAACATTATAAAAAGGGAGAAAGGTACTCTAGTTCCATTAAAAAATAATATTACTCTTACAAATGCAGGGAAAGAAATCAGTGATCCAGAAGAAGTTGCAGAAATATTTAGTAACTATTTTATAGAAGCAGTTTTGAGGTTAACGGAAAATTTTCAAACATCAGTGACAAGAACAAACTTGAATACAGTTCACAGGAATGTATCATCCATGTTTCTTACTCCTGTGACTGAGCAAGAGATAGATAAGATAATAAAACAGATGGGTAAAAAGAAGTCTTCTGGTTTAGATGGTTATTCAAACTACCTTATTCAATGCTGTTACCAATACATAATCAAGCCTCTCTGTTATTTGATAAATTTGTCACTAACCACTGGTAAATTTCCAGACAAATTCAAGGTAACCAAAGTTGTTCCGATACATAAAAAGGGTAGTGAAGAAGATGCTGGTAACTATAGGCCTGCCTGCCTCCCCTCTGTATTCTCCAAAATACTGGAAAGAATTATGTACGATAGACTGTTATCATTCTTAGAGAAGCATAATATATTAGCTGGTTGCCAGAATGGCTTTCGTAAAAATAGATCAACTACCACAGCATTCATTAACTTTATTGAACGGATATATGACACACTAGATGGGAAGGGTGCATGTTTAGGTATTTTCTTGGACTTAACAAAAGCTTTTGATATAATTGACCACAGCTTGCTTTTAGAAAAGTTATACATGTATGGAGTTCGGGGAATGGCCTATGACTGGTTCAAATCATTTTTAGGGGATAGAAGGCAGATTGTTGAAATATCATATACCGGTACTGATTTGAGCAAAAATGTAATTAAGAATGTGTATTCCTGTGCCAGAAACATAGATCATGGTGTTCCACAGGGGTCAGTTTTAGGACCATTATTATTTTTAGTATTTATTAATGATATCGTCCAAATTGTTGATGATATTCAAGGAGTGCAATTAACTTTGTTTGCAGATGATATTACTGTCTTTGTAGCTGATGAAAGTTCTGAAGGGTTAGAATTGAAGGCAGGCAATATAGTGAGTAATATCCTGAGCTGGCTTGAGGATAATAAATTAATTTTAAGTAAACAGAAAACTTCTGTGATTAGATTTCACCATAAGATTAATTTAAATATGGAAGTTAGTCCAATATCATTTGGAGAGACCATAATTGAGTACTCATCATCAACAAAGTTTCTTGGCTTGTGGATGGATGAATCATTAACCTGGGATAAACATACAGAGTTTATAGGGAAAAAGCTTAGTAGAATTTATTTCATGATAATGTCTTTGAAAAATAGTTTTAATTTAAAGGCTTGCCAAATTATGTATTTTGCATATGTCCATCCCATACTAACCTATGGAATCATTTACTGGGGGAATTCACGATATAGCAAAGTCATCTTTAAGTTACAAAAGAAAATAATTAGAGGAATGGCCGGTGTCGGCAGGAGGACAAGCTGCAAGAAATACTTTAAACTTTATTTTATTTTACCATTGCCTAGCCTTTATATCTTCCATACACTTGTATATATGAAGGAGAATGTAAACAGCTACACCATAAATTCTGATGTACATAGGTATAATACTAGAAATAAACACAGTCTGCACATAGAAACACACAAAACTAAGCTATATGAATCAAGTTTGAGTTATGCAGGAGTACATTTATTTAATAAATTACCAGACTGCATTAAGCAGATAAAACCATGTTCAAAATTTAAGAAAGAATTATTCAAATTTGTTTCTAACCATTGTTTTTATTCTATTGAAGAATACTTAGCTCTTGAAAATTAACTTATGTATCACTTTTTTTAAATTTTTTTTAATCTGTGCCTCTTTACCACATTGTATATTTCTCTTTATTTATCATGGCATGTATGTTACTGTTTTATCCTTTGTTACTGTAAATATGATTATTGACGTGTCCCATATCACTGTATGATCAGTTGGACGAAATAAAATACAATACAATACAATACAATGATCGTTGTTGCTGTAATCGATAACAGATATCGATTTTTATCGATTGTCTTACAGATCGCGGAACTGAATACACGTACTTCCGATACACAGTGCGCATCGATTTGCGTGTAGAGAATATCAAGGATCATATAAGAGAAATAGATCCGTCACTCCTGTGTAATAAAGTTGGCTGAGAAAACAGGTCATGGAAGCTACAGTGGCCACTTTCTCTCTGCCAACATAAGGAAATAAATCCCACGATAGTACCTCGTAGTAAGCACGATGATGATAGTTGTTACTTTGTTAAAATTTTAATTGTGATAGAGATAATGATTGTATTTCGGTAGGAAAGTTGTATCTAAAGCTTCTCTCGTGTCTTTTACTTGAAAAGTAAATTGCAATTACCGTATTTGTATGTTGGCGATACTGTTATAACGCTAGCTTGTATCGTTGTTTCACCGTTCGCACTTTAATGTAAATTTACATCTATTAAGTGATAAATTCAACATTGATTACTGAAAATGTTAATGCAATTCATATAAAACCCCAAAACGCCCATACTTGCCCAAATCACGATCTAACATAACCTCATTCTTTCGTTCGTTCGTTGAACACTTCCCACGAGTTTTATGTATGGGAATGGAAAACACGAGAAGGAAAAGATGAAGGTAAAACACAGCATAATGCACACAGTTTATATTTTGAATTGATTTATTCCAAACAGCAGGTAAGAAGCACAATCACACAGACTTTTACTCGCAACAGTTAGGTAGTTCAATGTGAAGTATGTTCATGATCATAATACTATTTCTTCACACTAAGAACGCGCATAATTATAATTTCACACCATACTCTCAAAAAACTGGATCAAAAATCTCGTTCAATGCGAAAGAATCTCAACAAATTTTCGTCTAACAAACACTATTACATACCGTACGACTAAGGTACCTTCGCGCGCAACGATAACGGTGTTGTGTTATGAATTTGCTGTACCACGCAACTGAATGTGTAATGCCAACTTCTGCCTTCTAAATTAACCCTTTGAAAGAGAATGTTAGTTTTCATTAGTTGGCAGAGATCGATTGGCCCATCTCAGAACTGCTTCGGACGCTCCCTATGAAGTGTCACCCCCCTGGAGAATATACAGCGCTATCAACCAACTGAAATTGAAAGCATTTAAACGTTTCTGGCGATCTTTTTCGATAATATTTCGCATTTTTCGTACCAAATGGGGTATATTTCGTGATTATTCGCTCAATTCGCGCAATAAATCACATTTCGTGATATTTCGCGAACTCATTTTACTATAATACGGTATTTCAAGTATCTAGAAAGTCATATATAGGTAAGAAAGAGGATATGAAAAAATTTCGCGCGTATTGCTATTACCAAAAAATACGGCCCCTAGTTATATTGAATACATTTTTAAAATTCACATTAAACGATTTAGAATAGGTAGTTTATTAGAAAAGTCTAGGTGCAAATTCATTTCGTACGTAGTGCATGATGGCTAAAAATAGATTTTAAAAATCCGGGTCAAATATAATACACCCGTACGCCAGTATTCGCGCTACATTTCTTTGCGCCAGTCCTCAAGGATTAAAGTATTCAAGATTTTAAGCTTTGGGAGAATGGCATTTATCTTTCGTTTTGCAGCGGGAAAGAACAGTTTCAGATAATCATTTCAATGGATAGTAGCCTGCTTGTTTAAGTAGATTTTTCGAGGACATAAATTTCACTATTTCCAGTCCAGCATTTAAGTATAAATGAGTGGGAAATATTTGACCTAGGTACGGGGTTAGATACGAAGAGTTCTTCCGCGGCTGAACGGGAACTGGTTTTTCACGGTCAGTGGAAATTACCCCGACAGTTAGTAGGTATTCTTGGCCCAGTTTTCTACACCGTGAATGAGAGGATGTTTTAGACAACCTCCAGAAGCAGAAGCAGCAACGAAGACTGCGAGACCACATTTCGACTGTAATTATGTATGTGTGCACGTGTTTTAAAGTAGCAAAAGGGGATATGTTAGTTTTGATTTAATTTCTGTAGATTTAGCTTTTGTTTGGAAGGACTAAGACCTATTAAAGTAAATGTTAGGAAGCTTGTAAATGTAAATATAATTGTAACGTAAATGCGGACCGATTGCATGAGGTCACAGCTTGCTTTTCCATTTTATTCAGATTTTGGTGGCTGAGTGGTTAACTTAATTCATTTTACGGGTCAATGTCTTGTTTGAGCCTCATATATTTTTGATTTGCTTTGCTTTGATGTTTGAGACGCAGTGTACGCCTCGGGGCTTAAATGTAAGTAAGGTTTTAAATTAAAGTCAGGAAGAACTAGATTAAATTGTAAATGGGACCTCAAAGTGTACGAAAACATGCCGTCACGTTTTCTGGGATTTATTGCATGATGTGGAAATGAGAATGGATGAGATGGTGGATATATTATTATTATTATTATTATTATTATTATTATTATTATTATTATTATTATTATTATTATTATTATTATTATTATTAGTCATGATATTATTACAGAGTTGGCCACTTTATCATTCATGTTTAACTTAATGAGCGTGGGGGCTGTGATTTGTGACCAGCGCGGGGTTGTTTCTTTTCATGCGAGCGAATGTTAGACGACGTAATTTATATTTTGTATCAGTTTTGTCAACTTAAGGACATGTGATATTTTTGTGTGATTATGAGTAAGAGACGCGTTCCTCATTTCAAAGGCCTGCATTTTTCATGATCGTGTGACTTGCCATGGTTAGAGTGGTGAGCAGTGTGTGTTAAGGGTTGGACCGTGTGGTTTTTTTATATTTGCTGCATTATTTTGGGAGACTAAATCTCCGCTTTTGAGTCATTCCGCCGTGTCTTGGCGTGATAAGAGTGTCTACCGAGGAGTGTTCTGTTTTGTGGCCTATACTTCGTGATGATTTTATTGGATTTTTTTCCATTTCACTACGGTTGTTGCAGTAGACGAGATTTTTATATTGCGGCATTTGTCTGGATTTTCTTTTATGATATAACCGTGCTGAAGAATATTTGTGTCATGTAATCTTTTTCAGAAACCAATGTTGAATTATGTGTTGAAAGTTAAAGCCTACTCTGTTATTTTTATGAATTTGTGTCATGTGATTTATTTCAGGAATCCATGTTGATTTGTGCGTGTCATTATTAAGTTCACCAGTTGATTGATTTTGGCCATGTAATTTATTTCAGGAACCTACGTTGAACAGGAAATGTTGCTTAAAGTGTAAATTTATCTCCTTATATTTTCCGGCGAGACTTTGAGTGAGTGAGTGAGAATTACGTAAATGCAGCATGCTTTCTTGGTGAGGCCTGGAAAATGTGACATCATGTTATTGTTTCTTTGATTGTGTATATTTGCCAGTGTGTGTGTGTGTGTGTGTGTGGTTTCGATCCACGGTGTTTTGTTGAGCTCATGAGGTCACTCATGATGAGGTGTACACATTTGTAGGATAATTTACCACTCAGCATGTTATATAGGCCTATTGTACAGTTAAATTAGTTTTTGTCTCCCCTTTGCACATCAAATCACGTCTTTTCTTACGGTTAGGGACCCCGACTGCAATGTCAATTTGTGCAGGAAAGGGAAACGTACTCATCTACAGTTGAAAGAGTTAACAAAACCAAAGCGTGGTGCGAGCATGCTAGCCAATGTGTTAAAATTAATGAAATTCAAGAAATTTGCTTTGTAATGTAATGGGGTAAAAGTTCCTTTTGGGGATCATTGTAAGTATCTAGGTGTTAATATAAGGAAAGATCTTCATTGGGGTAATCACATAAATGGGATTGTAAATAAAGGGTGCAGATCTCTGCACATGGTTATGAGGGTGTTTAGGGGTTGTAGTAAGGATGTAAAGGAGAGGGCATATAAGTCTCTGGTAAGACCCCAACTAGAGTATGGTTCCAGTGTATGGGACCCTCACCAGGATTACCTGATTCAAGAACTGGAAAAAATCCAAAGAAAAGCAGCTTGATTTGTTCTGGGTGATTTCCGACAAAAGAGTAGCATTACAAAAATGTTGCAATGTTTGGGTTGGGAAGAATTGAGAGAAAGAAGAAGAGCTGCTCGACTCAGTGGTAATCAGTGGTATGTTCCGAGCTGTCAGCGGAGAGATGGCGTGGAATGACATTAGTAGACGAATAAGTTTGAATGGCGTTTATAAAAGTAGAAAAGATCACAATATGAAGATAAAGTTGGGATTCAAGAGGACAAACTGGGGCAAATATTCATTTATAGGAAGGGGAGTTAGGGACTGGAATAACTTACCAAGGGAGATGTTCAATAAATTTCCAATTTCTTTGAAATCATTTAGGAAAAGGCTAGGAAAGCAACAGATAGGGAATCTGCCACCTGGGCGACTGCCCTAAATGCAGATCAGTATTGATTGATTGATTGATTGATTGATTGATTGATTGATTCTGAGCCTTGTAATTTTTTATCTGTTTTATATATATTTTTGCTATTTTAACCTTGAAGTCGTTGTGAAATCGTGATCACCAGAAAGGAGGACAGTTAATATTCGGGTAACAGACGACCACCTGATATTGAACTGTTGTGCAAGTGTACGTACACCAATATGAGGATCACTTTGCACTGTTTCGGGGGTGCCTGGCCGAGGCGGTATAGGCATGCTCGGTTCGCCCGGAAGGATGTGGGTTCGAATCCCCGTCGGGAAGTTTTAAAATTTAAGAAACAAGATTTCCACTTCCGGAGATGCATATGGCCTTGAGGTTCACTCAGCCTACACCAAAAATGAGTACCAGGTTAATTCCTGGGGGCAAAGGCAGCTGGGCATAGAGCTAACCACTCTACCCCATCACGTGCTGAAGTTAACAATGGTGGAAGCCTTTACCTTCCACTCCTCCAAGGGCCTTCATGGCATGTACAGAGGTGACTTTGCTTTGCTGTTTGCTTTGCACTGTTTCTCCGTAGACAACACAGGGGTAATTGTTAGAACATATGGTAATTCAAAGGTGATGAATGCATACAGTGATAACGACTACGAATAACACGGTAGGACAGTAAGCGTGCATATCAACTTAGTTGTCACTGGAATACATTGTGAATGTAAATTGGTAATACGGTAATAATGTTCACTTTCAGTAAATGAGTAAATGTGTAAGTTTTATGTACCAACCTCCATACATATTTGTAGGAGTTTGGGCAGTATGCACACTGAATATAACAGTGTAATATCATTTCAAAGGAGCATGCTCTGCCGAACTTGGTTTAGTGAAGCTGTAAATAACTTAAAAATACCTCCATAGGTGTGATTTGAACCGTCCAACTGTTCCCAATTTCTAAAAATAATGACCAGAACCTAACCGATTTACCCACAAAAGAACTTGCGTTTTACACTTGCAGGAAGTGTACTACTATAATAATGCATGCCCCTTCCACCTCGACATTTAATTTCCATATATCTCTAATTTATATTTGACAGCCTTCATTGAACATCCTACCACAACCGCACAACTTACTAACGGGATCGTATTACCAATACGGTACATTTATTATAACAGAATGTAATAGACAGAATGTTTCTGGAATGGTCTTTTCCTTTGGCACCAATATTGCATATAGTCGCTTTTCCCTGTGCAAGGTAGACTCATTTCACGTTGATATTAAGCAGGACAGGAGTGTTTGATGGGATTCTTATCTTCAAGGATCGTAAGAGGCTGGTGGAATGCTCCTTATAAATGTATTTATCTAGTCCTGTCATACAATTCCATCCTATTTGCTATGTCAAACAGTCTCAAAGTTGTTTATCCTACCCAGTGATACTCTCTTCTACAGATATTGTAGTAACTCAGTTATAAGACAGGTCCCACCCTCATTAGTACACAGAACTGATGAAAAGGGGCATCACAAGATCTTAAATTGAATCAACAAAATAATTGTCGTACATTTTCATTTGCTTTTACATGTATGTTGGAACTCTAAATGGTGTGCAAACAAAATTCTCATTGTATCTATTATGTTCAATCTGAATGCATTTCAGGGTTGGAACGATGTCAGTTTCCATGGCTCCAATCAAATTCCGACTCCTAACATCGATGCCCTGGCTTTTAATGGCATCATTCTTAACAGTCATTATGTGCAGGCCATCTGTACACCTTCACGGGCCGCCCTCATGACTGGAAAGTATCCGATTCACACAGGTAAGAATTAAGTCACAACTATGTCATAGCAAGATGCAATGAGTCCGAATAAGTTAAATTTGTAAAAACAGAGGATTGATTGTACTGTAACTCCAACTTACTCTTCTCCATAAAAAATGCATACCAAGGATCTGAACTAGATGGGGGGTGGTGGGGGTGGGAATGTTGGTTGTTGCAAGGTGTTACACAATGACAGGTACTTCTTACCAAAAATAATTTTGAAGTCATGATAAACATTGTTGTTGTTGTTGTTGTTGATGTTGTTGTTGTTGTTGTCCTAGAACTATGGAATGGCTTGCTAAATTGTTTAGTGACATCCTAATGGAAAGAAGGCTCCCACCTCTTCTTAAAAGAACTAAAGTAGTTGCTGTTGTGAAGCCTGGGAAAAGTGGCTGTAATGCGGAAGATTATCGACCTATTGCTCTACTGAGTATCTGCTACAAACTACTAGAGAAAATGATCTATAACCGAATCTCAGCTACAGTACTTCAGCACATTCCAGTTGAACAGGCAGGATTCAGACCTAACAGGAGCTGTTGTGATCAGGTTCTGGCACTAACCAGCCATATTGAGCAGGGCTTTCAAGAAAAAATGAAAATGGTTGCTGTGTTTGTGGATTTATCATCAGCCTATGATACAGTCTGGCGAAAAGGGATAATCCTGAAGTTTCTGAAAATTATCCCTTGCAAGACCCCAGCTTCCTTGCTCAATGACATGCTATGCAATCGCCTAATTCAAGTACATCTCAATGGAAACAGAAGCAGATCCTACAGATTAAATGATGAATTGCCACAGGAGCCTGTTCTTGCTCCACTTTTCTTCGATCTCTACACGGCAGATCATCCATCTACTGTGTGCCAAAAGTTTATATATGCTGACGACATAGCCCTAACAGCACAGTCCACAGACTTTGAGACCGCTGAAGCCATTCTCACACAAGATCTCCTAAGGATAGATAGATAGATACTTCAACATCTGGCGATTGAAGCCCAATGTAAACAAAACAGAGATTAGTACCTTCCATCTAGACAACAGGAGAACCCATTACATTCCACAAGTTCAATTCAAAGGCTAACAGCTAAAATACTGTGCTCATCCAAAATACTTGGGTATTGTGCTGGATCGCTCTTTGACATATAAAGAACACCTCTGCAGAACAGCAGCAAAGGTTAAAACACGTAACAACATCCTTCACAAACTCAGTGGCACTAGTTGGGGAGCAAATGCTAATGTCCTCCGAACAACAGCTCTTGCCCTAGTATACCCAGTTGCAGAATGTTGCAGCCCTGTATGGATCAACAGCGCACACACAGGAAAAGTTGATGTCCAGCTGAATGATACCATGAGGACAGTGTCTGGCACATTCAAATCCACACCACTTAAATGGCTGCCAGTACTAACTAACATCCATCCTCCTCACTCCTTTAGTCAACAAATTTTGGAATAAATTCCAACAAACAGTAGCATTCTTCAAAAATGCTGTTATTTCGCCGCCTTTTAATTCACGATCCAACTGTCTATGTAACTGGCAAATTAGGAGGAAAGGAGGAGGGTAAAGAGAAGGTGGTAGTTCCTCATGATAGTACCAACAATATCAGACAATCAGGAATAGGTACTGCTCTAGTTGGGATATGTGATCTAGTTATGACAGTATGGGAGAGGTTTAAGGGAGCAGAGATTGTTATCCGTGGGATACTCTATAGAAGGAATACTGACTTGAGGATTATCAGGCATTTAAATGAGACTATGGAGAGGGTATGTGGAAACTGGAAGTGAGATTTTTTACATCCTAATGGGTGTGACCAAAGTATGTATCTGCACTCAGATGACCTTGACTTTTTTTTTGCTAGGGGCTTTACGTCACACCGACACAGACAGGTCTTATGGCGACGATGGGATAGGAAAGGCCTAGGAGTTGGAAGGAAGTGACCGTGGCCTTAATTAAGGTACAGCCCCAGCATTTGCCTGGTGTGAAAATGGGAAACCACGGAAAACCATCTTCAGGGCTGCTGATAGTGGGATTCGAACCTACTATCTCCCGGATGTAAGACCTTGACTTAAATGGAATGTAAGAGAGAATATCCATACCGGTGAAAGAAGAATTTGCAAGCTATAAAAATGTTAACGATGAGAAACATGAAATTTTAGGTGTAGGTTCATCTCTACAGATAATGGGCAACTTGATGTTTTAGGGGTGTACAGATATGGAAGGGTGAATTTGACGCAGAAAATGAAAATCCACAGCCTGTTTCCAGTCATTCGACCAGGTCAGGAATGGAATGATTGAAGTCCCCATCAAGTGGCAAGGATAGGAACTTTGCTGGCTGCAGAAGCCTGTCGCGGTCCTCTGGGTCAATGATTAATGACGATAAAATGAAATTAAATAATATTGGAGAGTGTTACTTAAATGAAAAATGGCAGGAAAAGCCGGAGTACCCAGAGAAAAACCTGCCCCGCCTCTACTTTGTCCAGCAAAAATTTCACATGGAGTGACCGGGTTTTGAACCATGGAACCCACTGGTGAGAGGCCAGTGCACTGCAGCCTTAGCCATGGAAGCTCCAAGCTGATGGAGATAAAATTAGATGGCCTCTATAGAGAAACTAAAGTTATAGATGGTTTAAAGCGACCACAAAGCTGTTTTCTTTGTATCTAAAAATCAATGAGATAGAATGGAAGGTTGTAAAAGTAGGACTATTAGGCAGTACCATATGGTTGATAAGACAGGCATGAGGGAATTCACAAAAATGAATTATGATCAATGCAAAATGGAAAATAAAAATAAAAACAGCCTATGGGATGGATTTAAAGCAATTGCTGAGAAGTGTGAAAACTAAGTGTGAGTACTGAGATAGAAACCTGTTCCAGGAAAGATATGCCAGAAATCATTAACAAGCAAGTGGAGCATATATTATGTGAGATTTACAGAAGGCATATTTAGTCAGCATTATGTAAAGATAGTTGGTATAAGGATAAAGACCAAGTAGAGGAAGTGACTAATAAGAGTAATGTACTGAAATTTACCTATAATAAATACAATTACAAAAATATACAAATGTTTAAAACTAGAAAAACAGCTGAAATTGTTAAGATTTCTTTGGATATTCTAGGGGCAATTGTTTGGGATATGGTACCATATCTAAAGTATTTACTTGTTTACTTTTCCATGTAGTAGACGAACATAAATGAGGAGTTGCTATAGTAGCCCCAGTGTACCAAGGGAAGTGTGATAAACATCAAGCAGATAATTACAGGCCAGTCAGCTTGACATGTGTGGCATGTATACTCTGGGAAAGTATTCTTTGTGATTATACATGTTTGCAAAATTACTGACTGTTTCATTTGTCAAGACACCTAAGGTAAAGCTCACTGTGGTGCAGTACATTCTAATATTATAATGGCTACAGAGTATTTATAAAATAAATTAATACACTCCAGTAATATAAGTTTGTAACATCAAATCAGTTCAATAATAATTTTGCTTACAATGTAGAATTTTGGAAAAATATAGCAGATATTTTAGATTCAGGATATCAAATGGACTGTATCACTACTGATCCATTGTAGGCTTTTGACAGGGTAGGTCATTGAAGATAACTGACAAAAATGAGGCGTATTGGTCCAGACAAAAGAGTGACTAAATTTTTACAACATAGAACTCAAAGAATTAGAGTAGGTGATTAAGAAGTGAGTTTAACAAGGCAGTATTATTGTACCTCCAGCTGCTTTTTTTACTTATAGAAAAGATATGAGTAAAGAACTGGAATCACAGTTAAAGTTTTCTTGCATGACATTTTTTGGTATAGAGTAATAAATAATATGCAGGACTGTGAGAACGGAAAAAAGACCTCAACTATGTTGTGAGATGGCAGAAGACAATTTGTGTGATGGTAAATGGGATGAAAAGTCAGGCTGAAAGTTTCATCAAGAGCAAACGTCCTCTCAGTTTTAATCACTGTATTGAAGGAGTGGAAGTTTTCATGGGGATCGCTGTAAGTATGTGGGTATTCATATAAAGAAAGATCTTTAATGACATACAGGTATGATCCCATAATTTCACTGTATGGGACCCTCATGAGGATTACTAGATTTGAGAACTGGAGAAGGAAAGGAAAACAGCACTATTTTTTCAGGGTGATTTCCAACAAAAGAATATAGTTACAAAAATATTGCAAATTTGGGGCTGAAAGACTTGGGAGGAAGATGTGCTGCTTGACTAAACGGTATGTTCTGAGCTGTCAACGGAGCAGAGGTGTTAGTAGTTGAATAAGGTTAAGAGTCATTTTTAAAGTACGGATGATCATAATATGAAAATAAATTTGTAATTCAAGAGGACAAATCGGGCCAAATATTCATTTATAGGAAGAGGAATTCGGGATTGGAATAATTTAAGAAGGATGATCTTCAATCAATATCCAACTTGTTTAAAATCTTTTAAGAATAGACTAGGTAAACAACTGATAGGGAACATGCCACCCGGTTGGCAGCCCTAAATGCAGATGAGTGGTGATTGACTGATTTAATCCTATCCCCCTAGTGGAATGGCTGATGGCAAAGAATATCTGGCACCTGAAAATTGGATCCCTCTGGTTAAGATAGGGGACCCTGACAGGGGAGTCTCCGATCCTCCAGGTTAGGGATTGTGTGAAGGGAGAATTACTCTCATAATCTTCTGAGAATGAATGCCAATGTATCTTAAAACTCTATGCTCACAAATAAAATATTTCTCTCCTTCTGCTATACTTGAGAACTTCTTTTGTATTTCTAGGTATGCAAGGCATCCCCATTTTGGCTGCTGAGCCTCGAGGCCTGCCTGAAGGGAAGATCCTTCCACAGTACCTGAAAGACCTGGGATATGCCACTCATGCCATTGGTAAGTGGCATTTGGGTTACCACACTGTGAACTACACACCAACATACCGCGGGTTCGACTCTCACTTGGGCTACTTCAACGGCTTTGTCAGCTATTATGACTACATCTTACAAGCACGTGTAAGTCAACCATCTGGTATTTCAACAATTGGCTTTATTGTAGCTCCTTATTCAAAATTATTTTCAGTGAGAAATATTGATGGTTTAGAATAAATTTGTCTATTCAGTGCTGTGCCCATAGCTTTCTCAATAAACATCTACATGCATACATTCTAAACGTATCGATTCATTTTTGGTCAGTCACATTCATGCTCAAGATTTCAACAGCGCTGTTGAAAACCTGAGGGTTATTAATGGCCTCAATGTTATTTTGGAGAGATCACCGAGTCATTCTAAATACAGTCCAGTTAAGAAAATGAGGGGGTTTCAAATCCTAATGGCCAAAACTTAAGTGATGCAGTAAATTATTTAGAAAGTATAACCTATATCAGGAATGAAATACAACATATAGATAGGGAATCAGTTCACAAAGGTCAGATACACAATACTAAGAAAGCACCAAAGACATCAATAAAAAGGTTAGTTGAACACTTTAGAGGATACTATCAAAATTTAAATGGACTTCGAAGCAAACTAACTGAACTTAAGAATTTCTTCATGTTTAGCTGACTACAATTTCATAGTATTAACTGAAACGAACTTAAATGATGAAATTAATGAGGAGGCATTCAGACTCAAAACATATTCAATTTTCAGATGTGATAGGTCTTCTTTAACGAGTATGAAGGCATCCCATGGGGGTGCAATGATCTGTATTAGCAAGAGGTTTAAACCCATTCTAATACCATGCATTAGCACAGTTGAACAGTTGTTTGTGTCCCTGACTTTTAACACCACAAAATTAATCATTGTTGCTGTATATATTCCACCCAGGTCTCCTGTTCAAAAATATTTCAAACATCGTTTTGCTATTGGAAAAATTATGTCAAATCTCAACAACCATTTATTGCTCCTTGTTGGTGACTACAATCTACCACATCTTAATTAGATAGTAAATGAAGAAACATTTTCTGGCCTTGTGTCAGTAGGTAACCACACGGTACTGTCCAGTTTAGTTATGCATGCATTTTCTTATCTCTGTTTAAATCAGTTTAATGCTATCCCAAATTTTCTGAATCACTTTCTTGATTTGGTTTTCAGTAACTCCAGTCCCATTGAAGTAAAATCTGGTAATGAAAGTATTGTCCCCCTAGATAGGCACCACCCAGCATTAGAGATTTCTGTGCCTATCTTTAAATGAGCTATACAATTCCCTACCCGCTGAAAATTTTTATTTTGACTTTTTAAATAGTGACTATGTTGTTGTTTGAGTCATCAGTCCGTAGACTGGTTTGATGCAGATCTCCATGCCACCCTATACTGTGCTAACCTTTTCATTTCTACGTAACTATTGCATCCTACATCTGCTCTAATCTGCTTGTCATATTCATACCTTGGTCTACCCTTACCATTCTTACCACCTACACTTCCTTCAAAAACCAACTGAACAAGTCCTGGGTGTCTTAAGATGTGTCCTATTATTCTATCTCTTCTTCTCGTCAAATTTAGCCAAATCGATCTCCTCTCACCAATTCGATTCAGTATCTCTTCATTCGTGATTCGATCTATCCATCTCACCTTCAGCATTCTTCTGTAACACCACATTTCAAAAGCTTTTATTCTCTTTCTTTCTGAGCTAGTTATCGTCCATGTTTCACTTCCATACAATGCCACGCTCCACACGAAAGTCTTCAAAAACATCTTTCTAATTCCGATATCAATGTTTGAAGTGAGCAAATTTCGTTTCTTAAGAAAGTTCTTCCTTGCTTGTGCTAGTCTGCATTTTATGTCCTCCTTACTTCTGCCATCATTAGTTATTTTACTACCCAAGTAACAATATTCATCTACTTCCTTTAAGACTTCATTTCCTAATCTAATATTTCCTACATCACCTGCCTTCGTTCGACTGCACTCCATTACTTTTGTTTTGAACTTATTTATTTTTATCTTGTACTCCTTACCCAAGACTTCATCCATACCATTCAGGAACTTCTCGAGATCTTCTACAGTCTCAGATAAAATAACAATATCATTGGCAAATCTCAAGGTTTTGATTTCCTCTCCTTGGACTGTGATCCCCTTTCCAAATTTCTCTTTGATTTCCTTTACTGCCTGTTCTATGTAAACATTGAAAAGGAGATGGGACAAACTGCAGCCTTGCCTCACTCCTTTCTGGATTGCTGCTTCTTTTTCAAAGCCCTCGATTCTGGACTAAATTATTACCTGTCACAGTTCAGCTGGAAGGTGATGTTTCAGAATGTATCGATAGATAAAGCAGTAGAAACCTTCTATTCAGTACTACATTATGGCATGGAATTACATCCCTATATGGAATTTTAAGACTCCCAAATTCCCAAAGTGGTATAATCATAAATTGAAGTCACTGATTATTGAAAAGAAGAAAGCACACAAGCGGTACAAATTATCAGGTCTCAATTATGATTATCAGCATTTCTCGTAATTAGGAAATGAATGCGAGTCTGAATCCTAATCTTGCTATACAAACTATGTCTCCAACTGTGAACAAAATATTTCTTCCAATCCACAGAAATTCTGGCAATATCTAAGTTCTGAAAGGTCATGTAATAATATCCCTTCGACAATGCATCTTAATGAAATAACAGTAGATACTGAAGAAAACAATGTCAATCTATTTGCTAAACACTTTTCATCTGTTTATTCTTCTTATCTGAATAGTAATAGTATGTCATATGATTATCCTTTCTCTGTCAATCTATCAGTTATAAACATTATTAAGGCAGAAATTTACAACAAACTGATATCTCTGGAATTAAAGAAAACTGTAGGACCTGATGGTGTTTCAACTTATCTGCTCAAGTACTGCTCATTTATTTTATGTGAAGCACTCTTTTTTATCTGATCAACTTATCATTAAACCAAGGTGTTTTCCCAGGAAAATGAAGAAAGGATTTATTAGTCCAGTTTTCAAAAACGATGATAAAACTGACATAAAACAGTAGAGACCAGTTACAATTTCTTCACATATTTCCAAAGTTTTTGACTGAATTATTCTTGACAAGATCACACCTCTCTTTAGAAACATCATTATTGATGAGCAACATGGATTCTTTTCAGGACAGTCAACCTGTAGCAATCTTCTTTGATTCTATCAGTTCCTCTTGGATGCAATAGAGAACCACTCTCAGGTGGTTTGCATTTATACAGACTTCTCAAAAGCTTTTGACTCCGTTTACCAAGATATCTTGCTGCAAAAACTAACAGGTCATGGAATTAATGGATGGGGCTCTCCTCTCCTGGTTTGAACCATATCTTAAAGTCCCATAAAGAGAGACTGCTAAAATAAGGAATAATTTTCTGCGCCTATTAATGTTACCAGTGGAGTTCCTCAAGGGTCTCACCTTGTACCCTTACTTTTTACTGTCTACATAAATGACATTAAACATACACTTAAGAGTTACAAATTGTTTTTGTTTGCTGACGATGCAAAAAATTTTATGCAAATTAATTGTCCTCTTGATTTTTAAAACTTCAAGAAGATTTACATCATCTGGAAGAGTACTGTATTCAAAATGGGTTGAAAATCATGAAAAATGTAAAATAATATAGTTTTTTTAAAACAAGAAGAAAATATCATTTCAGTACAAATTTTGTAATAACAACATTCTAACTCCTGTTTCACAAGTTAATGACCTTGGTGTTTTATTCAGTTATAACCCATCATTTAAGTAACATATTGAAAATATTTTTAAGAAATCATTACTAGAAAGCATTACTAGATATTCCAGAGAATTTTCAAACTCAGCTACCTATTGATTGCTGTATGTATCTATGGTATGCCCTATACTAGAATACTGCACACCTGTATGGAACCCTTCGCATCAGACCTCTATTCATAGATTAGATTCAGTACAACATAAATTTCTTCATTTATATTCATTTAGAGAGGATTCTCATATGAAAATGTTGATTATACAACCTTATAACAGTCATTAAATCTGCATAGTCTGTCACAATGCTGTGAATTCCTGAACACACTTTTCATTTTTAAATTGCTTCACTCCTTGGTGAACTGCCCACAACTCCTTGAAGAAATGAACCTACATGTACCAGACAAATGCATGAGGTTTAAGAATACATTGTCTACAAATTGGCGTAGAACTAACTATGCATTCAATGGGCCAATCAAATGAATGTCAAGATTTCTAAACAAAGTGGATATTGAGATATTTAACTGCTCATTTTCAAAATTTAGAAATCACATACATAATCTCCAGAAGTGACTATTGCTTACTTGTGATATAACCTGTGCATGTATCTGTACATCGTTTTCTTTTTATACTCCACTGACCTTTCTTTAGTGTGTTTTGTTTGGTTTATTTTTCTCTATTGTGTGTAAAATGGTATTATTATTATTATTATTATTATTATTATTATTATTATTATTATTATTATCATTATTATTATTATTAGTTGATGTATTAGTATGATGTTAAACCACTAACAAAAAAATGGAGGAGAGCATTTGCAACACCTCTTGCCATAAGGTACATGCTTATTTTCATAATTTTAATTGTAATATCATGTCATGTACAGAAAGTGAGGAATGTACTAGACTCGTTGCCATGCTGCAGAGCGGGGAGGAATTAGTCAATGGAAGACAGGCTTGTGGGACTACCAATGAGAGAAACTCACTGTAGCCTACTACTCATAATTTTGACCTTTCATTATACAGTTGAAGGGTTTAGTGTAATCTACAAAGCACAATTGGAGTTTTAATATTGAGTTCATAGGGTTTTTCAATGACTTTTCTTACATTCAGCACTGTGGCAATCAAGGTCAAGTGCAGGGCAATTTGAAATAATGTCAGTCAGAGAAAATAAGTGCAGTGCAGTTGCAACAATATAGATGGGGCCAGCAAAGAGCAAAACAATTGTGCTAGCAAATTGTTAAGGCCTGCAATAATGAAGCTCCTAGATGAAGGTGGACCAGGCTTCCAAAATGATCTGGAAGTGGGAACTGCTAGAATCTTCTGTAGCCCTTTATATGGAGCACAACTGGTGCACGCCAGTCGGCCTGGAGTTGTTCTTGAGTCCGTCAGTTACAAAAGAACATAAGCAGAAGGCCGTGAGTCCATAAAGAGTCATTCATCAGACATGTGTCTGTCAGACGGCTATGCGAATTTTCTTGTAAATTGTTCTGGAATGACACTGCACTGTGTAGAACCATGTGGAGAGCAGGAATTCAAAGTACTGATATTCAAGCCTGTGTTTGAGTGTGTGTTAGTATGTATTACAATCACTGGTAGAAACTGTGTCGAGTGAAACACTCAAACACAGGTGGACTTGGGATTAACTGCAAAAATAGTAGCTCAATAAATTTAGTGGATAGTAAAACATGCTACCTCTCTTTGTAGTAATTTTAGTTCTAAAGATCCCAATAACATGCTACAGTATTATTGTGCATGTTTTCTTGTACTTGGAATAAAACCAATAATAATAATAATAATAATAATAATAATAATAATAATAATAATCTTGAAGTAACGAACAATCCTCATGCAAATGCTGTTAGAAATCATAATGCCATCAATACTCTTTGTTTCTCAGAGTTACAAAGCAGTAATGATGACCATTCAAAGAGTGTTAAATCCGAGAGCTTCTTCGGCAGTGGTAATTTCATGCTTGACGTAGCTACCCACATAAAGGGAGGGGAGTTTCCTTATTCATAGAAGTAACATCCACCAACTTATAGGTGGTGAATTCCAATAAGCTGTCATCCTTGGAATGGAGAGACATACTTTAAATGATGGCAACAGTCACCCCAGTGCATACTCAACCTGGACATTCCATGAGCACAGGCCACTGCAGGAACTCCAGTGAGTATGAAACCCCACCACAGGCACACAGGAGCTACATTCAGCAGGGACTTACTCACACTAAGTGTTTTAACACTGTAAGGTTTTTGTTAGTGAGCAGTCTCAAAGGGAAAGGCCTTGAGGTACATGAAGAAGTCCATTGTATAGCAGAAAGTTGAACTAACCATAATATCGTTATAATTAACTATAACCAGAGGAAAACCAAATGAGAAATCATCGATCCTGTGATAAGGTTTGAAGACTCTTTTTCCCAGCCAGATGGCGATTAAGAAGAAAAAACGTATATATACCAGCCCACAATACTCTACTTCAGAGAGCCTACAATGGAAGCAATATCTGAGTAAGATGCAATAGGAACCATCCCCAGAAATTTTGTTGAAAGGAAGCAAACTTACAAGCTGGATACAAATTTATAAGATCAAAATGTTATCGCAATTATAAAACGTATATGGGAAGCATAGTCCCCAATTTTTTTCAAGCAAAAGAAACAGCACATCAGGTTTTAAATGTTCGCCTATTTAGTTTTGCTCTTTCTTTTCATTTCTGATTAAGTTTGCAGTAATAAAAGGAATAAAGTGAACAAGGTAAATAAACTGAATAAAGAAAATAAAGTGAATAAATTTAATAAAAATAAGTCATACAAATAGGTCATAACTAATAATATCTGTATTTAATAACAATAATAATAGGTATTAAGAAATATTAGGAGAACCGGCCTCAGGAAAATTTAACCTAAGATAAGCAGTCATAAATCAACTGTAAAAAGGCTCAGCGAGTAAACAAGCAAAGCCCTGCATTATCATTCAGTTACCTCGAACAGAGAACAAAAAGCAAGCTATAGCAAAATCAAACATAAATTTGGCACATCCACCTGAAATACAATAGTTAATCTCATCCCAAATTGATAGCCAACAAGAAAAATTACTCAAAAAAAGCAAAGATAAATTTAGATAAGGCTGAAAATAAAAGGAGCAAGGGATACAAAAATTATAAACATGAGAAATTCGACAACATCCTGCTGGGGCATGGTTGCCCAATTAAACAGAGGAGATAAGCCTATGCTAAGCTGCAACCAGTGAAAAGGAAAATTTAAATTCCAAAAATGCACAAGAAGGTTAAATTTAGAAGAATCAAGTTTCAGTGAATAAAAGAGTAAAGAGGACTTTGAGGGAAACACACCTAAATGCACTAATATTATTTCTATTACTACAGGTAGATAAGCATCATTTCTGATTAAATTAGACATGTTTGAAAAATTAATAGTTGGTTTGATAGAAGGGGATTTTGGCTCAGGAAAGGCCACTGAAGCTCAATATGTAGGGTTCCAGGAAGATATAGCAGATATTTTAGATTCAGGAGGTGAAATGGACTATAACATGATTAGCCTATGGAATTTGACAGGGTAGATCATAGGAGACTACTGGCAAAAAAAGAGTGCAATTGGAAAGACAAAAGAGGACTGAATGGGCGGCTATATTTCTAGGAAATAGAACTCAAAGAATTAGAGTAGGTGAAGCATAATCTGATCCTGTAAACCAGTAAGAGGGGAATTCCTCAAGGCAGTATTATCAGATTCTTTGTTTTCTTATATATATAAATGATATGAGTAACAAACTGGAATCAGGGAAAAGGCTTTTGGGGGATGATGTTTTACTGTATAGAGTAATAAACTACAAGATAGTGAGCAACTGCAAAAAGACCTCAACAGTGTTGTGAGATGGACAGCAGCCCATAGTATGACGATAAAAGGGTTAAAAGTTAGGTTGTGAATTTCACAAATAGGAAAAGATCTCTCATTTCTAATTACTGCTTTGATGGGGTGAATGTTCCTTATGCAGATCACTGTAAATACCTAGGTGTTAATAATTATAAGGAAAGACCTTCATTGGGGTTAACACATAAACAGGACTGTAAATAAAGGATACAGATCTCTGCACATGGTTATGAGGGTATATAGGGGTTGTAGTAAGGATGTAAAAGAGAGGGCATATAAATCTCTGGCAAGACCCCAACTAGAGTATGGTTTCACTGTATGGGACCCTCGATTTGATCTGGGTGATTTCTGACAAAAGAGTAGCTTTACGAAAATGTTGCAAAGTTCAGGCTGGGAAGAGTTGGGAGAAAGAAGACAGGCTGCTTGACTAAGTGGTATGTTCTGAGCTGTCAGTGGAGAGATGGCGTGGAATGACATTAGTAGATGAATAAGTCAGAGTGGTTTTTTTAGTAGGAAAGATCACAATATGAAGTTAAGGAACCGGGCGAGTTGGCCGTGCGCATAGAGGCGTGCGGCTGTGAGCTTGCATCCGGGAGATAGTAGGTTCGAATCCCACTATCGGCAGCCCTGAAAATGGTTTTCCGTGGTTTCCCATTTTCACACCAGGCAAATGCTGGGGCTGTACCTTAAGGCCATGGCCGCTTCCTTCCAACTCCTAGGCCTTTCCTATCCCATCGTCGCCATAAGACCTATCTGTGTCGGTGCGACGTAAAGCCCCTAGCAAAAAAAAAAAAAAAGAAAAAAAGAAGTTAAGGTTGGAATTCAAGAAGACAAATTGGGGAAAATATTTGTATATAGGAAGAGAAGATAGGGATTGTAATAATTTACCAAGGGAAATGTACAATGAATTTCCAAATTTTTTGTAATTATTTAAGAAGAGAGTAGGTAAACAACAGACAGGTAATCCGCCACCTGGACGACTGCCCTAAATGCAGACCAGGATTGATTGATTGATTGATTGATTGATTGATTGATTGATTGATTGATTGCAACTTATGGCCCAGTGAAGACAGTAAAAGGAAACTACCTCACTCCTAATTTCCCTAGTATATTCTTCAATGATATCTAGGCCATCAACAACGGCTGCTGGCAGGGCTAAGTACTCAACATACATATTACAGTAACCATGACACAAACCCCTCAGCCCCATAGATTCAGTGTCTACTGAAAATAACTTTATATTTCCATCTTCTGATTCCAAAGAATGACAATAAATATTGAATATAAGGGATACTGAATATAAGTCTAGGGGTAGTGCACCTCCATCTCATCTGGAAGCCACAGGTTCGATACAGGATTTTATATCCCAGTTGCACTGACACCAAATTTACTCTGGACAATATTTATACAACTAATGCTAAATTAAATTAAGATCTAGATAACTACTACATTTATTAAAAATGGAGATGAATATTAAGACTTAAAAAAAAGTAAAAATCAAGGTAGTATTACTGTAACAAAAGCTTAGCTAAGCAAAAAGAAAGGTCCATTATTAATATAGTCTTCTGTATTCCAGTCCAATATGAGTGGCTTCGATATGCGTAGGAACCTGACTACAGCTTGGGATCTGGCTGGTCGCTATGCTACCGACCTGTTCACTGACCATGCGATTGACATCATTAATCACCACAACCCTAAACAACCACTGTTCATCTTCTTGGCTCATCTTGCAGTGCATGCTGGAAATCCAGGGAAGCTGCTTGAAGCTCCACAGGAAGTTATTGATCGTTTCCGCTACATCAAAGAACCAAACCGTCGCACATACGCAGGTAAAAAAAATTTTTTAAAAACCCAAATTATATCATAAATATTTGAAATATACTTACACATATTGTGGAATATCTGAAAGCTAGGAGACTGTTGGAAGTTCACAGCTCACCACCAGGTTCTGGCCTGCCTAAGCCGTGCACCATTAGGGTACATAAGAGATGTTTTGCAAAATATTTCTTCTTCTTAGTATCAAGTTGGTGTATGTACAGGCAATTGCAGCTTAAAGTAAATTGCTTTCAAATACGGAAGTTCAACACGCCCCAGCATTTGTTGTGTTCTTTCAGATCTTTCACGAGAGGTGTACATGCAGTTTTCAACTAAACAATCAATGTTTAAACTAATTGTTGAGGAATGTACCCTGTACACGAGAAATGTACAGGTATGTACCTTTTAAGATTGAAATGAATAGTAAACACCCACAATAACAGAGAGAGAGAAAGAAAGAGATTATGTAGAAGGTGCATGTTGTAACGTATCAGATTTAGGTATGGTTGTGGAAATAAGCAGAAAATGAAGGAAGTAACTAGGAAATTGAATTCAGCAAAAAGGTCAGCTAAGGACAACATAATGGCAGACATAATTAGCACGCATATGAGTTTTAGTAAAAAATGGAATGGTATATTTACATACTTTAAGGCAGAAACAGGTTCCAGAAAGGACATTTCAGTAATTACAAATGACCAACCATCGTGCCACGCTGGTTTCCTCCTAACTCTTTTCACTTCTTTAATTTGATCCAAATTACTTGCTGGATTCTTTAGCTCTCTTCTAGCTTTAGCACTTTTCTTCATTTTTATCTCTGTCTTCAACAGTATATCTAATGGCCCTTTTTTTCAATTGATTCATCTGCAACTTCTTGAGATGTAAAATCACCTTTGATTGAACCGATACATGCACTAAACTCTTATTCCCCAATTTATGTTTGTCAAAGATTGCATTCAAGCCTTAAACTACCTTCCTATTTTTAGAGCCCCATAATTACTAACTTCCAGCTGGAGCACAGCCTATTACAATAAGCTGTTCACTTTATGGATCTAATTTCTTTCTTAAATATTTACGTACATGCTTAAAAGCAGTACTACCAAAACTCCTAAGATTACATAAATTGGGTTTTCTATATTCCCAAAGTTCACTAAGGATTTTATTACAGGATACAGTTGGGGTTCTATTCATTAAATAGGTGGAGCAATAAATTGCCTCTCCCCAAATTTCTTTAGGTAACTCAGATTCAGTCAACAGAGTTCTAGCCTTTTCTACTAAAATTCTTTCTGATTCAGGATTCAGAATCATATGAAACAGTGTACAAAGTGTGTTCAAAAAAAGACCGAACTTTGTAAATTGCGCGCAAACCGCAACATTGAGCAAGTTGTGACTGTGGCGGCGCCTAGCGGCAACTTCTGACAACAGACCGCTACTTTCCGCATTCCATTGCCTGCATTATCAGTTGAGTTAGAGCCTCTGAAGTGATTGCGTGTGTCACATGTTCGTCGAATTCTATAATGAAACAGCTTGAGGAACAACGCGTGTGCGTGAAGTTCTGCTTCAAAGTTGGGAAAACGTTTGTGGAAACATTTGAAATGTTATGATGTCGAAACCAAAAGGCAATCATCACAGTGAGTGGGGAAAGGTTCTCCTCGACCGAAAAAAGCACGAATGAGTCGTTCAAACATCAAGGTGATGCTGATTGTGTTTTTTGATTGGAAAGGCATTGTCCATCACGAGTTTGTACCCCGAGGCCAGACAGTGAACAAAGAACTGTACCAGAATGTTTTAATGCATTTGAGAGATGCTGTGCGCAGGAAGAGGCCTGAACTGTGGGAAAAAAATCCTGGATGTTGCACCATGACAATGCGCCAGCACATGCCTCTCTCTCAGTCCGCAGTTATCTGGCAAAACACCAAATTCCTGTTGTGCCCCATCCGCCCTATTCTCCCGACTTGGCTCCAGCAGACTTTTTCTTATTCCCCAAATTGAAAAACCACCTTGAAAGGACATCGTTTCCAAGACATTGAAGAGATCAAGGAGAATGCGACGAGGCAACTTCGCGCCATCAAAGAAAGTGCATTCCAGGAAGCATTCCAAAAGTGGAAGAAACGTTGGCAACACGCTGTTGATAGTGCAGGGGACTATTTTGAAGGGGACAGTCTGTGAAATGATGTAAGCTACATAATAAAGTTTTTCTAGCCACAGTTCGGTCTTCTTTTGAACACACCTCGTATACTATTTGTATTCCCTTGCAACAGCAAAAATTTCACACATTGTTACTAACATATTCCCTGATTTTTAAAAATTTACTAGAGAAGTGATTTGTTACATAATTATAATATTCACCAGGCGAGTTAGCCGTGCGGTTGGGAGCGTGCGGCTGTGACCTCGCATCCGGGAGATAGTGGGTTCGAATCCCACTGTTGGCAGCCCTGAAGATGGTTTCCCATTTTCACACCAGGCAAATGCTTGGGCTGTACCTTAATTAAGGCCAAGGCCGCTTCCTTCCAACTCCTAGGCCTTTCCCATCCCATCCCCGCCATAAGACCTATCTGCGTCGGTGCGATGTAAAACCACTAGCAAAATATATATATATATATAATATTCAATAAAGTTTTCATAGACTTCCCTGGGCTGAGTAATTCAGAGGGTTGAGATGCTGGCCTTCTGACCCCAACTTGGCAGGTTTGATCCTGGCTCAGTTCAGGCTCAAATACATCAGCCTTGTGTTGGTAAATTTATTGGCACATAAAAGAACTCCTGCGGAACAAAATAACAATTTCTCAAGGGAATGTTTATTTTTACAGTTAGCAAGCCTTAGGTTTTGAGGGTTGTTTTGTTTATGTATCACAGTTATCAATACTTCAGCTGGTTCCTTCTTCAATCGTAATCAACCTATCAGAATTTTGTAGATATTTTCTTTAGCCAATTAAAATTGGGGGTGTGTATTGGAATCCAACCTATCAGTAAAGAGTTCTGGAATCTTCCCCTTAAAAATACTATAAAAGCTGTGCACTTTAAGGCTGTATTGTCTGAGGAGGGTGAATTGACATGAACCAGGAGGCAGGGGCGCGGCCTGCGTTAGGAAGGCCCATTGACTCAAGGTAATTGCAAATTTTCATAGACATGTGATAGCTCCTTTGGATACCTTGAGGGGAAGGTTTCAACTTCTTTCATTTAATGTAAATTTCTAAATTTGGTGGTTTAAATATAGAATTTTCAGTAAGCCTGAGGACTCTGTTCTATTCCCTACTGGAAAATATGTCCTGTAAGGGAACAAAGATTGATTACCATCTATTGGTTGAGATGCTTCTGCTTCTCTGTCTGTATTTATCTACAATTTCATGGATGTTTAATTAATGTTACGAAATCTTATACTTTGTTTCTGTACTGGCAATCTCACACTTGATAGTTTATTATACTGTCGCCTAGTGTACCTTTGGCTTTTCTACCTCCTTGATTTTAAGTCTCTTAATGATATTTTTTCTTTGAACTTCAGAGAATAGCAAAAATGGAGTCCAGAAGTATAATGCAGGCCTTCTCACCATATTATAATATTTATAATAGATTCAAATGATGTTATGCTGGAGATTCACGCAGAATCTATCATTCTTTATCTTTATTTAACGTGGTAAGTTTGTGACTCTGTGTTCACTTTATCTTGATAAATTCTATGCCTTTTTTACTCGGCGTTATTGGTTGCACTTTGGTTACCGTTCAACTGAACATTATGCTTTGTAGGTGTTGCCATATTATTTCACCCTTTGCTTGAGTTTTTTCCTATTTTCAATGTCTTGCTACATTATATATGTTTTTCTTTCCTTAATGCCCCCCTATTTAAATGTATCGCTTCAATGTTGTTGCACAATACGGTCTATTCCAATATTTTGGTGTAATTGACATCTCCATTTATATGTGCCTGGTATTTTGGATCTCTTGTTGGGGATTTCATCAATGTTTTATGCTTGGGCCGTCTTAAGGTCTCTACGTCTGCTTTGTAAATGCCTACGTGGCATTTATCATCAAAGCTGTATTCTTGAGATGTTGTAGTGGTTATCTACATCATGATTTTGTATAGACCTATACCTAGTCTGGTAAATTGAACCAAACTACAGTATTATCCCAGTATTATTATATTGAGTGACTTTGCATTTTGGTGCATTTCTACATGGCATTTGAATCTGTTAGATGCCCGATTTTGTATGTTTGTCATGCGGTTGAGTGGTACATAAATGAAGGAGAAAGATTTATTTCACCCTTAGTTTTATTTTACTCTGGATTAATGTTTTATTTTACTGACCCATCCTTACATGCCATTTGTGTCTTGCCATTGTGTGACCTAGTGGTAACTTTATCCTTTTACTTTTGGGCTCTTTGGGAGATAGCCATTTTCTTTTTCTGCTTGAATCCTTACCTTTTTTCCTTTCATTTGACACTCGTCCACATGTGACACAGTTTTGCCCTGCTTTGTTTTCTTCTTTGCCTTAAGTCATTATTGAGGAGCTCCATTTTTATTCTGCAGGGTCTGTTCCTTCTCTGTGGTATGTCATATATGTTATTTTGGAATAATATCGAAAGATATCATCTCCGAGGTAACTGGGATGGTTATACCAATAGTTTTTCTCCCAATGAAAGAATGAGTGCGGGCCTTAGCCCATCTTTGGTACTGAAGTACGCAAATTTTATTATCTCATGAAGGTCGCTAGGAAGGCGATATGTTGACAACCTTCATATGCAATAATTTGTGAGTACTCTCCAAAAGAATTTATGATCTGTGTTTTGTTTTTTTCCTTTTTTATGAATTATTTATGTTTGTGGGTTACTGTAGTCACGTCCTAGTTCGTGAACCATGGGCAACGGCTGAGTGGCCTTGTAAGTGGTCCTGAGAGTCGGGATACCAGTTGCTATGGAATGGGAGTGGGCATCTCGGACATATTCTGAGTCCTGGCCCTCCTTGTGCACAGGCAGCTAGGACTATACAATCCACCGGTGGTCCATAACCCATTAGAGGAGAGATCCTCAGTTGGACTATGTGCAAGTAGGGTAGCATCCTGCTTCATGAATTTACCGAGATCAGAACATTTTAAGCAAGCCTCGGACCTATGGGAGTAATGGAGTCCCACTCCCATTTGACAGGCGAGGGACTCCTTGGAAACAACTTGGCGAACAAAATGGAATTTGATGAGGAGCTATCAATATTAATGGGGCTTATGGAAGAAAGAAAGTAGAACTGGCTGAGTCAGCAAAGAGGATGCATCTGGATGTGCTAGGAGTAAGTGATGTTCGGGTAAGGGGAGATAACGAGGAAGAGATAGGAGATTATAAAGTGTACTTGACGGATATTAGAAAGGGAAGAGCAGAGTCTGGGGCAGGGCTCTTTATCAGGAATACCATTGCACGCAACATAGTTTCTGTTAGGCATGTAAATGAGCGAATGATGTGGGTAGATTTGTTAGTTGGAGGAATTAGGACTAGAATTGTGTCCGTGTATTCACCATGTGAGGGTGCAGATGAGGATGAAGTTGACAAGTTTTATGAAGCATTGAGTGACATCGTGGTCAGGGTCAACAGCAAGGATAGAATAGTGCTAATGGGGGATTTCAATGCGAGACTTGGAAATAGAACTGAAGAATACGAAAGGGTGATTGGTAAATGTGGGGAAGATATGGAAGCTAATGGGAATGGGAAGCATTTGCTGGACTTCTGTGCTAGTATGGGTTTAGCTGTTACGAATACATTCTTCAAGCATAAGGCTATTCACCGCTACACATGGGAGGCTAGGGGTACCAGATCCATAATAGACTATATCTTAACAGACTTCAAATTCAGGAAATCTGTTAGGAAAGTACGAGTTTTCTGGGGATTTTTCGATGATACAGACCATTATCTGATCTGTAGTGAACTAAGTATCTCTAGGCCTAGGGTAGAGAAAGTGAAATCTGTCTGCAAACGAATAAGGGTAGAAAATCTCCAGGACGAGGAAATTAGACAGAAGTACATGGATATGATTAGTGAGAAGTTTCAAACAGTAGACAGTAAGCAGGTTCAGGATATAGAAAGTGAATGGTTGGAATACAGGAATGCTGTAGTAGAAACAGCAAGGGAATGCTTAGGAACAACTGTGTGTAAAGATGGGAAAAGGCGAACATCTTGGTGGAATGATGAAGTGAGAGCAGCTTGTAAACGTAAAAAGAAGGCTTATCAGAAATGGCTCCAAACAAGGGCTGAGGCAGACAGGGATTTGTATGTAGATGAAAGAAACAGAGCGAAACAAATAGTTGTTGAATACAAAAAGAAGTCATGGGAAGATTTTGGTTACAACCTGGAAAGTCTAGGTCAAGCAGCAGGGAAACCTTTCTGGACAATAATAAAGAATCTTAGGAAGGGAGGGAAAAAGGAAATGAACAGTGTTTTGAGTAATTCAGGTGAACTCATAATAGATCCCAGTGAATCACTGGAGAGCTGGAGGGAATATTTTGAACATCTTCTCAATGTAAAAGGAAATCATCCTGGTGGTGTTCTGAACAGCCAAGCTCATGGGGAGGAGGAAAATAATGTTGATGAAATTATGCTTGAGGAAGTGGAAAGGATGGTAAATAAATTCCATTGTCATAAAGCAGCAGGAATAGATGAAATTAGACCTGAAATGGTGAAGTAAAGTGGGAAGGCAGGGATGAAATGGCTTCATAGAGTAGTAAAATTAGCATGGAGTGTTGGTAAGACACCTTCAGATTGGGCAAAAGCAGTAATTGCACCTATCTATAAGCAAGGGAACAGGAAGGATTGCAACAACTATCGAGGTATCTCATTGATTAGTATACCAGGCAAAGTATTCACTGGCATCTTGGAAGGGAGGGTGCGGTCAGTCGTTGAGAGGAAGTTGAATGAAAACCAGTGTGGTTTCAGACCACAGAGGGGCTGTCAGGATCAGATTTTCGGTATGCGCCAGGTAATGCTACGAGAGGAATAGACAGTTGTGTTTATGTTTCATAGATCTAGAGAAAGCATATGACAGTGTACCGAGGGAAAAAATGTTCGCCATACTGGGAGACTATGGAATTAAAGGTAGATTATTAAAAGCAATCAAAGGCATTTATGTTGACAATTGGGCTTCAGTGAGAATTGATGGTAGAATGAGTTCTTGGTTCAGGGTACTTACGGGGGTTAGACAAGGCTGTAATCTTTCATCTTTGCTGTTCTTAGTGTACATGGATCATCTGCTGAAAGGTATAAAATGGAAAGGAGGGATTCAGTTAGGTGGAAATGTAGTAAGCAGTCTGACCTATGCTGGCGACTTGGTCTTAATGGCAGATTGTGCCGAAAGCCTGCAGTCTAATATCTTGGAACTTGAAAATAGGTGCAATGAGTATGGTATGAAAATTAGCCTCTCGAAGACTAAATTGATGTCAGCAGGTAAAAAATTCAACAGAATTGAATGTCAGATTGGTGATACAAAGCTAGAACAGGTCGACAATTTCAAGTATTTAGGTTGTGTTTTCTCCCAAGATGGCAATATGGTAAGTGAGATTGAATCAAGGTGTCGTAAAGCTAATGCAGTGAGCTCGCAGTTGCGATCAACAGTATTCTGTAAGAAGGAAGTGAGCTCCTAGACGAAACTATCTTTACATAGGTCTGTTTTCAGACCAACTTTGCTTTAGGTAGCGAAAGCTGGGTGGACTCAGGATATCTTATTCGTAAGTTAGAAGTAACAGACATGAAAGTAGCGAGAATGATTGCTGGT
Source organism: Anabrus simplex (assembly GCF_040414725.1). NCBI lineage: Eukaryota > Metazoa > Arthropoda > Insecta > Orthoptera > Tettigoniidae > Anabrus > Anabrus simplex. The sequence continues at coordinate 1,241,395,004 of NC_090265.1, read as the reverse complement.
ACAAACAGGTGGGAACAATGGCAGGAGGGTACTCGGAATGAGGAGATAAAGGCTAATTTAGGAATGAACTTGATGGATGAAGCTGTACGCATAAACCAGCTTCGGTGGTGAGGTCATGTGAGGCGAATGGAGGAGGATAGGTTACCTAGGAGAACAATGGACTCTGCTGTGGAGGGTAAGAGAACTAGAGGTAGACCAAGGCGACGATGGTTAGACTTGGTTTCTAACGATTTAAAGATAAGAGGCATAGAACTAACTGAGGCCACAATGCTAGTTGCAAATCGAGGATTATGGTGACATTTATTAAATTCACATAGGCTTGCAGACTGAACGCTGAAAGGCATAACAGTCTATAATGATAATGTATGTATGTATGTATGTATGTATGTATGTATGCATGTATGTATGTATATTTCTCTTTCATTTGAACCTTGGTTCCCACCCAACTTGGCATGGAGTGTCTAAAGTTCCAAATTTCTTAATACTTATTTGGCATTAATGTTTCCCATTTAGTCACCCCAGTCTAGTACATGCTTAGCCTCTGTATTTTTGGGCCATAAGCCCACTTAGGGTTTTAACTATTTCTATAAGGAGGGCAAGTGTTTTGCCTCCTAGCCTTTTGTTTATGACCAGTCGTGTTCAACCTTTTCTTTTTACACTAAGGCCACTTAGTATAGGCAATCATGCCCCTGTAAATACATTGGTGTTTTTCTGGGGTTAGTTCCCTTTGGGAACAGTAAAACATATAACTGTTTAACAGTAGATAAGCTCACATCAGGGCAAGGGTACGTAAATACTCTAACTGAGGACAACTGATAGGTATATTTGTAGTATTTGTATGCCATATGCTAAATAAATAAATAAATAAATAAGTACTATCGGCGTTCCCTTGAACCCCATATTCATCCGGCTATGCACCAGAAATATTAACTTTTTTTATGGGATATTCCACTTTGCATCCTGCACGACCAACATGTTGCCATGCAGCAGAAGCAGTGACTAATGTGTTGCACAGGTGATGTTGGGAAGTTTTGGAACATCCTCCATAATACCCTGCCATCAATCCTTGTGACTTTGATTTGTTCCCTCATTTGAAAGAACCTTTCTGAGGCATCAGGTTTCCTGATATTTCATCATTGCTGCAAGTAATAGGGCTCTCCATCACTGCAAACAACCAAGACCACCTCGCTGGTGCACATTTGAGAGGAGGTCTAGAACTTCACTGTTGATCATATTAAAGGGATATAGCAGAATTTTGCTGATGACTGCAATAAACTCTTGGTAATATCTGTGTTGCCACTATTTTATTTACAACCCTTGTATGAGGCACTGAGTGTCTGGCTCCTTGACTGAATGGCTCTGAGTTTGATTTCCAGCCAGTTTAAGGATTTTAACTGCATATATGGTCAATTCCTCTGGCTTGGGGACTGGGTGTTTGTGTTTGTCAATGCCCATATCACTACCAAAATATCACTTCCCGATAAATCACTTCCACTGCTGTCATCTATCAAACTAACTTCTGCACCCACACGAGAATGAAATGGCCTGGCTCTGCAACTGAGTAACCTCTAGCCTGGAAGCAAAAAATATCTGTGAAGTATCTGCTCTTGGTACTTTCCCTTTATAAGTGGCAAGAATTTTCTAGTTACGAGGGAGTATCCAAAAATAACCAGAATAGCATTGCTGTGAGAAAAGCTTGTGTAGTATGCATTTCTGCCACTAGGGGTGTATAGCACAACTCATTGCCAGTCCAGTGCTGCCTGTGTTGTCGACCTGGCTTGTTCTGTTCATCTGCAGAGATTGATTTTTGTAGCACTCTTTTAATTTCTTCTTGTTTCATTTTTTGTGATGGCAAATTTAAATGAACAACATGCAAACCTTTCATTGGGAAGTTTTAAGATGATTGCACAACAATGTTCATCAAAAAAGACCCGATTTGTGGCAGACAGGAGACTAGTTCGTCCACCATGACATTGCACCTGCAGACACAGCCAACTCTGTTAGAAAGTTTTTGGCTAAAAATGGCATGGTTCCGCTGCGCCACACCTGACCTGGCTCCGTGCAACTTTTTCTTATTTTCAAACATGAAAAGTGGCATGTAAGGACACTGATTTGACAACACTGAAGAGGTCAAGAAAAAAACGAGGGATGAGCTGTCAGCCATTTCTAAAGATGACTACAAAAAAGTTTTTGAACAGTGGAAGTAACAGTGGGACAAATGTATTAGTTGTAATGGAGATCATTTTGAAGGAGATAAGGTTGTTTTTTTTTTAATTTGAAAATATATAGCTTTTAAAAATAATTCCAGTTTTTTTTTTGGTAACCCCCCCACCATAGATATAGTTCACAAAGCATTCATCGATACATCAAAAGCTATATATATTCACTTTAGTTCTACTTATGAAACACAGATGGCTGCAAAGTATACAACTTCTCGATTCATAAGATGATAAAAATCCTGCAAAGTGGCAGTAATGCATGTGTAATAAATAGGTGCTCTAACTTCCGCTTTATCAACCATATATGGTATGTTAAACCAGCTAAATGAGTATAGTCCATCAGATGTACAATGTACATCAACCTTGCTTGAGTGGTTAAAAGTGGTTCTGACTCTGGTTTCATGTAATTTTAATTATTACTTACACAGTGTACCATATAGTATTATGTAGTTATATCAAGAACATGGCTACTGATTTTTATTTTGTTTGGAGGAAACACACTATATTGCCTAGGGGCACAGAAATGTGAAGTCCACCCCTGCTTGTGCATCATTTGGGTTACATACAGCCCCATGCTGTGCATTGTGTAACAATGTTTTTGTTGATGATAGTTTTTTTTTTTTTTTTTTCAATTACATAAATGCCATACTTTATTTAATTGAATAACTATTAGAAGTAGAATGATACATGATTTGAACATGATTTGAGGTACTGAACTATATTAAATACATGTTTAAGCCATGGTCTTTCAGCAGATGAAATTTCCAAAACAACGAACGATGAAATAGGACTAGAAAGCATAGTATGCTGTGAGTTGAGTAATTTTGAGGAGTAAGAGAGCTTGTAATTTTACAGGAATATTGATATGACAAAATACATCATTATAGACACCAGTGAGAGAAGGCCTATGATGACAATGGTGATTGTTGTTGTTGAACATGGGAGCTGGAGTTCTCCAGTTCTATGTGGAATCCAAACCACTGTGACATGACTTTTAATTTCAATACATTTCATGGAATTTGCAGTTTAGTGCAAAGACAACATAATCTATGCTTCCAGTGGACTAAAATAAACAACAGTGTACTTATTCTGAGATGATCTTCATGTGTAAAAGAAAGTAATTTGAAATCTATTCACCAGATATAATGTGTAACAAGGTAATTACATAACCCATTTCACTAATAATTTAATTAATAAAAAACATTACATAACTCATATTCAACAGAGAAATTTTAACGCTATACTCCAAATCAATAAACAGAGAATTATTTATTTACTTACTTAATCCATTTACCCTCCAGGATTGGTTTTTCAGCTGGACCTGGTGAGGGATCACACCTCCACAGCCCCAAGGGCAGTGTCCTGGAGTGTGAGACATTTGGTCAGGGATACAACTGGGGAGCAGGACCAGTACCTCGCCCAGGCAGCCTCACCTGCTATGCTGAACAGGAGCCTTGTTGGGGATGGGAAGATTGAAAGAGACAGGCAAGGAAGAGGGAAGGAAGTAGCCAAGGCATTAAGTTAGGAACCATTATTTTTGCCTGGAGGAGAAGTGGGAAACCACAGAAAATGACTTTGAGGATGGCTGAAGTGAGAATCGAATCTCACTCTACTTAGTTGACCTCCCAAGGCTGAGTGGACCCCGTTCCAGTCCTCGTACCACTTTTCAAATTTTGTGGCAGTACCAGGAATCGAACCCAGGCCTTCAGGGGTGGCAGCTAATCATACTAACTAGTACATCACAGAGTCAGACAATAAAGAGAGAATATAAAAGTTCAACATATACTGTATTTCTAAATAGCTGTCTAAATTATGATTTTAAATGGGTTATCTGTGATACCAGAGTGTGGTTTATGTCCTGAAACTAACAGGGTATAGTTCTAGAGTGAACAAAAGTGATGAAGGCATGAGTCCAATAAAAGTTATTGTAGTGGAGACAAGAAAATCAGAAAACTGCTGTCCGCCAGGTTGTACAACAACAGGAACCTTTGGCAGTTTTGATGTACCAGCACTGCAGCAGAGCTTGTAGTTCTAGAATTTGTCTCTTTAGCCATGTAAGAACCCACTACTCGATAGACACTATTATAGTCACCAGTGAGAAAGTGTAGATGACAATGGTGGTTGGGGTTTTTTTGCTGTTGTTGGTTGTGAGAGTAAATTAACTTTGAATTTTTCTCCCCTTATATTACAGCAATGGTGGCAAAACTGGATGAGTCAGTGGGGCGAGTAGTACGTGCCCTTCAGAAGCGTGGAATGCTGCAGGATTCTATCATTGTGTTTTTGGCAGACAATGGAGCACCAACTGTTGGCATTTATCCCAACTGGGGTTCTAACTACCCCTTTAGAGGCGTAAGTAACTAACTTACATAATAATAATAATAATAATAATAATAATAATAATAATAATAATAATAATAATAATAATAATAATAATAATCAGCAGTCAATAGTATGCATACATTATTGACCTGTAACCAGAAATTCACATCCTCAGAAGAAGCATGCTCCCTTCATTTGGTTTCAGCTAAGGCTGTTTGAAGTAAACCTTTTGATAGAAAGTACATTTTTAACTGATATTACAAGTATTTAATTTAGCCCCAAGACTAGTGACAAATAAATGTTTCAACCAATGAAGTTTAAAATTTAATGTTACTCATTGAGTGAAGTGAATAAAAACTAGTTGAAGCTAAGTCTTAAACATTTTTGAGATGTATCTCTGTTTCATGTAAATAAAAAGACTAGAATCTACTGCACCTAGATGTATCTTACTTTTTCCGGGCAGGCTAGATATATCTTCATATTGGTGTGAATAAAGAGTAGATTCTACTTATTTGGTCTAGATGTATCTTGATGTTTTTAAGACTGTGGTGGAACATGCTAAATTTTTCCTTGCTGCTTGTCAGTTCTTGTCATGGTGATGTTCACGCCAGTTAGACAAGAAAAAACATATTGTGATCGAAGAGATGTGGGCAAAGAACTGTTATGTTTCAACAGTGAAAATGCAGACTTTTGGCCAAAGGCATTTTTGGCAGAAACTGAAGAAATGCGAGTGGGAGTTCTACCTCCCAGAAAAATGGATGGAGATCTTCATTGTATAGATGATTCAGGTTTCGAGGGTGCAGTGGCAGAGGACCTTGGAGTTGATTGAACAGTATGTAAAACTGTTCATTTTGTTATGGATCGTGTTCTTGACAATGTTAAAATGCAAACTCGTGTCCTCATCCCGAGGTGGTGCAGCTCTTTTCAGGCACACCCCCATTGGAGGTGAGCTTGACAAAGCTAACAATTGGAGAGAATTTTCTTCCACAATGCAGGAAATTAATAATGCTTATGCTGGTAAACTCGTTTTCCTCTGCCAACCGCTGTAGGCACATTGAACTGCATGCACACAGAAATAAAGAAACCATTTGTGCACAACAATGAGTACATAAATCACAAAGGGTATGCCAGTTTCAATGTGCAAGCTACTGTCAATGCTGATGATGAATTTACAAGCATAAGCACAGGGTGGCCTCGTAGCCAATTAGGAAGATCATTTCTCAGTTCAACGGTAAAGCTTACTTGGAGATTCAGGCTATGGTATATTTCCATAGCTTCTCATTCCATTTAAGCCAGCAGAAAATGCTATTCAACATTGTTTCAATTTGACACATGCCAGAGAGAGAGGAAAATAGTGGAAAGAACTTTCAGTCAGTTAAAACAACGGCTTCCGATCCTTGGTAATTGTGTCTGAGTTTCCCTGGAAAGAATCCCCAAAGTAATTGTCACATGTGCCATGCTGCACAATATTGCTAAGCACTTGAATGGTCCATTTGAGTATGACTTGGAAGACAGAGAAGAAGCTGAGGACAAGAATGACGAAAGATTTCAAAGAATCTGTTGGGGGACAGCATGAGAAGAACGTGACTAAATTTCATGGTGAACAGAAGCGCCAGGACGTGTTAGATTTTATATAGTCTTTTGTAACTTAGTTATATTTTATATTTTGAAATACCTTAGTTCTTAGTAGTTAAATAAACAGAAGAAATAATATTAACTATTTATAAATAAATATTAATGAAAGTATGTTCTGATAATAACTTAAGAAGTGAATCTCCCTCGCTTAGGCAGCAGTACACAAGCCTCTCACCACTGGGTTCCATTGTTCAAATCCCGGTGATGGACAAAGCGGAGGCAGGACTTGTTTTTCTCTGGCTACTCCAGTTTTTCCTGTTATCTTTAATTCCAACAACACTCTCCAGTATCATTTAATTTCATCTGCCAATCATTAATCATTGCCCCAGAGAAGTCTGACACGCTTTGGCAGCTGGCACAATTCCTATCCTTGCCGCTAGATGGGGGCTTCATTCATTCCATTCCTGATCTGATCAAATGACTGGAAACAGGCTGTGGATTTTCATTTTCAATGCTGCAGTTGTGAATTTGAGTGTTGTATGTTATCCAGCCGTGTGTACTACTCAACTACTGGCTGTGCTGTACACCATCAGATGATAAGGGACAGAGGAGAGAGATAAGGGGAAGTGTTGTCGACAGGTTGTGACTTGATTTCCTTCACGTTGTACCATTACGTTATAGTCGAGGCGATCGTACGCACAGAAAAGTAGTGGACAAAATGGCGCGTGGCAGCTTCATGCAGCACAAACACATATGAATTATCACCAAGATGCAAGTTAATCTCAGTTAGAAGGCGGAGACTTATAAAAGACCATCAAAAAGGAGTTTCAAGTTGGAACAACTATTGTCTTGAAAAATAATTGAATTCAATTAATTCTTACTGCCTTGAGAAAGAAGATCACTTTTAAAAGGAAGTAATCTACTTGGAACCAAGAAGAGGTTGATTAACAAACAGAAAGAGAACTGTGAACTAAAAATATAAATATTGGTGAAGAATTCAATGATTCACAGCTAAAGACTCAGTCAAGACGTGGAGAAATGTACACATTCCAATTTAAAATATTGGAGAAAAGGAATATATGGACCGGTGCAAGATTGAAGAGAAAGGGCGAATTCTAGCACTATAAGTGGCTGAATATAATCAAGAATAACAGAAATAATAACTAGAAGCACTATTTAACATGAAGAAAAAGATCTATTTAATGAGAATAAGCCGCATTTGAATTCATATAAGGGTGCAATTTTGAGATATAAGAGAAAACACTAGCATTTATTCATATCTGTTAAAAGGCTTAAAATGAAAGAATTAGCTATTTATTCTGCCCATATAATATTGTTTTCTTCTTGCACGGACACCTGCAATATAATGAGAACCGCCTAAACAAGGATGAAGATTGCGCAGGCTACCATGACGAAAACCAATACTGCGATGCCCAGTAACCAGCTGTGACGTGTCCGGAGATGGAATCTAACTACACAGAGATGGCATAGCATACAAGCAGGAACCAGCAGTTGCCGCCGACGAGATGAGATAAGGGATAAGTTTCCGATATATATTAAAAATTAATAGTAGTTGTTGCAGTAAATTAAAAGCAGTGGAGTATTACCTATAAACGAATTATATGTGCCAAATTGTGAATGTCAGTGGTAGATCTTAAGCATTTAACCACGAGTGTGTGCCAATTTAAGTAGCAGATATACTCAAAATGAAATAATAGGTTATTGTCAACATATGTGAAGAGTGTATATCGATTTTAACGTACCAATCTATACGGAAAGTTTATTTAGCTATGAACTGGGGGAGATTAAGAGTAGTATACATGAATTGCAAAGTATAATCTAGTTTTTGAGTAAACCAAATTGACAGACATGGCCGTAATGACTTTATTATACAAAGAGATGGATTATATTGGGAATACGCGTTTATTAAGAAGAATATATCATTGAGGGAGTATCAAACCGTAACAAAGATGATATTTAAAGCAAGCGAAATGAGAATATGTATATTCAGAAGGATTAATAAGAAGAGGTACATGAGAAATGTGTAGTAATGAGAGTATTGAGATGTAATGTTTGTTTCATTGTAAGGTTAAATGAAGTTGTTGTTACGGATTCATGTGATAGATATTGGTAATGCATGATAAAAATAATGAAGGCTATGAGGTTAGGTCATGTTGAGGTGAACATAGAGTTACAGACCAGTTGCTTTAATCTCGATTGGTATTATAACGTGAAAGATTATGTATAGTTACTGAATTTCAGATACCTACTTATTGGTGTAGATGTAGGGACATTAAGAATTATCGCCCTACAATGTCTCCCAAAAAAAAAAAACAGTAGATTGAGGAATTAAATTATGTCAAAGTATTGGCACAGCGGTAGATGAAATGAGGTTATTCATCATTAATAGTAGCACATATATAAATGAGTGGCACAATTTCACAGTTAATATCGATAGATTGTTTTATGACTATATATATGATTTCCACTGTCATGATATAACAATGCCTAGTTAGTATTTGTAATTATAATAGTATTTTAGAGTGTGGTAACAGTTTAAAGCCACAATGAGGAAACTTGTTGATTATCTCATATCTTGTAAGGTGAATACGAAGCCCCAAATATGAAGAATCCTCCACAGGAATATTATGCAAAATATAGATAGGGAATCATTTCACAGAAGTCAGATACACAGTACTAAGAAAGCACCAAAGACTTCAATAAAAAGGTTAGTTGAACACTTTACAGGATACTATCAAAATGTAAATGGACTTCGAAGTAAACTAACTGAACTTAAAATTTCTTCATGTTTAGCTGACTATGACTTCATGGTATTAACCGAAACAAACTTAAATGATGAAATTAGTGATGTGGAACTCGGACTCGAAACGTATTCAATTTTCAGATGTGATAGGTCTTCTTTAACGAGTATGAAGGCATCCCATGGGGGGGTAATGATCTGCATTAGCAAGAGGTTTAAACCTACTCTGATACCGTGCGGTAACACAGTTGAACAGTTGTTTGTGTCCTTGACTTTTGACACCACAAAATTAATCATTGGTGCTGTATACATTCCACCAAAGTCTCCTGTCCAAAAATATTTTGAACATTGCAGTGCTGTTGAAAAAATTATGTCAAATCTCGACAACCATTTATTGCTCATTGTTGGTGACTACAATCTACCACATCTTAATTGGATAGTAAATGAAGAAACATCTCCTGGCCTTATGTCAGTAGGTAACCACACTATGCAGTCCAGTTTAGTTATAGACACTTTTTCTTATCTCTGTTTAAATCAGTTTAATGCTATCCCAAATTTTCTGAATCACTTTCTTGACTTGGTTTTCAGTAACTCCAGCTCCATTGACGTAAAATCTAGTAATGAAAGCATTGTCCCCCTCGATAGACACCACCCAGCTTTAGAGATTTCTTTACCTATAAATGAGCTATACAATTCCTTGCCTGCTGATAGTTTTTATTTTGACTTTTTAAATGGTGACTATAATGGACTAAATTATTATCTGTCACAGTTCAGCTGGAAGGTAATGTTTCAAAATGTATCAATTGATAAAGCAGTAGAAACCTTCTATTCAGTACTACATTATGGCATGGAACTTTACATCCCTATACGGAATTTTAAGACTCCCAAATTCCCAAAGTGGTTTAATCATAAATTGAAGTCACTGATTATTGAAAAGAAGAAAGCACATAAGCGATACAAAATCAGGTCTCAATAGTGATTATCAGCATTTCTCAAAATTAAGAAATGAATACAAGTGTGAATCTAAATCTTGCTATACAATGTATGTTTCCAACTGTGAACGAAGTATTACTTCCAATCCACAGAAATTCTGGCAATATCTAAGTTCTAAAAGGTCATGTAATAATATTCCTTCAACAATGCATCTTAATGAAGTTACAGTAGATACTGGAGAAAATATTGTCAATCTTTTTGCTAACCACTTTTCATCTGTTTATTCTTCTTATCAGAATAGTAGTAGTATGTCATATGATTATCCTTTCTCTGTCAATCTATCAGTTATAAACATTAGTAAGGTAGAAATTTACAACAAACTGATATCTCTGGAATTAAAGAAAACTGTAGGACCTGATGGTGTTTCAACTTACCTGCTCAAGTACTGCTCATTTATTTTATGTGAAGCACTCTTTTATCTGTTCAACTTATCATTAAACCAAGGTATTTTTCCAGTGGAATAGAAGAAAGGATTTGTTAGTCCAGTTTTAAAAAATGGTGATAAAACTGACATAAAACAATGTAGACCAGTTATAATTTCTTCTCATATTTCCAAAATATTTGACTCAATAATTCTTGAGAAAATCACACCTCTCTTTAGAAACATCATCATTGATGAGCAGCATAGATTCTTTTCAGGACGGTCAACCTGTAGCAATCTTCTTTTATTCTATCAGTTTCTCTTGGATGCAATAGAGAACCACTCCCAAGTGGACTGCATTTATACAGACTTCTCAAAAGCTTTTGACACTGTCGATCACGATATCTTGCTGCAAAAACTAACGGGCTACGGAATTAATGGGCCTCTCCTCTCATGGTTTGAATCATATCTTAAAAATCGCCTGCAGATTGTTAAAATAAGGAATCATTTTTCTGTGCCTATTATTGTTACCAGTGGAGTTCCTCAAGGGTCTCACCTTGCGCCCTTACTTTTTACTCTACATAAATGACATTAAAAATATACTTAAGAATTCTAAATTGCTTTTGTTTGCCGACGATGGAAAAATATTTATGCAAATTAATTGTCCACTTGATTGTTTAAAACTTCAAGAAGATTTACATCATCTGGAAAAGTACTGTATTCAAAATGGGTTGAAACTTAATCATGAGAAATGTAAAATAATATCGTTTTTTAAAAACAAGTATTTCCGTACAAATTTAGTAATAACAACATTCTAACTCCTGTTTCACAAGTTAATGACCTTGGTGTTTTATTCAGTTATAACCTATCATTTAATGAACATATTGAAAATATTTGTAAGAAAGCATTTCAAAGATTGGATTGCATTACTAGATATTCTAGGGAATTTTCAAACTTAGCTACCTATCGATTGCTATATGTATCTATGGTACGCCCTATACTAGAATACTGTACACCTGTTTGGAACCCTTTTCATCAGACCTCTATCCATAGATTAGATTCAGTACAACATAAATTTCTTTGTCTATATTCTTTTAGAGCAGGATTCTCATATGATAATGTTGATTATACATCCCTACAACAGTCCTTAAATCTGCATAGCCTGTCACAACGCCGTGAATTATTGGATACACTCTTCATTTTTAAATTGCTTCATTCCTTGGTGAATTGTCCACAACTCCTTGCAAAAATTAACGTACATGTACCAGACAGACGCACAAGGTTTAAGAATACATTGTCTACAAATTGGCATAGAACTAACTATGCATTCAATGGGCCAATTGAACGAATGTCAAGATCTCTAAACAAAGTGGATATTGTTATATTTGACTGCTCATTGTCAAAATTTAGAACTCATTTACATAATCTCCAGAATTGACTATTACTTTCCTGTGCTTACTTGTAATATAACCTGTGTATATATCTGTACATATGTTCTACTTATACTCCATTGAACTTTCTTTTTACTGTTTTGTATTACTTTTGTATTACTTTCCTGTGCTTACTTGTAATATATCCTGTGTATATATATATCTGTACATATTTTTTCTACTTATACTCCATTGAACTTTCTTTTTACTGTGTTTTTTTCTATACTTCTCTACTGTTATGTAAAATGGTATTTCCGTTAATAAAGTATTATTACATACCAACAAATATAAAGAAAATGACCTTATAAAAAAATAACTCCATGAACAATTATCAATTTTGTTAAGCAGTTCTGGAACATTAAATGTTGTTATTCATGTTATTGACAAGATAGAACTTTAGTTTTTCATCACTTGTACTGCATTATAAGTTAGAAAGGCGAAATGATGGATTTAATTAATTCAGTGAAGCAATAAATGGCAAATAATGAATGTAAGAATACAGAAGACCCTATTTCGACTATGTTGACAGAAAGAATCAATGTATATAAGATGGTTAATTATCATATACCCATTTTCTTTTCTCTACAAGAGATATTTCAATTTTATTTTATTTCATCCAAAGTTAGCATGCTAATAAATAAGTGTAAGGATTATTTCTGAGTTTTTATTCTGAAATATAGGTAATGATATGTAGCTGTAAGGTAACATAACTATTAATGAAAGGTGTTGTAAACAAGGTTGGGTTTACAAAAAAACACAACTTCTTTATTTGCTTCACATGTAAAATTACAATATTTACACTAACAAAACTGAAAGTTATCTTGAAGCAAAATGAACTATGAATTGGGAGAAAGAGTCTGTCTTTGTACACTATATACACGTTGGAGTATTCATGTTCACAACTATTTCGAAAAGATAGTCCTTGTGACATGAAAAGTTCTTGATAGTCGAAAACTATCAGAAGCACTGATGTAAATATCTCAGAGAGTCCTTCCTTGTTGAAGTGTCTGAGTTCATTAACGTAAGTTCAATGATTGAAGAGTTCCTACTTAGCGAAACTAAGTTGATAATGGGAGCTTGCATTAGCTAGGGAATGATAGTGGCATATAATGGTAAGACTGGACTTGGACAGCGGAACAGACAAGAGGAGCGGTGACCCGAGGTGAGACCTCTTACTGCCAGAAATTCAGTCCACCTGGCCGAAGCACATTTTCAAGAGGAGTAGCCTCCGTGCTCGACGTAGGGTGTATTCTGGAGCTGGACACCGGGGTCAGTGGGCGTCTGGACAGGCTAGGAGCTCCTTTATATAGCACACACGACGTTCCAGGCACGCGCACTGAGGGCTGCGCGCCGAGGCTCGAAGAATAACACACTGGCACGCGTGTAGCTGGCTGGCGGATCAAGAAGGGCGCGACGGACATACAACAAAAGGAATTATTGATGTGATACAATGAATGATGAAATGCATTGGTAGAGTTTGGGGGTTGAATAATATTTTAATGTACATGCTTTTACTCTTCAATGGAACCTGAGATAATATTATTATATTTTATGGACGATGTTAATATTTTACCCTGAGGAGCTGATGGGAACTTATACCAATCCTTTACTTGGATTAGGGGAAGGGTGTAACGTGGAAAGCAAGATGTATCTCACTTGTTTTCCGGGTAGAGAGGATACAACTACCTAGACTTAGCTCTTGTTTCTTCACCTCAAAATTAGTTGACTCTAAGTCTAGGCACTAGATTATACTAGGTATATTCTACCTTTTATTCACTTCACTTATTGTATTGTTTTCACCTGGACACTTCTGTTTTATTATTAATCAGTGTCATTTCGAATATTTTTCAATTTGATTTCTTCTTAGCCCTTGACGAGCTTGTTTCTGCTTCCCAGCCTCATCAACAAAAATGTAATTGATAAGAATAGAGCATATCTAGTTGAAGAAGGCAATTTATGAAGATACCCATTTGTGTTTTCATGTTTGTCTCCTTTTCTATTGCTCTCACTGCCAATGCTGACCTGTCCTTTTATTTTTCGTATTATGTTTTCCTATTCATAATCTGGTCATTTTTTAATACAGTAACAATAACAGGGTACTCTCAGTTTGAACTCAACAAAATATCACACCTTTACAATTTAATATGAAAAATTCTATGAACAGGTAAGCAAATATAAGCAAGTACTTGTGTTCTTAAGCACCAAACTGGCACGATTACTGTCATGCTTTTTTCTCCTTGTTTTTTATGTCAATCACCAGATATTGTCCTTTCTGAAACCATGAATCAATATAATCCATAGGTTTTAACAGTCTTGAAAAGCTTTTATTATAATTTTTCTTTCACCATTCAGTAATATCCTTAGCCTCATTGTTACTAATGTTAAGCAAGGTGATTTGATAACTGATGTAATTTCCTGCATTAATATCACACAGCATTGATACTGATCCTTCATAGTTTCTTATACTTTTCACTTTTTCGCTGCTTAGGAGGATGTAAACTTGCTTGATATTTTCTTAATCTTGAAGATTAATACTCATACAAAAAAAGGAAAGGAAGAAATGAAAAAGAAAATCTTGCTACCAAACACCACATTTGTGTATACACATAACTTAATATGCAAGATAGAGATTTCTTCTTTCTCAATGACTTTGGTCACATAGATGCCAGGTTCTGCTTTCACACCACAACAACCTTAATGTTGTTTTCTTATAACTCAACTGAATACTTTTATTAAACTTTCGTTATAATAGATTTCAAAAATCCACACAGAAAATAAGCATTACCGGTACTTAATGATACCGACATCCAACTTCAGGAAAAGGGCCATCAGAAGACAGCCAGCACTCATGGAAGCAGCACTCAGAATTATATTAACAGTATAGCCAACATACAACACTCAATTTCCTAATTTTTCATAACAGCACAAAATTTCTTCTGGTCTTAGTAATTTGTTTGACAACGATTTCAAAACTCTTCAAATGTACATTTTTCTCCAGTGAAGTTTCCAGATGTTTTAGGGGTATGTGTCCCTCAATGATTTAAAGTACTACATGTTCCTGTCTTTTTATATATGACTTTGTTTATCAATTGCCTGTCCCTTTCCATTACTCCCATTATGAATCTGGTATCCATACCATCCTGTGTATGTGAATGGCCAAATACTTAAAGAATGGATTAGTAAGTGTCATCCTCATACCAGAGAAGCACAAAAGTCTGATAAGCTCATTTTTAGTAGCTTCCTCATTTTTCCCATACTATCCTTCTCATATCCTAAAATTCTAGAGATATTTCCAATTCTTGTATTGAAATTATCCGTTAGCACTAATACCCTTTAGAATTAACCCTGACTACTATATCACTTAGAGCCCCATCCTCGCTTGTCCCTTCATATGTAAATACAGAGACAATTCTCAAACCAACCAAATCTATCCACATCACTTACAGACTCGTTTTCCTAATGAACAACCTCACTCCACATTCCATCCTTCCCTGCTTCAAATCCTATTAAGGACACCTAATAATTACCTATCTGTTCCTCCTTATCTCTCTTATTTGAATATAATTAATTCCTAACATATCCAGACTCACCCTCTTCACTGACTCAGCTAATTCTATTTTTTACAATTTGCTTTATGTCACACCGGCACAGATAGGTCCTATGGCGACGATGGGATGGGAAAGGGCTAGGAGTGGGAAGGAAGTGACCATGGCCTTAATTAAGGTACAGCCCCAGTATTTGCCTGGTGTGAAAATGGGAAACCATGGAATACCATCTTCAGGGTTGCCGACAGTGGGATTCAAACCCACTATCTCCTGAATGCAAGCTGATACCTCTGTGACCCAAACCGAGCATCCTCAGCTAGTTTTGCTTTCTTACTTCCATAATCTCCTTCGATATTCAGCTTTACTGAAATGAAACAATCCTTCCAAATATAAGATATATTCTTAGACAATTCACTGAATTCAGTTTTATTCTTTTAAGTTTTTTCTGAGAAATCCCTGGCCTCCAACATTCTCACAGGTCTGATGATGAAGATGATGATTGTTGTTTTAAGGAGACAAACATGAAGATCATTGGCAGCCTACAGGTTCAAACTTCACTAAAATCTTTATGAGCATGCCTGGTAATTTTCTATGAAATACGGCATTAGCCTTACTTACACAACCTCAATAAGAAATTGTTCATTTTAACAATTTAAGAACCTTTGATAAATGAAGTAATCCTGTCACAAGCACAAGGAGGGCCATAACTCGGAATATGGCCAAAATACCCTCTCATATTCCAATGATTCCAGTGTTTTTCTTGTCCTATTCAACAAATATCATGATGCCCCTTTCACCCAATCTGCAATACCAAGATGTTACATCTCCACTGGAGATGATAACTTAAGATCTTTGTAGTAACTATGATGTACTTCTACAAGGTAATTCTAGTTGGAGGCAAACTGGACTGAGAATATTTAAGAATCTTAGTTATTAAAACACTTCTTACTTTTATCAGAGAAAGGAAAAGAAAAGGAGATAGGACTAGAGTTCTACAGTACTTCAGCCATGATAGATAACAGTTGGAAAAAAGGAGTGCAAGAGCCAGAGACACGTTACAACAAGAACAGCAATCCATGGATTACACCACAAAATATGCAAGAACAAGAGAGTCCATGAACCGAACAAAGAATGCAAGTGTGTGCTATGTGGACAGAGCTGTGGAAAATATTATATAATAATACGTGCAAAGAGAACAAAATCTCTTACAGACTATAGCAAAAATTGAAACTGATGTTCCTTATTTACTGTATAATGCTCCACTTGAGCACACTTTTCTTGTTAATAAATTATTATCTTTATCAACATATTATTGCTGGTAAAAATGTGAGGCCTTGTAGTAATTTAGACATTTTCTAGAGTTTCAGTAAGTCCAAAAAAGTAGGTACCTTTTATTTTGGGAGATGTTACCAAAGAGCAATGTACAGGTAGCAGGTCTTGATATAATTTCTCACTCTAAGTCTCAGACCAACTTTAATGATCAATTTTACAGGTCAAGGAGACTCTGTGGGAAGGTGGTGTGCGAGGAGTAGCTCTCTTATGGTCTGCTAATCTTCAGAATGTTCCTAGAGTATCCAATCAACTGATGCACATCACTGACTGGCTACCAACTCTCTATTCAGCAGCAGGTAAATAAGAAGCACATAATACAAGACAATTAATTAACCATTCTTCTAATTGTTTAAGTGAACAAGTCTAATGCACTGTCATAGTGTGTCACATCATAATGATATAATAAAGTATTGATTAGGTGGACGGTACCCATTCTTTGTGATTGTGAATACCAAGTATCAATACGGACATGAAACTGATAGATTATAATCATAATGATAGAGGCGATTGCTATTTCAGGAGCAAGATATTCAGATTATCAGTCCCTTTTAATATTCATCAAAGGTGGAGGATAAAGAGATGTGATCACATGAGAACCTAGGGTATCAGATGAAGAAAATAAAGGATATAGAATAGGATATAGGATACAGAAATGAAAGAAAGCCTTGCAAAACTTCAGCTGTCAGGGACAGAAAGGGACAAGAGTTGAGAAGAACAATAACAGAAAGGAGCCTCGGACAAGTGGAAGCAATAATAATAGTTTTTGCCCTCAAAACGGTTCTTTAATATACCGTACCAAAAAATCTACTGATATACCGTATGTATCCCAAGTTTAAATGTGCAAACTCCAACTGACTGCATAAGGTTTCAATCCTACAAGCTTGAGCAAAAAGGATAAGAGCATAACCAACTACACTTTGAAGCAGGATTGAAAATGTCAGTCTCTGCCAGGCCCCTATAGTTAGTTGCCTGTATGGCACAAACTTGTGAGCCTCTGGAGACAATACCATACCACACCATATCATAACATATCAGGTACTGTATTAAAAAAACAACTATAAAGTTTATTTACCCATTTTTTGCTTTATCAGGATTTGCAAAAGTGTTCAACATTAAAAACTTCATATCTGGTCTGTATTGAAAGGAGATAACATTCAATAAAGGGAAATTTGATTGATCCACCTGTTTTCAATACATCATATGTTGTTGATATAATCACAACATTTTTTATTCAGTACCGGTTTCGGTGTCTATGGACACCATCATCAGCTGAAACAGGTTGCATGAACAAAGATATACAAGTATGTAGTACATATAATAGACCCTTAGTAATAAGTGACATTAATAGGATGAAGTAAAAATACAATGCTTACAGGAATGTAAACAAGTTATGTGCTTGTTGGTCAAAGTATAAAATGAAAAGGGAAGATTAAAACAAATATTTAAAGACTTGATCACTTTGGAATAGTTCAAAAGTCTCAAGCGTAGCACTGCTAAACACTAGGTGAAAATAAATCATGGACATCTAAAACCTGACATAGGATGCAGTCCTTTCACAGAGTATTGATAATAAAATAACATAGGTAGGTTTGATGGTGGCTTGTAACATCAACTCATAAAAAGAAGCCATCATTTAAGAGGTACTTAAAGAAGTAGATCATATTGCAGGCAAAGAGAAAGTGATAATGTGGCCAGAAATTTCTCGATCCGATTCTGAACCTGAAGTATGAAAAGAAAGTTAAGAGTTAAAATGAGATATTGGAAATAGGGCAAAACACTATAAAGTGTTCACGTAGTGTTTAGCAGTGCTACGCTTGAGATTTTTTAACCATTCCAAAGTGATCAAGTCTTTAAACATTTGTTAATATCTTCCCTTTCATTTTATACTTTGACCAACAAGCACATAACTTGTTTACATTCTTTTAAGTATTGTATTTTTACTTCACCCTATTAATATCACTTAGTACTAAGGGTCTATTATATGTACTTACATACTTGTACGGTATATCTTTGTTCATGCAACCTGTTTCAGCTGATGATGGTGTCCATAGACACCGAAACCGGTTGTTGTTGTTGTTGTTGTTTGAGTCATCAGTCCATAGACTGGTTTGATGCAGCCCTCCATGCCACCCTATCCTGTGCTAACCTTTTCATTTCTACGTAACTATTGCATCCTACATCTGCTCTAATCTGTTTGTCATATTCATACCTTGGTCTACCCCTACCGTTCTTGCCACCTACACTTCCTTCAAAAACCAACTGAACAAGTGCTGGGTGTCTTAAGATGTGTCCTATCATTCTATCCCTTCTTCTCTTCAAATTTAGCCAAATCGATCTCATCTCACCAATTCGATTCAGTATCTCTTCATTCGTGATTCGATCTATCCATCTCACCTTCAGCATTCTTCTGTAACACCACATTTCAAAAGCTTCTATTCTCTTCCTTTCTTAGCTAGTTATCGTCCATGTTTCACTTCCATACAATGCCACGCTCCACACAAAAGTCTTCAAAAACATCTTTCTAACTCCGATATCAATGTTTGAAGTGAGCAAATTTCTTTTCATAAGAAAGCTCTTCCTTGCTTGTGCTAGTCTGCATTTTATGTCCTCCTTACTTCTGCCATCGTTGGTTATTTTACTACCCAAGTAACAATATTCATCTACTTCCTTTAAGACTAACAGCATGCTTGTCTGCCATGTTTGCTGTTTATCTTCATAATTCACTAATGTGTTAGTAGATGTCACTTCAAAAAAACTTGAGAAACAAAGACAAAGCATAGAAGTCTCTAGCAAGATAGAGAATTCCTCTATTCACTAATAATTCTTGGTGCTATAAGCTAATGAATTTGATGTACAGTATACTGTACACCGGGACTGAAAGGGTTAAAATCAAGCATCACTTATCCTGAACATAAAACAAAACAAGTGAGGAAATATTGCCATCAATAAAATGATATTTTATTTTATTTATTTTTTAACACAACTGCCTGAATGTTGAGAACTGATGGACATTATCCAGAGGGATATCAAGTGTTTTCTGTATTTTAGGTGGTAATGGTCAAAGTTTGGAAAAGAAAATGGACGGCCTGGACTTATGGAGCAACCTAGTTTACAATAGGACATCTCGTAGAAATTCTGTGTTACTCAACATTGACGAAAGGACCAAAAATTCTGCAATACGGCTCCGCCATTGGAAACTCATAATAGGTAAGAAAATTCTTTGCAGTATTCAAGCCTAAGAATCTTCCTTTATTGTGTGATTGTATTTCATCTTTTCAGTATAGTGTTAATGAATGTCGGAGTTATCCCAGCAGAGGTATTGGTGAGTAATTGGTATAAGTCACTTCACTTGAATAGCAATAGTACATATAAGTTACAGGGTTTGTTTAGAAGAGTTATCAGGAGTTACATTGAGGGAAACAGGGTGGAGTAGGAAGTGGTGATGACAGTATAGCAAGCATGAAGTCAAGTAAGGATGACATAAAATTGTTAAACTGTAGAGGTATTGTAATAGAATTAAGTAATTTGATAGATATATACACACCAGACATTATAATATGAATTGAATGATAGCTGAGAAGTGATATTATGGATGTGGAAATTTTCTTGCAGAACTGGAGTGTTTATCATAGAGACAGGTTAGGAATGATAGGAGGAGGAGTACCTATACTGGTGAAAGAAGAATTTGTAAGCTACGAAAAAGTTGAGGAGGAGAAACATGAAATTCTAGGTATAATATTATCTCTAAAGATAATAGGCAACTTGATGATTTAGGGGTGTACAGACATGGCAAGGCTGAAGCTGACACAGATGCAGAAGTATTTGATAAGATAATCAGCTATGTGGAGGGGAATGACACAGAAAGGTATGTTATTGGAGCTGGTGATCTGAACTTACAAAATGTTAACTGAGAAAGGAATGTAAATGGCAGAAAGCATTCATTTTTTCACTTTTCTTCATATTAGAAATCTTTCCCATCAAAGTCCAGCCTAACAATGTCTCTACTGCAATTAAACCACACGATAACAATTCCCTTCTTCCTGTTAGAACGTCTGCCCCAATAAGTATATACAGTAGGCCTCAAACTTGCCTCATTATTGGTGATATATTCAATTTCTTCAGCTCGTTCATCCATATCCCTTCCATAACATGTGAAATGTCTCTACAGATCACTTCTTGGGCTAAAGTTTCAAAATTACACCAAAATTCTCCGTTCAGGTCCCCTACATGCACCCTGTAAACTTCATGTTCATTCCATTGTGTTGTCACACCAGCAAAAAGAGAATGTGAGATGGTTTCCTTTCGCAGTGAATTGTAACTCATTTTTAAAGCCATCTTTTGCAAAATGTATGACTTTTGTTTTAGGCGCACTGACACAGATAGGTCTTATAGTGATGAAGGGATAGGAAAGGCTCAAACCTACTATCTCCCGGATGCAAGCTCACAGATGCATCTTGCCCAGTATTCAGTCTTTCTGTCACATCTAATATTTACGTGAAAAGTTTGTAACAACATCTTAGGCAAAGTGGAAATATTTACCAACGTGTCTTCCTGAGTTGCATTTTCTTCGCTGTTGCTAGCCTGTGCCTATAAAAGTTAACAGAGCCAACTGTGAACACATCTTAACTTTCAGTGTATCACTCCATTATGAAATATTTACTAATTATTAATTCACATAATTATTATATGCTTTAGGATGAGCCTAAATTATTCCATATTTTAACATTCTCATCATCATTATTATTATTATTATTATTATTATTATTATTATTTTAATTACTTGCCATGCTTTCTTATTAAAGGAAAATCAAAATGAATTCTACCTCATGGTTGACACAAAGAAATGTGTCTACCTGAGCGACCTTACACACTCAAACCATCCAAAATAATCCAAATATGGCTTCTACACTTAAATAAATCACATCACTCTAACGTAAGGGCTTCAGATTATTAGGTTACATTATTTTTATTTCAATGCTGAATCAAGAAAATACGCATCCTTGAAGACATACTGGTGTTGACTGCGACTACAGATTATGCACATGATGAAAATACAGTACCAAATTCTACATCAAACTACAAGAGAAATGTTGAAATAAAAAGACATATTCAAATCAAATCCCATTCATTCTATTATAGGCTACTACAAGCTACAGTAAAAGAAGACAAGAATTACAGAATGGAGAGCATTAGCTCCCAAAAAATAAAATGTAAGTACTATTTATGGTAGGTGTCTTCATTCAGCCTGTGGCCTCCTCTGTTCCTTCATACTGTCCCATCATCAGGCTAGAGTGTAGTGGTGATTTAGTTGGACATTTCCACTTCACAGGTGCAGGCACATTCTATGGTTTCACCACAAATCTCTCGTTGGAAATTCATGTTGCAACAGTATCAGCAGATGTAGGCAAAGTTCTCCTTTCAATCTGAAACTGAAAAGAAGCTGAGTTTTAGTTCCAGCTACCTATGGCTCAGATTTTACCAGCAGAACAGCTATTTAACTTGGCTATCATCACCAGAGAAGCAAAGTGCATTGAGAGCCTTCCCACACGTCATCTCACCCATACACATAATGTAGTAAGCAGAAGTAGCTTCTGATTGGCTACTCAAACATTGCGACACCGAGCAAGATAGACGTGCGGTTAGGGGCGTGTGGCTGTGAGCTGCATCCGGGAAATAGTGGGTTTGAATCCCACTGTCGGCTGCCCTGAAGATTTTTTTTCCATGGTTTCCCATTTTTACACCAGGCAAATGCTGGGGCTGTACCTTAATTAAAACCATGGCCACTTCCTTCCACCTCCTAGGCCTTTCCTATTCCATCGTTGCCATAAGACCTACCTGTGTCGGTGCGACGTAAAGCCACTAGCTAAAAAAGAACATCGTAGAGAACGATCCAGAAAGTATGTAATTGCTTTGATGATAAATGCAATAGATCTTAAAAAACTCACAAATGGTTTCTTCTCTCATGACACCACAGTAGCTGTAGGTTTCCAGTTATTTCAAACACATGCCAATAAAAGAACAGAATAAAACAGGTGTTAAATGACCTTGCCACTGGAGACTAGCCTAAGTTCAACTTGGTCCAAAGCACTCCCATCACTTGCAGATCAGATGTGATCACTTGTCCCATCATAATACTAGGATGGGGACCATACATACATACTGTAGCAGATTTTCAGGGGGTCCTTAAAACATAAATCACTACACAAAGAGGTATTGTGTTTTACTATCCACTAAATTTATTGAACTAGTATTTTCAGTTAATTTACACATTCACTCGCACTTTAGTTTTCCACTCAACACAGTTTTTTCTCATGAACATGATCAAATATACTCCACAACAGCACATCAAACTTCTTTTCTCCACACAGCTGCTCACAGGGCAGTGTTATTCCACAACAGTTCACTCAAGATTGGCTGGAATGCACCAGTTGCACTCATATATAGGCCTGCTGAAGATTCTAGTAGTTTCCACTTCCACATCATTTGGGTGCCTGGTGCATTCTTAATCAGCTTCCAAACTTCTTCTGGGAGCTTCTTTATCATGAAGCTACCTATTGTTTTGCTTGCTGCTGGCCCTGTCCTCATTGTTGCTGCTGATATTACTGCCGGTTGCCCCATACTCTTCCTTCATTGTCACAATACATACATACATACATACATACATACAGACACAGGGAAAAAGGGAATGTACCACAATTTCTCAGGATAGCAGAGAGGGATATATACAAGGCAAATATGAGATATATTTTTATGTTTTAGACAAACTATAGGAATTGTGATACCAAAACAAACCCCATGGCCAAACGTCCGTGATCTGCCAAGTGACTGCTGCTCATTCAAAAGGCCTGCAAATTACAAGGTGTCATATGATCAGCCATTATTCTTGGCTTTCTACAGTAGATGCGAGCTGCTATCTCACAATATGGTAGCTCCTCAATCATAGTCATATAGGCTAAGTGGATCGCAAACCAGCTCTCAGATCTAGGTAAAAATCCCTGACCTGATCAGGAATTGAACCCAGGGCCTCCAGATAAGATGTTAGCTTGTTACCACTACACCAGGGTGAGAAATAAGAAAGAAGTGGTGGGGAGGAGAAGCAACATAGGGCTTAACTACTAGTGTTTTTTTTTTTTTTTTCAAGCATTATCCAGTGGGGGGGAGAGGGTATAAAATTCCCCTGTAATTTAACTAATCCCTCCCCGAGAAAAATGTAAATTTTAGATCTTTATGTTTGAATTTTGTTGTTATAACGAGAATGATAAACAATAAAACGGTATTCCAATCATCTGAGAAGTTTATGAGAGACTGTCGTTTTCTTAATAAAGACCATACGAAGCACGATTTGTCCTGATTTATTGCTTTATTAGTGAAACCTTCCTCTACCAGGTTTAAGCGTTGACTGAACAAATTTGTCGGTTTGTACACTGCTTAAGTGAACATTGTCCTATTGATACCTATCGGAAATACACCCTCTCCAAGAAGTACATGAGTGGTGTAAGCTCCACCTACTTAGAGCAATGACAACGGAGGAGAGCTTCAAGTAATTTACGTTTTCGCCCGGGTTTCAGATGGACTTGTCAGAGTGAAACAGGTGCGGAATTTTTATTTTATAATGAAAGGATCCCCCCCGGACAATTTTAGTGGGGGGGGGGGAACCTTTGAGATAAAATCGTCGGTGGGGGGAAAATCCCTCCCTTTCCCCCTGCGATTTCGCACCCTGCACTACACTGCAGGGGGGCATAGGTTCTGTGATGGTACATCGTAAAATACAAAACTTTATGCAAGATAATACAGTAGGTAAGAGCAAGCACCTACCATGGCTTGGTTCTGTATGCTGTGAGTCACTTCAGTTGCAGGGGTAAGCAGCCTATTGTGAAAAATGCAACATACCTGGATGAAGATGAGAGTAGTAGAGTGAATCACTTGCACATGAACTGATTAGGTAATGTGATATTTACAAACACTCGCCATGTGTTATATACACAGACATCAGTGCCAAGGCTGGTTATCTGGTAGTCACCCATGTGCAGTGACTACAGCGGTGGCAGAAATAACAGGAATAACAATGACATAAAGTCAATTTTTTTAAATGCTACAAGGAAAATTGTGAACATTTTCAGTAAGTTAATTTGCAGATTAAAACCATGACCATTATGATTTATCAAAAATAAGCCTACTTTCTTCTTCATATTTCAGAACTACAAAATCATGGGCTTTTCCAAAAAATACTTGGCAGAAAAAGTAAGAACACTGTCACATGAAAAACATAAATAAATTTGACCACAACTGTTTCATTTGTTTCAAGTCAATATTTGGTAGCATTTCCCTTGTGTTTTAGCACTTCTCTGCACCTTTGATTCATGGAATCCACCAAATGCTCACATAATACCTTTGGAATATTATTCCAAGCTTTCTGGACATCTTGGCACAACTGATTTTTATTTCGTAACTTTTCCATCGGTATAAATTTTTCTCACTTCCCCCATAGATTTTCAATGAGGTTTAAGTCAGGCAACTGTGCCGGTCAAGGCATAACGGACACCTGGTTGTCTTCAAAACCATTTCTTTACCAATTTCAAGAAGTGCTTTGGTTCATTATCCTGCTAAAAAAAACCAATTGGCTGGCTTGTTTTCCCTCGCATATGGTACCATGGTACCATTTAGAATGTCTCTATAACTTTATTTCATCATCACATTTTTAATCCAAAATATGGAGCTTAGTCCATTATAAGATAAGCATCCCCAAATTATGATGTTTACTCCTCCAAATTTAATTGTCTTCTTTGTATATCTGAGATCATATTCAGCATTTTTAGGCCCTCTCATGTACATTTTCCCATAGGATCCAAATAAATTGAGCTTAGATTCATCACTCCGATTATCAATCAATCAATACTGATCTGCATTTAGGGCAGTCGTCCAGGTGGCAGATTCCCTATCTGTTGCTTTCCTAGCCTTTTCCGAAATGATTTCAAAGAAATTGGAAAATTATTGAACATCTCCCTTGGTAAGTTATTCCAATCCCTAACTCCCCTTCCTATAAATGAATATTTGCCCCAGTTTGTCCTCTTGAATTCCAACTTTATCTTCATATTGTGATCTTTCCTACTTTTATAAACGCCATTCAAACTTATTCGTCTACTAATGTCATTCCACGCCATCTCTCCGCTGACAGCTAGGAACATACCACTTAGTCGAGCAGCTCTTCTTCTTTCTCTCAATTCTTCCCAACCCAAACATTGCAACATTTTTGTAACGCTACTCTTTTGTCGGAAATCACTCAGAACAAATCGAGCTGCTTTTCTTTGGATTTTTTCCAGTTCTTGAATCAGGTAATCCTGGTGAGGGTCCCATACACTGGAACCATACTCTAGTTGGGGTCTTACCAGAGACTTATATGCCCTCTCCTTTACATCCTTACTACAACCCCTAAACACCCTCATAACCATGTGCAGAGATCGGTACCCTTTATTTACAATCCCATTTATGTGATTACCCCAATGAAGATCTTTCCTTATATTAACACCTAGATACTTACAATGATCCCCAAAAGGAACTTTCACCCCATCAACGCAGTAATTAAAACTGAGAGGACTTTTCCTATTTGTGAAACTCACAACCTGACTTTGAACCCCGTTTATCAACATACCATTGCCTGCTGTCCATCTCACAACATTTTCGAGGTCACGTTGCAGTTGCTCACAATCTTGTAACTTATTTATCACTCTATAGAGAATAACATCATCCGCAAAATGCCTTACCTCCGATTCCACTCCTTTACTCATATCATTTATATATATAAGAAAACATAAAGGTCCGATAACACTGCCCTGAGGAGCTCCCCTCTCAACTATTACAGGGTCAGACAAAACTTCACCTACTCTAACTCTCTGAGATCTATTTTCTAGAAATATAGCAACCCATTCAGTCACTCTTTTGTCTAGTCCAACTGCACTCATTTTTGCCAGTAGTCTCCCATGATCCACCCTATCAAATGCTTTAGACAGGTCAATCGCGATACAGTCCATTTGACCTCCAGAATCCAAGATATCTGCTATATCTTGCTGGAATCCTACAAGTTGAGCTTCAGTGGAATAATCTTTCCTAAAACCGAATTGCCTTCTATCGAACCAGTTATTAATTTCACAAACATGTCTAATATAATCAGAAAGAATGCCTTCCCAAAGCTTACATACAATGCATGTCAAACTTACTGGCCTGTAATTTTCAGCTTTATGTCTATCACCCTTTCCTTTATACACAGGGGCTACTATAGCAACTCTCCATTCATCTGGTATAGCTCCTCCGACCAAACAATAATCAAATAAGTACTTCAGATATGGTACTATATCCCAACCTATTGTCTTTAGTATATCCCCAGAAATCTGATCAATTCCAGCTGCTTTTCTAGTTTTCAACTTTTGTATCTTATTGTGAATGTCATTGTTATCATATGTAAATTTTATTACTTCTTTGGCCTTAGTCTCCTCCTCTATCTCGACATTATCCTTGAAACCAACAATCTTTACATACTGCTGACTGAATATTTATGCCTTTTGAAGATCTTCACATACACACTCCCCTTGTTCATTAATTATTCCTGGAATGTCCTTCTTGGAACCTGTTTCTGCCTTAAAATACCTATACATACCCTTCCATTTTTCACTAAAATTTGTATGACTGCCAATTATGCTTGCCATCATGTTATCCTTAGCTGCCTTCTTTGCTAGATTCAATTTTTTAGTAAGTTCCTTCAATTTCTCCTTACTTCCACAGCCATTTCTAACTCTATTTCTTTCCAGTCTGCACCTCCTTCTTAGTCTCTTTATTGACTGTGTTATGTCACCACTGTATGCATTTGCATATACTCACCATGTGTGCAACATGAAACAAAACAGAAAACATTGATGTTTGTCCTTCTGAATTATAACAAGACATTGACAGCTGTACCACATTGTAGCATATTAAAATACACTTCCTATATACCCCTTGAAGGATATAATGTATACTACACAAAGATTTCATGACAATAATGCAAAGAGGAAATCAACTGGTAAAATAACTACACTACATTATTATTCTATTTAGGGCCTGTACTACGACAGCTGAATAAAAGTGCAGCTTAAATTTATTTGGCAGTTTGCACATTTATCTTAAAGTTCAGTGGAAAACACATACTACAACCTTTGTTTATGTGCAATCTGGGAGAATATACCCTAGTTTAGCTATGCCAAATTTGGAGAGGCAGTTAACACTCCTAAGATATATCCTAATTATGAAATACTAGGATTAAGATACCGGTACTATGTAGCTACACTAAATACATATAGGTATATACAGGTTGTTGTTATTTATTATTATTATTATTATTATTATTATTATTATTATTATTATTATTATTATTATTATTATTATTATTATTTCAAACAGAAAATGTAAGCAGGAAGCTGTCTAATAATAATGCTACAATTTTAAACTGCAGTTAAACTTATCCTAATTACAACAACAGAATTCTATTAAGAGCTAAATTTCTAAGGGAGATTTTTCCCCTACTACAAAAATATTTCCAAATTATAAAATAAGCATGCTAGTTTCTAATAAAATAACTACACTACAATTATTCTAAACTGCGCTTAGGCATATCCTAATTACAATCGGTTATTACTACGCATAAGCCAAAATGAAGATTGCAATTGAAACACAAGGAATAGACAACAAAACTAAGTATGTAGACTGATTATCATAATTATTATGACCTTTTTACCCTACTATGCTCCAATAGAAATGAAAATTACTGTTTAATTAAATGCTGAAATATTAAAAGAATTACACACAGATAATGCAAGAATAGAGCAGGCAAGGTACTATATAATAAAATAACTACGCTACAATTTTTAACTGCACATAGATGTGTCCTAAATCCTCTTGCACATGATCAAATTTGTGTCAAATTCAAGACCTTACAAGATTTCACAAGAATCTTGAGAAATCTGAAATTTGAAAGAAAATTGGAACATGTTCTAACAAAGAGGAATGGAGATACAGTGGATGCTGAAATGAATGTAAATACAGGGGGAGATTTCTAAAACAGTGACCCAATAACTTTTCTCAAAACTATCCCTGAGACTTGAACTGAAAATGCAGAATTATACGATTCAGCTGATTTGCTGGACTGTATGTCAATAGAGGAATATTTGAATTCGACGAGCAGCAATTATCACCAACAATGAAAGACCATTCATTAATCATTACCTTGACAGCAAAATATCTTATGTTCTCTTGAAGTCTCTATTTTCTTTCACTGAATTTACAAAGCTTCTGATATTAAATTAAAATTATTTAAAGAAATTGTTTCCTTCATGATAGGTGCAATGAAAGTGCTATGCAAAATTATCTAGTACTGTATATATATGAATGTCTTTAAGTATCCTGTCAAAAATCTACATACATGCATACATCTTCATTAGAAACTGTTATACCTTTTAGTGTTTAGTCTGCAAGCTTTACTAATCGCTGCCAAAATCCTCCCTTTGTAACTAGTTCTGCGACCTCATTGAGTTCTATACTTCTGAATCTAACCATCGCCATTTAGTCTCCCTCTATCCATTATTTTCCTAGATAACCTAACCTCCTCCATTTACCTTACATGACCCCACCACCAAAGCTGGTTTATGCGTACAGCTTCATCCATTGAGTTCATTCATAACCTAGCCTTTATTCCCTCATTCCAAGCACCCTCCTGCCATTGTTCCCACCTGTTTGTACTAGCAATCATTCTTGCTACTTTCATGCCTGTTATTTCTAGCTTATGAATAAGATATCCTAAGTCCATGCAGATTACACTCCTGTAAAGCAAAGTTGGTCTGAAAACAGACCGATGTAAAGATAGTTTCATCCGGGAGCTGACTTCCTTCTTACAGAATACTGTTAATCGCAACTAAGAACTCACTGCATTACCTTTACAGCACCTTGATTCAGTATCACTTACCATACTACCATCCTGGGAGAAAACACATTCTAAATATTGTAGTTGAAATTATCTACTTGTTCCAGCTTTATATTCCCAATCTGATATTCATTCTTTTTGATTTTTTACCTACTGGCACCAATTTAGTCTCAGAAAGGCTAATTTTCATACTATACTCATTGCACTTATTTTCAAGTTCCAAGATATTAGACTGCAGGCTTTTAGCACACCCTGCCATTAAGATCAAGCCATCAACATATGCCAAATTGCATACTACATTTTCGCCTAACTGATTTCCTCCCTGACACTTAATACCTTTCACCAGATGATCCATCTAAACTATGAACAACAAAGGTGAAAGATTACAGCTTTGTCTAACCCCTGTAATTACCTTGAACCAAGAACTCATTCTACTGTCAATTCTCACTGCAGCCCAATTATCAACATAAATACCTTTGATTGATTTTGATAATTTGCCCTTAATCCCATAATCCCGCAGTACGGCAAACATCTTTTCCCTCGGTACTCTGCCATATGCTTTCTGTAGATCTACAAAACATAAACATAACTGTCCATTTCTCTTGTAGCATTTTTCAATTACCTGCCGCATACTGAAAATCTGATCCTGACAGCCCCTCTGTGGTCTAAAACCACACTGATTTTCATCCAACTTCTTCTCAACCACTGATCGCAATGTCCCTTCCAAGATGCCAGTGAACACTTTGCCCGGTATACTGATTAATGAGATACCTTGATAGTTGTTGCAACTTTACTGTTCCCTTGCTTATAGATAGGTGCAATTGCTGCTTTTGTCCAATCTGAAGGTACCTCACTAACACTCCATGTTAATCTTATTACTCTATGAAGCCATTTTATCCCTGCCTTCCTACTATACTTCACCATTTCATCTATTCCTGCTGCTTTATGCCAAGAGAGTTTATTTACCATGCTTTCCACTTCCTCAAGCGTAATTTCACCATCTTTGTCCTCCTCCCCAATGAGTTTGGTTGTTTGCGACATCATAAGGAAGATACACTTTTACGTTGAGAAGACTTTCAAAATATTCTGTCCACCTCTCCAGTGATTCCTTGGGATGTATTATGAGTTCACCTGATTTACACAAAACACTATTCATTTCCTTTTTCCCTCCCTTCCCAAGATTCTTTTTTACTGTCCAGAAAGGTTTCCCTGCTGCTTGACCTAGCCTTTCCATGTTATTACCAAAATCTTCCCACGACTTCTTCTTGGATTCAACAACTGTTTGTTTCACTCTGTTTCTTTCCTCTACATACAATTCCCTGTCTGCATTAGTCCTTGTTTGGGGCCATTTCTGATATGCCTTCTTTTTACGTTTATAAGCTGCTGTCACTTTATCATTCCACCATGATGTTCACTTTTCCCTATCCTTACACATAGTTGATCCTAGACATTCCTTTGCTGTTTCAACTACCGCATTCCTGTATGCCACCCATTCTCTTTCTATATCCTGAAGCTGCTTACTGTCCACTGTTTGGAACTTGTCGTTAATCATATCCATGTACTTCTGTCTTATTTCCTTGTTTTGGAGATTTTCTACCCTTATCCATCCACAGACAAATTTACTTTCTCTATCCTAGGCCTAGAGATACTTAGTTCACTACATATCAGACAGAGGTCTGTATCATCAAAAAATCACTGGAATACCCTCGCATTCCTGACAGATTTCCTGAACTCAAAGTCGGTTATGATATAACCTATTATGAATGTGGTGCCCCTAACCTCCCATGTGTAGCAGTGAATAGCCTTATGCTTGAAGAATGTATTTGCAACTGCTTAGCACAGAAGTCCAACAAATATTTCCCATTCCTGTCAGATTCCATATCTTCCCCACATGTACCAGTTACCCTTTCGTATCCTTCAGTTCCATTTTCAACTCTTGGATTGAAATCACCAATTAACACTGACTATGATGTCACTCAATGCTTCATGAAACTTGTCAACTTCATCCTTATCTGCACCCTCACACGGTGAATACACTGAGACAATTCTCATTTTAATTCCTCCAACTGCCAAATCTACCCCACGTCATTCGCTCACTTACGTGCCTAACAGAAACTATGTTGTGTGCAATAGTATTCTTGATGAACAGTCCTACCCCACACTCTGCCCTTACCTTTTTAACACCTGCCAAGTATACCGTACAATCTCCTATCTCTTACTTTTTACTTTCCCTTACCTGAGTATCATTAACTCCTAACACATCCAGATGCATCCTCTTGGCTGACTCAGCCAGTTCTACTTTCTTTCTTCCATAAGCCCCATTAATATTGATCCCCATCGATTTCCATTTTGTTTGCCTTGTTGTTTCCAAGGAGTCCCTCGCCTGTCAAATGGAGGTGGGACTCCATTGCTCCCATAGGTCCGAGGCTTGTTTAAAATGTTCTGAGCATGTTAGATGAAAAAGTCTGTGAAGCAAGATGCTACCCTTGCTTATACATAGTAAGTGAGGATCTCTCCTCTGAAGGGTTAGGGACTACGGTGGATTGCGTAGTCCTAGCCGTCTGAGCACAAGGAGGGCCATGATTCAGAATATGTCCAAGATGCCCACCCCCATTCCACAGCAACTGGTATTCCGACTCTCAGGACCACTTACTAGGCCACTCAGCCATTGCCCATGATTCATGAACTAGGACATGACTACAGTAACCCAAAAATATATATATATAAAATAACATATCCTGACTGACTGACTGACTGACTGACTGACTGACTAACTGATTCATCATCGCTGAGCCAAAACTACTGGACATAAATGAAATTTTCGGGATTTGTTTAAATTATAATGTAGGTGCTCGCTAAGGGAGGATTTTTTGATATTCTGTCGCTAAGGGGGTGAAAAGGGGGGTGAATTTTTAAAATGAGTGTCTCCATACCTCAAAAACTTAACCATTTAAAAATGTAAAATGAAATGGTACATGGCTTTTAGTGCCGGGAGTGTCCGAGGACAAGTTCGCCTAGCCAGATGCAGGTCTTTTGATTTTACGCCCATAGGCAACCTGCGCGTCATGATGAAGATGAGATGATATATGAAGACGACACATACACCCAGCCCCTGTGCCAGTGAAATTAACCAATTAAGGTTAAAATTCCCGACCCTGCCGGGAATCGAACCCAGGGCCCCTGTGACCAAAGGCCAGCATGCTAACAATTTAGCTATGGAGCTGGACATTTAAAGATGTGAGAAAAGGTATTTGTAATCTCCTTTAAAAAGGAAGAAACGTGTATACTTTTGTTTTTGGAAAACCCTCTTAAGGGGGTGAAAAAAGGTGAAAAAGTGGCTGAATATCTTTTATGAGGCTACATATATCTCAAAAACTGAAGATGTTACAGTCATAAAAATTGGTATTTGGAATCTCCTTTTAAAGAAAGAAACATGTATTTTTTGTTTTTTTGGAAAATCTACTTAAGGGGGTGACAAAGGGGGTTGAAATTTTAAAATGGGTATATCTAGCGTAATATGTTACAGATGTGAAAATTTGTATTTGGAATCTCCTTTAATTACAAAGAAAAAATATTCTTTTGTTTTTGGAAAATCCATTTAGGGGAGGGGGTGTAAATGAATTGAAAAATGTGTTGAACTCTTTGTATGAGAATACTTATGTATCTCAAGGATGAAGGATGTTAGACGTGAAAATTGATATTTGGAATCTCCTTTAAAAATAAACACGTATTTTTTGCTTTTTGGAAAATCTACTTAAGGGGGGCATGAACAGGAGTGACAAAAGGGGTGAATTTGTAAAATGAGTATATCTGCAGTATATCTCAAAAACGTATCATGTTACAAACATAAGAATTGGTATTTGGAATCTGCTGTACAAGCAAAGGAACACACACAATTTGTTTTCTGAAAATCCACTTAAGGGGAATTGTTAAAAGTGGAGAATTTTTAAAATGCGCATATCTACAGTTTATCTCTTAAACTCAACATATTACAGATGCAAAAATTGGTATTTTTAATCTTTTTAAAAATAAAGTAACACATATTTTTCTGTTTTGGGGAAAAAATGGAGGGTGTGAAAATGACTGCGAAAGTGGTTGAATTATTTTTAGTAGGATACTGGTATCTCCAAAATTGAAAATGTTACAGACATGAAAATTGGTATTTGTAATCTCCTTAATAAAGAAACACTTACTTTTTTGGGAAAATTCACTTAAGGAGAGTTGTAAAAAGGGGTTGAATTCTTTTTTATGAGGATACTCATACCTCAAAACTGGAGATATTACAGACATGAAAATTTGTATTTAGAATCTCCTTTAAAAATAAAGAAACATGTATTTGTTTTGTTTTTGAAAAATCCACTTGAGGGTGTGGGGTGGGTGGGAAGAAGTGAAGAAAGTGTTGAATTCTTTTTATGAGGTTACTTACATCTCAAAAACTGAAGATCTTACAGACATGAACATTTGCATTTGGAATTTACTTTAAAAATAAAGAAACATATATTATTTTGTTTCTGGAAAATACAATTAAGGGGGGTAAATGAATTGAAAAATGTGTTGAATTCTTTGTATGAGGATACTTATCTCAAGAACGAAGGATGTTATGGACGAGAAAATTGGTATTTGGAATCTCCTTTTAAAATAAAGAAACATGGATTTTGTGTGTGTGTTGGGGGGGAGGGGGTGATAAACTTAATGGGTGTGTAAAAGGAGTTGGATTCTTTTTATGAGGATACAAATAAGAAGTTTACTTAAAACAATACACTCCTAAAGGGTCTTGACAGGGGAGTGAGGAATGATGATAAAAATATGCATTTATTTCAAACCGTTTGAATTATGAAGTTAAAATTTCAAATTATAGCCTAGGTATTAAGTAACAGAAGATTTGAAACAAATTTAAACTTTCAGAAAGTTAAATGGGAGTTAAGATTCATAAACAAATATATTCATCACTCCCTCCAAAGCGGTTTAATGTACAAAGACATTATTCCAAATAGCGGTAATGTTTTATATCCTAAGTGTGAAATAGAAAATAATTTTTAACATTCCAACCCTAAAGTGTTAAATGAGGTTAGCACCATAAACAAAATTATTCATCCCTCCAAAACTGTTTGATGTGGAA
The DNA here is from genome assembly GCF_040414725.1 of Anabrus simplex. Taxonomy (NCBI): domain Eukaryota; kingdom Metazoa; phylum Arthropoda; class Insecta; order Orthoptera; family Tettigoniidae; genus Anabrus; species Anabrus simplex. The sequence goes on along the minus strand of NC_090265.1, from coordinate 1,241,360,404 downwards.
AGTTGTAATTTTACGAGAAGGGTCTTCATTTATGACCTAGGTGTAAAATATTGTATACTTCAAAATCTTTCTCACCTATGGGGTTTAAATGGTGGTTGACTTTCAAAAACACAATATCCATTCTTCTGAAACAGTTTCAGATACAAACTTATTTTTTTTATGAAGAGTAGTCTTCTATGTCCAAGATGTCCAAGCAGTTTGAATTGATAAGTTTCCTGGGGCTATACTAAAGGCAATTGGTTGGGATATAGTACCATATCTGAAATACTTATTTGATTGTTTGGTTTAAGGAGCTATACCAAATGAATGGAGAGTTGCTATAGTAGCCCCTGTGTATAAAGGAAAGGGTGATAGACATAAAGCTGAAAATTACAGGCCAGTCAGTTTGACATGCATTGCTTGTAAGCTTTGGGAAAGCATTCTCTCTGATTATACAGTATTAGACATGTTTGCAAAATTAATAACAGGTTTGACAGAAGGCAGTTTGGGTTTAGGAAAGGTTATTCCACTGAAGCTCAGCTTGTAGGATTCCAGCAAGATACAGTATAGCAGATATCCTTGATTCAGGAGGTCAAATGGACTGTTATCGCAATTGACCTATCTAAGGCATTTGATAGGGTAGATCATGGAAGATTACAGGCAAAAATGAGTGCTATTTGACTAGAAAAAAGAGTGACTGAATGGGTGGCTATATTTCTAGAAAATAGAACTCAGAGAATTAGAGTAGGCGAAGCTTTATCTGACCCTGTAATAATTAAGAGGGGAATTCCTCAAGGCACTATTATTGGACCTTTATGTTTTCTTATATATATCAATGATATGTATAAAGAAGTGGAATCAGAGATAAGGCTGTTTGCAGATGATGTTATTCTATACAGAGTAATAAATAAGTTACAAGATTGTGAGCAGCTGCAGGGTGACCTCGATAGTGTTGTGAGATGGACGGTGGGCAATGGTATGATGATAAACGGGGTTAAAAGACAGGTTGTGAGTTTCATAAATAGGAAAAGTCCTCTCAGTTTTAATTACTGTGTTGATGGGTTGAAAGTTCCTTTTGGGGATCATTGTGAGTACCTAGGTGTTAATATAAGAAGAGACCTTCATTGGGGTAATCACATAAATATGATTGTTAATAAAGAGTACAGATCTCTGCACATGGTTATGAGGGTATTTGGGGGTTGTACTAAGGATAAAGGGAAATGATGATGATGATGATGACTAAGGATGTATAAGAGAGGGCATATAAGTCTCTGGTAAGACCCCAATTAGAGTATGGTTCCAGTGTATGAGACCCTCACCAGGATTACTTGATTCAAGAACTGGAAAAAATCCAAAGAAAAGCAGCTCGATTTGTTCTGGGTGATTTCCGACAAAAGAGTAGCGTTTAAAAAATGTTGCAAAGTTTGGGCTGGGAAGAATTGGGAGAAAGAAGACGAGGTGCTTGACTAAGTGGTATGCTCCAAGCTGTCAGCGGAGAGATGGCATGGAATGACATTAGTAGACGAATAAGTTTGAGTGGCGTTTATAAAAGTAGGAAAGATCACAATATGAAGATAAAGTTGGAATTCAAGAGGAAAAACTGGGGCAAATATTCATTTATAGGAAGGGGAGTTAGGGATTGGAATAACTTACCAAGGGAGATGTTCAATAATTTTCCAATTTCTTTGCGATCATTTAAGAAAAGGCTAGGAAAACAACAGATAGGGAATCTGCTACCTGGGCAACTGCCCTAAATGCAGATCAGTAGTGAATGATTGATTGATGTTAATGAATATTTTAAAACATTCACCCCTTAAAAATGTATTTATTTCACCATTACTGTTCGACATACAAAATCAAAATATTACAGGTTGGTCGCTTTTACATCCTAGTTGTTAAATAAGATAGGGTTTAAAACTCCAAATTCTTCCATATGGGGTTTGAATGAGTATTAGATTATAAAATAAATAATCATTCCCCCAAAACCATTTGACGTATGAATTGAGGTGTATTTTACAGGCTCAGTTGACAGTAGACTCTTAAAAATGTAAAACTTTGAATAATTGCTTTCAGATTAAAAACGTGGCAAAGCACAGGTATCTTGCTAGTCACTATACTTTATATATTCAAACCTAAGCTACAAAAACTACAATACATAATCTACCGAACACCACCAGAACTTCTCAATGTAAGATTTAAATTAATATCACTAATCTTGATTTCTACAAACAAACACTAAAACACCAACATTTATTGAACTAAATAGATCACACATACACACGCGCGCACACACACACACACACACACACACACAAATATAATGACATTCTAATAGGTATTTACTACTTTATCACTAGAATAAAACGGAGCACATTCATCAGCCAACTGTACACCAGCGCATCCAACAATGGAAAAAGTAATACATCAATAGCAAACCCACTTCACTTTTCTCACAATATTACCCTGTTAATTCACATTGTTCTGTGCCTGTGTACATCTGATATTGTTTCAGGTACTGTGAGCAATGGTACCATGGACGATTTCTTTGGAGACAGTGGAGATGCACCGGAGGTTCCCCCATATGACCCAGTTGCTGTGGTGAAGAGCTCTGCTGGGCAAGCTATTGCTGCAGTTCAGGGACGTAAGGTAACACCTGTTCGTGCCATCTCCTTCCTGAGGAAACAAGCTACAGTGAAGTGTATAGGCACGTCTTCCTCCAATTGCTGGCCTAGACCAGGGCAATCTTGTTTGTTCGATTTACAGTCTGATCCATGCGAACATAAAGATGTGTCCAATCGCTACCCTCTCATTGCAGACCAACTTAGGCGTGAGATAGTACGATTTGCTAAAGACTTTCAAGAACAGATAAATCAACCAGAAGATCTTGAAGGAGCTGATCCAGCTCGTTGGAATTATACGTGGAGCCCATGGATTGACTGTCAATGGGATGACCAGTTTGAGTACTGCAATACAGCAACATATTACTCAAAACGATCCCATGCCTATTTGCATTATCAATGAAGTGTTTCAAATTGTTCCTAAATAATACTTAAGTATGATGTGATCAGAGAGGATTACAGAATACAAGGACTGAAAATAATTGTCTTCAGTCAGACTTACAAGTAGTAAACCAGTTCATTATCTCAACAGAAAGTAATTAGATAATGAAAGACCTCAATCTTAAGTATTTAGATATGAAGATGTGATTACACATACAAAAATATTTATGTTAGCTTGTTTTATTTATTTTGTTTATTTTGTAGCATTGAACTTTTAACTTAATCAGTTGTCTAGAGAGTTAAGACTCTTAATAGTTTTAACAATAGTTTCCAAGTTTGTGTGAAAGAAAAGTGAGATGATTTTTGATTTCACATCTGTCCATTACCTCCACAAGGAGTGAAAGGGAAATTTGTTTCCAAATGAGACAGATTTGATTGGGTCTATTGACCAGCAAGCCCACAGCAATGTGTAGGTACAGACTGAAATTGAGTTTACAGTCTTTATGACTGGTTGTAATGATGATTTGAGAAAGAATTGATCTCTTGGAATAGAAGTAATGAATCTAGAATAGTAGAAGATTCCTTCTTTATAATCTAGAAAGTGTCTTCACACTGATTAAATACAGAAGTACATAGCATTCAATCCCTTTGTTTCAACAAGCACATTTGAAGATGTACATGGACAAGTTCATGAATAACTCTTTATATGTGCATTACATATACCGTAGATGAATTCTCAATAAACTTGTGTTGGAAGAGCACATTAGTGTATCTAAGTGCTCATTTTGAGGAACTTTTTTTTTTCCATGAGAATATTGATGAATTTCAAGATATTATGACAGGAAATTGATTCTAACGTCTATATCTAAATTTAAACATAATGTTGGAGTTAAGATAATTTAAATATGAAGGTTACTTGTGAGTTAGTCTGTCTTTCCTAATCAACTTATATCAGAATAATGCATTTGTATTGAATTTAGTTGAAAATTTGCACTAGACCAGGGCAATGGCCATACTGTCATATTTAAAGCTAAATTTTATTTACATAGAAATAATATGGACATGTGAAAACTATATAGGTTATACAAAATAGGTGATTTATTTGCAGTCTGCCAATAAATACCACGCATTATATCAGTTTCTTGTCTGGCTCCTTGGCTGAATGATCAGCATTCTAGCCTTCAGTTCAGAAGGCCCCAGCTTTGAATCCCAGCCAGGACAAGTATATTAACTTCATATGATCAATCCTTCCACCTCAGGGACTGGTTTTTTGTGTTTGTGTTTTTGTATTTAACACACTTCTCTTCACCTACATACAAAACATCATACTACCAACCACTACAGTATCACACAATAGTGAATACCTCGTTACCCGCCATAGGGGTGGCACTAGGAAGTGTATCCAGCCTTAGACTGGGCCGAATTCACACCTAGTGCCAACCTTGGTAAGTTGGGAAATCAATCCATCATTTAGTCACCATTGACTTGCATTTAGGGCAGTCACCCAGATGGCAGATTCCCTACCTGTTGTTTACCTTGTCTTTTCATAAAGAATTTCAAAGAATTTGGAAATTTATCGAACATCTCCTGTGGTAAATTATTCCAATCCCTTACCCCTCTTCCTATAAACAAATATTTGCTCCAAATTGTCTTCTGGAATTCTAACTTTATCTTCATATTGTTTGATCTTCCCTACTTTTAAAAACACCAATCAAACTTATTTGTCTACTAATAGCATTCTCTGCCATCTCTCCACTGACAGCTCAGAACATATCACTTAGTCAAGCAGCTCATCTCCTTTCTCCCAAGTCTTCCCTGCCCAAACTTAGCAACATTTTTGTAATGCTATTCTTTTGTCTAAAATTACCCAGAACAAATCGAGCTGCTTTTCTTTGGACTTTTTTCAATTCTCGAATCAAGAAATCCTGGTGAGGATTCCATACACTGGATCCATACCCAAATTATGGTCTTACCAGAGACTTACATGCCCTCTCCTTTACATCCTTACTATGACCACTAAATACCTCATGACCATATGCAGAGAGAGATCTGTATCCTTTATTTACACTCTTGTTTATGTGGTTACCTGAATGAAGATCGTTCCTTATATTAACACCTGGGTATTTACAGTGATCTCCATGAAGAACATTCACCCCATAAATGCAGCAATTAAAACTGAGAGGACATTTAATCTTTGTGAACTCACAACCTGAATTTTCAACCGATTACCATCATATCGTTGTCTGTTGTCCATCACACAACATTGTTGAGGTCTTTTTTTCAGTCGATCACAATCTTGTAACTTATTTATTACTCTATACAGTATAATATCATTTGCAAAATGCCTCATCTCTGGTTCCAGTTTTTCACTCATATCCTGTATGTATATATAAGAAAATATATAGAGGTCCAATAATACTGCCTTGAGTAATTCCCCTCTTAATGATTAAAGGGTCAGATAATGCTTCACCTAATCTCACCCCCCCCCCCCTCCAACCCCATGGCACTACAGCCCTTGAAGGGCTCTCGGCCGTTATTCTTGGCTTTCTGGACTGGGCTGCTATCTCACCATCAGATAGCTACTCAATTCTAATTATGTAGACTGAGTGGACCTCAAACCAGCCCTCAGGTCCAGGTAAAAATCCCTGACCTGGCCAGGAATCAAACCCGGGACCTCTGGGTAGGAGGCAGGCACGCTACCCCTACACCACATGGTAGGCAATAGTTCTTCCTTCCTGTCCTTCCTGATTCTAGCCCCTTCCTATTCCATCATCTCCATAAGACCTATTTCTGTCAGAGCGATGTAAAGCAAATTGTACAGAAAAAGGCCCAGACCTGGCCAGGAATTAAACCAGGAGCCTCCAGGAGAGAGGCAGAAACGTTGGAGCCAGGAGGCTCGTAGTGTGGTTGAGTGTGAATAACCAGTGCACTGCACTTCAGCCTATTCAGCCTACAAGATCCTTGCTCAAGAGTTGCAACTCTGAATTGCTCACACAATCCCGCATAACAGGTTGTCACTGTTCTATGTTAGAGTATTGAGTTGTTGCTTTAAATACAAAAAAGCTTTTGTGTATATTTTTCTTACAAGCAATCGATCAATGTGGAAAAATTGTGGCCGAGAACAATATATTATTTTGGTGATCGATGTGATAAAACAATAGTTCGAGGAATGATAAATGCGGGGAAATTTAACATTGGTTTATATGGAACATTTTTGGGGCTGAATAAATTGAATGATGAATACAGGAAAATTACATTTTCAGGAACGATGCATCAAGGTTCTACTGGATAAGCATTATACATTGCTATATTGAGGATTCTTGTTAAAATAAAAAAGAATTAGCTGGTGTACCACTTTGTGCCTCTCTTCCTTCTAACAAATCTTGATCTTACAAGAAATGAAGTTCATATTTCAAGGTCTGTACTGACTGTAATATCTCAATTAAAATATAAAGTTTCAACCTATTCAATACTATATAATGTAATCTTATTACATTTAATAAAATGTACATGTTTTTGCTCATTGAGCCACCATCACAATATTTTACTGTCATTTGACTACATCATATTTTACTGCACTAGTTTTTAATACATATTTTATGTTACTTTATCTAAGACTTTTTAGACACATATTCAACAATGTACACTCATTTGTATGTCTTTTCCAATGCTGATGATGGTTGAATCATCCAAAATATGTACCGGTACATTTAAAAAGATATAATATGTTAATTAAGTAATCTGTAAGATTATATTATAGTACTGAATAGCTTGAAACTTTATATTTTCATTTAGACTTCTGATTTTTGTGATCTAACCCTCCCATAGGTTTATTGTAAGAAGACACAGTTTTAGGTTTCATTTTCAGAACCCTTTGTGCACTTGTAGGGACAAACTGGATGTCATATATTGTGGAAATTATTGCAACATCCTAATCTTTCCACTTCAGTACCATGACATTGTTGAAATTTGTAGCAACCAACTCACCTTTCTTCAGCTTTGCATTCTTTATATTCAATGGTACATGTCTGTTTAGTCATAGTGTCTGTACTACATTAGTGCCAAGGTTGTTCAAAAGTTGTGCTAAATATGTGGAATTGTTGTAGTTGTCCATAAACAGCATATGACCTTTGTTCAGAAGAGGTTCTACTAGCTTGATGAGGATTTTAGTGCTCTTCAAATTGTCATCAATAATAATGGATGTTGTCATTACTGCCAGCTCCTGTGTATATAAAGAAATGTCATAAATATCCTGCATTAGATTTTCTAATTTCAAAAGACTTAACCACAAATTTATTGGCTTTCAATGGAATGTACTGTTTAAAACCCAGTCTGCCTGTCCATAAAGTTAATGACTCATCTATGGTGATATTTTCTCTTGTTAGGTATGCATTTTGAAATATGGAATTTACCATGTCAAGAATTGGTGCAATACTGAAAGTGCGAGTGTGTCTTTTGTGCTGTTGTCAACAAAATGTAAAAATTTCAAGAGCAGTTCTAATCTGTCCTGTGCAGTAGTCTGGGTGAAGATTGAAGTCTCAAGAAAGCGATCCTTACTAAAATATGACTTTATGGTTGGTTTTTAAACTATATCCATCAATATAAAAATCCCAAGAATTAAATACATTTCTTCCCTACTGACATCCATCAATCAGTCATCAATCACTACTGATCTGCATTTAGGGCAGTCGCCCAGATGGCAGATTCCTTCCAGTGATTCATTTGTGACCACCTATTCAAGAGACTCTTCTCCTTTATTACACTTACTGTATATCTATTTGTCTCTCTCATGATCATGTCAATCAATTCATCATAAAAAAATAACATAAAATACTCCCTGACACTTTAGTTGCACTACTTTCCCCCGTAAGTGGGATTTTCACGGGCTCATATCATAGATCAACAAGTGTCCATGACCACTCAAGTTGTTCACAAGTAACGTCCTCACTACTATATTCACCGTTCACTTGATAACTGCTTTCAAGCTGTGCATAATCATCCTCATTAACACAAACATTGTCATTGTCATCATCATCACTTGTGTCCAACTAATCACAACTTTCAGCTAATATCTTCACTAAACTTGTCTCAGACAAGTGTAAACCTTGCAACATATGGTACCTGCCATGCCAGTCAATGTCAGTTGACCATAGAATGGCAAAGCAAACTTCTGTTATGGTCTACTCAATGATGCAATACTACTGAGAGAAGGTTCACTCCAAGGATACATGTCCTATACTTTGAACTGCACTAATAGTTCACATGGACAGCTAACATATGGGAGGTTGTGAGTTTGCATCCGGGAGATAGTAGGTTCGAATCCCACTATCGGCAACCCTGAAGATGGTTTTCCGTGGTTTCCCATTTTCACACCAGGCAAATGCTGGGGCTGTACCTTAATTAAGGCCACGGCTGCTTCCTTCCAACTCCTAGACCTTTCCTATCCCATAGTCGCCATAAGACCTATCTATGTCGGTGCAATGTAAAGCCCCTAACAAAAAAAAAAAAAACATATGGGAGGAAAGTGAACATTTCCTTCACAGCTAGCAGAGTCTGTACATGTGTACATCAAAGTGCCCCTGAGATATAATTGCCATATTTGTACACATGAACATGGAACCAGCCTGAGAAGTTAGGAGATATTGTGATTCTTTTGACTGAAGCTAAGACTAAGCAACTCATTCATAAATCATGCTTATGTATTCAGCCTCATCCCACATTAAATTTATATTAAACTTAGGACTGTCTGAAACAGTTAGACCCATGAGTTCTGTATCATTTGATGCCTCTTTATGGGTGATCCATGCACCTATATTGTATTGTTGACAAAAATGTAACATTGTTTTCTAAAATACTTTACACAATGAAAATTTACTCTGTGTTTTATTTTTAATGCTCCTGTCACTGCATTTATCCTATTATGTGTTCCTTTCCATGTACTTCTCTTTCTATATACAGGGTGGCTGTAAACTATGTAAACTGGGTATATGAACATTAGAGGGCTGGACATGCAGATAAATAATTTGAAAGAAATAATTTGGTATCTCTTACCAATATCATTTTATCGGCTACTCAAGTTAGCCAATCAGATCGCTTTACGGGCGAATTAAAATGGGTGTGGCGCGGCGGCGTTTTTAAATCTGTATGTGATATAAGAATGGTTTGAGAGCCATGCCGAGAAATCAGCATCAAACACAAATACACCATTGGTTTCAGCCAATGTCACCGTAGCATAGTTGGTTTGACGCGATCCTGTCAGCTCAGAGGTCTGTATTCAAACCTCTCCCCTGGCAAAGTTTCATTCATCGACTGTTGCTCTCATGCCAATCTTAAGATGTAGCAACACAGCCTCACAAAACACATTTGAATTCACTTGCGAAGTGATCCGATTGGCTAAATCCAGTAGCTGATAAAATTACCATGGTGCGAGATATCAAATTATGTCGAAAACATATCAGATGTAAGGCTTTTCAGGCGTTTGCTCTATTAACCAGCGTTTCGTCTTAGGTCTGACACTAGACTCATGAGAGTGGGATGTGTCAGACCCTACCCACTGACGCTGGGGTGTATGCAGGTGAACTTATCAGAAGCCCTTATAAGAGGCACAGTCTGATAACTGCACACGGAAGACAAATCTCCACATGGATATCAAATTTCTTTCAAATTATGTATCAGTATTACCAACTCTCTAACGCTCATTACCTGGTTCATGTTTTTTCCAGGCACCCTGTATAACTTGATTTGTCACTAAACTTGTTTGTTCCTTTCCATTAGCTATCTGTGATAATACAAATGTATCTGAATATGAAGGAGTAAAAGTGTGTCATTACATCAAAATTTATGTTTATGTAATATTTTAAAAATGTACTGCTCTATAGTGTTACAATATTATGTTCTTGTCTGATGGTAGTGGTAAGCTAAGTTTTAAGAAAAGAATAAGATTATCAGATAATCTTCACTTTCTAAAAATATCAGTTTGCACTGATGGGCCAAAACAAATATGACATGCATGAAATGACTTTGGTGACAGATCTCCAGTTACAAAAAAATAATTTCACTAGAATAAAATTACAATAAAGAAACTCAGCATCTCAACTGTCCTTCAGTTCCTGTATCTTGTACAGGTAACTTCTGCAAAAAGTCTTATTTTATACTTAACATGAAGTAGAATGTTGCAGTTAAGCTATTTTTAGTTTCTTTGCCAATCTTCTCTACCCTGCTCTCTCACTCCCTCTCCTTTACTCAATAATTTGAAACAGATGCTCTGATTTTGAAGAAACTTGATATGATGATGGTAATACCATTATATTAATAAATAATAAAGGCCAATAAATAAATTATTATTCTTAATTATCAGCAATAGGCATATGACATTGTCAACTACCCAAGACTATAGTAGAAAGTGTAGGTACCAATCAACAAAAGACTGTCATCTCGCAAAGTTCATTGGCACATTCCTCCAAAACAGAAGATTTTTGTAAGTCTTTAAAGCAAGAAGAGTCAGTGAATGTCACAAAAGATTTGCCTACCTCAAAGTAGTATGATGGCCGCAATCCTATAAAAGAAGTATATGAATGACCAGCCTGTCTCAATGAACACCAGAACCTTTTACACAGACAGCATAGCTGTAGCTGCTCAGTGTAAGAGCTTCACTAAGGTTGAATCCACGCTAATAAAGGCACTTGAGGACCAGTCTCACTACTGTGATGCCAGCTGACTGAAGTTGAACCTCAGCAAGATAATACACTGAAGAAAATGGAAATTGCAACACCCAGAAGGAGTGGTGCTACATTGCTGCAATTGAACATGCAGGACGAGTGTTCGGTTTTGATTTGATGATTACACTTTCAGGTCCCTCTGACTGCAAGTTTGGACAACAATCAATACAGGATGTGCCCACCACGAGCTGCAATACATTGATGAATTCGTCGAGGCATGGAGTCAATAAGGTCCTGGATCGCTTCCTGAGGAATTGTGGCTCATGCTTGCTGCACTGTTGTTCCAGAGTTGTGGGTTGTGGGTGGCTGAGAACGGTTGGCCAGTTGTTGACCCATCATGTTCCACACATGCTCAAAAGGACTAAGGTCCGGGGATCTGGCGGGCCATTCTAAGGTTGTGATGTTGTGTAGAGCTTCTCTGGTGATGCGTGCAGTGTGAACGCAGGCATTGTCCTGCTGAAACATCCCATTAGCAATGTTCACGATCATAGGGACAACCACTGGATTGAGTACCCTATCAACGTACTGTCGAGCAGTCATAGTGCCCTCAACAAGCACTAATTGTGATTTCACATTAAAGCCAATAGCTCCCCAGACCATAACGCTTAGTGTTGGTCCTGTGTGCCTCTTGACAATAAGATCTGGGCGGCCTCTCTCCCCGGTACGTCGGCGCACACAATTCCGGCGATCACTGCAGGGAAGACAGAAGCGCAATTCATCACTAAAGACGACCCTATGCTATTCGTCGACCCACGTCGATCTTTCTCGACAGCAGGCCAGCCTTACATGTCGCTGTTGTGGGGTCAATGGAACACCTTCTGCAGGAACATGGGCTTGTAAGCCAGCTGCATGCAGGCGATTACCAACTGTTTGTTGTGTAACGTAGGGTGCCACAGCTGCTCGAATTTGCGCTGCTGTTGCATGGGGTTCCATCCGGGCCATCCGAATGATGCGGCGATCCTCTCTCACAGTTGTCTGTCGCGCTGGGCCTGTGCCAGATCTACGAGTGTGGGTACCTTCATTTGACCACTGCTGCCATACACGTTGTACCGTAGATGCCTGTTGGCCAACACGTGCAGCGACAGTCCTTAGCGATAATCCAGCCTCACACAGCCCAATTATCCAAGCTCTCTCAAACGGCAACAGTTGTTGATAGCGTGCTCTTCTCTGTCGTCGAGGCATGTTTGACAGGGAACACTTCACTGCACAGACTGCAAGTCAACTACGCTACACCAGAGTCCTTAATCTGGAGTTGATTCCTCCGGGACCAATCACGTGGGGAGACCTGTAGCAACAATCCAATGGGTCTGAAACTTTGATCACTTACATATGTATATAGCATCATTCCATACCTTGAAAATCAACACAAACGACCAATGCCTTCATGGTGTTGCAATTTCCATTTTCTTAAGTGTAATAATGGCGTATGGCTTCCGGAGAGGTCTGGTGCAGGTCTTTTTCTAGTAGACGGCCTATTAGGTGACCTGCATGTCTGTGAAGATGAGGGCCCTACCTAGGATGATTTCTAATGTTTGAATATGCCACACATACCCAGCCCCCGAGCCATTGGAATTAACCAATTAAGGTTAAAATCCCCGACTCGGCCGGGAATCAAACTCGGGACCCTCTGAACCAAAGGCCAGAACGCTGACCATTCAGCCAACGAGTTGGACACCTCAGCAAGACAAACACGTGAACATTTAACCTATGCAACAAGGAGGCAAGAAGGGAGCTCAGTATCAAATGAAAGGGGGAAAGATTGCAGCCCTATCCAACTCCCAAACACCTCAGCAGCATCCTGAATTGGACTTAGTATGGTAGGGCATGTGCCAGGATCTGCTACACCTAGAGATCCCAGCAGCTACATCACAGGCATCTGATCCATTTTATGCATTTTGCAGCAGAATATGCAGCACCTGTACAGGAGGCTTCAACTCATTCAAAACAATATAACTTGAAAGCTTTTCAGTCTATCAAGAAAACTAATGATAACCCTACAACATACCAGTGAAGAAAAGAAAATACACACTATCAAACAAAGAATGACATGTTTCATTCTATGAAAACTATCAAATCACTTCAAATCATGCGTATAAATGTACAATACTGTTTACGTTGCAAAAACTTGTTAATGATTGACAGTTGGTGATATTATGAACAAGTAATAACAAATTATCATTGTACTAGTACTCCACCATCACATTATTAACTTATCAAAATGTTTTCATACTTATCTATGCTGCCAATAAATAATCCGTCACCTTCAGCAAACTGCTTCCAGACTGCAGTTGTGGCCTTGCCCAGTGTTGGTAGCTAAGCAGAGGGGTGAGTGGAAATTTCTGTGTTCAACAAAGTCTGTTCTGTACAGGGGGGAGGGGAAATAGGGAAATGTTATGGGTCATGATTCTGTCCACTAGAGAGGGGAGGGGTATGTTGCTTCATCATGTTATAATGTATTTGTGTATTAGGCAGTAAAAGCAAGTTAATGATTTTGGTTAAATAAAGGTATTGAAATGAATAAAGATTATCTTGTAAACCATTACTTTTTGTGATAAATAATAACATAAAAACCTGTCTCGAGTGACAAAAGGGGCTGCATTTACTACAGATAGGAATATCCTAACTCACATTCCAGACATTTAAATCAGAGTAACCTCCTGTGTGATTCATTAGATGCTAATGCAAAAAGTGTAAAATGTTATCCAGAAGTTAATTAAGCAGAGCAAAGAGGGGGGTATTTTAAAAATGTGTATGATCATTCAGGCTGGTTTGGTTAGCTCTTTGTATTTGGAATTTTGTCTTGGAAAATCCACGTAAGGGGGTGAATTAATTGAAAAATTAGTTGAATTCTTTGTATGAGGATACTTATATCTCAAAAACTAAAGATGTTACCAAAGTGAAAATTAGTATTAGGAATATGCTTTAAAACTAAAGAAACACGCATTTTGGGAGGAAATTAACTTGGGGACGGGGGTGGTGAAGAAGGAGTTTAATTCCGTTTAATGAGGATACATATATTTCAAAACTGAATATGTTACAGTCGTGATAATTGGCATTTGGAAGCTCCTTTATAAATAAAGAAACACGTTTTTTGGTTTTCGGAAAATACACTTCATGCGGGAGGGTGAAAGGAAGTGAAAAAATTTAATTCAATTTATGGAGAAACTTATATCTCAAAAATTTAAGGTTACACACGTGAAAATTTGTATTTGGAATCTCCTTTCAAAATAAAGAAACACGTATTTTTGGAGGGGGAATCAACTTAATGGGCTGGGGTGAAAAAGGAGTTGAATTCTTCTTATGAGGATACTTATATCTCAAAAAGTGAAGATGTTAAGACGCATGAACATGTGTATTTGGATCTTCTTTCAAAGTAAAGAAATACGTGTTCTTTTGTCTTTGGAAAATCCACTTAAAGGGGTTGAATGAATTGAAGAATTAGTTGAATTCTTTGTATGATGATACGTATATCTCAAAAGCTAAAATGTTAAAGAAGTGAAAATTGGTATTTGGAATCTCCTTTAAAAAAGGAAACACGCTTTATGGGAGGGGGAATCTAGTTGCTTTACGTCGCACCGACTCAGATAGGTCTTATGGCGACGATGGAACAGGATAGGGCTAGGAGTGAGAAGGAATCGGCTGTGGCCTTAATTAAGGTACAGCTCCAGCATTTGCCTGGTGTGAAAATGGGAAACCACAGAAAACCATTTTCAGGGCTGCGGATAGTGGAGTTCGAACCTACTGTCTCCCGAATACTGGATACTGGCCACAATTAAGCGACTGCAGCTATCGAGCTCGGTAGGAGGGGGAATCCAGATAACAGGTAGGAAAGAGGGGGAGTGTGAAAAAGGGGTTGAATTACTTTTATGATTATACTTATATCTCAAAAACTAAAGGTGTTAGATGTAAAAATTAGTATTTGGAATCTCCTTTAAAAATAAAGGAACATGCATTTGTTTTTTTCTTTCGGAAAATCGACTTAATGGGTATGAGGTTGAAAATAAGTAAATAAGGAGTTGAGATATGTTTATGAGGATACTTTATCTTAAAAACTGAAGCTGTTACAGACGTGAAAGTTGGTATTTTGAATTTCCTTTCAAAGTAAAGAAACACGTATTTTGTTTTTTTTTGTTTTTGGAAGTCCACTTAAGGCGGGAGAGGGGTGGAAAGAAGTCGAGAAGAAGAAGTTGAGTTATTCTTATATAATTATATATAAAAAACTGAAGGGGTTACAGATGTACAGATATGAAAATTGGTATTTGGAATCTCCTTTAAAAGTAATAAAACACGATTGTTTTTTTCAGAAAATCCATTTAAGGAGTTGAATATCTACAGTATATATCAAAAACTTAACATGTTAGACACAATAAACTTGGTATTTGGGAAGTTCTTTAAAAATTTCAGGAACATGCACCTTTAAGTTTTCGGTGAATGCACTTACCGGGGGGTGAAAAGAAGTGAAAAATAGTTAAATTATTTTTTATGAGGACACTTATATCTTATATGTTTAACTCCTTTTTATGAGGATATATTTATTTCAAAACTGAAGATGTTACAGTCGTGATACTTGATGTTTGGGAGCTGTTTTAACGGAACTGGTACTGTTTGTTTTTGGAATATTCACTTGAGTGGGAAGTGTGAAAGGAAGTAAAAAATTGAATTCATTTTCTGGAGAAACACATATCTACAAACTGAAGGTTAGAGATGTAGACATTTGTGTTTGGAATCTCCTCTAAAAATAAAGAAACACACATTTTTTGGGTGGGAGGAAACCACCTTAACGGGTGGGGTGGAGTGAAAAAGGAGTTGAATTATTTTCATGATGATACTTATATCTCAAAAACTGCAGATGTTACAGACATGAAAATTAGTATTTGGAATTTTTATTCAAAGTAAAGAAACACATAATCTTTTGTCTTTGGAAAATCCACTTAAGGGGAGTGAATTCATTGAAAAATTAGTTGAATACTTTGTATAAGGATACTTTTATCTCAAGAATTAAAGATGCTACAGACGTGAAAATTATTATTCGGAATCTCCTTTAAAAATAAATAAACACGCATTATTTTGTGGGGAAGGGAATCAGCTTGGGGATGGGGAGGGGGCGGGGATGGTGGAAAAGGAGTTTAACTCCTTTTTATGAGGATACATTTATTTCAAAACTGAAGGTGTTACAGTCATGATAACTGGCATTTGGAAGCTCCTTTATAAATAGAGACACAAGCTTTTTTTGGTTTTTGGAAAATTCACTTAAGGGGGAGGGTGAAAGGAAGTAAAAAAAAGTCAATTCTTTTTTGGACAAACTTATATCTCAAAAACTTAAGTATACACATGTAAACATTTGGAATCACCTTAAAAAATAAGAAAACACGCATTTTTGGAGCGGGGAATCAACTTAACGGGCTGGGGTGAAAAAGGAGTTGAATTCTTTTTATAAGGACACTTATATCTCAAAAACTGAAGATGTTGCAGATGTGAAAATAAGTATTTGGAATCTCCTTTAAAATAAAGAAACATGCATTTGTTTTTTTCCGGAAAATTGACGTAAGGGGTGTGGGGTTGAAAATAAGTAAATAAGGAGTTAAAATATGTTTATTAGGATACTTTAACTTAAAAGCTGAAGCTGTTACAGACGTGAAAGTTGGCATTTTGAATTTCCTTTCAAGATAAAGAAACACATATTTTTCATTTTCGGAAAGTCCATTTAAGGCGGGAGAGTGGTGGAAAGAAGTGAAGAAGTTGAATTATACTTATGAATATACACTTATCTCAAAAATTGAAGGTGTTACAGATGTACAGATATTAAAACTGGTATTTGGAATCTCCTTTAAAAATAATGAAACAGATTTTTTTTGTTTTTGGTAAATCCATTAAGGGCTGAAAAGAATTGGAAAAGCGGGTGAATTTTTAAAATGAATACCGGCATATCTACATTATATATCAAAAACTTAACATGTTAGAGACAAGAAACTTGGTATTTGGAAAGTCCTTTAAAAATAGAGGAACATGTAGCTTTTAGTTATCGGAGAAGGCACTTAACGGGGAGTGAAAAGAAGTGAAAATTAGTTGAATTATTTCTTATGAGGATACTTATATCTTAAAAACTGAAGATGTTACAGACATGAAGGTTGGTATTTGGAATCTGCTTTAAAAATAAAGGAACATGTATTTTTGTTTCCAAATAATACAACTAGATGGGGTGTAGGGGTGGGGGAAGGATGGATCAAGGTATTGAATTCTTTTTATGGCAATACTTATGTATATCTCAAAAACTGAAGATGTTACAGAAGTGGGAATAGGTATTTGGAATCTCCTTTAAAAATAAAGAAGCATGTATTTATTTTTTTTCGGCTTGATAGAAGACTGTTTCTCACATGTACGGTTGTATGTTGCATGGTCATCTTAGCCCCGAAAGGTAATACCACAAGCATGGTTTACAAAGAATTTCTGGGCTAATTGAAACTCAATTTATTGGCAAGTTTTTATACTTTAGGAATTTTCAGACAATGTCTTAGTACAATGCCGAAAACGATTACTTTGATCAAATTACGAAATCCACGCGAGCGAAGCCACGGATAATTGCTAGTATGTAATATAAGAGTACAAAAGACACTGAAAGTTTAAAGTGCACAACCCAGCTGACCGTCGCAACGGAGCACACTTCTACACATGCACGCGATGGAAAGTACCACAAAGTGACTAAAATATCCCCAGAGCTGGCAGACAGCGAACTGAAAGTGTTGTAATAGACCGGAAAGGAGAGGCCCAAACTAAGATAAGGTGGAAGGAAAAACTGGTGAGATAACTTCTCAAAGTACTGAAACAAAAAAATAAATAAATAAATAAATAAATAAATAATCTGCAGTCAAAAAGCCGCGGCGGGTGTACTGGAGGGTTTAGGAATAGTGGGCACAGCAAAATTTTACGCATGATGGTCAGCACGTCAAAGAACAAGGCTACATGGTCTATGATGAAGTGTCTGGATTGGTGGCAAGTAGAAGCACCAGACAAATAGATATCACAGCCCTTAAACCAGAAAGCAAGTACGGAATGATCATTGACCCAACTGTGCGATTTCAACTGCATTCAGATTTTTTATTTATGATTGGTTTTACATCACATCACAGATAGGTCTTATGGCGACAATAATATTAATTTTGAGAAAACATTTCTACAGTCGATAGCAACGTGTGCATACGTTTTGCTTCTTAGTTCCTTTTCTTGCACAGTATATGAAAGATATTTCATATTCCATGCTGATATGATTTATTACATAGTACTTTTTATAACCTGTTAAGCAGATGGTAAACTGTGTATTGAAAAATGAAGTATACTTTATCTTAGTGGCAACCCTATAATTAGGGAAGTTATAAAATAATGGGATGAAAAATCTTCATAATTATTGATAATAGTATTGACAAGGTGGACTCATATCAGCTCCTGTTTTTCAGTGTAGTGAGATTGTTCAGTACTCATACAGACATTAAATATGTTACAAAATGAACTGAAAAAATATTTAATTACCAATTAAAGTGAGTACATGTAAAACAATGTACAAATATGTCCTATAACTATTTTTTCAATAAATGGGGAAAGCAGGGGTTCTCAGAGAAGGTGTAGTGCAGACTTGCTCTGGGACCTGTCTTGCATGGTTGGGGTGACCTCTGTTCCAGGAAAACCAAATAATACACAACACATGCATGTACAAAACAAACTTCTAAGAATAATTTAACTAATATTAAAAATATTACATAGCTCCGGCTGAAGATCTACCCATCTAGCTAGAGAACTTCGTGTTCGTTCACTTATTCTGCAATGGTGGGATACAATACACACTTATATATTTTTGCTGTATGACTAAACTTCTAATAAATCATGTTAACAATGCTCAAGGAGATGCAGAATTTATTAAAATGACAACAGTTTGGCTGTAGGTCACTTTAATACAATAATATAAAAATAATTACAAATGAATATGTAATTTTTAAATCAGATTTTGATCCTTTATCACATAAAGGATATTCATAGTATGGTAGGTATTGCTATACAATCCATTCCTTCCTTTGTTTGTTTATTTAGCTGCTCCTGTACATCCATGATTCATTCTAGTGCCTTCATCTTTGTCACTGGTAGCAACCAACTTGCTAAACTGCATACTGGAAATAAAAACAATTTTAGAATTAATCAGTTATTACACATAAAATATATTCTGCATTATAATGATATTCCTGAAGTTACAGCATTAAAATGAGTCAAGTGTCAATGATGGCAAACATCATTTTACTGACACTGCTCAGTTGCTGGAGAGTTCACCAAACTACAAAAATCTCAGACCTGCATGAGATCCATAGTTCAACGAATGACTTATGTGAATCTATGAAATTATTCTGGGTGGAGTTCTTCCTTGACGTTTCTATCACTTGCTCCACGCAAGTTTTAGATGATACTTATTTAATGTGCCTCACTGACTAATTTACAGCTGTTCAATTATACCCAAAAAAGTTCCTTATATAACCGAATATCCCCTGCAAATATTTTTTCAAAATTTGGGTTGTGGTTATTATTTGCATCAAGGTTGGTACAGTGTTCCTGATGTTCAGAAATCTGGAAGCTGATTTATTTAAACTCACTCTGGTGACAACTCTGTACATGCCAAAAGCGAGAAGCGTGCCTCATACAAATTACGCATATGTACGTTGGCATTGGTTTAAGCAGCAGGATACATTTAGAACGGCTGGTATGAGTTGCCATTAAAGGTCGTTTATGGTTAAAGGAAAGCTCCACATTACTGAAGAGATAGAACTAGTTGGCAATTGCACTGTTTGAAGATGCTGTGATGTGGACGAGAGTTGCATACATGATTCAAGGAGAAATGAAGCTCACCTTGAACAGACAAACAGTAACTACTGGGCATTTTGTGGATAAAAGCACATTGTGGCCTTAATTAAAGTATAGCTCCAGCATTTTCCTACTGTGAAAGTGGGAAAACACTTAAAGCCATATTCAGGACTGTCAATAGTGGGGTTCAAACCCACTATCTCTCAAATGCCAGCCTCACAGCTACATGATCCAAACTGTGTAGCCAACTCACTCTGTCAGTGACAACTCTATGCCCTATCTCACATAACCTGGGAGTCAACAATAAGAAATATGTTCACTGTGAACCATGTGTCCTTGCCATAGTGCATCCCAACATCCCAATGAAGCAGATAGCTGAGCCATAGGTTCAACCATATCTGATGGGTATCAGTCAAGAGACCAGAATAATGAATGTTTCAACGAAGAGGGTTAGCAGCCTTTTGGAAGTTGCAAGGGTGGATCTGGATGATTGACTGATACAGCCTTGTAATAATATTTAACATGGCTTAAATGTGTGGCCTGAAAGCAACAAAAGACTTCAGCCATAAATAACTCCCAAGGACACGCAGCTCTCTCTGTATGAATGATGTACTGATGATGACTTCCTCCTGGGTAAAATATTCCAGAGGTAAAATAGTCCCCCATTCAGATCTCTAGATAGAAATAAATGAGAGGGGGCAATCATTAGGAAGAAGAATACTGACGTTCTGTAAGTTGGAGTGTGAAATGTTAGAAGTTTGAAACATTGTGGTAGGTTAGAGAATCTGAAAAGGAAAATGGATAGAATACAGTTAGATGTAGCTGGTATAAGTGAAGTATGTTGGCAGGAAGAACAGGAATTTTGGTTAGATACTATAGAATTATCAACATAAAATTAAACATGGGAAATGCAGGAGTTGGTTTAACTCCATCCAGCCTAAGTGCAAGCACAGCTTGCAGCGGCCATAATTATATTCACATCGTGCTGTGAGCATAGCCCATTCTGGCGGCTACATCGTGTTTCTTCATGTATTAGTTATGAGAGTATTTCAACAGATAGCAGTATTATCTAAGTCAGATAATTTAGGATATTATCAACGAGTGTGCATTACTAGATGATGTCACTTCTCTCGACAAACAAGTGCATGATGAAAGTGATATTTTTTATATTTTATGTAACCATAATCCCTCATATCTAGAAAAAAACCAGAAAACTTTACTATTATGTAGATATTCTTACATATTTACGCAAACATGCTTCCAGTCATAAGAAAATGTAAGAGAGAGATTAAAATTCGTATTCGGATGAAAACAATATTTCCTCTTGTGCATAAAATTACAATTACATACCTACAATATCATCTTCACTCTAAATATTTTCGTTAAAATTGCCTTCCAAGCCACTATCATCACATAAAAATTATAACTATAATTTCATAGGAGGACCCATTTTCATTATTGTTGTTGCTGTTTTGTAATTGCAATGCACATTTTACATGATAAGTCTAGGGTAAATATAATAGTATTTTAGAAAACTGAAGTTACTTAGTAGTCAGATTTTCATTTTTATTCATGAAACAAGATATAACATATAAAGAATTTTAAAATCATAAGTGCCAACTGACATGAAACAATCATCATTTTTCATTACTAGATGCTTAAATAAGCACAAAGAAGAACGAATCATGCAATTATCTCCTATAGGTACAGAGATATCATTTCTTTAAATCCCTTAAAAATGCCCAGACCAGAATGTTTCTTAGCGATATTCAGGCCCAGACCGAAATGGGTTAGTAATGAATATGAAAATAGAGCAGCAAGTTAAGCTACCACGACCAGCATTAAGTACTGTTGTCAAGATTGAGAGCAGGCCGATGCCCACCACAACTGTGCAGGTCTGTATGCTTACTAGTTCACCAGATGAGGAAGAAATTCAAAGAATATATGAAGAGAGGATTTAATAGAATATCTATATTCACCTTTCCTACTGGTCCCTTTCCTCTTGTCTTGCCTCTTTTCTGTAATACTTCTCTGATCTCCATCTTCCTTCTGCTGATTTACCTGCAGTGACTCATACCAATTCCTCACCAATACCTCTCCTGGGCCCACTCCCTGAGGAAAACCTTAACCCTCATTTTCCTTGACTTTAAGACATTAGCCCACCTGTCTTCCACAACATCTCCCCTTCCTTCCCCTCCCTCTTGGTTACGTACCATATCCTGTACATTGACTGAGAGAGACCTATCTTCATTCTTGTCCTCCGTTACAAGTCTAACATTCTCCCTCACTCTCGCTACCTCTTCTCTCATCCTTCTTATTTCCCACTCACACCCCACAGTCCTTACACCTGCCTCCCTCAGCCATTCTTTTATCTCTTCAAAGAAATGTGAAATAATATGGACATATCAAAAGAAGTCATTGGAGTCATGAACTAAATAGACAATAGTAATCTAACTTAATTAGAGTTCCCCAATTTATCTAGAGAGGATCTGGAGCTTGAGTTATATTTATTATGACTATTTAGCGAAAGTATGTCAAGATAATAAAAGTGCATAATTACAAAACAAATCAAATACATAGCTATTAACAACCCTGGAGCCATGAGTCAAATAGTCAGTGTAACCTGCCAGTAGGCAGTGTGATGTCGATAATATAGTCCCAGGCTTGCCTCAAATTAGTTACTAGAATTTTTACTTGTATGCCACCTCCAGTGTCTTCATAATAATAACTTTGTGACTTATTAGAAAACAACACTTTAATTTCTCCTGCACAAATCTAGTACCAAACCTATCAGTTTCATTATATTTTGCTGTGTTTAATCCTCTAAAAGTGTTTCTTCATGTGCTGGCATCCTTAAGCTATGGCTAAACAAGCATTTTTAAATGCTGCACTTGTCCATTGAATAATGCAAGAAATATGCACATGGGAAGTGAAATATGATTTGGCTAGACACTACAGAAGTTATTGCATGATTTTGTATTACAAAGCCATCCTCAAGGTCACAATGCAGACAAATGGTTCATGCCCACAATCTTCCAGTAAAGAATGCAACTTTTAACAGATACATATACAATAAATAACATAGTGTACAAGCAAGAGGAAGAGGAAAGTTAAAATGAATGGTAAAATTCTGGAAGTGGTTAAAAGTTTTAAGTACTCGGGAAGTATGACCACAGAAGATGGAAAGATAACCGAGGAAATTGGGAAAAGAATACAACAAGCAAACAGCTTCTACCAGAGTGTAAGGGGTATTTTGTAGAACCAATATGACCCAAAGAAATCTAAGAAACTATTATATTCAACCTATTATGAACCCATACCAACCTATGCAACTGGATCATGGACTACAACAAAACTAGAGCAGAGTAGAATACAGGCAGCAGAGATGAAATTCTTAAGAGGTATCGAGGGCAAGACCAGAAAGGATAGAATTAGAAATGAAGAGATAAGGAAAAGGACAGGAATCTTGAAACTTCAAGACAGGATAGAAACAACAAAGCTAAAGTGGAATGGGCATATGATGAGAATGGGAGAAGAGAGAATGCCAAAAGAAGCTTTTTCAGAGAGGTTAATATGAAAGAGACCCTGAGGAAGACCCCGAAAGAGGTGGACAGATTCAGCGTGGGAGTGCATAGAAAAGAGGGGAGGAAAACCAGAAGATGTACTTAAAAAAGGAGAAGAGTGGTGGAGAGACAGGCAGTGATGGAGGTCCTTGATTCACAACCTGACCCGGGAAGCTAAGACTGGGAAATGATGATGATGATGATGATGATTGTACAAGCAACTGGATTTATTACCAGTTACAGCATGTTTCCACCACTTTATCTGTTATTTCTGTTTGCAACATTATCTATCAAACAATAATGAAACAATTGCCTTTGATATTATACTTCTGTCATGACTTTTCTCAAAACACTTAATTCCTTTCAAATTGCATGACAGCCCCACAACAAAGGTAACTATGATAAAAATTAGAGCTCTTGATCAATTAAAAATTTTGATCAGTTGACCAAATGACTTTAATTGATTAATTGTATGGTTAATCAAATTTTAATTGATTTCACATGCTATATGCTCGAGAAAAACACCTGGCATAACATATATTTTACCAGCAAGATACACGTGCTTCGCTACAGTATTATAATGAAATTTATAATTGAATGCTTAATGTTTTATATATGTATGTATGTTGGGTATTCAGCCGGAAGGCTGGTTTGATCCTGTACAGCTCCACCAACAGCTGTCATAGATAGCCTAGGTGTCACTGAAGAGGCATACTAGGGAAGTGAAGAGTTAGGTAGTTTCCCGTTGCTTTCCTCACTGAGCCAGAAGTTGCTATTGCATATCAGTCTGCCAAGCCCACTGAAATGCATGCACCAACCGACCCTATGAGCGATATTTTCACACCATTCAGAACAGGGATTGGCTGCATAAGGAATGGCATTACTGGCATTGCTCATACCTCGGTAACTTTCATATTGTCAAAGCCAAGGATGAGACTGAGACAGGTCAATGAAAGTAACAAATTTATTCTAGCCCGTAACAAATTTTTTCTAGCCCATACCAGAAGACCTAGTGCACTGTAAACACTACATCCCGCCAGCAAAGGCAGGTTTTATATATAATCTGTCAAAATTCACGATCTAACTCATTTTCTGAGAGAATACGCCAAAATTCATGATATGACTCATTTTCTGAGAGATTACAGCAAAGTTCCTTCCATTTTTCAATCTTTCCTTCCAGCAATCGTTTCTGTACTTCCCGGGCTAGGTCCAGGTATTCCACCCGGTCAGTTGGGTCCCTATACCTTTGGCATCTTTTCCTATAAGCATTTTTAATATGGATAAAATCCTCGAGGAGATCCAGAGTGGTGTCGTCTTGGATGCCTTGGCAGTACTGAACCCGCAGCCGGACTGCAATCGTAGTCATTAACTGATCACGACTCATTTCCAGCGCGGTCTGCACATTTTGACGATGGTCCAGAACATTATTATTATTATTATTATTATTATTATTATTACTATTATTATTATTATTATTATTATTATTATTATTATTATTATTATTATTATTATTATTATTATTATTATTATTATTATTATTATTGATGGTCTGGAGCCCACAGCAAAATGTAAGACCGCTGCTCGGCAGTAAATTACATCCGATGCCATTGTCATTGCTGACAATGTGACCAGCACCATCGCCGCGCGCAGATAAGTGCGCGAGATTTCTGGCAACACAAGTTATATACTTCCATGCATTATTGACCTTATTATAGGAGTGAACAATTGCATGGTCAATTTCATTCCTATCGTTTATTTCAAATGTGTTTACATTTTTATTTACATGCCAGGAGAATTTACTGTAATCTAACTTTAGGTTCTCCAAAGGAAAAGATGGCTCTTGAAAATGAACCCAGGAAAGATAAAAAAAATGATCAGTTTATGCAGTAAAATCAATTGGTTTTCAACTCTCTTTTCACCCCACCGCCGTTAAGTTGATTTAACACCCCCTCCCCCCCTAAAAAAAGAGCTATTACCTTATGTTTAAAGGAGATTCCAAACACCAATGTTCACGTCTGTTACCTTCAGTTCTGAGATATAAGTATCCCCATAAAAAGAATTCACGTTTTATTACTTCCTTTCACATTCCCCCCCCCCTCTTAAGTGAATTTCCCGTTAAAAAATACTTGTTTGTTTAATAGTAAAGGATCTTCTAAATACCAATTATCATGACTCTAACACTTTCAGTTTTTGAGATATGTGTCCTCATAAAAGGAATTCAACTCCTTTTCACCCATGCCCCCCAAGATGATTTCCCACAAAATGGCTTTTTTCTTTGTTTTTAAAGGAGATCCAAATACCTATTTTCACGTCTGTAGCATCTTTACTTTTTATTAGATGTAAGTATCCTCACACAATTAATACAATTAATTTTTCAATTCATCCACCTCCCCCCCTCATTGGATTTTCCAAGAATACATGTTTTCTTTAATTTTAGAGCAGATTCCAAATACCAATTTTAACGTCTGCAAAATCTTTCGTTTTTGAGATAATAGTATCATCATACAAATAATTCAACTAATTTTTTAATTTCCCTCCCCCGTTTAGGTGGATTTCCGAAAACCAATAAATACGTATTCCTTTATTTTTAAAGGAGATTCCAAATACCAAATTTCACATCTGTAACATCTTCAGCTTTTGAGATATCAGTATCCCAATTAAAAAGAGTTCAACCCCATTTTCAGTCACTTTTACCCCCTCCCCCCAACCAAGTTGTTTTTCAGAAAACAAAAAATACATGTTTCTTTATTTTTAATAGAGATAAAAATGCTATTTTTACTTCGGTAACATGTTAAGTTTTTGATATATACTGTAGAAATGCTCATTTTAAAATTTCACCCCTTTTTAGTTCCCCTTAAGTGGAGTTTCCAAAAACAAATCACCTATGTTTCTTTACTTTTACAGGAGATTCCAAATACCAATTTTTACGTCTGTAACATTTTACGTTTCTGAGATATACTGTAGATATAGGCTTTCTAAAAATTTCACCCCAATTTGTGACTCCTGTTTAACCCCCATTAATTGGATTTCCAAAAACAAAAAATGTGTTTCTTAATTTTGAAAGGAGGTCCTAAATACCAATATTCAGGTCTGTAATATCTTCTGTTTCTGAGATATAAGTATCCTCATTTAAGGTATTCAACCACTTTTTCACCCTTTTCACCCCTCTTATTGGAATTTTCTGAAAAAATGTGTTTCTTTATTTTTAAAGGGGATTCAAAATACTTTTTTTTTACATCTGCACACTTTAAAAGTTTTGATATATATATACCCATTTAAAAATTCACCACCCCCTTTTCAACCGCCATTAATTAGATTTTCCAAAAACAAAAAATGCATGTTTCTGTATTTTTAAACGAGATCCCAAATACTAATTTTTAGGTCTGTCTGTAATGTCTTCAGTTTCTGAGATATAAGTATCCTCATTAAAGGCATTCAACGCCTTTCTCACCCTTCCTATTTGGATATTCCGAAAACAAAAAAATACGTGTTTCTTTATTTTCAAAGGAGATTCTAAATACCAATTTTTACATCTGTAAACTTTAAAAGTTTGGGATATAGATACACTCATTTCAATCTTCACCCCTTTTCACCCCCCTCCCCATTAATTGGATTTACCAAAAACAAAAAATATGTGTTTCTTTATTTTTAAAGTAGCTGCCTAATACCAATTTTCAGGTCTGTAATATCTGAGATATATGTATCTGCATTAAAGGCATTCAACCTGTTTTTCACCCTATTTCACCCCTCCTATTGGGATTTGGTGAAAACAAAATAATACGTGTTTCTTTATTTTTAAAGATACCAATTTTTACATCTGTAAACTTCCAAAGTTTTGAGATATAGATACACTCATTTTAAAAATTCACCCCCTTTTCACCCTCCGATTAATTGGATTTTCCAAAAACAAAAAAATAAATGTTTCTTTATTTTTAAAGATGATCCCAAATACCAATTTTAAGGTCTTTTATATCTTTAGTTTCTGAGATATAAGTATACTCATTAAAGGCATTTAACACATTTTTCACCCTTTTTCACCCCTTCTATTGTGGTTTTCCGAAAACAAAAAAATACGTGTTTCCTTTTTTAAAGAAGATTCTAAATACCAATGTTTACATCTGCAAAGTTTTAACGTTTTGAGATATAGATACACAAATTTTAAAATTCCCCCCCCCCCTTTTTTCACCCCCTTAGAGACGGAATATCCAAAAATCCTCGCATAGCGAGAACCTACATGTTAATATGAATTTATCTCCAAAGTTTCATTTCTTTACGTCGAGTAGTTTAGGCTCGGCGATGATGAATCAGTCAGTCAGGACAAGTTATTTTATATATATACTAGCAAGATACCCGTGCTTCGCTACGGTATTATACTGAAATTTAGAATTGAATACTTATTGTTTTATATATAATCCGCCGAAATTCGCGACCTGACTCGTTTTCTGAGAGAATCCGCCAAAATTCGTGATCTGACTCGTTTTCTAATTGATTACGGCAAGTTTCCTCCCGTTTTTCAATCTTTCTTTCCAGCAATCGATTTGGTACTTCCCGGGCTAGGTCCAGGTATTCCACCCGGTCAGTTGGGTACGGTACGTAAATCTTTGCCATATTTTCCTATAGCATTTTTAATATGGATCAAATCTTTGAGGAGATCCGGCGTGGTGTCGTCTTGGGTGCCTTGACGGTACTGAACCCGCGGCCGGACTGCATTCTTAGTCATTACCCGTCCAGGACCCGTTTCCAGCGCGGTTCGCACATTTGACGACGGTCCAGAACATTATTATTATTATTATTATTATTATTATTATTATTATTATTATTATTATTATAGATGTTCTGGACCCCACAGCAAGATGCAAGACCGCTACGTGGCGGTAAATTACATCTGCTGCCATGGTCATTGTTGAGAATGTTACCAGCACCATTGTCACGCGTAGGCAAGTGTGCGGGATTTCTGGCCATACGAATGACATACTTCCGTTCATTATTGAACTTATTATAGAGGTGAAAAATTGAACGCTCAATCTCATTCCTATCGTTTATTTCAAATGTGTTTAAATTGTTATTTATATGCAAGGGGAATCTACTGTAATCTAAGAACGTTCTTCGAAGGAAAAGATGGCTCTTGAAAACGAACCCAGGAAAGATTAAAAATGATCGGTTTATGATCAGAATAAGTACATCGAAAATCTACAGCCTGTTTCCAGTCATTCGACAGGGTCAGGAATGGAATGAATAAAGCCCCCATCTAGCGGCGACAATAGGAATTGTGCCGGCAGCCAAAACCTGTCGCACTCCTCTGGGGCAATGATTAATGGATGACAAACGAAATGAAATTATTTTGGACAGTGCTGCTGGAATGAATGATGACAGGGAAAACCGGAGTATCCGGAGAAAATCCTGTCCCGCCTCCGTTTTGTCCAGCACGAATGTCACATGGAGAGATCGGGATTTGAACCACAGGACCCAGATGAGAGAGGCCAGCGCGCTGCCGCCTGAGCAACGGAGGCTCCTTATAAATACATAAAGAACAGTAAAATCAATTGGTCTCACCTCCTTTTACACCCCACCGCCGTTAATTTTATTTACCGCCCCCCAAACAAACAAAAACCTAAAAGAAGGTGTTTATCTTTATTTTTAAAGGAGATTCCAAACACCGACGTTCACGTCTATTACCTTCAGTTTTGAGATTAAAATAATTCACTTTTTTTCACTTTCACACTCCCCCCCCCAAGTAAATTTTCCGAAAAAAACTTGTTTCTTTAATAGTAAAGGATCTTCTTCTAAATTCCAATTATCACGACTGTAATTTCTTCAGTTTTTGATTTATGTGTCCTCATGAAAGGAATTCAACTCCTTTTCAATCCCGCCCCCCAAGATGATTCCCCCTCCCAAAAAAACGGGCTTTTCTTTGTTTTTAAAGGAGATCCAAATACCAATTTTCACGTCTGTAGGCCCTAACAACTTTAGTTTTTATTAGATGTAAGTATTCTTATACAATTAAGTCAATTCATTTTTCAATTCTTTCACCCCCCCCCAACCATTGGATTAACCGAGAATACGTGTTTCTATACTTTTAAAGCATATTCCAAATATCAAATTTCACGTCTGTAACATCTTCATTTTTGAGATAACAGTAGCCATTAAAGAATTCAACACCATTTTCAGTCACTTTTACCCCCCCCCCTCCATCCAAGTGATATTTCAAAAAACTAAAAATACACGCTTTAAAAATACCATTTTTCACTTCTGTAACATGTTAAGTTTTTTGAGATATACTGTAGAAATTCTCCTTTTAAAATATCACCCACATTTTAGTTCCCCTTAAGAGGAGTTTCCAAAAGAAATCACCTATGTTTCTTTACATTTACAGGAGATTCCAAATACCACTTTTTACGTCTGTAACATTCTACGTTTCTCAGATATTCTGTAGATAAAGTCTTTCAAAAAAATCACCCCAACATGTCACTCCTGTTTAACTGCTATTAATTGGATTTTCCAAAAACAAAAAATACATGTTCCTTTATTTTTAAAGAAGATTCTAAATATCAATTTTTACATGTGCAAACTTTTAAAGTTTTGAGGTACAGATACACTCATTTTAAAAATCCCCCCTTTTCACCCCCCCCCCACTATTTGGACTTTCCAAAGACAAAAAAATGTTTCTTTATGTTACCAATGCCAATATCTTCAGTTTCTGAGATTTAAGTATCCTCATTAAAGACATTCAACCCCTTTTTCACCCCTCCTATAGGGATTATCTGAAAATAAAAAATACATGTTTCTTTGTTTTTAAAGAAGATTCTAAGTACCAATTTTTACATCTATAAACTTTAAAAGTTTTGTGATATAGATACACTCATTTTGAAAATCCACCCCCTTTTCACCCCCCATTACCAAAAACAAAGAAATACGTGTTTCTTTATTTTTAAAGGAGATCCCAAATACCAATTTTTAGGTCTGTAATATCTTCAGTTTCTGAGATATAAGTACCCTCATTAAATGCATTCAACCCCTTTTTCACCCCTTTCCACCCATCCTATAGGGATTTTCCAAAAACAAAAATATACGTGTGTCTTTATTTTTAATGAAGATTCTAAATACCTCTTTTTACATCTGTAAACTTTCAAAGTTTTGAGATATAAATACACTCTTTTTAAAAATTCACCCCCCTTTTCACCCTTCCACTAATTGGATTTACCAAAAACAAAAAATCATGTGTTTCTTCATTTTTAAAAGATATCAAAAGTACCAATTTTCAGGTCTGTAATATCTTCAGTTTCTGAGATATAATTACCGGTATCCTGATTAAAGGCATTTAACCCCTTTTCTCCCTTTTTCACCCCTCCTATTGGTATTTTCTGAAAACAAAAAAAATACATGTTTCCTTATTTTTAAAGAAGATTCTAAATACCAATTTTCACATCTGTAAACTTTTAAAGTTTTGAGATATAGATACACTCATTTTAAAAATTCACCCCCCTTTTTCACCCCCTTAACGACGGAATATCCAAAAATCCTCTCTTAGCGAGCACCTACATCTTAATATGAATGTATCCTCAAAATTTCATTTCATTACGTCCAGTAGTTTTGGCTCGGCGATGATGAATCAGTCAGTCAGTCAGTCAGTCAGGACAAGCTATTTTATATATATAGAAGATAACTAGCAAGATACCCGTGCTTCACTATGGTATTATAATGAAATTTATAATTGAATGATTAACATTTTATATATAATCTGCCTAAATTAGCGATGTGACTCATTTTCTGAGAGAATGCGCCAAAATTCATGATCTGACTCGTTTTCTGTCAGATTACGGTAAAGTTCTACCCATTTTTCAATCTTTCTTTCCAGCAATCGATTTCGTACTTCCCGGGCTAGGTCCAGGTATTCCACTCGGTCAGTTGGGTCCCTAAATCTTTGCCATCTTTTCCTATAAGCATTTTTAATATGGTTCAAATCCTTGAGGATACCCAGCGTGGTGTCGTCTTTGGTGCTTTGGCGGTACTGAAACCGCGGACGGACTCCAATCGAAGTCATTACCTGGCCAGGATCTGTTTCTAGCGCAGTCCGCACATTTGGACAACGGTCAAGAACATTATTATTATTATTATTATTATTATTATTATTATTATTATTATTATTATTATTATTATTATTATTGATGTTCTGCACCCCACAGCAAGATGTAAGACCGCTACTTGGCGGTAAATTGCATACATCTGCTGCCATTGTCATTGCTGAGAATGTGACCAACACCATCGTCGCACGTAGGCAAGTGCACAAGATTTCTGGTGACACGAATGATATACTTCCATGCATTATTGACCTTATTATAGAGGTGAACAATTGCACGGTCAATATCATTCCTATCGTTTATTTCAAATGTGTTTAAATTTTTATTTATATGCCAGGAGAATCTACTGTAATCTAACTTTATGTTCTCCAAAGGAAAAAATGGCTTTGAAAACGAACCCAGGAAAAATTAAAAATGATCAGTTTATGATCAGAATAAGTACATTATGAACAGTAAAATCGATTGGTCTCAACGTATTTTTCACCCCACCGCTGTTGATTTACCCCCACCCCCAAAAAAGAAAGCATGTTTCTTTATGTTTTAAGGAGATTCCAAATACCAATGATCATGTCTGTTACCTTCAGTTCGGAGATATAAGTATCCCCATAAAAAGAATTCACTTTTTTTCACTTCCTTTCATACTTTCCCTCTCCCTTAAGTGAATTTTCTGGCAAAAAATACTTGTTTCTTTAATAGTAAAGGATCTTCTAAACATCAGTTATCACGACTTTAACTTCTTTAGTTTTTGAGATATGTGTCCTCATAAAAGGAATTCACCTCCTTTTCACCCCCGCCCCCAAGATGATACCCCCCAAAACGCTTTTTTTGTTTTTGTTTTTGTTTTTAAAGGAGATCCAAAAACCAATTTTCATGTCTGTAACAACTTTAGTTTCT
Organism: Anabrus simplex; assembly: GCF_040414725.1. NCBI lineage: Eukaryota > Metazoa > Arthropoda > Insecta > Orthoptera > Tettigoniidae > Anabrus > Anabrus simplex. The sequence continues at coordinate 1,241,328,335 of NC_090265.1, read as the reverse complement.
TAGATGTGAATATCCTCATACAATTAATTCAATTAATTTTTCAATTATTTCACCTCTCCCCCCTTTATTTGACTTTCCAAGAATACGCGTTTCTTTAATTTTAAAGCAGATTCCAAATACCATTTTTCACATCTGCAAAATCTTTTGTTTTTGAGATAATAGTATCCTCATACAAAAAATTCAAATAATTTTTCAATTCCCCCCCCCCCCCCCACTTTAGGTGGATTTCCGAAAACAAAAAATATGTATTTCTTTAGTTTTAAAGGAGATTCCACATACCAAATTTCAAGTCTGTATCATCTTCAGCTTTTGAGATATCAGTATCCTAATTAAAAGAATTCAACCCTATTTTAGTCACTTTTACACCTCCACCCATGTGGTTTTTCAGACAACAGATAAAAAATGCTATTTTTCACTTCGGTAACATGTTATGTTTTTGAGATATACTTAGAAATGCTCATTTTAAAAATTCACCCACTTTTTAGTTTCCCTCAAGCGGAGTTTTCAAAAACAAATCACCTATGCTTCTTTACTTTTAGAGGAGATTCCAAATACCAATTTTTACGTCTGTAACACTTTACGTTTCTGAAATGCGCTGTAGATATAGTCTTCCTAAAAGTTCACCCCAATTATTCACTCCTGTTTAACCCCCATTAATTGGATTTTCCAAAAAAAATACCGTATGTGTTTCTTTATTTTCAAAGGAGATCCCAAATACCGATTTTCAGGTCTGTAACATCTTCTGTTTCTAAAATATAAGTACAGTATCCTCATTTAAGGCATTCAACCCCTTTTTCACCACTCCTATTGGGATTTTCCGAAAACAAAAAATACGTGCTTATTTTCAAAGGGGATTCTAAATGCCACTTTTTACATCTGTAAAGTTTAAAAGTTTTGAGGTATAGATACACTCATTTTAAAAATTCATCCCTTTTCATCCCCCCATTAACTGGATTTTCCAAGAACAAAAAATATGCGTTTCTTTATTTTTAAAGGAGATCCCGAATACCAATTTTCAAATCTGTAATATCTTTAGTTTCGGAGATATAAGTACCCTCATTAAAGGCATTCAACCCTTTTTTCAACCTTTTTCACCCCTCCTATTGGGATTTTCTGAAAATAAAATAATACATGTTTCTTTATTTTTAAAGGAGATTCTAAATACCAATTTTTACATGTGTAAACTTTTAAAGTTTTGAAATATAGGTACACTCATTTTAAAAATTCACCCCCCTTTTCACCCTCCCATTAATTAGATTTTCGAAACCAAAACATATATGTTTCTTCATATTTAAAGGAGATTGCAAATACAAATTTTCAGGTCTGTAATATCTTCAGTTTCTGAGATATAAGTATCCTCATTAAAGGCATTCAACCCATTTTTCACTTCTCCTATTGGGAGTTTCTGAAAACAAAATATACGTGTTTCTTTATTTTTAAAGGAGATTTCAATTACCAAATATTACATCTGTAAACTTTTAAGGATTTGAGATATAGATACACTCATTTTAAAAATTCACGCCCTTTTCACACTAACATTAATTGGATTTTCCAAAAACAAAAATTATGCATATCTTTATTTTCAAAGGAGATCCCAAATACCAAATTTCAGGTCTGTAATATCTTCAGTTTCTGAGATATAAGTATCCTCATTAATGGCATTCAACCCCTTTTTCAACCTTCCTATTGGGATTTTTCAAAAACAAAAAATATGTGTTTCTTTAATTTTAAAGGAGATTCTAAATACCACTTTTTACATCTGCAAGCTTTTAATGTTTTGAGATATAGATACACTCATTTTAAAAATCACCCCCCCCCCCATTTTCATCCCCCCCTTAATTAGATTTTCCAAAAACAAAAAGTACATGTTTCTTTATTTTTAAAAGAGATTTCAAATACCATTTGTCAGGTCTGTAATATCTTCAGCTTCTGAGATATAAGTATCCTCATTAAAGGCATTCAACCCATTTTTCACTTCTCCTATTGGGAGTTTCTGAAAACAAAATATATGTGTTTCTTTATTTTTAAAGGAGATTTCAATTACCAAATATTACATCTGTAAACTTTTAAGGATTTGAGATATAGATACACTCATTTTAAAAATTCACGCTCTTTTCACCCTAACATTAATTGGATTTTCCAAAAACAAAAATTATGCATATCTTTATTTTCAAAGGAGATCCCAAATACCAAATTTCAGGTCTGTAATATCTTCAGTTTCTGAGATATAAGTATCCTCATTAATGGCATTCAACCCCTTTTTCAACCTTCCTATTGGGATTTTCCAAAAACAAAAAATATGTGTTTCTTTAATTTTAAAGGAGATTCTAAATACCACTTTTTACATCTGCAAGCTTTTAATGTTTTGAGATATAGATACACTCATTTTAAAAATCACCACCCCCCATTTTCATCCCCCCATTAATTAGATTTTCCAAAAACAAAAAGTACATGTTTCTTTATTTTTAAAAGAGATTTCAAATACCATTTGTCAGGTCTGTAATATCTTCAGCTTCTGAGATATAAGTATCCTCATTAAAGGCATTCAACCCATTTTTCACTTCTCCTATTGGGAGTTTCTGAAAACAAAATATACGTGTTTCTTTATTTTTAAAGGAGATTTCAATTACCAAATATTACATCTGTAAACTTTTAAGGATTTGAGATATAGATACACTCATTTTAAAAATTCACGCCCTTTTCACACTAACATTAATTGGATTTTCCAAAAACAAAAATTATGCATATCTTTATTTTCAAAGGAGATCCCAAATACCAAATTTCAGGTCTGTAATATCTTCAGTTTCTGAGATATAAGTATCCTCATTAATGGCATTCAACCCCTTTTTCAACCTTCCTATTGGGATTTTCCAAAAACAAAAAGTATGTGTTTCTTTAATTTTAAAGGAGATTCTAAATACCACTTTTTACATCTGCAAGCTTTTAATGTTTTGAGATATAGATACACTCATTTTAAAAATCACCCCCCCCCCATTTTCATCCCCCCATTAATTAGATTTTCCAAAAACAAAAAGTACATGTTTCTTTATTTTTAAAAGAGATTTCAAATACCATTTGTCAGGTCTGTAATATCTTCAGCTTCTGAGATATAAGTATCCTCATTAAAGGCATTCAACCCATTTTTCACCCCTTTTCACTCCTGAAAACAAAACAAAAATATATATATATATTTTTTAAAGGAGATTGTAAATACCAATTTTTACATCTGTAAACTTTAAAAGTTTTGAGATATAGATACACTCATTTTAAAAATTCACCCCCCCTTTTCACTCTCCCATTAATTGGCTTTTCAAAAAAAAAAAAAGTATTTCTTTATTTTTAAAGGGGCAAATACGAATTTTCAGATCTGTAATGTCTTCAGTTTCTGAGATGTAAGTATCCTCATTAAAGGCATTCAACCCATTTCTCACTCTTTTTCACCCCTCTTATTTGGATTTTCTGAAAACAAAAAAATACTGTTTCCTTATTTTTAATGGAGATTCCAAATATCAATTAATGTTTTGAGATATAGATACACTCATTTTAAAAATAACCCCCCCATTTTCTTCCCCCCATTAATTAGATTTTCCAAAAACAAAAAGTACATGTTTCTTTATTTTTAAAAGAGATTTCAAAAAACATTTGAGATATGTTTTGAGATATAGATACACTCATTTTAAAAATCACCCCCCCCATTTTCATCCCCCCATTAATTAGATTTTCCAAAAACAAAAAGTACATGTTTCTTTATTTTTAAAAGAGATTTCAAATACCATTTGTCAGGTCTGTAATATCTTCAGTTTCTGAGATATAAGTATCCTCATTAAAGGCATTGATATTGAGCCGTGCCTCATAGCCGGTCGACTGCTGTAGAGGTTGCGTGTCTTTCAGTTGTTTTCCATTTCACTACAATAGACTGCTGGGGAAGTTCACCCTTGGAGGTCTCTTGTGGCTGTCTTGGGAGTCTATAGTTATGGCTATGGTCAACAGATGACAGGAGTAACCAGTTCGAAGATGAAAGGTAAATGTCTGCTATACTAGACCTACTCACGTAGTGCCTTGTTGTCCTGCAAGCTCAAATGCTAGTGCTTATCGACTTTCCTTTCAATCGCATTGAAATTTTGAAAGGCCTCATCTTCCCTCGAGTCTGACAGCAGGATTTCATCTTCCTGACTAGTGTAGTACATACAGAACTTGTATTGTTTGCAAAGTGCAGAAGATGAAGCAGACAAAAAGTGTGTTTAAGGAATGCAATGTAACAATATGTGCCTTTTCCTGCTTCCAAACTTATCACATGCAGAAGAACTTCTAAAAAAAAATTGTTTGCTTATGACATGCAAATTAATGGAGGTAAACAATTTGTAATTTGAAATTAATGTTTATATTAAATTATAACATGCAATTAACAAAATTGAAATAAAGGTAACTGAAGATAACATTTACAATTAAAAAAAAGCTTTTAACTCTGCCAGAACTTCTAAAATAATTGTTAAATGATATATGCAAATTAATGTAGGTAAACAAATTGACAGATCAAAAATTAGATGGATGGCTTTTCTGGCGTTAATTGTAATTTAAAGTTAATGTTTATGTAATTAATAAAATGGAAATAAAGGGAATTAAAGATAAAATTTCTTTCTGCCAACTGGTATCTGTCCATATGCACAATTACCTGGAAATTCCTTTATGACAGTCCCTTCAAGTACCTTCCCCGCCCCCACCCATTATGCTATCTGACTGTGTTTTTAAAAGGTCTGCAAATATGCTACAGTAGCCTGTCCAGTATTTCTTTTCTGATAGTGTGTAAAAGCAGTGAGCATAAACATTATTTTTGAAGAAAGCGCTCAAGGAGGTATCATTGCTCTTACTTTTCTAAAAGAAGGACATGAACATCAGCTTACTTTAATAACTTGTCTATCATACCCTAGCTGAGGCTTGCACGCCAAATGAGATATAATAATACAATACACAGGTTTTGTGCCACACAAAACAGTTATTTTTACTTCAGCACACTGCAGTTTAAATCTGTTTGATTAATAGGATAAAGGTACATAGATTGGTTAATCAGATTTCTAGATTAATCAGTTTGATTAATTGATTAAATGAAGAACTCTAATAAAAATACATTATGGAACCATCATATTCCTAATTCTATGTTATTTAATGCATAGATGACTACAATATTAACATATAGTCTGATACAAGTGTAATAGACTAATATAACTTCAAACAATATTCTTTAACTCATGGGTAAATAATGCAAATATTTATTATTATTATTATTATTATTATTATTATTATTATTATTATTATTATTATTATTATTATTATTATTATTATTATTATTATTATTATTGAGTTGTGAGGTATGGCTATGAAGTGTTTACATCCATTTACATTAGTATGATTATTATTATTTACGTAGTTATGTCCGGAATTTATTTGGTATACCTCATGATCATATTATTGGTGAGGTTATGTCATGAAAAATCTGCTGTGTATATATATATATATATTAGTATGAGTTTATTTAAAGTAAGAACACATAATTAATAATATAGGCCTATAATTTATTATTACCTGTATATATGATGTATAATCCAATGTGACATTGTGCAACACACTGTAATATCCAGAATAACATAGCTTTGGCACTAGATACAGAAAATTCTTTACATTGTAACCAGGCTATTGGAAACACTCAAATTTACAAGAAAACATGCTATGTCATATACTTCTAGAAGCCTGGCAAGGCAATGTATATAAAGAGGCAGTCTTGTGAGTGAGAGACGAGTTGTTTTAATGAGACTTGTGTGGAAGTTGTGGAAGATGAGTATTTGAAGTCAAGTATGTGAATTGGTTTTGTTGGGTTGGTAGTTGACATGCAACCGTTGCAGTCTCTCCTTATCCTTATTCATCGTAATAGTGTTTTGTTTTATGATGACAGCTTATTAGTTTGCGTGTGAATATGTGTAAATAATTTTTAAATAAACTAGTGTACACAACTGACAGTATTTTGTGTGCGTCTTTGTGGGTACATCATTGGCAACCGTGGTGACAGGATTGGAGAATAATTTTCCAGTGAATACGAGTGTAAATGCAAAAATAGAACAAAATGCAAGTGATACAAGAAAATATGTCCGTACAACAACTCAAACAATCAACAAATTAATTTAAAAACTACCTAATCATTGTTGATAGTACTCATCGATACAGTCATGAAGTGGACGGCTTGCAATACAACAACTCAAAGACGAACTCACCAAGAGAAACCTTCCGACAAATGCCAAAAAGAAATCACTGAAAACACAGTTATGAGAAGATCTCGTTGAAAAAGGAGAAGATCCCGAAAAGTTTTTCATCGAGGTGAATGAACATCTGGAATTGTCATCGGAAGAAGAGGTAAATATAGCTAATATTTGTTCCAACTTACTGAGCATGATGCAGGCAATCAATGACAAAATCTCAGACGTTGATTCACAAGTTAATTCCACCTTAATGAAACATAATGACAAACATTCAAACAAAATTTCACTAGTCAATTCCGCCCTAACAGAAAAGATTTCAGAACAAATTTCGAAAGTAAATGACAAACTTTCAGACAAAATTTCTCAAGCTAATTCAGTTTTAATCAGACAAATATCACAAGTATACACGCAGGTTTACAAAGTAGAACAATGCCTAGAATCGAAAATTTCAACCGTAGACGATAAAAGTTCATCCCAAATCAGTGACGTCACCAATAAATTAACACAGCAGATATTGGACATCAGGTCAAAACTGGGACAGGTTGAGCAGATCAATAGTAGAGTAAGCCAGCTGGAAGGGGACATCTCGAACCTCAAGGAGGAGGTGAAAATCCAGGTTTCCGGCATAAAGCAACAGGTTGAAGTGAGAATTTCTACCATCGAGGGAAATTTTGAAAGCCGCATTGAAGGAAATTTTGGGAACCGTATTTCTGCTGTTGAAAGAAGGTTAGAAAAATGGTTTTCAACCATCAAGGGAAATGTGCAAAATATAAGAAAAAGCATCCTTCACGCAGCAGAAGATAGATGAACTCAAACACAACCTATCGCCATGCCTCTAAACCCCTCAAACCTAACCGGCAGTAAAGGACACCTAGACCCGAAGGTGATTATAAAGAGCCTTCCGGAATTCCACAGGCAACTGGAAGTGAAGACGACTAGCTTCATCGAGGTATCAGTCAGTCTACTAGGAAGGACTAATCTACCAGAGGACATCTTCGTTCAACTCATCAGACCGCGATTAAAGGGACAAGCCGCTACTTGGTGGAATAACTTGCAGGGCTTAAATTTAAACTGGATGGACTTCAAGAGGGAATTCCTTGCTAGGTTTAATTCCAAAGTGATGAAGAGCTCTGTGAAAAGGAAGCTACTGACTGAGGCACAACTGACCAGTATGAGAGCTAGCATGTTCGTCCTCCAGAAGTACAAGTACTTCAAGTGTCTGCACATGGAAGGAAGTGAGAACGAGATCTTACAAGACCTCTCACAGCTACTCCACGATAACATTCGACCCTCAGTGAAAGTATCACAACCGAGATCCTTTGATGATCTACATAGAATTATCGCCCAGCTGGAAGAGGAACACAAAGCAAAGTTACGGAAGAAACCAGCTCTGTTAGGAAGTGTTACCAGTGTGGAAGAATGGGACACCTGAAGAACAAATGGCCCAGTCTGGCATCAGAGAGACTAGGTTCGGCCAGTTCTGCATTAAGGGGGATGGGACCAGCAACAGGAAGGTGCTTCAAGACCCAACAGACAAGCAGCCGTGGACCAGCAGGGGAGGGATTGGTCAGATTCTGAGTAGAACAGACCAACCTCGCCCAGCTATCATCTTAAGGATAGGCAACAATAATTTTTCAGCCATACTCGACAGCCAGCAACCCATTCATTTGTAAATGTACTGTTGCCAGATTACTACTGCCTATGAAGTCTCACCATCTTGGAAAGGTAGCGGGAGCAACAGACGGGGTAACCTATTCCATCCAAGGACAGACTAACCTAACCGCTAAATGCATGGACCTGCCTATTGTAATTGACGTTGCAGGGATTCAGAACCTAATACCTGACATCATATTAGGCCATGACTTTCTGGTAGAATACAAGGTGATCCTGGACTATGCAACTCATGAAGTCTTTTTGGGAAAAGATAGACGTCTGAGGGTCACCTGGCACAATGGAAGCAAGGATGCGCAAGTTGACGTAGACCTGGGAGATATCCAGTTAAAGCACCTTCAACCAAGTGAAGAAGAGGAACTGAGATGCACCTTAAAGGACTTTCCGGAAGTCATCACCAATAAAATAGGATGGACTACCACTGTAACACACACCATTGAATGCAGCACTTCCTCACCCATCAAGCAACGTCCATATCCAATCAACCCGGGTGAGGGCAAGTTCGTCATTCAGAAGATTCAAGAGGTGGAAGGGCAAGGTCTCATCGAACCCTCCATATTATTATTATTATTATTTTTTTATTATTATTATTATTATTATTATTATTATTATTATTATTATTAGTATTATTGTTATTACAGTCAAACCTCCCTTCTGCGGACACCGTCGGTTCGAGGGAAAATGTCCGTTACGAGAAGTGTCCGCTAAAACAAGTTTGTAAAAATAATCAAACATTTTAATGGCAAAGAACATTTACTGTAAATATAAGCATACATATCTTTATTATTATTCAAAGTAATTTCTGTGTTACTATTTCACAGAGAGTTATTATAAGTGATTTTACATCATTTACAAACATTACAGCATCGTGAAGTAATTGTGAAGCTTTGTCAGTGTAAATTTAGCACATGTTTTCTTTTCTTTTCCTTCTCAAGTTGACTACCTGAGCTCGACCTTATCAGAGACAATCCGAGTTATGAATAGAATGATGCAAGAAGGGAAGAAAACCCCCAGATAGCTTGTGAGTCAACAGACTCTGGCAGCATTTCTGGGCAATTAGAATTCTTGGAATAGGCCTATTCACCACTAGGTAGAACTGAATTCCGATGTACCGCCTCTCCCCTTGCACTTGAAATAGTACAAACATTCAAAACGGATTTTCTTATGTCTGAAGAATGGTTCTAAAAGAAAGGATGACATGTAGTCCGGCGTAATAGATTGTCCTGCAACGTGTAAAGTGTCCACTTAAGTCAAGTGGACGGGACAAATGGCGATGTCCGCTGTCCGGAGTTTGAGGTGTCCGCTTAAATGGGGCCAATTTAACACTTGTTTTATGTAAAATAAAATCAGTTCAGAGGAAAATTGTCCATATAGTGAGGTGTCCGCTGAATAAGGGTGTCTGTTAGGGCAGGTTCGACTGTATTATTATTATTATTATTATTATTATTATTATTATTATTATTATTATTATTATTATTATTATTGAGGTATGGCTATGAAGTGTTTACATCCATTTACATTATTATTACCTGTATACAGGGATATTCACCTAAGATGTTACATGGAAATAACTTCTAAACCATTAAGGATATTGGTATTCTGTTTTCATATTCGTAAATGGTACCCAGGAGTTTGCAAAATAATGTGCTACGTACTGTCATGGGGTGATTAATAACCAAAATATTGTTACTAACAATAGGACAGCACAAATTCATACAGCTGGTCTAAAAGTTCAACTGCGTACAAGTTCAAATATGTATTTTCAAAATCGGACAGTTAGTTTTTGGAGTTGTTTTTGTGAACTCTTGTTGTGATTCTGCTGGCATGTTTCAAAATGGCAGTCTTATTCTTATTCTTCATAGCAGGGTTTTGTTCATCAAGATGGCAGTTCATTAGTGCGTGCATGTGGAAGATGTAAATACATTTTGTAAATAAATGGTGTACACAACTGACAGCATTTGTGTGCATCTTTGTGATAGATCAAGTCTAGCCAGCGTGAACAGAATAACATGTTACATTCATTTCCATTAAAATTGTTACATTTAATAATGCCCATCTAGCCATAGCCTGAACTGTACCTTCTCCTTTTTGCAACCGCCATGCATTACACCGGGAAACAGCAAATTTTTTTCATAGCTTGTAGATTATTAGTACCTTTCTGTCTTGCATAAAACTCATTTTAAGTTTATATCATAATCTCTCTTTTTCTCTCTTAATTTAACTGATGTGGCAAATACACTTTCCATACAATCTGCCATGACTGGAATAGTAACCAAAATTGATTACATTAACACAATGATGGCAGACCAAGTAACAATGGATCACAAGCCACAAATTAGGAAGAAAGTGCCAAAGCAAGAGAAATTTGGATTATTTTTGACCTTGAGTTCAGCTATAGCAACTCTGGCTGCAACATGCCAATACAGTGGGAAATGATACAAATAGAATTTCACAAAATCATTACTTTAAATGTTAGGCTGCACGGATAAGATGACTAGAATTTATGTAAGTACATTTTAATACAAGAACCAACCTCATATTCAGGCCAGTATGGTAGATCTACTTTCAGGCTGAATCACTATTAATGTTTCCCCTGTTAAGTTTGACTTGATTCTTCAATAATATTATCGAACGCAGAAGCAAATACACTTACTTATCAAGACAACAGTGATGAAGAAGAATGGAGCTCCACAACTTAGATCTAGAAGGACTGGAAAGACCAGATTTCCAGTAAGAGATCCCAGTCTACCAAACATCATTGTCACATTCAGTGCCATAGCTCTGAAATTTAAAAAATCAATTACTGGTAACATTTCACGTGAATATGTTTTAATCATTACCCTACTTTGAGAGAGAGAGAGAGAGAGTTCTTTTTCTAACAGAACCGTCATTCTGGGTGACTACAAAAGTCCAAACGCCAGGAGTATACACCCAAGGGCGAATCAAAAAGTAAGTTACACTTCCAAGTTATGGCCATTTATGAAACTACCTACAATAGGCAACACGGCCACGACAACATCCAACGTAAGTTCACTTTTCTACATAGTCCCCAAGAGACTGTAAACATTTCTTGGAACGGTTCCATAAATGGTCATAACTTGGTAGTGTAACTTACTTTTTGATTTGACCTCGTACATTTTAAGTATAGAAAGTTACTCATTGAACAAGAATAAATTAGATTAATAAGGATTGCTTGTTATTTTACCCCTTAAAACAAAAATCACTGAAAAATTCACAATGAAACAACTATGTTAATTCAGAGAAGTTACTTATGCTGGAAATGAGTTATATGTTGTTGTTGTTGTTGTTGTTGTTGTTGTTGTTGTTGTTGTTGTTGTTGTTGTTGTTGTTGTTGTTGTTGTTGTTGTTGTTGTTGTTGTTGTTGTTGTTGTTGTTGTTGTTGTTGTTGTTGTTGTTGTTGTTGTTGTTGTTGTTGTTGTTGTTGTTGTTGTTGTTGTTGTTGTTGTTGTTGTTGTTGTTGTTGTTGTTGTTGTTGTTGTTGTTGTTGTTGTTGTTGTTGTTGTTGTTGTTGTTGTTGTTGTTGTTGTTGTTGTTGTTGTTGTTGTTGTTGTTGTTGTTGTTGTTGTTGTTGTTGTTGTTGTTGTTGTTGTTGTTGTTGTTGTTGTTGTTGTTGTTGTTGTTGTTGTTGTTGTTGTTGTTGTTGTTGTTGTTGTTGTTGTTGTTGTTGTTGTTGTTGTTGTTGTTGTTTGAGTCATCAGTCCATAGACTGGTTTGATGCAGCTGCCACCCTATCCTAAGCTAACCTTTTCATTTCTACGTAACTATTGCATCCTACATCTGCTCTAATCTGCTTGTCATATTCATACCTTGGTCTACCCCTACCGTTCTTACCACCTACACTTCCTTCAAAAACCAACTGAACAAGTCCTGGGTGTCTTAAGATGTGTCCTATTATTCTATCTCTTCTTCTCGTCAAATTTAGCCAAATCGATCTCCTCTCACCAATTCGATTCAGTATCTCTTCATTCGTGATTCGATCTATCCATCTCACCTTCAGCATTCTTCTGTAACACCACATTTCAAAAGCTTCTATTCTCTTTCTTTCTGAGCTAGTTATCGTCCATGTTTCACTTCAATACAATGCCACGCTCCACACGAAAGTCTTCAAAAACATCTTTCTAATTCCGATATCAATGTTTGAAGTGAGCAAATTTCTTTTCTTAAGAAAGCTCTTCCTTGCTTGTGCTAGTCTGCGTTTTATGTCCTCCTTAGTTCTGTCATCGTTAGTTATTTTACTATCCAAGTAACAATATTCATCTACTTCCTTTAAGACTTCATTTCCTAATCTAATATTTCCTACATCACCTGCCTTCGTTCGACTGCATGCCATTACTTTTGTTTTGGACTTATTTATTTTCATCTTGTACTCCTTACCCAAGACTTCATCCATACCATTCAGCAACTTCTCGAGATCTTCTGCAGTCTCAGATAAAATAACAATATCATCGGCAAATCTCAAGGATTTGATTTCCTCTCCTTGGACTGTGATTCCCTTTTCAAATCCTTCTTTATTTCCTTTACTGCCTGTCCTATGTAAACATTGAAAAGGAGAGGGGACAAACTGCAGCCTTGCCTCACTCCTTTCTGGATTGCTGCTTCTTTTTCAAAGCCCTCAATTCTTATCACTGCAGACTGATTTTTATACAGATTGTAGATAATTCTTTGTTCTCGGTATCTGATCCCTATCATCTTCAGAATCATAAATAGCTTGGTCCAATCAACATTATCGAATGCCTTTTCTAGATCTACGAATGCCATGTACGTGGGCTTGTCCTTCTTGATTCGATCCTCTAAGATCAGACGTAAAGTCAGGATAGCTTCACGTGTTCCTACATTTCTTCTGAAGCCAAATTGATCTTCTCCCAACTCAGCTTCAACTTGTTTTTCCATTCTTCTGTAAATAATACGTGTTAAAATTTTGCAGGCATGAGATACTAAACTATTGGTGCGGTAGTTTTCACACCTGTCAGCACCGGCTTTTTGGGAATAGGTATAACAACATTCTTCCGAAAATCGGATGGGACTTCTCCTGTCTCATACATCTTGCACACTAAATGAAATAACCTTTCCATACTGGTTTCTCCTAAGGCAGTCAGTAATTCAGAGGGAATGTCATCAATTCCAGGTGCCTTGTTCCTATTGAGGTCACTCACAGCTCTGTCAAACTCTGACCTCAAAATTGGGTCTCCCATTTCATCAGCATCAACAGCCTCTTCATGTTCCAGAACCAAATTATCTACATCTTTACCTTGATATAACTGTTGGATATGCTCCTGCTATCTTTCTGCCTTGTCTTCTTTCCCTAGAAGTGGTTTTCCATCTGAGCTCTTAATATTCATACACCTAGATTTCCTTTCTCCAAAGGTTTCCTTGATTTTCCTGTATGCAGCATCTACCTTTCCCAGGACCATACAGCCTTCGACATCCTTGCACTTCTCCTTCAGCCATTCCTCCTTAGCTACCTTGCACTTTCTATCCACTTCATTCTTTAATCACCTGTATTCTTTTCTGCCCTCTTCATTTCTAGCATTCTTGTATTTTCGTCGTTCATCAATCAGGTCTAGTATCTCCTGAGTTATCCACTGATTCTTAGTTGATCTTTTCTTCCTTCCTAACATTTCTTCAGCAGCCCTACTGACTTCATTTTTCATGACTCTCCACTCTTCCTCTATAGTGTTTCCTTCAGCCTTTTCATTTAGTCCTTGTGCAACATGTTCCTTGAAACAATCCCTCACATCTTTTCTTTCAACTTGTCTAAATCCCATCTTTTTGCATTCTTTCCTTTCTTCAACTTCTTCAACTTCAGATGGCATTTCATGACCAACAAGTTGTGGTCAGAGTCCACGTCTGCTCCTGAGAAATTTTTGCAATCCAATACCTGGTTTCTGAATCTCTGCCTAATCATAATGAAGTCTATCTGATACCTTCCAGTGTCTCCAGGTCTCGTCCACGTATACAGCCGTCGTTTGTGGTGGTTGAACTAAGTATTGGCAAGGACTAAATTATGATCAGTGCAGAATTCAACCAGCCGACTTCCTCTTTCGTTCCTTTGTCCCAATCCAAATTCTCCTACTGTACTACCTTCTCTTCCTTGGCCTACCACTGCATTCCAGTCTCCCATCACAATTAGATTCTCGTCACCTTTTACATATTGTATTAAATCTTCTATCTCCTCATATATTCTTTCAATTTCTTCATCATCCGCTGAACTATTAGGCATATAGACCTGCACTATTGTGGTGGGCATTGGTTTGGTGTCTATCTTGACGACAATAATTCTTTCACTATGCTGGTCGTAGTAGCTTACCCGCTGCCCTATTTTCTTATTCATTATTAAACCAACTCCTGCATTTCCCCTGTTTGATTTTGTGTTGATAATTCGGTAGTCGCCTAACCAAAAATCCTGTTCTTCCTGCCAACGTACTTCACTTATACCAACTACATCTAACTTTAGCCTATCCATCTCCCTTTTCAGATTCTCTAACCTACCACAACAATTCAAACTTCTAACATTCCACGCTCCAACTCGCAGAATGTCAGTATCCATCTTCCTGATGATCGCTCCCTCTCGTGTAGTCCCCACCTGGAGATCCGAATGGGGGACTAGTTTACCTCCGGAATATTTTACCCGGGAGGAAGCCATCATCAGTACATCATTCATACAGAGAGAGCTGCATGTCCTCGGGAGGTAGTTACGGCTGTAGTTTCCCATTGCTTTCAGCCGTGTAGCAGTATCAACACAGCTAAGCCATGTTGAGTATTATTACAAAGCCGTATCAGTCAATCATCTAGACTGCCACCCTTGCAACTACCAAAAGGCTGCTACCCCCCTTTCGATGAATCATTCGTTAGTCTGGTCTCTCAACAGATACCCATCCGATATGGTTGCACCTGCGGCTCGGCTATCTGCATCATTGGGACACGCAAGCCTCCCCACCACAGCAAGGTCACATGGTTCGCAGAGGAGGATGAGTTATATATCAAATATAATTGTTTTTATCACTTTAAAAGAATATACCCAAGAATCAAATATTCAAAGAAAATTTAATGTTATTATTTTCAAAAGGATGAGAGGCACACCTAGGACACATATATTTTATGCATTTGCAAACCAAGTTTTAAACTTATGTATACTTTATATACTTGTGTATGTTTTAAACTAGTGCATACTCCAGCTAGATTCATTGTAGATATACAATTCATAATGTGTAAGACTGATAAATGATTTCTGATAACAAAAGTATTAAAAAGTCCACATGAGGCATTAAAAATCTTGTGAATAATTGAATGGCATTTATGAACTGTGTAATCAATACCTTTGTACTTGTATCATAGTTAGTAATAACAGTAATGAACATGAACAGAACAACTAGTTATGCATTAATTTGCAAATAAATTCTGACACAACCATTCAAAACAAAGAATTACAGAATATTAAAAAAAGATAATAAAATTAATGTTATTTGCATTACATCCCACTAATTACTTTTACGGTTTTCAGAGATGCCGAGGTCCTGAAATTCAACCCACAGGAGTTCTTTTATGTGCCAGTAAATCTATCGATATGAGGCTGATGTATTTGAGCACCTTCAAATATCACCGGACTGAGCCAGGATCGAACATGCCAAGTTGGGGTCAGAAGGCCAGCGCTTCAACGTCTGAGCCACTAAGCCCGGCTATAAAAAAGAGGCAAATGCCCGACCAAAGTGACAAACATTAAGTTCCTACGTGAAAGTCATGGCAAAGCTTATCATTTGATAACCTTTTTCTTCCATCAATTTTCCCACACCTTTGGGTTTGCTGGTGCAAGCTGTGGTGCACATGTGGATTTACAAGATATTAGACTTTCTTTGTAAATATGTGGATTTGTCGCTGTTTTACCACCGGCTGCCCTTCCTGATGCCAATTCTATGTGGAGGCATGTAATCACTATTGAGTGTTTCTGTGGTGGCTGGTAGTGAGTTGTGTTTGAATATGAAAAGGAGAGCGTTGGGACAAACACAAACACAAACACTCAGTCCCTGAGCCAGAAGGATTAATCAGACATGGGAATAGAACCAGGCCCTCTGAACCAAAGGCCTGACTGCTGACTATTCAGACAAAGAGTTGGGTTTGAATAATATGGCCGGGTTGAGTGGCTCAGCCTGTTGAGGCGCTGGCCTTCTAACCCCAACTTGGCAGCTTCGATCCTGGCTCAGTCCAGTGGTATTTGAAGGTGCTCAAATATGCCAGCCTCATGTTGGTAGATTTACTGGCATGTATAAGAACTTCTGCAGGACCAAATTCCGGCACCTCGGCGTCTACAAAAACCATAAAAGTAGTTAGTGTGCCGTAAAGCCAATATCATTATTATTGAATAATATGTGTCTATCAAGGACAATATACATGAGAACTTTCAACACATTCTTACCTTTAGAGATATAAGTAAGTAAACTGGCATAAGCTACTAAAATATGCAAATACTCATTAGAAATGAGTTATGACTAAAACATTTACTTCACAATGGATCTCTCATATTTTATATGGAGGTCAGGAAAATAGGAATAAGAATAAAGAAGAATAAAACTGAAAAAAGGCTTCTTGATCACCATCTCCTTTCTTCCTTCTTACTTTCTTCTTTAACAGTTATTTATCACCTACTGAAACAAATGGCCCTCTTCTATACATCTTGAGTCATCTGGTATCATTATGTTATCAACTTTTCTGGATTCATCAAACTCTCAGTTTTATAGTCTTCAATTCACCTCCTATGCTCTCACAGCCTCCAGTCAACTATCCAAGGTGGTCTATCCTTCAGGGTCTTATCTAATCAACCACCTGTGGGTGGGGGACGCAGACAAAGAATACACCCACAGTATCCCCTGCCTGTCATAAGAGGTGACTAAAAGGGGCAACCAAGGGATGATTACCACGCAGGGAACACCATGGGTCACTTTTACTTGCGCGTAGTACCACTATGTTAGGTACAACATAGGTTTGTGATTAGTAGCAGCAGAGTGCATTGCCGGCTTTTACAGTACCTGTGATTAGTACCACTTTAGGAGCGACACCATAGTTTTGGCTTGCCTATGATTAGTACCCACTATATGAGGAACACCACAGGATAGTGGGAGTCCCTGTGGTTAGTACATGTATGTGATGAACACCATAGGTTTACACTGCCTGTAAATGACGCCGCAATGTGTGAAACACCACAGGTCTGTATCACATCTGTGAATTTCATTACCTGTAAGTAGTACCATAATGTGTGGAATACCATGAATCTACGCTACTTTTGATTAGTACCACAATGTGACAAATACCATGGTTCTACTTTCCTAGTGATAAGTACCATTATGAGGGGCCGATGACTTGGATTTTGGACTCTTTTAGTCTACAAGCATCATCGATTCAGTATTATGCTATAGACGCAATCCCTTGGTCAGTAATACTATTGTTTTCTATGTCAGTTCCTGTGAATATGAGGCATTGCAGGTCAGATCCACTGATTGTTTTAGATTCATATCCATCCATTCATTCTTCATCCTCACGTTTTGAATTCTGTCAGTGGAGGATTTTGGACCTTAAATTTGTCATTACATTTCGTCTCATTTCGTACCAATAGGGGCCAATGACCTAGATGTTAGGCCCCTTTAAACAACAAGCATCATCATCAACTTATCTAATCATGTGCCTAACCCACTGTCACTCCAGAATGTCTTCTTTAAACTCCCTAAGAATGATACCGATAATTTCTCTCCCCAGAAATAGCTAAAAAAGATGATGATGATGATGATGATGATGATGATGATGATGATGATGATGCTGTCCCAACTGAGCAACTGTCTGACTCGAGATGCAGAGGAATCAATCACGTGAGAATGTTGTAACAATGACAGGCCATTTGGCTGTGCCACTGTCTCTTGGCAAACCAAGGTCTTCATACATTTTTATGCTAAAGATGCAGCATATGGAACAAAACATCACATCAATATACAAAGAAATATCTATAAAATCAAAAGTAAGTTAATTTGTCTGTTATACAAATCTACATGCCTCCATTCAACAGTACCAAAATTTACCCCAAGGCGCATGAAGCACTCGGACAAGTTGTAGAGGAAGTTCATCATCCTCCTCCTTTCCCCTTATCTGTCTCCTGCCGAATTGGGACATTTATGGCACCACTCCTCCTCCCTCATTTTATCCCAGTCCAGGTTTCTTCTTTATTGAATTGATCCACCATGTTCTAGGTCTTCTCCTCAGTCCCCTTCCCTCAAACTTCAACTCCATCATCTGTTTCGGTATTCTTTCCTGCTCCATCCTCTATACATGTCCAAACCAACTTAGTTTACTCCTATCAATTCTCCCATTCAGCTTTTCCATTCTGAACTCCTTATGACACCTTTGTTTCTCAATCTCTTTCGTATCATACTCCTCCTTACTTGTCATTGTTCAGGTCTCATCCACATAAGTCAATATGGATGCAAAATACATTTTGTACATTATCTCTTTACACTTTCTTGGTACTTTCTTATTCCAGATAAGGTTTCTTACACTCTGATAGAATTCATTGCCCTCTTGCACCCTCTTGCTAACCTCCAATGTCCAGCCTTGTATTATTATTATTTAGCATATGGCTTATACAGACAATATCAGTAATATTTATACATATTTACAGCTGAGAAACAGATTAATTTGTGCTTCACAATTCAACATCAAGTTTTTCAATCCAACGTACAGCTTCTAGAGATACCAGCAGTAAGTCATCTTCATCACCGTGATATGCTCGAATCTTACATTCCCTGACGATATGATGAACAGTCTGGTGTGGAGCTCCACAGTCACAGTCTGGATTAGGTAGCTTTTTCCACTTATGGAGAGCGGCTCTGCACCGGCCATGTCCTGTTCTGATTCTATTCAGGGTAGTCCAGGTCTTGCGTGGTAGGTGGGATCCACTTGGAAGTTCGGGACCTGAGAAGAAGGTATGAAGGCGTACATCCGTTGCTGCTTCCCATCTACTTTTCCACTCATCAAGGGATTTGAAATCCTTAGCATCTATGTTAGCAGCATCACGCAGAGTTGGATGGCGTGATTTCAGTCTATTAAGATTCAGAAGTGGCAGGTAGACTAGGATTTCTTGAGATCTTGTGGAATTCCTTCATAAGGGCATTAGATCGGCATAGATCAGGTGGCATTATACCAGTTAGCAGTGAAAGCCAATGAACTGGAGTAGATGTGATTGCACCAGATATGATGCGCATTGTGGTATTAAGCTGGGTGTCAACAAGCCTTGTATGATGACTGTTCATCCAAACAGGTGCACAATACTCAGCACTTGAATACACCAAACCCAGGGCTGAAGATCGCAAAATGGTTGCTGAAGATCCCCAGGTAGTTCCACACAGTTTATGAAGGATGTTATTTCGAGACTTCAACTTTTGTGCTAAGTTCAGGAGGTGTTGTTTGAAGGATAGTGTATGGTCCAAGATGACACCAAGGTATTTTGGGTTCCAGTTATGACGAAGAATTCTCCCTCTGAAACTAACATTCAGTTTCACGTTCGCCAAATGGAAGCAAGACACTTCTGTTTTACTCACACTGGGTTGAAGTCTCCAGATTTTGAAGTAATTTTCCACTAAAGACAGGTCTTTGGTCAGAATCTCTTCAGTCGTCTCCATTACCTGATCTTGTACAGCTAGAGCCAAGTCGTCGGCATAGCAGAATTTTCTGGATGAAGTGTCAGGAAGGTCAGAGAGATATAAGTTGAACAATAATGGTGAGAGAACTGATTCTTGGGGCAATCCGTTGTTTAGCTTCCTCTCCTTGCTTATCTTGCCTCCAGTGATTACTTAGAACTCCCGATCACTTAACATGTTGTTAATCAGTTGAGCCATCATTCTGCATGGTATGATACGAAGAAATTTGTAGATAAGGCCTTCCCTCCATACAGTGTCAAAGGCAGCAGTAAGATCAACAAATGCTACAGATGTTTTCAGCTTTATTTGATATCCTGCCTCAATGAAAGATGTAAGAGACAATACTTGGTCACAGCAGCTATGTCCTGTTCTGAAGCCTGCCTGTTCAACTGCAATATGCTCTAGGATTGCGCTACTTATTCTGTTATATATCAACCTTTCAAAAAGTTTGTAGCAGCAGCTAAGAAGGGCGATGGGTCGATAGCTTTCTACCTTGTTGCTGGGTTTGCCAGGTTTCAGAATAGAAATTATCTTAGCCTTCTTGAACTCCAATGGAAGTTGACCAGTCAGCAGGATGTCAGTAAAGAACTGCCAACCATTTCTTAGCATATCCTCCCAAATGAATCAGAAATTCTGGATGGATGCCATCGAAACCAGGTGACTTAAAAGGTTTGAGGTCTTTTAGTCCCATGTCAATGTCTAAAACTGTGAAGGGATGTGCATATTCAGATGAGGGAGATGTTGTCTTTTTCAAATCACGAAGCTGTCGTCTAATATGTTTGGTATGTTTCTTGTCGGGAGGCACTCTTGATGTGGTAATGATGTGGGAAGCAATTTGATCAGGTGTTACTCCTGAAGGTTTTCTGCATACAGATCCACTTCCTCCCAATCTCCTCTCCTTGCTTGAGTGGGTAAAGTCCATACTTTGAACTGTGTGTGTCCATTTCTGTGTTCGAGATAAGTCTAAGCTGGTCAAAAGTTCTGTAGCTATCTCTTGGATGCTACTTTGCTGGAATTGTTGGTACAGTGTTTCACTTTCATCACTCCATCCTGGGATATATTCTTTTCGATATCCTCTTGGCATACACTTTTTAGCTGCTGTAGTTACTGCACCAATGAACAGATGGTAGTTCTTATGAGATGGAGGGATCCAGCGAATGCACTTATCCAGTTCACTTGAAAACTTTGCCCAGTCAGCTTTCTGGAAGTTCCATCGAGCATGTGGAGTTGATCATATGACAGGGACTGTGCAACCAATTTGTATTATTACAGGTCTGTGCTGGCTGTGGGGGAAGGCATCTATCACTTTTCTTGTGGCATTGATCGGGAAACCTCTTTCATTGCAGGTAACCAAACATAAGTCAGGATTAGAATCCTTGCTCCAAGCTGTTGACCTGAATTGGCATCGAACACTAGATGAAGATTGTTCACTTCAGCCCATTCTGCAAGTAGACTTCCATTTTCATCATTGTCAGAGTATTTCCAAAATTCATGGTGACTATTAAAATCCCCTATATAAATTGCAGGATGTTCTGCAGTTTGTAAGACAAAATCGGGCCAGGGTGTCTTAGGTGGCTTATAAACATTTGTTATAGAGATATCATGCACTTGTATGACAACCGTATGTATATCTTCCTTCACATTAACAGAAATAAGTGAAGCCTCGTTTAGGTTGCTCCGAACATACGTAGCAATACCACATACCTCGTGATAAGTTGCACCAAGAGCAGTATATCCAGGAATTCGACCTCTGCTTCGGAATGCTTCTTCATTGGGAACATGAGTTTCCTTCATGGCGACAATGTCGATGTTATTGTCCAACAGGATTTTCGACAGATAGTCACACTTTGCCTTGCTAATGCTCTCGACATTCAGTTGTAGGAGTCTGATAGATGGACCAATGTTTCTCGTTAATGAGTTCTGAGAAGAACTGTTTCTATTAATTCGTCGAAAATATGTCATTGCCAGGAGATCCTGTGGATAGTCTGGCTGCCTGTTTTCGCTGTTGCTCAGTTAGCACCACCCAGGAGGCACGTGTAGGGCAATTAGAGATTAAACCTATGGACGTGAGCAACGCTACCTCCCATCCAGCCTTGTATTCTGCATTAATTAATAATAATAATAATGCTATTTGCCTTACGTCCCACTAACTACTTTTACGGTCTTCGGAAACGCCGAGGTGCCGGAATTTAGTCCCGCAGGAGTTCTTTTACGTGCCAGTAAATTTACCGACACGAGGCTGTCGTATTTGAGCACCTTCAAATACCACCGGACTGAGCCAGGATCGAACCTGCCAAGTTGGGGTTAGAAGGCCAGCGCCTTAACCATCTGAGCCACTCAGCCCGGCTCTGCATTAATTCATTCCACAGGTATAGTATTTGATATTGTCAAAAATTTCAAGGCTTTGCCCACCAATTTTCCCAATGCCTTTCCCTTGTCTTTCTCCTCTTGATATCACCATGGTCTTACATTTCTCTGCACTTATTTTCTATACCATACTTTTCAATGTTCTTGTTTAGTGCATCAATTCTTCTTGGCTCTTTGTTCCCCAGACCACACCATCTGCAAATAGTAATAACTTCACCTCCCTATTCCCATATACTTTCTTTGTCTCCTTTCCAATTTCATCCATAACCATCAGAAAAGTGACAGCACAATCCCATGTCTTAGTCCAGTTTAATTTCTAAACCATTCTGTCTTTCCAAATGGAGTCTGTATGCTGCTGACACAGTTCTTGTACATTGCTTGTGCCATTTCTACAGTTTGTGTACCCGGTCTCTTTTTGACCATGGTTTCCCACACCTTATCCTTGGGGAAACTATCATATGCCTTTGTTAGATCTATGAATGTCATAACCAGATCCTTTACATATTTCCAACTCTTTTCCATTAACTGCCTCATGCTGAAGATTGGGTCCACTGTACATCTTTCACCTCCAAAATTCAAACTGTTCCTCTTACAATTCTCCTTCTACCTTCCTTCTCATTCTCCTCTCTAATATTCTTTCCAGTAATTTTGCCACATGTGAGTGGAGTGTGATTTTTTCTATAGTTGTTATTTTGCAGTCTTCTAGCACACATTTCTGTCTCCATATGCACTTTAACAATCTGTATACCAATTGTAGTCCAACAGGTCCAGCAGCCTATATCATTTCCACATTAATATTATCCACTCCCCATTTTCATTTTACAGACTGCTAATTCCACCTCTGACATGGGTTATATCATCTTCTACTGTTGAGTCATCACACTGTATTACTACCATCTCCTCTGCACAACTTCTTAACTCAGCAATTTATCAAAATACTCCTTCCATATTCTCCTTACTTCTTCTGGATGTATTATCAACTCTCCATCTTCCTCTTTAATCAGCTTTGTATAAACTCTTTATTTCCTATTACTTCATATAAATCCATACAGCATTCTTGTACTGCCAATTCCATCTGTTTCCATCTTTTGTGTAAATTCTTTCCATCTTCACTTCACTTCTTCTTTTACCAATTTCTTATATTTCTTTTTATTATCAATATCAGTCTTTTTTATCAATCAATCACTACTGATCTGCATTTAGGGCAGTTGCCCATGTGGCAGATTCCCTGTCTGTTGATTTCCTAGCATTTTCTCAAATGGCTGCACTGAAATTGGAAATTTATTGAACATCTCCATTGGTAAGTTATTCTGATCCCAAATTCCCTTCCTACAAATGTATATTTGCCCCAATTTGTTCTCTTGAATTCCAACTTTATCTTCATATTATGATCTCTCCTACTTTTAAGGACACCACTCAAACTTATTCATCTACTAATGTCATTCCATACCATCTCTCCACTGACAGCTTGGAACATACCACTTAGTTGGGCAACTTGTCTCCTTTCTCCCAAGTCTTTCCACCCCAAACTTTGCAACATTTTTGTAATGCTACCCTTTTGTTGGAAATCACCCAGAACTGCTGCTTTTCTGTGGACTTTCTTCCAGTTCTCTAATCAAGTAATCCTTGTGAGGGTCCCATACACGGGAACCATACTCTAGTTGGGGTTTTACCAAAGACATATATGGCCTCTCCTTTACATCCTTACTACAACCTCTAAATACCCTCATAAGCAAGTGCAGAGTTCTGTACTCTGTATTTACAATCCCATTTATGTCATCACCCCAATGAAGATCTTTCCTTATATTAACACCTAGGTACTTACAGTGATCCCCATAAGGAACTTTCACCCCATCAACACAGTGATAAAGCCTAAGCAGACTTTTCCTATTTGCGAAACTCACAACCTGACTTTTAACCCTGTTTATCATCATAACATTGCCTACTGTCCATCTTACAACATTATCGAGGTCATTTTGCAGTTTCTCACAATCTTGTAACTTATTTATTACTCTATACAGAATAATATCATCTGCAAAAAACCTTATCTGTGATTCCACTTCTTTACTCATATCATTTGTATACAGTATATAAGAAAACATAAAGGTCCAATAATACTGCCTTGAGGATTTCCCTCTTAATTATTATAGGGTCAGATAATGCTTCGCCTACTCTAATTCTTTGACATCTATTTTTCTAGAAATATAGCAACCAATTCAGTCTTTTGTCTAGTCCATTTGCACTCATTTTTGCCAGCAGTCTCCCATGATCTACTCTATCAAATGCCTTAGGTAAATCAATCACGATACAGTCCACTTGACCTCTTGAATCCAAGTTATCTGCTATATTTTGCTGGAATCCTGCAAGTTGAGCTTCAATGGAATAACCTTTTCTAAACACTAACTGCCTTCATTCGAACCAGTTATTAAATTTATAAACATGTCTAATATAATCAGAAAGAATGCTTTCCCAAAATTTACATGCAATGCATGCCAAACTGACTGACTTCCTTTTGCTTTCTTTTTCTTTTTTAATCTCCATTCTGTTTGTGTCATGCTTTCTTCTTCTTTCACTGTTTCTCCCACCTTCTTATTCCACCAGGATGCCTCCTTTTCTTTCACTCTGCCCTACTTACAAATACCCTTTTTTAGTTGGGCCATTCATCTTCTACATTTCCTACCTCAGTAACTTGAATTTGTTCTTTCAGTCTCTCCAGAAATTCTTCCTGAACAATCTTATCTTTTAATTCCCACACTTTTATTCTACTATCTCTTATCTCCTTTAATTTTTCCATTTTTCCCAGTCTCATTTTTGCTATCACAACTCTATGATCTACATTGAATGCTTCTCCTGGTAAAGCTGTTACATCATTAACTGCAATTTGTCTATTACTGATTCTATTCTTCTGTCACCCAAGCCATATCTTGTAATTTTCCTGCTGTTTTCCTTATGAAACCATGTGTTGCCCACAATATTTCCATTCCTTTCACAAAGCTTGTGTAGTTTCTCTCCTTCTTCATTCCTTTTCCCATATCCATACTGACTGATCACTTTCCTCCTTTCCTTGTCTTTCATTTCCCACCTTTGCATTCCCATGATAATTACTTCGATATCAGTTTTCTCCTTTCCTAGTTTCTCCAGGAATTCCTCAATATCCTCCTCCTTGTTCCCTGTCTGTGGTGCATCACTTGTGTAAATTTCCTTCACTTCACTTCATTCCTCATACTCAGTCTAATTTTCATTATCCTGTCATTGATATATTCTACCTTATCTACACACTCTTCCAGCTGTTTTCAAATGCCACTCCATTTTTTGCCTTTTTGCTACCACTTCAGTATAGTGTATATCCTTTCCTCATTCTCCTCTTTCCTTTCCCCTTCCATTTTAACTTTGCTCAACCCCATCATTTACAGGGTCTCTCATATAAACTAAGACTGTCCAAGCAGTTCTTTTACTTTCTGATACATTAGCTGCAGTACTGGAGGTGCACGCATAGTTTTTGATCTTGCAAGTAGCGTGCACATGTTTGACGATGCAAATATCAGTCGCCAGTCTGAATTTCAGCTGTTAACATGGTGAGACAGCTATCATTGCAACACCGTATTTTCCTAAGTAAAAGTTATTTTAAGAGTACGAGTCAGCTCGACGGGTACATGATGCATTTTCTCAGCCATTTTCTGGTGAAGTGCCACCTTCACAAGCACAGATTCATGTAACTTAATTGTAAATAAATTTGAAACTATGGGATCAGTGCTCAATAAAAGAAACATGTGTGCAAAAGAAAGCTAGATGGCATTGGTGTGAATCTTGAAAGGTCACCTAATAAGTCTCTCACAAAATTATCACAACAAGAAGGGATTTGTACTAGAGGACCCATGCTAATCCACAGCATTCATTATGAATAGGTGAAATAACATTTCTTGATATGAAATTGCTCCACGCATTGCTCTGGTACATTTTTTAAAAGTTTCTTTTAGGATTCATACTAAACCTGAGAACAAATCCTCACACATTGGAGAAATGAAAGGAAACATTACAAATGAAATCAGAAACATTACAGTGACAGAACTCACTCGTGTCAGCTAGAATGTAGTTACCAGGTACAATGCCTGTATAACCCAGGAAGGATGACATTTCTGTCATCTTTTATAAGGTAAGATTTCATATAAGATTGTAAACATGCTTAAAGCAGGGTAACTGCATGCAACATAATTTCCATTGGGGCAACTGCCATAGCGCAAAGTGCAAACATGCATTTGGTCTTATATGAGAGAACCTGTATATACTCTCTTTCTCCATAAAATCTACCTCTTGTTCTGCCTTTCCTGTCAGGGTCATAAGGTTGATCATGCCCACATTCATAATGTTGGCTACCAGTGACCCATTTTTTAAGTTTCCTCAGTGTCCAAGGAACTGCACATCACTTGCAGCAGGGTACACCCTAACTTTTTCCAAGGCAAATTCAGAAGTATCATATATATATAGGCTCTTATTACAGTGGAGTCACCACACCCACAGGCATTTTATACCTACTGCCAGGTGTAACTTTAGACTGCTCCTCAGAAGTACAGACTCTTTTTGCAACCACTTCATTGAAGTACAGACGTTGCTGACAGGAGAAAGTTCTTCTGTTTCATCTGCTGTTGGGACTGGGGTCCTTTACCACCATCTAAACCATTGACCATGTTCTTCTTTCTGGTGAATTTATGTGTCATTTCCTACACAAAGGCTTCACCTGAACTCCAAAGGGGGGGCTCCTCTGCCCATAGCTGTTGATCTCCCCTTTGGGTGCCATGTTTGGTAATAGTCGCTTGACCCTCATCCAGACAGTTGCAGGTTCAATGGAAATTTGCCAAAATTTAACTTCAATTAAAGATAGTCCACATTAAGAACAGGGGGCAGGGGTTGATCAGGAAGAGAAGAATAAACCTTAACATTTCGAAAGTATACATTATTAACGTACTCTCCACTGTCTACTGTCACATTAGGTAGCAGGATTATCCTGACCTGACCTAAATGCAGAGGAAGTTATACTGTTAAATTTAGATTTTAACTCCATGTTGTAAGGGGTGTGACATAGTGGATTACTACCATGTGACAGTGCCTATGCCTTTATTGTGGTAGAGGGGTCTAGTAATGATTAATTATGAATTTGGGGTGAACTGGGCCTACGAATATTTTTTATACAGCAGAGACTATGCAGTGTATATAACGAAACATGGAGGAGGAGTAGAGGAAAACATGGATGGTACATATGAATAATTTCAATAGACAAATTGTTAAGTAACTTTCAATGGAAAGTTGCCAAAATTTGTCTTAAATTAAAAATAGTCCACATTAAGAATAGGTGGAGGGGGGGGGGGGAGAGAGGGGGTGATCAGAAAAATAAGAATAAACCTTGACATTTCAAAAGTATATATTATTATAGTACTCTTCAATGGCAGGATATTTTCAGGAACAAAGTGGAGTATTCACAGGGCACAGCTTTCAATAACATACAGTACATATTTGGGCAGGTTTGCTGACAAAATCTTTATCATATTGGGCCACAGTTCTAGTAATGCGATCTCCACTCTGTTTAATCTAAAGGCTCTCAATCCACACATTAAATTCACTTTAGAATCTGAATCCCATGAATCTATCAACTTTTTAGATGTAACTATTACCGGACGTTCAAACCATCTTTTTTTATTGTATATACAGAAAACCCACACAAAAAGTTAATACCATCCAACAAGATACTTTAAACCCCCAATCTCAAAAAAGAGCTCCTTATTATTGATTGGCTCACAGAGTCCTTACCATTCCTTTATAATAAAAAAAAAATCTTGGAAAATAATTAAAATTATTCGTGCAATAGCCATGAATAATGGGTGCAATAAGCAGTTCATTGAAAATAATTGACAACATCAATCAATCAATCAATCAATCAATCAATCAATCAATCAATCAATCAATCAATCAATCAATCAATCAATCAATCAATCAATCAACCAATCAATCAATCAATCAATCACTACTGATCTGCATTTAGGGCAGTAGCCCAGATGGCAGAATACCTGTTTTTTTAACAAATCTTTAACAAATTGCAAATAATTTGGAAATTTATTGAACATCTCCCTTGGTAAGTTATTCCAATCCCAAACTCCTCTTCCTATAAATGAATATTTGCCTCAATTTGTCCTCTTGAATTCCAATTGGAAATTTATTGAACATCTCCCTTGGTAAGTTATTCCAATCCCTAACTCCTCTTCCTATAAATGAATATTTGCCTCAATTTGTCCTCTTGAATTCCAACTCTATTTTCATATTGTGATCTTTCCTACTTTTATAAACACCACTCAAACTTATTCATCTACTAATGTCATTCCATACCATGTCTCCACTGATAGCTTGGAACATACCACTTAGTCAAGCAGCTCGTCTCCTTTCTCCCAAGTCTTCCCAGCCCAAACTTAGCAACATTTTTGTAACTACTTTTTTGCTGGAAATCACCCAGAACAAATTGAGCTGCTTTCTTTGGATTTTTTCCAGTTCTCTAATCAAGTAATCCTGGTGAGAGTACTATACACTGAAACTATACTCTAGTTGGGGTCTTACCAAAGACGTATATGCCCTCTCCTTTACATCCTTCTATAACCCCTAAATACCCTCATAACCGTCTGGCTCCATGACTAAATGGTTAGCGTGCTGGCCTTTGGCCACAGGGGTTCCGGGTTCGATTCCTGGCGGGGTCGGGAATTTTAACCATGATTGGTTAAATTCACTGGCACTGGGGCTGGGTGTATGTGTCGTCTTCATCATTATCACGAAGCACAGGTCGCCTACGGCAGTCAAATCAAAAGACCTGATCCTGGCGAGCCGAACATGTCCTCGGACACATCCAGCACTAAAAGCCATACGCCATTTCATTTTTTACCCTCATAACCATGTGCAGAGATCTGTACCATTTTTTTACAATACCATTTGTGTGATTACCGCATTGAAGATCTTTCCTTATATTAACACCTAGGTACTTACAGTGATCCCCATAAGGAACTTCCACCCCATCAACACAGTAATTAAGCCTGAATAGACTTTTCCTATTAGCGAAACTCACAACCTGATTTCACCCGGTTTGTCATCGTACCATTGACTGCTGTCCAACTCACGATATTGGTGAGGTCATTGTGCAGTTGTTCACAATCATGTAACCTATTTATTACTCTATAAAGTATAACATAATCCACAAGTAGCCTTACCTCTGATTCCAGTTCTTTACTCATATCATTTATATACAGTATATTTAGAAAACGTAAAGGTCCAATAATACTGCCTTGAGGAATTCCCCTCTTAATAGTTCCAGGATCAGATAATGCTTAAGCTACTCTAATTCTCTGAGTTTTAATATCTAGAAATATAGCCACCAATTCAGTCACTTTGTCTAGTCCAAATAGTCCAAATTCACACATTTTTTGCCAGTAATCTCCCATGATCTACCCTGTCAAATGCCTTGGATAGGTCAATAATGACACAGTCCATTTGATCTCCTGAATCTAGCATATATCTGTTATATTTTGTTGGAATTCTACCACCCATCTCCCACTCTAACTAGTGAAACAGTACCTAAAATAATGTATTCCACTTTCACATTTAATACTGTCAATATATATAAATTTCCAACATTTTTCAGGAAACATACTCAGAAAATATCTTATAAAATTAATAACAAAGCCATTTTCACAACACACATTTAACTAATGAACAAAATAAAATCCTTAACTCTGGGAATTAGAAACTCAAATGTAGCAATTGTGAGGCTACTTATATTCGTCAGATAGGCAGAAGTTTCAAAACATGTTATTCAGAACATGCCAATGCAATAAAGCATAATCGATTTTCTGCCATGAGCCAACATATATCTGAATTTCATCATAAATTTACATGTATTGGACAAGATATGGAGCTACTGAACCATATAATAATATTCTTCAATTTATTTATTATAACACCCCCAAAACCCCATGGCACTTAACACCCTTGAAAGGGCTTTGGCCTGCCCAGCGACCGCTGCTCAGCCCGAAGGCCTGCAGATTACAAGGGCCGTGTGGTCAGCATGGCACTGTCGCGAGCACCGATTCGCAACACGTCCTTCCGTGGGAAATTATGGGGCGAGCGCATCGAACGAGATTCGATCCGTGACCTCCCAGTCAGAAATCCCTATACTCATGAGTAATTTAAGTGTAATATATAAAAGGAAGATACAGCAAGAAACAGTGGAAGTGAATGAGTAAGTGTAATAGAATATCAGTGCAGTGAATAAGTACAGAATTGCAATTACGATTAAAAGCATTTCTTAAAGCTAGTCTCAACTTGGAACATTTCAGTGAGCTGAGAATGAGGCAAACTTGTGCAATCAGAATATTGGTCAGAGAAACAAGTAAACAGACTACAAGGTCATAGTTAGAAGCTTTTAGAGGGTGGACCAGGAAAAGCAAACCTGTTGTTGGTCACGTAGCAAGGTGCCCTGTAAAAATAAGAACGCATGCTGTGGTGCAATAATTCTTTCTAGAAAGAGTCTCTGGAAGGTCACCAGTCATATGTACATCCATGAGATGGGTGGGACCACACTTGAAGTAACCAATAGGAAACTAACAGATCAGTGATGTGAGGGAACATAGTAGTAGGGGATGACTTGTTCCAGAAGCTCAGAGAAATGATAAAGGGGAGTGACAAAGGAGCCTCTTGATCATTTGGTCATTCGGTCATTCGGGCATTCTGCATCATTCTGTCATTCTGTGTCATTCTGTTGGTAGTAATCCTGGTGTCATTCAGGCAGTTATTCTATAACATTGGAAAGGAACGTTCTCTTGGGAAGGGACAGACACTAGATCACTTGGCAGAGAAGAGACGCTGTAGAATAAAGTCAGTGAAGATAGCAGTATATGAAGTTAGTCAGATTAGGCAGTAGTTGAGCCTGCCACCACTTAGTGAAGACAGCAGTATAAGAGGTTATTCAAATTAGGCAGCAATTAAGACTGTCAAGCAGTAGAACTGGTTAGCAGTGTCCCACAGGGTAAAGTACAGAGACAGTACTTAGAGAGCTCACTGAGTATTCAAAGGAGACTGTAGCTTCAGTTAGTATTCAC
This sequence comes from Anabrus simplex, assembly GCF_040414725.1. Taxonomy (NCBI): domain Eukaryota; kingdom Metazoa; phylum Arthropoda; class Insecta; order Orthoptera; family Tettigoniidae; genus Anabrus; species Anabrus simplex. Next base: position 1,241,297,225 of record NC_090265.1, on the reverse strand, counting down.
CTTAGAGTTCTGTGTTCGAGTCCTGAAACCGTCAGGGAAGATTCAGAGGAACACCACAACGAGGATTCAAGAGAGAAGCAAGAAGAAAGAAGCTTCAAAACCCGAGATAAGTATCAACTAGTTAAGAAACTTTAAAGACTGAAGGGAATTTATAAATGTTGTAAAGTGAATCATAGAAGTGTGTGTATTTTCCAAGGAAGTCAGAGACTGATAAACTGATTATTTAAAAGTAATATTGAGAAGAGAATAATTACAAGTGTGATGTAATATTATTGGTAGGGTATATTTGATAGTTTGTTTAAATAAATTAGACTAAGAATTTAATGGTGTCAAAAAGTGTTTTATATAAAGGTCAATCTGATATTCGAACCCAAGTCCTCAGCCTGTCCTGTTCATAGAATACGACAGCACATCCTTTCGGCCATTATTCTGGGCTTTCGAGACTGGGGCTGCCATCTCACCATCAGATAGCTCCTCAATTCTAATCACGTAGGCTGAGTGGACCTTGAACCAGCCCTCAGGTCAAGAGAAAAATACCTGACCTGGCCAGGAATTGAACCCGGGGCCTCCGGGCGAGAGGCAGGCATGCTACCCCTTCACCACAGGGCCGGCTTTATTATAACACTGTGGCATAATTTTATTTAAGCACTCAATATACTCAAGGGGAATGAAGGAAGAAACCCTGGACGGCTGTGCCAGAGGCTATGAGAACCCCGTAGCACTCCAGTAGGAACAAATTCCTCTGGTGGACCTGAGCCGTAAGCTGTGATTTCAATCATCTAGACCAATAGCTGCATAACCAAGCGCACAGCAAGCACTGGAGGGGGTGAGATTTAAATGAGGGCGTGTACCAAACATTTGTCACAGGTTGACAAACTTCTCTTTTCCAGCGCTGGAATCACCTGAATTTTAATCAATTAATTTTCCATTAAGCTAAATTCCACAGAACTGACTCCACACATAATTAAGATTATAATTATAGAGTAACAGGAGCTGATAAAACTATTTACTTGTTCTAAACTGAGAGATAGAAGTATTAACGGGAGCAGCCATTAACATCTGGCAAGCTCTTACAAAAAAAAAATAGTTTGTTTCCTGGTTGGTTTCCCTTGGAGCTGGCAAACTCAAAAGACTATAAAATCTGTGCTGTGAAGGGAAGGGCTCTCCTTCTGCTTTTGAATGCCAAGTGTGATGTGTTGCGATCTGTGAGCCAAGACACTTGCTTTGTGAAGTTTTGTTTAACTGAAGTAGAATCGCTGTGATTTAGCTCACAAGAGCTAGTGACAATATGCATTTATAAATAATATCCAACACAACTGTGTAATTAACATGTTAGAGTCATTTAAAATATAACTGCTGACAAGGACAGATTGCAACCGGGCCCAGCTCCCTTAATTTAGTGCCATGTAGATCGAACTTATATGTGAGCGGAGGCTATAGTCAAGTAATAGCCAGTACTAAAGTTGTGATTGTGTATTCAAGCACACTAGGCGGAGAAGTAGATGGTTGTAACTTAACTCAGCAGTTCCAGATACAACCAACATCAAGGAGACAGCAACCATAAAGTATCCAGGAGTCGACACGAGGATGTTCATCCCTGTGCTGTGTACTGTAGTCATGGGCTGAGCACGCATGACATAGCAGTTATGTGAGTTGTCACTGATGGAGAGGTTGCTGCCAAGTTAATCCCTTTTGTTCTATAAACATGTTAAGTGATATCTAGATGCACTAGTTTAGGGCCAATTTAAACAAATAAATTAATCTTTAAATGTAAGCCAGAGTGCATTTATATTTGCTTAATTTATTAAAGTTAAATACGTTCAGGGCTGCTTGCATCTCAAGTCCCCAGGCTATGTATTTTATATATTTAGATGGAAATAAGAGAAAGAATAGGTTAGATATAGTTGTGTGTTAGTGTTATTTATATTTTATTCCAGTGTGTGTTGATTTTAGATAGAGTGGTATGGACAGATTCTTCATAAAAACCCAATGAGCTTACGCAATCAGCATCGTAATGTAACAGAGGATTTGATTAGAGACAGTATGTGTGACGATGTTTTATTGCATGATGCATGAATTTCAGCTGTGAGGAGATGCAACGAGAGATCTTTCAATGTCGAAAGTAGAATAGAATAGGGTCTTTAAGTGTGATGGCAGGCAGATTCATGAAAGTACCGGTCGTCGAACCGAGCATTATTTATATGTGAGGCTAAAGAATTCATCATCATCATCACTGGGATGACAGCCCTTTGTGGGCCTTGGCCTTCTGAAGAAGTTTTCCCCATTCTTTCCTGTTAAGTGCAGAGCTCCTCCAATATTCTTGATTGCAATTTTTTTACATCCTCTCTCACCCCTTCTTCCCACCTTAACTTTGGTCTGACAACTTTCCTGACTCCTTTTGGCACTGCATTAAATATCTTCTTTATCATTCTGTCATTAGCATGCAGCACATGTCCTGCCCACTCCAACCTTCTGATCTTTATACAGTTAACAATGTTTCGTTTGTTATATAAATTATACAATTCATGATTATATCTTCTTCTCCAGACACCATTTTCTTCCACTGGCCCAAAAATTTGCCTCAAAATTCTTCTTTCAAAAATACCAAGCTGTCTTTCATCAGTTTTTGAGAGTGTCCAGGTCTCAGCACCATATGTTAATACAGGCTTTACTAAAACTTTATACATCAGGACTTAGGTTTTCCTGAACAGCAGCTTAGACTTCAGATGTTTTCTGAGGCCATGATAGCACTTGTTAGTAGACAGTATACAGTTTTGGATTTCAGAACTAACATTGTTCTAGGAATTAACTTTTGATCCAAGGTAGGTAAAGCTACGCACAACATCAAACTTATACGAGCCAATCTCTATGAATATAGACCCACTAGGGTAGTCTTTCTTGGTTACAGGCATGTACTTAGTTTTTCCTTCATTAATCTGTAAATGCATCTTTCCTGCTGCTTTTTCAAGGCTTGTGAAAGCTTCTTTCAATGCTCTTGGTGTTCTTGCAATTAAATCAATATCATCTGCATATGCCAAAATTTGAACTGATTTATATAAGATGGTTCTCCTTGTGTTGATACTTGCATCTCTAACAACTTTCTCCAAAGCTATATTGAACAAAACGCATGATAATGAAACTAGCCTCAATGAAACTAGACTAGAGAATTGCCTATGGATATTTACCAGACTGAGATGACAGAAGTTAGGCAATGAAAGCCATGATGCTATATTTGGAGCTATGATATACATGCATTAATAAGCCAGCCTATTTTATACGCGATTATGTAAGGCTGTGAGCGATATTTTGCAGCACTGAGAATGCTGGCAAGGGCTGGCGTGTTATCATTCTTGCCAGGTAACAGCCCCTTGACTCAGCGGTAGGCTGAGCCAAGACCAACTCCAATACTCAGACCAGAATGAAGAAAAAACATGGCTTCTGTACCGGGCCAAAGCTGACATGGCAACGAATAACCTAATAATAGTCGTAAGAAATTTGTAGTACGAAAATGTTTACCCATGGTTATCAAACACACAATATTTGAAATATAAAATAACAGTGCTAATTTTAATTACGCTTTATCTATGAGAGTATATCATATAGAGCAGACTTTGAAAGCTTTACAACAAACAGCAAGTTATAAGAATGACTTCATTTAAATGTAAACACATATTCAAGAAACAAACTAACATAACACCCACAAAAAATCAGTTGTCCTTCTCTTAACACTAGCACAACATATGGTACCTATTAGCTCATTATTCACCCTTCACGAAAATATTGCAGTCGAATAAAACTAGTAGTGCACACATCCAACAAACAAATTAGGCCTACAGACTAAGCAACATAACACCAAGCACAAATAATCAGTTTTCCCCCTAACTTAATGACACTAAACAACATACCCATTAGCTCATTATTCACAAAAATATTGCAGTCGAACAAAACTAGCACTGTGGATATCCAACAAACAATTTTAAAGAAAGTTTCTACACCATTCATTCATAAGTTTTAGAACCTCCATTGTAAGTTTCAAAAGTGTTTCTGCATTTCGTTTTGTTACCGGCAAGAGTCCAATAACATCTTTGTCATCAGAAAGTATTGAAGACGACATAGAAAATTGAATGGTAGTAGCTGGATCCAGCTCAGAACTGTTTTCTGCCACTCCTAAAATCATCCCAGCTTTATGTCAGTTTAGAACTGACAAAGACTTCATCCAACATCAGTGTCACAACTTTATCATTGTGTTGGAGAAGTTTAGCCTTCTCATTTAAAATGCTTCATTTAGAAGGCCCAATACCAGTGCTATTTGGACCTATTTTTGTCAAAAAGTGTCTTAAATAGACAGGATGTGGTAAACTCATCACATGTATATTCCTCAACATGCGATAAGCCCCAGGAAAAGAATAGTAAAAAGTTGCTGCCCATATTAGCAACTAAGAAGTATATCTTACATGCTTCAGTAAACTAAGTTCCAACTGTTCTACTAAAAACTTAATTTTATTGTGTTTCAGTTTTTCTTTTTCACAATAATCTAAAACAAGGGTGTTTTCAGAAAGTTCACCAAAATAAGTACTCTATCACTCAGTTCAATACTACTTTCTTCATAATTATCAAGATGACTTACCAGAGTTTCGAATTTGCTCCATCTGTCACACTTCAGGCCATCCTGTCCTTCACGTCCTAATATAAACCATTATTTTTCTGCAGGTAAAGGGTTTATAAAATGCACTTTCACTTCTAGGTCACTCATCACATTGAAACTCACCACTATAGATGGAATATCTTGGTCTTATAGTTTTAAGAATAAAACACTATCATCTTTTACAATCACATTGAATGGGCTCACATTTCTCTTCTTCACTTCTGTCGTGAAAACCTGAAAACCTGAAAACCTGAAAATTATCTATCTATGATATCATTTTATGTTTTTAATTTAATAAATCCTTTTTACCCATTTACTTGAGTTCTCATTCACTAGATTTATATGTGCGTATTACCTGTCCATTTACTTTGGTGTATTGTTTTAGCTAGATATTTTAATTGCCCACATACGGATGTACCAAGCGCTTCTACCCTTAAGCTAGGCTGAAATTAGGACGGGATACGGTACATATAAAGTTGGCGCCCAATGTCGAGTGGCAGTATTGTTGTTTGTGGGCAATTTTATATCCACGTTGGACCATATAAAGTTGACGCCCACCGTTTAGGTATTTTCAATAGTAGGGTTATTGGTTCGAAGCCTGGGAGTGACCACAATATGGTACCCAGCGTATCTAGGGTTACCAACCATCCGGCTTTTGCCGGACATGTCCTGCTTTTCAAACATTTTGGTTATGTCCGACCGGCATTTCTAATTTATCGACATTATCCGGCATTTTTCGTTACAAGATTGCTCACTTAGGTTTTAGGCTGAAGACAGCATGTTATTGTATCGTACATCAACTCCATGTGCTCAGGGCGCTATTTCTGAGGGTGGAAATAAGTAATACTGATATTCAATATATTGAACTCGAAGTCCAGGCATCGATCAACCAATCAACGTGCTTCATTTCCACATTTATGTTGAAAGAAACCGGAAGTGTCGAGAGCTACGGTTTACATGTGCTTGCCATATGATTTGCAGCTATCATGTTTGGTTATCTGGTTGTCGCCATAAATTATAGTGCGAGTATGCAGAGAGTGGAGTGAAATATTAATCTCATTGCATCCTATTACGTACCGGTATGTCATCTTTACAACCTGGAAGGAGTAAATCTAAAAAAAGCCAGTGTAAATTTTCGGATAAACTAAAAGATAAGTATCCTTGTTTTACTCATGGATGCAGTGAAAGTGAAGCGAAATGTGCAGTGCGTGATAGTTAGGTTAATGTCGAATACAAAGGTGTTGGTGACTTGGAAAGACACATTAAGAGTGAAAAACACCACAAGACGGTGAGAACTAGGTCAATATCATGTTCAATGGTATCATTTGTCACTCCCAAATATTCACCAGATGATAAAAAAGTTCAAGCCGCAGAAGCTACAATGTCATTTCATACAGTTTTCCATCACCAGTTGTACAAATCAATGGACTGCACAGCTAAATTGAATAAGAGCATGTTCTTAGGTTCTGAAGCAGCACAGAAACTGACGTGTGCAAGAAATAAAACAGAAGCCATAATAAATAATGTTATTGCTCCTCACTCGACAGATATTATAATTGAAACTCTTAACAATAAAGTTCCATTTTTTGGCCTAGGAACAGATGCAAGCAATCATGGTGCACTAAAATTGTTTCCAATTGTCATCCAATTCTTTGATTACAAAAGTAATGGCATTCAGATAAAAATTCTTGATTTACAAGCATGTCCAAATGAAAGTTCTGAATGTATTTCCTCCTATATTACAGATACTCTCAAAAATCATAAAATTACTTCTAGATGCATCGCATTTTCTGGAAACAATGCCAATGTTAATTTTGGAGGCTTTGCACGCAGGGAAGGGAAGAATGTATTATCTGCTCTCAAAAAAGACTTGAATGAAAACATAGTAGGTGTTCAATGTCCTGCTCACATTCTACATAACTGTTTGCGACATGGAGCTGATGCTCTTCCGGTTGATATTGAGTCTGTGGTGATGAAAATGTTCAACTTCTTTCATATATATGCAGTGCGCATTTAGGAACTGAAAGACTTCTGTGAATTTTTTGATGTAAATTATCTGCAGCTTTTAAATCATTCTAAGACTAGGTGGTTAACATTGTATCCAGCAACTGAAAGAATCCTGCAATTGTTCCCAGCTCTGAAATCCTACCTTCTTTCTCAGGGTAGGAAGTCAGTGCCTTCATCACTTAGAAACTTCCTTGAAAATGACTTTTCAGAGCTCTATCTTTTGCTTCTTTCCTCAACCATGCACATTTTTCACTATAAAATTTTGTCAGTTGAGAAAGAACATAATTCAGTTGTAGAAGTGCTTGAACTATTAGAATCTGTCCAATCTTCATTGAAAGGCAGACTTGAAGATCAATTCATTCCCCTTAAAGTCAGACAGATGTTAAATACATTTTCAGAAGATGGTTTGGATAAAGAATGCAAAGTGTTTATGGAGAATGTATCTTGTTTCTATGAAACCTGCACTGAGTACTTGGATAAATGGATGCATCCTATAGAGGAATTCAAGTGTTTCAAATTCAAATGGTTGAAACTTCAAAACATTAAAGAGCTCAGCTTTGACGATATTGTACCATGTACACTGACTGACAGAGCAAATGCAACACCAAGAAGGAGTGGTCAGAACTTTATGCCAATTGCAGGGTAGACTGACGTCACTGAGGTATGCTCATGATGTGAAATGCGCCGCTGTGCTGTGCATGTAGCGAACGATAAATGGGACACGGCGTTGGCGAATGGCCCACTTCGTACCGTGATTTCTCAGCCGACAGTCATTGTAGAATGTGTTGTCGTGTGCCACAGGACACGTGTATAGCTAAGAATGCCAGGCCGCCATCAACGGAGGCATTTCCAGCAGACAGACGACTTTACGAGGGGTATGGTGATCGGACTGAGAAGGCAGGTTGGTTGCTTCGTCAAATTGCAGCCGATACCCATACGGATGTGTCCACGGTGCAGCGCCTGTGGCGAAGATGGTTGGCGCAGGGACATGTGTCACGTGCGAGGGGTCCAGGCACAGCCCGAGTGACGTCAGCACGCGAGGATCGGCGCATCCGCCGCCAAGCGGTGGCAGCCCCGCACGCCACGTAAACCGCCATTCTTCAGCATGTGCAAGACACCCTGGCTGTTCCAATATCGACCAGAACAATTTCCCGTCGATTGGTTGAAGGAGGCCTGCACTCCCGGCGTCCGTTCAGAAGACTACCATTGACTCCACAGCATAGACGTGCACGCCTGGCATGGTGCCAGGCTAGAGCGACTTGGATGAGGGAATGGCGGAACGTCGTGTTCTCCGATGAGTCACGCTTCTGTTCTGTCAGTGATAGTCACCGCAGACGAGTGCGGCGTCGGCGTGGAGAAAAGTCAAATCCGGCAGTAACTGTGGAGCGCCCTACCGCTAGACAACGCGGCATCATGGTTTGGGGCGCTATTGCGTATGATTCCACGTCACCTCTAGTGCGTATTCAAGGCACGTTAAATGCCCACCGCTACGTGCAGCATGTGCTGCGGCCGGTGGCACTCCCGTACCTTCAGGGGCTGCCCAATGCTCTGTTTCAGCAGGATAATGCCCGCCCACACACTGCTGGCATCTCCCAACAGGCTCTACGAGGTGTACAGATGCTTCCATGGCCAGCGCACTCTCCGGATCTCTCACCAATCGAACACGTGTGGGATCTCATTGGACGCCGTTTGCAAACTCTGCCCCAGCCTCGTACAGACGACCAACTGTGGCAAATGGTTGACGGAGAATGGAGAACCATCCCTCAGGACACCATCCGCACTCTTATTGACTCTGTACCTCGACGTGTTTCTGCGTGCATCGCCGCTCGCGGTGGTCCTACATCCTACTGAGTCGATGCCGTGCGCATTGTGTAACCTGCATATCGGTTTGAAATAAACATCAATTATTCATCCGTGCCGTCTCTGTTTTCTCCCCAACTTTCATCCCTTTCGAACCTTTCCTTCTTGGTGTTGCATTTGCTCTGTCAGTCAGTGTATTTAGTACTTACAGTCAAAAGGTGTAGAAATAGATGATTCAAAATTATTCGACCAGTTCTCCAACGTAAGGGCTTATTCTAAAACTTCATCTTTGGATAAAGATACAACACTAGACCAACAATGGTCTGGGTTTTTTTAATAAGTGCCAGAACATTGAGGTATTTTCTGAACTTTTGAACATTTGCCAGTTTTCTTTGCCATACCAGGCAGCAATGCCTCCACTGAACGTGTGTTTTCATTTATAAATGCTCAATGGACAAAGGAAAGGAACCGTTTGTTGGTGGAATCAGTGAAAGGAATGTTACTTGTGAAGTTCAATTTCAAAGATGTGTCATGTGAAGAATTTTATAAATATGTACTTCAAGAAAATAACTTGTGTCTGCTTTCAAAAGTAGGTTCTGTTGAAAAATACAGCTTCAAGGAAATGAACTGCAGCAAGGACTGATCATTAAGTAAGGTATTTCCTTTTGTAAAACGTTCTGTGTAATATATGTATAATTTTGTTATCGATTGAAATTGTCAGGCATTTTTCTTAAATATCCTGCTTTTTGCTAAGCAATGTCCTGCATTTGGAAATTTTCAGTTGGTAACCCTAAGCGTATCAGGCATTTGCAGTTGTTTGTTGGCAATATGTCAGGCATTTTCGAGTTTCAAAACAGGATAGGTAACTTCGAACCTGGCGCATTAGAAATGGCGACATCTGGTCTCTTGTTTGATGCCCAGACAGAGTCATAAAATCTGCCAACCTAACGTGTTAGAGAAAGTTGTATGTCTAGTAGCCCTGAGTTCGATACCATGTGTATTGGTATGCGAATGTGAAAAGGGCAAGGCTTGTATTGAAATCGAGTGTTTAGGAGAGATCAGTAAATCCTAAATACATGGAGTCATGTTGTGTGTAAATCGGCAATAAAGTTATGTAAATTATAGTGTCAGATAGGAAGTGAATGAGAACCATTGAGCTGATTAGTTACAGTAGGTGTGTCAAATTAAAATTGAGTAACTCAATTTGAGTTCAAGAACACGAAAATGACTTCTCACATATGAGGTAAAAGTGGACGATGTTTATATCCATCAGATAAAAATCGACACAAACACAGCCTAGGATTTGTTTTGCAAGAAAAATCTGCATAGCCAGTTGGTTTAGAGTTATGATTGTTTATAGTAAATTAGATACACAAGATCACCTCAGTCTCAAGTGAAATTGTGTGGCGATAGTTGCATCGATATTGAAGGTTAGGGGGTTGTAAACCACTGTTTGGAATATATTAGCCTCAAGTCGGAGATACAGATGTAAATATGGTTACGTGTTGATGTCTAGCACATAGCGTTGAGCCCATAATTAGGAATCCTAGACATTTTGATAAGATATTTGGGGCTACAATACTTTAAAAAATTCCTAATTATCAGATACAATTAGTTAGGCCTATATATATAATATTATTATGCTTGCATAAAAGCATGGAATGAAATTGTTAGGCAGCTTCTGAATGGTGAGTTTTGAGCCAAATTTGATTGATTTTGTTAACGTAGAATGATAGAAGCTGGGAAAACATCGTAAATTATGAGGGACACGGAATATGGAATTTATATAAAATTAATCCATCGGTGGTGATGATCAGCCGCACCATCGTATTTTAACCTTTCCACTGCCGAGTTTTGATGACCAGCCGAGCCCTGTAGCCCAGGTTTTTTAAAGGAAGAAGCACTTTGACAGATATATATTTACTGATACTATTAATGGAAAGCATATCGTCCCCTTAGCCCTGCAGCCAAATACGGTGTCGGGAATGAAGTGAGATTATATTTTACACCATATTTTTGCGACTGGATGCCCTTCCCAATGCAAAACTCAGTTGAGAAGATAATGAATATGAAATGTATGATGGTGAATGAAACTGGGTAAGGAAGCGGAAGGAATCCGCTGTGCTTTATGAATAAGAACTGTCCCGACATTTGCTTGGGAGTGCAAAAGGGAAACCACAAGGAAAAACAATTCTCAGGACAGCTGACAGTGGGGTTCGAACCCACTTGCCTGCCGAGTGCAGAGCTTGGCCCCATAGATGTAGCATGTTAATACGCGCGGCTACTCCGCTCGGTGATACTATTATTGAAATATAATATAATATGAATATTGAATTTTCATGACCACATTGAAATCAAAACCGACTTTCAACCTATTAGGTCGTGTTCCGTACGTTTAGTACGTGCTGAAGAGATGTTAAGTACAGAAAAAAAATGGCCAACCAGACACCAGTGCAGTGGCGTATACTGAGGGCTACCAAGGCTATCAGTGAAGCCCAAGCCTCAAATGAGAATGATGGAAATCTAAATCTTATTGTAATGTAAGCATCTGATACATTCTTCCATTTAAAAACCTTGAAAGTATTGAGAAAGAACGTCGCTCGTATTTCTGAGAGCAAGGTATCGGAGACTAACATCGCAGCCCAGGCATTCGGCCCACTCCCCTCGACCCGCCGCGCGAGGCTTGCTGGCGAATGTCAGAATGGTGCAGGGAACGAGGAGATCCTAACCTTGAGCTGGGCTAGGGTTCGGTCCGTCAAATTGCCACAGCTAATGAGAGAGACAGTGGTGGAAAGAGAAGGCCAAAAGACTCGAAGTTCTCCGGAAGTGTCCGAATTGATGGGATTCACCCATGTGCTACAGTATCACGAGTTTGTTTTTACATGTGCAGGACATCTTACGGGTTACTTATAGTTGGAAATTATTGGTATATTTCAGTTGATCTCAGAACAATTTTAGTTTATCTGAAGTTATAGTGTTTAACTTGACTGTGACCTTGTGATGTTACTTTTGTGAAATGGCTGAACCGTGTGTAAGTTGTTGGGTAATCCATTCTCGCAACTGAAATATGAAGATAAATTGCTGATAATTAAAAATGGTAAGCCTACCCCACCTCTTACACAGTTACAGTGTGAACAGGAGGAGAAAAACAAGAAACCATCCAAAGGGGTATTTCAACTTAAGTATGAAAAGTATTTGTGGTTATGTGGCTCATGCGTACTTCACAAATGTTATTGTTGGCCATGCTTATTGTCTGCAACTCAATAATAATAATAATAATAATAATAATAATAATAATAATAATAATAATAATAATAATAATAATAATAATAATAATAATAATAATAATAATAATAATAATAATAATAATAATAATAATAATAATCATAATAATAATAATAATAATAATAATCACACGCTTCGACAATGATAAACTTCCATAAAATCAGCTTCATGGTCCGTATCGCCCTTCAATAGATTCACAATTAAGTATTTATTTTCCACCTAGTCGATACAATGATTGCTTAAGGCAATTTTTAATTTTTTGCCTTAAGCAATCATTGTATCGACTAGGTGGAAAATAAATACTTAATTGTGAATGATAAACTTCGGCGAAGGGTCGAGGAGTTCCAGGAGAAGGCTAGACCAAATGACTGACTTTAACAACACCAAAAGTCTCCTTGTTGAGGCCGCCAAAGACGTTGCAGAAATCAAGAGAAACAAAAAGCATGCCTGGTGGAATAGTACCTGCGAATCAGTCCTCCAAGAAAGACTCAATGCGTGGAAACAGTACAACTCTACGAAATCAGAAAATGATTGTGAAACCTACAAAACCCAATGTGCCCAAGCAGCTAGGGTGTTCAGAACTGAGAAACGTAAATACGAAAAATCTCTCATTGAAAAGATAGAACAAAACTTTAGGAAGAATGAAAGCAGAGAGTACTACAGAGCCTTCAAACGCAAACTCACTGGCTATAAACCACCATCTCTATGCTTTGAGCGAACGGACAGCACACTGGCGACGTCAAATGAAGAAAATTGCAGCATTCTGGCAGATTACTTCAAGAATTTACTTAATTGCTCTAAACCGCAAAGCGCCATTGAGACCAAGGAACCCTTACTCAGGTACCCAGATTCCAGACCACCCGACAGAGATGAAATCAAGCGCCACATTGCCCATCTCAAAAATAACAAAGCGCCGGGGGAAGACTCAGTAGTAGCAGAACTATGGAAATATGCCCCAGAAGAATCACTTGATATGTTGCAAAAGCAAATAGAAGAAATTTGGAACAAGGTGACCCTACCTGAAGATTGGAAAATAGCTTTGATCCATCCATTACACAAAAAAGGCAGCATGAAGAACATCAACAACTACAGAGGAATATCTTTGCTACCCATGACTTACAAAATTCTATCACTTGCCATCCAGGAGCGTTTGGAAGCACAAGTCGAACATCAAATAAGTGAATACCAAGGAGGGTTCAGAAAAGGTCGCTCAACAGCTGAACAGATCCAAAATCTCAAAACGATCATCAGATATTGTACACTAAGGTCCAAGCAGTATGTGTCTGTCTTTGTGGACTTTAAGAAAGCGTACGACTCCATTGACCGGGAAGTCCTGCTAGACATCTTAAATGAATTTGGAGTTGATTTGAAACTGCTGGCATTAATTAGAGCCACCCTGACCGATACAAAATCCAAGGTGAAGTTCCACGGATGTCTCTCGCATTCCTTTGACATCAAAACAGGAGTCCGACAAGGTGATGGGCTATCCCCGATACTCTTCAACTGTGTTCTTGAAAAGATCATCAGAACCTGGCGGGTGAGATTACAGGAAACCAACTACAGTCCATTGAGAATAGGAACCAAAATCCAAGGGGATCGCAACAGACTGCTTAGCATTTGCCGATGATATTGCTGTTCTCTCAACCGACATAGAAACCGCTAGAGCTCAAGTTGAAATTTTAAAGGAAATTGCCGAACAAACTGGTTTGCAGATATCATTTGAGAAAACAGAAGTAATGACTAACATCAAAGAGGCTCCACCAAAACTCCATACAAAATATGGGGACATCACCCGTGAGATCATCATGAAAAATGGACTGGACAAAGAAGCACTTCAGGAGCGAGTACGCAAACTGGAAATAGCCTACCAAACATCCTGCACAATCTACAACAAAAAATGCCTTTCCAAAAACACAAAGATACGTCACTATGAAACAGTTCTGAAGCCAGTAGTTCTATATGCAGCCAAAACCCTGTCTCTAAATGCCAACAAAGGACTCCTTGAAGAACTGGAGAAAAGAGAACGCAAAATTGTGAGAGGAATCTTGGGATCGAAGTACAGAAATGAAATCCATCAAAAGAGATCCAACAAGGAAGTCTACAGCAAAATAGAGAAAATTACCGACACAATCAGAAAAAGACGGGCACGATTTTACGGTCATCTGAAAAGAATGGACGGAAGAAAGTTATCTAAAGAAATCTTTCACTTTTTTGATTCAAACCCCAAAACCACAATTGCCTGGTTTAGAAATACCAAAGAAGACCTGCAAATGCTACATATCTCAGCTGAAGATGCCCTTAACAGAGATCTCTTCCGCAAGAAAATATTGATGAATGGGCTAAACCGAGACGAGCAACCGAAGAGAAGACACGGTGCCCCTTGGACAGAGGAGTGTAAGCAGGCCCACTCACAAAGAATGAGGGAAATTTGGGGTCTAAAGAAGGCCGAGTTCAGTGTCAATTGCAACAAGACTTAACATGGTCCTTGATGGCCCCAGCGAATTATAATAATAATAATAATAATAATAATAATAATAATAATAATAATAATAATAATAATAATAATAATAATGCATAGCCTCTGGAAAGGCTTGATGGTGACCTAATGAAATGAATGGTGAAGACGTCATAAGCACCCAGTCCCCAAACTAGGGGAATTAAGAGTACGATGAGGCTGATTCGTTGGCTACCATCTACATTGATCAGATGTTGAGTATTTGCAGTAGCAGAGGCTAGGTCTTGTGAACCATCCTTAACACAGCAGGCTACTCCAATGGCTATTAGCTGCAGCTCAAAACCCTTAAGGCTTGACGTTCACTAAACCAACTATCGAAACTGGGTAACCTAAGTCTAGTGATAGCCCATGTCTTGATTGCAGCATACACCACTGCACCAGTGGGATCCGAACCCACAACCTCCCGATTTCGCGTCGGTTGCTCTACCAATTGAGCTATGGTGGTGGGTTCGGATCCCACTGGTGTCTGTTTGGCCATTTTTGTTCTGTACTTAACATCTCTTCAGCACGTACTAAACGAACGGAACACGACCTAATAGATTGAAAGTCCGTTTTGATTAATATAATATTGTTGATACAAAAATTGGTATTATCAAAATGGGAAAAAATAATTTATCTGAGGAAGGGCTAAGAATTCCGCATGAGATTCATCATTACTACTTTGTCTCAGAATTTCTTGTAGTTCAATATCGCCACTTTGATATTCTCCATCTTCATTATCAAAATATAGCTCTCCAGAATCACTATTTATGAGGAAACTTTCAATTTCTTCGTCAACAAAACATGAATGATGGCTACACATTAGCGGGAAAGATGTTCCACTCCATTGAAGCTGAAATAACAAGATAGGTGCTGCTGGAACAGAAAGGTCCACCTAGTACAAATTGAACAAATAATCTTAAGATCCCTCCCAAAGAGTAACACGTCAATGGGAATGATATTCATACAAGACTGTACAAAGTGTCTAGGATGTTCCTTCTCAATTAAGCAGCAGCCTAAAATTAAGAAACAGCCTAATATTGTACTCTTTACAATTCCTTGTCATTACATAAAACCTGAAGTCAAGACGCTTACAGTTTCATTCAAAACAACGTTCTTGACCTGTCTATATATAACAATCAGTTTTTAATCTCCACTAGTGTTTGACAACACATTTCAACATTCGTTACGTCAAGAAAATGAAAATGAAATATGTGGGTCAAATAAGCCCCAGTATCAAATTCCTCTTTCCTCAAACTTATGTTAGAGGAAGAAGATCCAATTTAGTTTCGAACATATTTTTAAGTAGAACAAGACTGACAAGTTTTAACTGTGTAAAAAACCACCGTTAATTTAAAATTTATATTTTTCATTCACAACAATCTTGACCAGCCTACAACCAACAATCAGTTCTAAATCTCCACTTGTGGTTGACAACACATTCTGACATTAGTTACGGTACGTCAAGAACATGAAATGATATAGGAGGGTCAAATGAACCCCGGTTTGTAACATCCCCTTTACCCAAAATTTATGATAGAGGAAGAAGATCCATATTAGTTTAGACATATGTTAAGTTAGATAGAATAGGACTGACAAGTTTTAATTGTGTTAAAACACCATTAATTTGTTACCCACAGTTATGTTTTGTTCAAAATTTAAAAATTATTATCCTGGCATGTTAGTCTTAGGAGATTATTAACGTTTGTATGGTTAAAAAGGTCCCAAACCTTGACCTAAAGGTTGTCTACAGGCTGAAGATGCCCAAATAATGGGTGAAACATGCACCTGACCTGATAAATCTACATAAACTCATGTAGATTCAAACCACATTAAAAGTGGAAAGTATTGAATAGATGGTTTTATTATATTATCCTTGAGATTCGATGCCTATGTATAGGTTTGGTAGACGTGGGACAGCATTCAATAACATATATATATATATAATATAAGAGTTTTGTCTGTACATTGCTCAGAATTTGAAAAGAATGTTATTTCTGTATCGGTCATGTCCACAGTAACAAGAAAATGCATTTTTTACTTTTCCGTAATTTCTGTCTGTCTGTATGTATGTACACGCATCACGAGAAAACGGCTGAAGAGAATTTAATGAAAATCAGAATGTAAAGTCGGGTGATGAACCGCTACAATCTAGGCTATAAATTATTTTAATCACGCTGAGTGAAATGGTAGTTTTGGGGGAAGGTCTGAAATTTTATTCACAAATATTTATGTTATTAGTGGCCGTGTCTTAATGAAAATCGCTAGACAAAGATGGGAAATAAGTCGCTACAATATAGCCTATACACGCTGAGAAAAATGGTAGTTTAGGGGAAGGCCTAAAATTTAATTGCCAAATATTTATTTTATTAGTGGTCGTATCTTCACGAAAATTGGTATGCAAAGTTGGGGAATAGGTGGCTATAACCTAGGCTATCAATAATGTTATTCGCACTGAGTGAAATGGTAGTTTAGGAGAAGGCCTGAAATGTAATCTATATATATAAAATAAGAGTTTTGTCTGTACATTGCTCAGAATTTGAAATGAATGGTATTTTTGTATCGGTCATGTTCACAGTAACAAGAAAATACATTTTTTTACTTTTCCGTAATTTCTGTCTGTCTGTCTGTCTGTCTGTCTGTCTGTCTGTCTGTCTGTCTGTCTGTCTGTCTGTCCACGCATCACGAGAAAACGGTTGAAGAGAATTTAATGAAAATTGGAATGTAAAGTCGGGTGATGAACTGCTACAATCTAGGCTATAAATTATTTTAATCAGACTGAGTGAAATGGTAGTTTAGGGGAAGGCCTGAAAATTAATTCTCAAATATTTATGTTATTAGTGGTCGTGTCTTAATGAAAATCGGTAGACAAACATGGGAAATAAGTCGCTACAATATAGCCTATACATGCTGAGAAAAATGGTAGTTTAGGGAAAGGCCTAAAATTCAATTGCCAAATATTTATTGTATTAGTGGTCGTATCTTCACGAAAATTGGTATGCAAAGTCAGGGCAATAGGTCGCTATAATCTAGGCTGTCAATAATGTTATTCACTCTGAGTGAAATGGTAGTTTAGGGGAAGGCCTGAAATATAATCTATATACAGGATGAAGCGAAATTCGCGCACTCGGGCGTCACAGTGCGACTCCCCACATGCCAGCAATAAAAAATGTCTCACAAAAGTTCGTCCTGCGAGTATATCAGGCAGAAAAAAGGACGTTGAATAGTGGCAGTCTGGCAACACTGTAACCACATGTACGGTAAGTACCTCTGTCAGCAACAATTATCTGTGCTGTACAGTGGGTGCAGTGGATGGAGTTTTGGGTTGGCATGCAGGAGGTAGAGGGTTCGATCCTAGGTTGAGGTGCAATTTTTTATGTACTGATTTCCATCGGATATTACATACTGTAATACAGTAAGACACCGTACCTTAGGTCTCATGTATCCTACATTTACAACATTTTGTAACGCTGAACACAACAAATACTTTGCTAGGCCTACTGGTAACGTAAGCCCTAACGAAATATAATGGACTTGAACGAGGCAAGAATAATAGTTGCTACTAATCTATGAGATCATTGGAGGAGGGTACAAAGAAAACAGGTTTCGCATTTAGTATATGAAGTGGTGCGAATAAATTCACGCCCACGACGTGGAAAGGATGTCTTTCAAAGCTGACCAATGAAAACAATTGTCCGTCCATTTGTAGGATCGTAGTATGTAAGTGCAAATGGTTTCTAGAGGACCCGCTGCAATGGCTGTTGACGATTAAGTTGCCAGATACCATACAACCTGGACAACATTTATGAAATAAAAAACACATGCTTCAACCCAGGATCGACCCCTCGACCTCCTGAATGCTAACCCAAAACTGTATCCACTGCACCAACTGTACAGCACAAACAATACATGCTGACAGATGTAGTTACCCTACATGTGGTTACAGTGTTGCCAGATTGCCACTCCTCAACGCCCTTTTTCTGCCGGATATACTCGAAAGACGAACTTTTGTGAGAGATATGTTTTTATTGCTGGCATGTGAGCAGTCACGGTGTGATGCCCGAGTGCGCAAATTTCGCTTCACCCTGTATATAAAATAAGAGTTTTGTCTGTACATTGCTCAGAATTTGAAAAGCATGGTATTTCTGTATCGGTCATGTTCACAGTAACAAGAAAATGCATTTTTTACTTTTCTGTAATGTCTGTCTGTCTGTCTGTCTGTCTGTCTGTCTGTCTGTCTGTCTGTCTGTCTGTCTGTACACACATCACGAGAAAACGGCTGAAGAGAATATAATAAAAATCGGAATGTAAAGTTGGGTGATGAACCACTACAATCTAGGCTATAAATTATTTTAATCACGCTGAGTGAAATGGTAGTTTAGGGGAAGGCCTGAAATTTTATTCTCAAATATTTATGTTATTAATGGTCGTGTCTTAATAAAAATCGGTAGACAAACATGGGAAATAAGTCGCTACAATATAGGCTATACACGCTGAGAAAAATTGTAGTTTAGGAGAAGGCCTAAAATTTAATTGTCAAAAATTTATTGTATTAGTGGTCGTATCTTCACGAAAATTGGTATGCAAAGTTGAGGAATAGGTCACTATAATCTAGGCTATCAATAATGTTATTCACACTGAGTGAAATGGTAGTTTAGGGGAAGGCCTGAAATGTAATCTATATATGAAATAAGTGTTTTGCCTGTACATTGCTCAGAATTTGAAATGAATGGTATTTCTGCATCTGTCACGTCCACAGTAACAAGGAAATGCATTTTTTTACTTATCTGTAATTTCTGTCTGTCTGTCTGTCTGTCTGTCTGTCTGTCTGTCTGTCTGTCTGTCTGTCTGTCTGTCTGTCTGTCTGTCTGTCTGTCTGTCTGTCTGTCTGTCTGTCTGTCTGTCTGTCTGTCTGTCTGTCTGTCTGTCTGTCTGTACACGCATCAAGAGAAAATGGCTGAAGAGAATTCAATGGAAACCATCATGTAATGTCGGGTGATGAACCACTACAATCTAGGCTATAAATTATTTTCTTCACGCTGAGTGAAATCATAGATTAGGGGAAGGCCTGAAATGTAATTCTCAAATAAGTTATTTATGTTATTAGTGGTCGTATCGATAAATCTATAGGCTATATATCAAGCTCACAGCTGCGCACCCCTAACAACACGGCCAACTGGCCTGGTCGTACCGACTGTAACAGCCTTTCTGTATATTGCCGGAAAGTAGCTGGGGAGTAAGATAACGTTCTTCTTTAGCATGCCATTCCTCTGGTTCATACATTTTCCGATATATCTGGTTCGTAACACACTGGTTCATCATAGTATTCGAGCTATTCATTCCCTACTCTGAGGCACTGATTGGAATGAGTAGTGTGCATATTTAACGGAATAATGACAGAGGAGTGTTCACGGCAGTCTGCGACCTGGTTATTCCAGCTCTGGAACTTTGGACTCTTAGATCGGCACCGTAGTACTGTTCGTTGAAAGTGAGAAAGTGTGCGGTTTTTCATTGGATCGAGTATTTTATATGATAACATTGCTTTCAATCGCTACATTCCTACTGACATTTTTGTAATGACATATGTTGAATTAAGTTAGGAAAACCACCAAGTCAGTCTTCCTGAGAATCCCGTAGCGAAGCACGGGTACATCAGCTAGTATATATATATACATATACGGGTCTGGCAGTGAATGTGTTAAAGAAGTAGTATGTCTGTAACTTTGGAGGATCTGTTAGCGAGGATGGACAAGGGCGCAGAGAAAACTGCACGGCATATGGAGAGCTGCAGAAGAGGCAGCTCAGCATGAGCAGGAGTGTATGGATGAGCTATTAAGTAGTATGAACACACAATTTAAGCAGGCCACGGGGAAGAACCATGAGGGATTATCCAAGGTAAACGAACACTTAAACCAGAATAATGAGAAATTAGTTCAGGTAACACCAGACACTAAGCTCAGGGAACTTGAATCGAAAATTGATACTGTATAACAGTGTTGTAAGGAAGGAATGGGTAGGCTAGAGAAGAAGTTACCTGAGGTAGAGAATAGGGCACAAGTATAAATAGAAACAATCCGAGGATCTGTTGAGGAATTGAAAAGCCAGGTGGCGGTAAGTGCAGAAAGCATGGATAGAAGATTCGGTGAGATAACTTTCAGTCACGACGATGCGTGAACCCAAATTGGGAAAAATCGTAGTGCGATTGATAAACTTATCCAGGACACAGAATTGTGATTTAGTGCTATGTCAAGCGAGGTAAGCGACTGCACAGACAGCGATCAGCAGAAGACGGAAGAGAAAATAGAAAGCGAGATGCTGGAAATACAACATGAAACACAGGAAAAGATAAAGGCGATGAAAGGACAGATAAGGCAGGAAGTAGCTGAAGATATAGTGGACAAGGGATAAGAAATCCAGGAAATTATTATGGAAGATCGTAAAGCTGCTAAGGCTAACAACCAAGAAATAGAGACAAGTATACAGACATGAGTGGAAATGAGCGAGAAGAATAAGACCAAATTAAAGTCATTGAAAAGGAATTAGAGCACATGAGAGACAAAATGGAATGCTTGGTTTTGCGCACAAATAAAGAACTTAGTAAGATTAAATGCTCTATCCAACAACAAAGTGTAGGAGAAGGAGACCATATATTGAATGTGGAAAATAGCCAGACTAGTGAGCCCGCTTTACAGAGTGAGCTGCTGAATTTGCCGCGACCGGAGAAGCGTACTTCAACTCCCAATATACAAGGGAGGATCCTGGTGTACAACATTGTTTGTACATCCGAAGATAAGTATACCGGAATGGACGACAGAACGCCACGAGTATTTTTAAGGGAGATGGATGATTATAAAGAAGATTGCAGGATACCACCAGAGAGAAGATTAAGAACTGTAGAAAAATTCCCAGGGGATTCTGTACTGGAATGGATGATGGCATTTAGATATACCTTCAGCACATACAAAGAGTTCAAAGCAGCATTTTTGAAGAAATTTTGGGATGACACTGTTCAGCAAGGGTTGAGAATGGAGCTATATTTTCGGAAATATGCTGCCACATTACCTACTAAATTCTCCCAGTTTTCGTGTCGCAAATGATCAAATTCTATGACTTGGATGTCCCACCATCAGAGAGTTAGATCATAGCTGCAATATCTAGGCAACTATCGATCAAAGTCAAAAGGACATTAATTGCGGCAAACGCAAACATACAGCGGAAGCAGAAATGACACTCTGACAGCTGGATAAAACATCTAGCCAGAGTCAGCCTAGGATATGACATGCTGAGGCAATACACGTGGAAGATTTGAGTGGAGACAGTAGCTCACCACTGAAGGTCTGGAAAAGCACGAGAAGGCAAAATTCAGGAACTCAGACCATATCTCTAGAAGTTTGAACCGAAGGGAGAGAACAACGGGATGGAACCTGGAAACTGAACGATCGGATAGATGACTGAAGAGGTAGTGAATATGGCTGGAGTAGAGGAGATCCAAGAGGGAGAAATTACCTGAGTGGACATAACAGTAGGATGCACCGATATCGATATGCCAACTTCGCTGGACAAAGAAGGCCATATTACCGATGGAATGAAAGGGACAATAGAAATGGCAATAGTAGAGGCAACTACCGTCCAGATTTTGAAGAGAGAAATACAGATTTGCGCAGATATGTAACAGAACTGGGATATAAACACCAAGAAAAGGCAATATGGAAAGACACTATACAGGGTCAGACGGACGATAAGTGTCATGATGCTGAGAGCAACCAATGCCGAAGTTATAGACAACTGAACTGTGATACCAATATAAATGTTCTGTTATTGGACATTAGAGTGCCGATGCACTATGAGAGACATTATCTCATTACCAAAAATTGATGCCTGGCTGGTCATCAGATGATATAGAAATGCTGGCAACCAGGAATGAGTTAGCTGGAAAATTTATAATGTCCGGACCATTTATAGTGGTATTATAAATTTACTCATTCGGGACAAGTATTCCAGGTTCCCCTATGGGAATCAACATCTATATCAACTGAACCGTGGACAAGGATTGAACCGAATGCTCCAGATTATGACTCCAGAGGGGGGTGCATACAAACCTAATGTTTTACCACCCACCAGGCCAGATTAAAATTAGCGATGTACAAGGTGGAGAAGAGATGGATGACGGAAACGAGGATGGTGAAGAAGAAGATGACATCAAGGACAAGGAAGACCCAGAACATGAGCCTGTGATCCCAGAGGAAGAAGAAGAGGAGGAGGAAGCTTCAGGAGAAGAAGTAAACATGGTAGATGCTGAAGATCCAATCAACGCTAGTGACGACTCATGCACTGAATGTGAAAGCAACTAAAGGAAGTTCCAGGCGTTGCTAGATATTTACTACCAAGCAAGGAAAGAGAAGGAGCGCCTACTGGAAGACATGGGCAATTGAGAATCGAGAGAAGAGAAAGTGAGGAAAAATGAGCCACAGTGTAGAGAGGTTCAAATTATCCATAGATAAGAAAACAACATGTTCATATTTTCTCTTCCCTGGTCAGTCGGAGGATGAACCTTATCATAATTTGCTTCAATTTATTTTTTATCATACTGTGGCAAATTTTATCTATGCGCTTAATATAGTCATGGGGAATGAAGGAAGGAACCCTGGACAGTTGTGCCAGAGGCTGTGAGAACCTCATAGCACACTTTTTTGCTATTTTGCTTTATGTCACACGACACAGATAGGTATTATGGCAATGATGGGATATGAAAGGCCTAGGAGTGGGAAGAAACAGCCGTGGCCTTAATTAAAGTACAATCCCAGCATTTGCCTGGTGTGAAAGTGGGGAAACCACAGAAAATCATCTTCAGGGCTGCCAAAAGTGGGGTTCGAAACCACTATCTCCAGGATGCAAGCTCACAGCGGCGCAACCCTAACCACACGGTCAACACGCCCGGTCTGTAGCACTCTGGTACAAACAAGTTCCTCTGGTGGGCCTGAGCCGTAAGCTGTGATTTCAATCATGTAGACCCCAGTACCTGCGTACCCATGCACACAGCAAACTCTGGAGGGGGTGAGATTTAAACAAGGGGATGTGCCAAACATTTGTCACAGGTTGACAAATTTCTATTTTTCAGAGCTGGATTCACCTGAATTTTAATCAATTAATCAACCATTAAGCTAAATTCCACAGGTCTGACACCACACATAATTAAGATTATAACTATAGAGTAACAGGAGCTGATAAAACTATTTACTTGTGCTAAACTGAGAGATATGCGTGTTGACGAGAGGAGCTGTTAACATCTTGCAAGCTCTTACAAAGAAAGAGGGTCTGTTTGTTAGTGGTTTCCCTTGAAGCTGGCGACCTCCAGAGACTATTAAATCTGCACTAGGGAAGGGATCTCCTTCTGCTTTTGAATGCCAAGTCTGATGTGTCGTGATTCGCGAGCCGACAAGACAATGCTTTGTGAAGTTTTGTTAAACTGAAGTAGAATCGCTGTGATTTAGCTCACAAGAGCTAGTGACAATATGCATTTATGAATAATGTCCAACGTGTACACAAACTGTGCAATTAACATGTGCGAGTCATTTAAAATATAACCGCCAACAAGGACAGATTGCAACCGGGCCCAGCTAGCTTAATTTAGTGCCGCGTGGATCGAACATATCTCTGAGCAGAAGCTATAATGGAATAACAGCCAGTACTAAGGTTGTGATCATGCATTCGAGCACGCTAAGCAGAGAAGTAGATGGTTCTAACTTAACAGTTCCAGATACAACCGACATCAAGGAGATAGCAACCATGAAGTATCCAGGAGTTGACAAGTTGTTACAAATGATCCCGTTATCCTTGTGAATTGTCAGACACCAGAGCCCAGTTAGTTTGATGTTTACATTGCCAACCAGCCAATTTTCCTGGCATGTCAAGTGCTATTGATATGCTGTACCTATGTGAGAGATATGCAATGACCTGTGCCCGGGTATGTTGGGTTCTTGATCCGACACCTCTATCAACTGCAGTGTGTATATTCTGTGTGCTTTGTTTTACAGGTGTGTTTAATCTATTTTGTGATTTGTATTGTTGTGTCTGGGGTATATTTTTGTGTTCTGATGTTGTCCTTTATTTGTTTGTTAACGGGGAGACAAAGTCCGATGACTATTTTTGGGAAAAAAGGTCCTGACCTTATCTGTGTTCATGGGTTTGGAACCATATAATGAGAATTTGTTACTATTTTGGAAGGGTAATTCAGACGCAGCCCTGAACAAGTGTTTTATTTATATACTAATAAGATATATGTATATATATATGTAATTTAACCTCCTGAGGCCTTGCGTCCTTTTAAAAGGACACTGTCCAAATATGGATCATTTATTTATGTTTATATTTAAAAAATTAAATAAATAAAAATTTAGCAAAAGTTTGTGTTACCAATTTTCGGAAATTCATTGACCTTGGTGTGGTATGCTTCTCACTTCACTATCACCCACCAAGGCACTGTTAGGGAAGTAAACACTTTTATGAGATTTGACCAAAAGAAAAATGGTCTGGGCCTCAGGAGGTTAAGTCAATTACTAATGTATCGGGCATAACTATCGCATATCATGAACAGTAAGAAATCGAGCCTTCAAGCAAAGAACTAGGGACTTAACGAGGCAAGCAACATAAGTAAATAAAATGTAATTCAGACATATTCCATGTAAGGAGATTTTCTTTTGATATCTTGAGTTCATTACCCATTTTGCTTGTAAATGCTTTTGTTTAATAACGTTAATTGATGTAAATATGCATGTAACTTTTCCTTGATTGACACAACCACTGGTCAGTTGCTTATCTGATTTATTCTTTTTTTATTCAGCATGATCTTATTTCATGTGTTTAGTTTAATAAATCCATTTTTTCTTCATTTTCCATTTCTAGTCTTCCAGTCCGGTTGTGAATGAAGGACCTCTACAGTTTTCTATCTCTCCACCTCTGTCTTCAGGAGTACCCTTTCCTGTCTTATTATATGTTGATACCAATAAGTGTTGACCGACTGGAAAGCCCAATTTAATCAATCAACTTGAACTAAGCACCACAGAAAGTTATGACTTTTGAACTAGCCACTAGATACTAGTACCTGTTATACAATCGTATATCAAGTTACTGTTGAACTGTTATTTGTTATTTGTTTTTTAGTATATGATCTTCTAATGATTATTAAAATGTCCCTGTTAAGGTTGGTGTTGATATACTCTAAATCTTCCATGATACACATCTTATTTTTAAGACTTAGGACAATTAATACCCTACTTATAAGAAACAATCATTTTAGAGGCCCTCAAGGGCTGTCGTGCCATGGGGTTTGGTTTGGCTTTAGTGTGGGCATGGATAACCATGTAGGGTTGACCGTCTCTCTGGAGTGATACTGGTTCAGAATTGAATGAAAAAGCAAAGAAAATGTCTCTGCTGACATTTTTGTGTCAAGCAAAATTTTAGGTTTCATCTAACTTCTTATCGTTAGAATGTACTTGAAACAGGTGACTAGGTTTAAATGATGTTCTAGAATTTGAGGAAGAACTATTCATTTCTAAGAAAACTCAATTTGGTTGTGTTATATATTGTACCAATAAAAGAGCCCGACTTTAAGATTTTAATTTTAAAGTAAGCATGAAATAGTTCTCTGGACGAAACTGGATAGACACTAGTTAGGGCTTGGTACAGGAGGCAGGGTCCTATCTACAACAAAATTTTAAATCAGATTTAATAAGAGTTTATTTATGAAATGCATATCAAATTGCACATCACCTCATTGTAGATAGGGGTTGTCTTCAACATCGTCCTTTAAATGGTCCGGGTCTCCAGCTCGCCAGGCCGAACAGGCTGGAACACGTTCCGGAAGATGCCAAATACTCCGTTAAGATGAGGCCGGAACACCCAGGTTGGTTGTGTACGAATAAGTCTCAAACTTCCGATGTTCTGGATGATCTCCGATGGTCTCTGACGACGTTGCAGGTAATCACTCATTACCTAAGTCCAATGTGGCTGATAGAATCAATGTCCACAAAGACTTCGAAAATGTGTTCATCATCGCTCGCAGAATTTACAAGTCAATGTTCATAAAGACCTTGAATAATTGGTTTCTCACCACTGGCAAAATTACAATTCACTGTCCATAAAGACTTTCAAGAATTCGTTCCTTAACACTCGCGAAAATTACAAGTCCATGTTCATGAAGACTTTGAATAATTTTAGAGTTCATCACTGGCAGAAATTGCAAGTCAATGTCCACTAAGACTTTAAATAAAGACTTTGAATAATTTTAGAGTTCATCACTGGCGAAAATTACAAGTCACTGTTCATAAAGACTTAGAATGATTTGTTCCTCAACACTCGTAAATATTGCAAGTCCATGTCCATAAAGACTTTGAATAATGTTAAGAGTTCATCACTGGCAAAAGTTTAACGTCAATGTCCACAAAGACTTTGAATAATTTTAGAGTTAATCACTGGCAAAAATTACAAGACTTTGAATAATCACTGGCGAAAATCACAAGTCAATGTCCATAAAGACTTTGAATAATTTTAGAGTTCATCACTGGCCAAGATTACAAGTCACTGTTTATAAAGACTTTGAAGAATTTGGGGTTCACGCGCGCACAATTGAAAAGTCCCATATGGCCGTGATGGTTTAAGTTCTGCATGAAGACTGTAACTACTCGAAGATAGCCTCTGACGATTACAGCAGCGAGTAGCGCCAGGCTGAATACTCAGCTGTGACTGAGTGATCAGGCTAGAGTGAGCCCTCCTTATATTCGGTTTGGGGGCTTCTACGTCATCATATAGCGTGATCCCTTCAAGCTGGTTATCTCATGAACCCCTCAACGGATTTACCTGACATTCACGCTTTGCGACGTTTATGTGATTCCCTTCAAAATGACATGTCGCTCAAGTCCCTACCATAATTATTAGAGGAGTTTTAAAATTTTCTTAATCGAATGTTCGTGAAGGTGTGACGCTTGAATCCAGAACATTCCAGGTCAGGCCAGCTACACGTGGCATGTCAGGGGGGTGATCTATCTTGCCCCTGCAGGTACGTCACACACACAGCTGTCCTCGACTCGCTCGCTCGTTCCACCGAATGTAAACAAACCAGGCTTGCTCAGAATATTACGTGTGATGATTAAATGCAATTAACTTTCAAAAAATACGCATGTACAGGTCGTAACCAGTACAATATATACATATAAACCTTTCAAAGATACAAAAATTATTGCATATATTAGTCAGACATCTCATTATGTCTCTTACTTTTTGAAGGAAAATGAAGAATGTCTGGTTGAACCCTATCCTACCCAACTGAAATGGCAATTCAATTATATGAGCATTGTTCTAGTATATGCATCAGTAATTACCTCAAAGTCGTTGGAAAGACATCAACAGTCACTCCCACAAGACATGAAATTGCAACCTCATTAAATCCATGGAAGAGGGAAAACAATGTCAGTGTCAGGTCAGCATTGGAAGACCAATAGATAGTCAAGACGCTCATGCCAGCCATGAAGAAACATGGAACTGTAAAAAAGAACAACCAATTTAACCAAAGGATAGTTAATTTATGAATTGCTATCCATGTAAATCGCATGTTTGGAAAAGGAATTACAGTACAAAATGAAGAAATTAAAGCACAAAGTTTTTCAGTATCATCATCATTCCATGTATGTCTGTACAGATACTGGAGAAGTTGTCAAGTGCTAAGAATATAAACCTGAAAAACGAGAGCAAGTTTTAAAAAATTAAACAAATGTAAAGAAATGCTGGTAAACGAAGTCTCTTGATACCAAATATATTGAGAATAGAAGGTAAAATCCTGAAGAACACATCATCATCATTTTCCAACTCCAGGTTTCCATCCGTTCCTGACTACATACATCTTCTGTTCCAGGACATCTTCCCAATTGAGACCTCTCCCCTCCACATATGATTTCACTTTCTCTATCCAGTATTTCCTTGGCCTTCCCCTTGATCTTTTTCCTTGGACAGAAATGTCAACGTACTTTCTGGAAGGTCACACGCTCTTCGTTCCTATAATGTGGCTGTACCATGAAGTCTACGCTTCTTTTATTTCTAGGATAAAATTCTAAAAATAATTTTACTGTATTAAGTCCATCTATTCAATACAAAATATTGTCATTTAATAAATGGTCTGTCTAAAATGCTACATAGTAGGACATGGTCTGACCTAGCGCAGCCTAGATGTTAAAATAATACAAGGATGAAAACACAGTGATACATAAAAAACTTAAATGAGATAAAATACAACCAGCAATTGCAATAAAAATCCATGTTTAAAAATTTTCATTGCTTCAGTCTTGTTGTAAGATGAATCTAGTTGTACTAGATGTGGGTCCATCCATGTTTACAACAAGTATTGTTTAGCTGCAGGAATACTTGAACATTATGAAGACTGTCAAATACTACCAGTTTGTCATGCTTCTGGAACGGAATGAAGTTACGTGAAGGCCAACACCAACCCAACTTGAACTATACAGGCATAGGGCTGGAGGAAAGAGGATATCCTGGTTACATTTTTATTCTCCGTGAAGAAATTTACATCAACCTAACGTAAACAAAATGAAATGTTCCTGTAGCGTTTGTTAAAAATTATGCTGAAATGCTGTTGGACATTGGCAGGACGGCACATGAAGATATGGTTAAAACTGAGAATTCTTAACCCTTTACTGCATACTGATGCCCTCAGGCAACATATAACTTTTCACCTGTATAAATGGATACCGGTACAGATTGTGGACAGAGGTAGATTTACGGCACACCTTCAACTATACAGTCAATTAAACACATATACCAGTGATGCCTTGTTTCTTTACAATACATATGACCAAACAGCCCAACATATGAAGAACTACAGTTGTTGCATTTTAATCTGTAAACTCCAGATTTTGAAAAAACATTAGATTTGTTTACCAAGTTAGAGTTGTGTAGGATATCGACATTTCTGTTATTGGTTCTAAAAGCCATTTTATGTTGTGCTTTTTAAAAATGTTGATAACTTTATAAACCACTTTATTGAAGGTAAAAGTGTAAAATGCGGAGGCGTTATTTTATTATTTTTGTTAAAGTGGTCTTAAGCAAACTTTAAAAACACACCTCTTTTCTCTTCACAGATCAAGAAAAAACAAAACTCTTAAACATGAAACTAGGTGTGCCCGCTGCTAAAGCCCTCCCCAAAATTCATAAAGCCAAAATTCTGATTCATCCAATAATCAATTACAGACCCATTCACAAAACAATACATCCAAATTCATCCTAAAATTATTATTAAAAATAACCGATTTTTACCCAACAAATCTATCAGAAACACTTCAGAATTAATTGAAAAACTGAAGAACTTTGACATCCAACCAAATCTTTCTCTGCATTCATTTGACATCGTAAATATGTACCCCAGTATACACACCTCCAAATTATTCCCATCATTGAAAATAAATAAATTCAGTCATCTGAGTGAACTAGAATTTCAAGACTTTATTACTATTTTAAAATTGGCCATAAACAATAACTTGTTCACCTTTGATAATACTGTGTATGAGCAGGATAGTTTAGTTATGGGCTCACCAGCCTCAGGCATCTTAGCTGAGATCTATCTCGATTTCTTGGAGTACACAAAAATTGATAATAATAATAATTTTAATAATATCCTCTTCTGGGCCAGATATATCAATGACACTTTAGTTATTATGAATGAAGAAATCACTAACGCAGCTGCTACACTTCTTCTTCTTCTTAACAACATTGACCCTCATGTTAAATTTACCCTCAAATCTGAAAGTAACAAAACTATTAATTTTGTAGATTTAACCATTATCAGACATCTTTTCTTTTTTTATCCTACAACATTTTTAGAAAACCAAATCAAACAGCAACCACCACTCGACAAGACTAATCGCATCCACAAGCACACAAGCGTGCTACTTGCATCAGCCTAGTCTTTTGTGCCTTTAATACTCCAATATATAAGAAAGACTTAAATAATAAACTGAACAGCATCCGTACTATCGCTAAATTTAACGGCTTTTATCAACGCTTTTGTAGACCGAATAATCAACAAATTTAAGCATTATCAAAAGACCATGTCCTCGCTACCCCCTCCCCGCCCGAAACAGTAAATGACGACACGTCCTCACTTACCCACCTCCCTCCTAACCAAGTTAGTTCACAGACCACAGTACACTGCTACAACACAAGGTCGAAGACAGCTGAAACAAACCTACTCCCGCAGCACGGGAAGTAAAGTAAACAAACAGGACAAGGGTAAGTTCACATTCCACACCTTCTAACACTAATAGCCTCCCTAGCTATTACGTTCCAGACGACCAAAACTAATTGATGTAATCTTTTTCTGCCGGTTACAGGTCGTAATACAGACGATCCAATTTTTAACAAGTCTTTTAAACACCATACAGTAGACTTCATTTATCAACAAGCCACACCTTTCCACCTAATAAGAGATAAGTGACGGGAGTAAACCAGATGCTGTTCTAAGAAGACAAACAGTTTACAAACAATTCAACAGGAGCATTTTACCAAAGAATCTACAAGTTTCCAGTAGCAAGTGATTTTACTGAAAAACTCACATGATATATAGTGAACCTAAGACTTTTTAGCCTAACAAGTGTTTTCAATTTTAAGTTTAGTGTCCAACTAACAACCGCCTTCAATGCACCCTCCCCTTCCCAACCCCCCCCGCTCCCACCTATATGCGTTCTACTAACATCTGCTTTTTAATGTTTTTTAATGTTTAATATAAATCATGATATTATTTTTAAGCTATTTTTACCTAAGCCAATAGTAAACAGCTGATGATGAATGCAATGCATTCGAAACATGTTCTGTGATTATTTTTTAAAGTCTTTTTAAATAGCCTAAGGCTAAATAAAAGAGAAAGTATCGATTAGGTGGAACCTTTTCTTCATTGATTATTGTACCAAAAATGTGGCAATGATGTTTACGCATAATGCAATTATAATACAGACTCTTCTAGAATCGCAAATATTACACTTCCAAAAGTAAGGGTGCACAAATATTTAGGTATTTATTTAGATAATAAATTGTCATGGAAAACCCATTTTGAATACCTTTCGAAGAAGACTCAAAAACTTACCAATATATTGAAACTGACAGTTAGACGGAACTGGGGTGCTGATCACGTAACGGCTTTATTGCTTTACCGGCAAGGTTCACTTCTAGATTATGGATCCTTTTATTTTGATATTGCTTCTTCCACGCTTATTCACAAGCTCAACGTAATTCAACACCGTGCACTGAGATTATGTATAGGAGTGTTACCCTCTACCCCGACTAATGCGTTACTTGTTGAAACACGTGAAATGCCTCTAAACTATCGTCGCTTGTATTTAGCTGCTAAATTTTTACTGCAATGAAAGGTGCTAGCTAGACATCCTATCTTCCCCAAACTACAATTAATGGCGGAATATCGGCACCGTTATCACCAGCAATCATGAACTCCTGCTTTGTTAAATACTTTCCGCTTGGCGCGACAATATCATACTAGTATTCAACAAAATATCTCGCTTCCACAAAATGCATTGCCATATAATATTATGCACTACAAACCTCATATTATAGCGTCTCTGCACATCTCCTTTAATAACAGCTCAATTCAACCTTCCGATATATCTAACACAACACTTAAAATAGCGATTAAAGAGCTTAACCCTCCTATCATTATATACACAGGTGGATCTAAACATAATGCAGGCACGGGAGCCGCATATTACATTCCGCAGTTACACATAAGTCAGCAATATATTCTTCCAACTCATACCTCAATATTTACTACTGAGGCTTTCACTATTCGACAAGCATTGTTATACCTAAAACATCACCATATCACCAAAGCGATCATTTTTACAGATTCCTTAAGTGTGCTACAGAGCTTAATGCCATGAAAGTTCTATAAAAATTGGTACATCTGCAACATTCGATGCCTATTATTTGAACTCAATGAAACTGGAGCTGATATAACTTTAATATGGATAAAAGGACATTCGAACAATGCTGGTAATGATCAGGTTGATAAAACGGCAAAACAAGCCGCATCAGGAACTGGCATCAACGCTTCCATTGCCCTCCCCTACACAGACTTCACCCTGACCATAAAACTAGCTGTTCAACAAAAATGGCAGCACAATTGGTCACAATCGGCGAAACTAAAGGGTAAATATTATTATCAGCTGCAGCCGAGCATTGCTGGTCGCCCATGGTTTTCAAAAACAAACTATTCACATAGACATATTACTACTACTATCAGATTACGCTTCAATCACGCTCTGACTCCGGCTTATAAATTCAAATTAAAACTGACATACTCGCCCATGTGTTCATGTAATAATAGCCTGGCCGACGTTAATCATATTTTCTTTCAATATTCCCATTTCACCCTACATAGAAAACTGTTTTCTTCCAAACTTTACACTCGCAACGAATCCGAGTACCCACAAATGTAGCTAGCCTCGTTCAACAGCCTACACCTTCAATTGTTCTTGCTATTCAAGAATTTTTGAATAACTGTAACATTAAATTCTAACTTCATTTGACTAGTGAGTTTGTATGTAGTTCTTCACTGGCATTCTCCTCTACATAACTGCAACCTATGACATTTAAATCTAAGAATTTCACTTTTGTCCGTATTGAACTGAGAATGGAAGATAGGAAACTATGACGTCGTTACGTTCTCGTTCGATAACCTCAGTATTTCTATAAGTGTTGAACAACTCCATACATCACCAGTAAAACTCAAAATTTGGTTCTCTTGAAAATTCACGACAGCATGAGTTGTGACTGTGTAATGGCTTTTCAGCAGCGCCCAAGAAATTCTGAAGGAGAAGAAGGAAAAGAACTCCCCCCATCGAGACTGTTTCTTTATATAGGTTGCCTGGCCAGGTTTCAAGAAGTATGTTACACAACACCTTTTCTCGTAAATTCTAGAGTACAGTACTTGATACATAGTTACAATTGTAAAGAAGGTTATAAATAGTTCTCGTCATACCTAGTGTTATTCTGGATATTACAGTGTGTTGAACAATATTACTGTGGATTATACATCATATATACAGGTAATAATAAATTATATACTATTAATTACAGGTTCTTAGATTAACTAAACTCATATAAATATATATATACAGCACATGTTTCATGACATAACCTCACAAATAATGTGATCGTCTGACTACGTAAATATTAATAATACTAATACTAATAAGTAGATGTCAACACTTCATAGCCATACCTCACAAGTAATAATAATAATAATAATAATAATAATAATAATAATAATAATAATAATAATAATAATTTGAGCTTGATACTTGTATTATCTACTCATGGGTTAAAGAATATTGTTTTCCAGTTATATCAGCTTATTACACTTGCATCAATTTCCATGCTGTACTGGGGTCTGATGACCTTCGATGTTAGGCCCCTTAAAACAACAAGCAACATCATCATCATCAGCATGCTGTGCTGCTTCAATTTGTCTTCCATCAGTTATTTGTATAGATTTAGGGATAATAAATGCTTTGTAGATAGAAAGTATTCCTGATTAGCAGTCATAATCCACATATGCTTATCAATTTTCTGTAAACTGCACATAGATGCAGAACAGACAAAAGATGCTTGATGCTTGTTTAAAGGGGCCTAACATCGAAGGTCATCAGCCCACAGACAAAAGAATCACCTTCCTTAAGTTGATGTTCACCATCACCCATTCCAAATTTTGCATACAATTGTGTATGACTATCTCCTTTATAATGGCCAAATTCATGACATTTGTGACTCTTTACATAAAATACCTCGATGAAGTTGTGAGATGGATAGCAGATGATGGTATCAATCACCACTGTTCTGTATTTAGGGGAGGTGCCCAGATATGATGTTAAACAGAGTGAAAAGTCAGGTTGTGAGTTTCACCCAGAGGAAAACTTCTCTTGTTTTTAATTACCTTGTTGATAGAATAAAGCAGATGATGGTATCTATCACCACTCTTCTGTATTTAGGGGAGGTGCCCAGATATGATGTTAAACTGTGAGTTTCACCCAGAGGAAAACTTCTCTTGTTTTTAATTACTTTGTTGACAAAATAAAAGTACCTCACAGGGATCACTGTAATTAATTATTTAGGTGTTAATATAAGGAAAGATCTTCATTGGTGTAATAACATAAACAGGATTGGAAATAAAGGTTACTTATCTCCTGATATGAGGGTATTTAGGAATTGTAGTAAGGATGTAGTAGTTCTAAAATACCTTTGGGAATGGCAACCTCATCCTAATAACAAACTGAAATGAAAATAGCACTTTTATATTCTTCTTCTTCTTCTTCTTCTTCTTCTTCTTCTTCTTCTTCTTCTTCTTCTTCTTCTTCTTCTTCTTCTTCTTCTTCTTCTTCTATGTGCCCTGCCCAGTCTACCGGACGTTGGCGATCAATGTGGAAGTGCTTTTCTGTCTTCAGCAACACAGTACAGTTCTTCCATACTTTTTATGTCTGTCCAGTCTTTAATATTCTTAAGACATGTTGTTCTCCTTCTGCCTACTGCTCAGCGCCCTTCAATTTTGCTTTTCAAAATTAGTTGTAAACTGCATATTTTTCACCACGCAAATCATGACCTAGGTATGCAATTTTTCTGCATTTGATGGTGGTTCCCAGTTCTTTTTTTGCATTTTGCTCTCTGTAGTACTTCTTCATTGCTGGCGTGGTCAATCCACGAGACACTATGCATTCTTCTATGAAGACAAAGTTCTAAGGCTTCCAGTCATTTATATCAACCTCAAAAAAATCTAGGTCATTCCCCAAAAACAACACGCAGTTCTTATGCTGGGAAAATTGTGACAAATGACCAACCAGAATAGAACTTCATGATGGTGGCAATATTCAACCTCGTGTCACTGACTGGAAAGTCAGAAGAGGTGATTGATTTTATGGAGAAGGTGAATATAGCTAGATGGGACTGAGTGAGGGTAAGTGGAGAGGGAAAAGAAAGAAGAAATTGATGAAGTGATATACTCTCTACTGAAGTGGAGGACAGAAGGCAAAGAATGGAGAGGGGTAATAACCAACAAGATCTTTAAATGAGCATGTAGATAAAGTGGAATGCATAAGTGATACAATAACCAAGATACAGTTAAGGACAGAGAAAGTAGTAAAGCATTTCAACCAAGTGTATGCACCCCAGACTGGATGCAAAGATGATGATGATATGGACAAATTCCTGGAGACATTGGAAAGAGAAATAAATGATGTAGAAATGACTGTCAAGGGAGGCTTTATATAATGGTGGGATGCAACAAAAAAGGATAGATGAAGTCATTGGGTCGTTGGAACTTTTGGGTGTGGAAACAGGAATGAAGACGGAGAGAAGATGGAGGATTTTTGTGTGAGGAACGGGTTAAGTGTGGGCAATATGTGGTTCAGGAAAAAAGAATAGTAGAAAGATTACAAGATATAGATGGAGAAACAGAAGGACAAAGACAGTACTTGATTACTTCTTGGTGGAAAGAACAAATTGTAGACAGTTTTTAGATGTAACAGCCTTGGCAGAAGTAGAAGAATAGTGGTAACAAATATGAAAGAAGAAAAAAATAGTGAAAATTAAGGAAATGAGTGGAAAACAAAACTATGGAAATCAAAACATATGGAAGTAAAAGAAAAATTCCAAAATTAATTGAAACAGCAATACCCAGAACTGAGGTGTACAGTATGGAAGTGGAATGGGACATGTTCAAGATGGCATTTGTAAGCTGCGTAGAGAGTGCATATGGGAGAATAGCTGAAAGACTGAAAGATGAAGAGATGACATGGGGGAGTGAGAGGGTAAATGAAGCAGTGAAAATAAGAAAGCATGGAAATTATGGAATAGGGATAAAACTGAAGAAACTATCGGGGAATAAAAAGAATGTGCAAGACAGTAGTGAGTGAAGAAAAGCTGGGAAGGATTTACACAAGATTTGGAACAGGATGCGTATAGCTAAACGACCTACAGAAACATTTCAGGAAGAAGAAGAAGGAAGAGAAAAGAAACAGTCTACACAAAGAAGGCAAAAGAGAAAGAAGAAGAGATAATACACAACCACAGGAGATAAGGAAAAAATGGAAGGATTACTTTGATAATGTGAGAATGTGAGAAGGCAGTGTAGATGAAATGATACTTAATAGAAGTTGAATATGAAGAGACAGAATTCGAGACTGAAATCCCAGTGGAAGAAGTGAAAACTGCTGTCAAATAAATAAAAGTGAGGAAAACGCAGCAGGATTGAATGTAATGTGATGATGATGATGATGATGATGATGATGATGATGATGATTGTTGTTTAAAGGGGCCTAACATCAAAGGTCATCAGCCCTGAATGTCATGTGTGCGGAAATGATAAAAGTAGCAGGACCTGTTGGTCTACAATGGCTACATAGGCTATTTATATCTACAGTATTTGGAAAGAAAAATTGGTACCAAATGACTGGAGTAAATGAGCTATAATACTTATATTTAAAACAGGGACAAAGAGATGCATGCAGACTGGAGTAAATGAGCAATAATACCTACGTTTAAGAACAGGGACAAAAAAAAAAAAAAAGATGCTTGATAATTATCAAGGAATCACACTCATATCTCAGGCAGCAAAAATACTAGACAAGAGAATGAGAAGAAAGGTAGAAAGACAATGAGTCTATGGAGTGGGTATGTGGGAAACTGGGAGTGAAATTTCTAGATCCTAATGGGTGGGTAGGAGATAGGGATCTGCGCTCAGATGGCCTTCACTTAAACCGCAGTGGTACGTATAAGTTAGGAAATTTGTTTGGAAGGGTAATAGGGAGGTACATTCAGGGAAACGGGGTTGTCTAGGGAGCAGTGATAAGGGTATAGAGATCTGGAAGTCAAGTGGGGATGATATAAAAATGTTCGTGTTGAACTGTAGAAGTATTGTAAAGAAAGGAATAGAATTCAGTATTTTAATAGATATATATTTACCAGATATTGTAATAGGAGTTGAATCATGGCTGAGAAATGATATAATGGATGCAGAAATTTTCTCACGGAACTGGAGTGTGTATCGTAGAGATAGGATGGGAATGGTGGGAGGGGGAGTATTCATTACGGTGCAAGAGGAATTTGTAAGCTACTAAAAAGTTAAAGATGAGAAACATGAAATTCTAGGTGTAAGGCTCATTTCTAAAGATAATAGGCAACTTGATGTCTTTGGAGTGTACAGACTGGGAAAGAGTAGCGCTTACATGGATTCAGAATTACTTGATAAGATAATCAGCTATGTGGGAAACAACATGGAAAGGAATGTGATTGTAGCAGAAGATCTGAATTTACCAAATTTCAATTGGGAAGGAAATATGAATGACAGGAAGCATGACCAACAAATGGTAAATAAGCTAATATGGGAAGGACAGCTGACTCAGAAAGTGATGGAACCAACTAGAGGGGAAAATATCCTAGACGTGGTGCTGATAAAACCAGATGATCTCTATAGAGAAACCGAAGTAATAGATGGTATTAGTGATCACAAAGCTGTTTTTGTCATAGTTAAAAATAAATGTGATAGAATGGAAGTTTTTAAAAGTAGGACTATTAGTCAGTACCATATGGCTGATAAAGCAGGCATGAGGCAGTTTTTAAAAAGTAATTATGATCGGTGGAAAACGGTAAATAAGAATGTAAACAGACTCTGCGATGGGTTTAAAGAAATTGTTGAGGAATGTAAAAACAGGTTTGTACCTTTAAAGGTGGTAAGGAATGGTTAAGACCCACCTTATTATTGCCTAATAGAGAAATAAAGAGACTAAGAAGGAGGTGCAGATTGGAAAGAAATAGAGTTAGAAATGGCTGTGGAAGTAAGAAGAAATTGAAGGAACTTACTAGAAAATTGAATCTAACAAAGAAGGCAGCTAAGGATTACATGATGGCAAGCATGATTGGTAGTCATAAAAATTTTAGTGAAAAATGGAAGGGTATGTATAGGTACTTTAAGGCAGAAACAGGCTCCAAGAAGGGCATTCCAGGAATAATTAATGCACAAGGAGAGTGCATATGTGAGGATCTTGAAACGGCAGAAGTATTCAGTCAGTAGTATGTAAAGATTATTGGTTACAGGGATAATGTCCTGATAGAGAAGGTGACTAATGCTAAAAAAGTATTCAAATTTACATATGATAACAATGATATTTACAATAAGGTACAAATTTGAAAACTAGAAAAGCAGCTGGAATTAATAAGATTTCCTGGGATATCCTACAGACAATGGGTTGGAATATAGTACCATATCTGAAGAACTTATTTGATTACTGTTTGGTTGAAGGAGGTATACCAAATGAATGGAGAGTTGCTATAGTAGCCCCTGTGTATAAAGGAAAGGGTGATAGACATGAAGATGAAAATTACAGGCCAGTCAGTTTGACATGCGTTGCATGTAAGCTTTGGGAAGACATTCTTTCAGATTATATTAGACATGTTTGTGAAATTAATGACTGGTTCGATAGAAGGCAGTTCGGTTTTAGGAAAGGTTATCCCACTGAAGCTCAGCTTGTAGGATTCCAGCAAGATATAGCAGATATCTTGGATTCAGGAGGTCAAATGGACTGTATCGCGATTGACTTGTCTAAAGCATTTGATTGTGTGGATCATGGGAGAATACTGGCAAAAATAAGTGTAATTGGACTAGACAAAAGAGTGACTGAATGGGTTGCTATATTTCTAGAAAATAGATCTCAGAGAATTAGAGTAGGCGAAGCTTTATCTGACCCTCTAATTAATTAAGAGGGGAATTCCTCAAGGCAATATTATTGGACCTTTATGTTTTCTTATACATATACATATATAAATTATATGAGTAAAGGAATGGAATCAGAGGTAAGGCTCTTTGCAGATGATGTTGTTCTGTATAGAGTAATAAATAAGTTACAAGATTGTGAGCAACTGCAAAATGACCTTGATAATGTTGTGAGATGAATAGTAGGCAATGGTATGATGATAAACGGGAATAATCCTCCGTTGATGGGGTGAAAGTTCCCTTTGGGCATCATTGTAAGTATCTGGGTGTTAATTTAAGGAAAGATCTTCATTGGGGTAATCACATAAATGGGATTGTAAGTAAAGGATACAGATCTCTGCACATGGTTATGAGGGTGTTCAGGGGTTGTAGTAATGATGTAAAGGAGAGGGCTATAAGTCTCTGGTAAGACCCCAATTAGAGTGTGGTTCCAATGTATGGGACCCTCACCAGGATTACTGATTCAAGAACTGGAAAAAATCCGAAGAAAATCAGCTCGATTTGTTCTCAGTGATTTCCAACAAAAGCGTAGTGTTACAAAAATGTTGCAAAGTTTGGGCTGGGAAGAACTGGGAGAAAGATGACGAGCTGCTCAACTAAGTGGTATGTTTGCAAGAAATCAGCTTCATTTTCCGTATCAAATCTTATTTACAAAGGCTTATAACAATAAAAATCTTCAACCTTTTTGATACTTATATTTGCCAGATA
This sequence comes from Anabrus simplex, assembly GCF_040414725.1. Taxonomy (NCBI): domain Eukaryota; kingdom Metazoa; phylum Arthropoda; class Insecta; order Orthoptera; family Tettigoniidae; genus Anabrus; species Anabrus simplex. The sequence goes on along the minus strand of NC_090265.1, from coordinate 1,241,257,454 downwards.
AGCCAAATACGTCAATGTAAAGAAAATAAAAAGTGGGGATATAATCATCTGCCAAAAAAATGTGCAAAAAAATGTAATACTGGCCCTTCCATGTAAAGATAAGTATGTTATGACCATGCTGAATACCTGTCACAAGGATGTAAAAATTGCAGTCACAGAAGTTGCCTTAAAAATATTCTAACCAGCCACCTGTCTCCAAGCCTTATGTAGACTAAAAGCATGGGTGGGGTTGATAGAACTGGTCACTATATTGCAGCCTACCAATTCATGTGATGATCACATAAGCGGTACAGAAAGATTTTTATTTGGCTACTCGAAGTACGTATAGTATATATATATATATGGAAGGTATATGTATAATGAATTCATTTTTGCTGTAATCTATGGTGCAACACAAAGGTGGTCATAAGAAGTTCAGAAAGTGTTTAGTAGAGTCCCTAGTAAACTCTAGTAAAGGATAAGGTCTTGCAAGTCAATTCCTACAAGCACAAAGCATACTTCAGGTGGTCCCTTTAATGAGAGACTAAATGGAATGCCACATTTCGTGGACCAAAACAGTGTTAAGTCTCTCGCTTGTGTTGCGTGTAGGGTTCAAGGTCAACAAGGTGCACTATGTATTTCTGTGGAACTTGCACTTCAGCGACCTATCTGCATACAGATAAGTGCTTAAAGGTATACCACACTAAACAAGAGTTTTGAGGAATCCCCCCGACACTCAAAAATTCAGGATGTTATTTATGTAGAGCATGGGTTCAACTGTTGTGACTATGTTTGACTAATTTTTCTACTTTCTGATGAACAAAGACATGAAATTAAATCAAAACATCATTGAAAGAAGCTTTTTGTACATATATATTTCATAACAGTGGACTAAGGTATATTTCAAATTACCCACTGTCAGATCGTATCATACAGTCTCCCTTATGTCATTCTTCCAGTATAGAAATGAAGTGGTGATAGTTTTTGTCTTTAAATTGCTTCAAAGTTGGATTTACACTCTTCAACAAGGTATGTGGTTTATTTAGGATTATTCTCATGGTTTTAGTAAATTTTCCAAAATGTTGCATGCATATTTTATTTTTCAGTTTGTTTTTTTTTTGCTGCCTACAGCCACAAATTACCACCACCTTTGAAGGGTTAAACAAACTTCTACATTTCCCCTGTTTTATTTGGTGTTGATGATTTTGTAGTCACCTGACCAAAAATCTTGCAAGAGCGAGTCTTATACACCAAGTTGGTCATGCAGTTAGGGGCACACAGCTGTAAGCTTGCATTCGGGAGATAGTGTGTTCGGACCCCGTTGTTGGTAGCTCTGAAGATGGTTTCCCATGGTTTCCCATTTTCACATCAGGCTGTGCCTTAATTAAGGCCATGGACACTTCCTTGCCTTTTCCTGCCCTATTGCCACCATAAGATCTATCTGTGTGAGTGCGATGTAAAGCCAATTGTAATGAAAATAATGAGTCTCATACACCAAAATAATAAACAAATTACTATTGAAAAGTGACTGGCTATCTTTCTGCAAAATTACATTTGACTGGCTATCTTCCTGTGAAATATTTATGTATAACACCAGCAACAGTATTTTCTGAGAGATTGTTTAGCACAGCAGAACTCATATGTGACAGAAAAACAAGTAGGCTTGACCCTGACAGAGTGATGCTTGTATTTTTTAATTAAAACTTTTGACACTATTAAGTTACTGTTTTATCATTCGTTCGATCTTTATTTTAATAGTGTCTAATACTACTTTAACATTTGGTTTGTGAAAAAATGTATAACTAACTGCTAGCTGGAATTACATAATATAACATAGTTTCATTTCATTTACAACTCTACAGATACTTAAGTGTTAACATAAGAATGTCTTATTCTTATTCTTATTCTTCTTTTCATTCTTCTTCTTCTTCTTCTTTGTCTCATGTGGGGTCAATGTTTTTGGCAAGTCTTTTCCATTTTCTTCTATCCCAAATGTCTTTGTCTGTTAGATGCTTTTCCCTCAGATCTTCTCACTCATGGAGTCCCTCCATCTTCTTCTTGGTCCTCCTCTCTTTGTTTTGCCATCCACCTCCAGGGCAAGTATTGTCTTGCCCACATAGTCTTCTTTCCTATGCATCATTTGACTATACCAGAGCAGTTGCCTTTCTTGAATTTTCTTGGTTATCTCGATCACTTTAATACTGCTCCTTATGTAGCTATTCTTAATTCAGCCTAGTCTGGAGACAGCAAACATCTAATTCAGCACTTTCATTTCTGCAACATCCAATTTTTGATACTGAGACCACTGGCTATCATGGATCCTAGATACTTGAAACAGTTCACTTCACTTCATTCAAGATAATAGTCTCGGTACCATTTTGTCCCAAGCACAGGTAGTCTGATTTATCTTGATGAATTTTAAGTCCTCTGTCTTCCAGGGATTTTCACCAACATTCTAGTTTGCCCTGAAGCTGTTCCCTGCTGATACTGCAGAGCATGATATCATCTACAAACTACATGCACCAAGGAGCTGGTTATCTCAAGTCTGTAGTGAGAACGTCCAAGACAAGATCGAATAGATACTGACTCACTGCAAATCCTTAATGAAGGCCAACTCACACTGCAATCATCTCGGTCACACCTACACTGGTTCTCACCCATGCTTTAGCTTTTGTATGCATGTACTGGATAATGTGGACATACTTCTCAGGTACTCCTGTGTACCTCATGTACCTCCATACTTCCTGACATGTGAAAATGCCTATTTAATAAATATATAAATTTAGAAATTTGTATTTTACTATTTCAAGAATAAAAGTATCGGAGTATCGAGTATAAAGACAAAAAACATATTGATATCGAGTACCGGTATTGACCAAAACTGGTATTGGCCCATCTCTACTCAAAACCCTAACACACTGCAAATTCTCTAGAACTGATTAATTAAGTAGGGTAATATATCAGCTGCCCCTTATAATGTAGCTTTATGCCACCTATTGTTTATAGACTGCCAAAATACAGCGTATCTGTCTCAGAATTATGCAAACCATAAATAATGAATGCTGAAGAAAATCTCAGTCAAGGACAAAGCAATGGTTCCAGTTTCTGTTTATTTGTCCTCAGGGCTTATAACAAACAGGACATAACCACGGTGTTAATAATGAAGCAGCGAGCATAACAATGACGTGTTTATTCCCATGATGTCGTTAACCAAGTTACTAGTAGACTGTAGATAGCCAAGCAAGTACGTTGATCTATGAAGAGGTTTCCTTCACCTAATAATAAGTGATACAGTAGTACTTAAGTAATACAGTATACCAGTATTTTACAATTTGAATGCAGCAAGAAATGGCCTGTGTTTGAAAACTGAAGCTCCATGTACGAGTAAAAATAGTTACCCAATGTGGGACTTGAACCACTGAGCCTACTACAGTCTGACTAGCATTATGATATTTATCCCCCTAAGCTATAGAATACATGTGCAATAGGCTTGTATTAATGATATCTAGAGTGCAATTCTCCTCTGTTTTGCTGTTTCATAATTGTATCATGTCTCTGTATAAGTTTTAAGCATTGATTTCTATAAATAAAATCGTAACAAGCGTGACTCTGTACATTGACTATTTTAGCAAAATTTTCATTCTGTTATCCATTTCAGGTGTAATAATGCCCATCTGCATATTTTTTAGCTTTGGTGTCTGTCTGAGTTCTTATAACTTGAAAATTCTTCTTCTTAATCTGTTTACCCTCCAGGGTCGGTTTTTCCCTCGGACTGAGCGAGGGATCCCACCTCTACCGCCTCAAGGGCAGTGTCCTGGAGTTTCAGATTTTGGGTCGGAGGATATAACTGGGGAGAATGACCAGTACCTCGCCCAGGCGACTTCACCTGCTATGCTGAACAGAGGCCTTGTGGAGGGATGGGAAGATTGGATGGGACAGACAAGGAAGAGGGAAGGAAGCGGTCGTGGCCTTAAGTAAGGTACCATCCCAGCATTTGCCTGGAGGAGAAGTGGGAAACCACAGAAAACCACTTCCAGGATTGTTGAGGTGGGAATCGAACCCACCTCTACTCAGTTGACCTCACAAGGCTGAGTGTACCCCGTTCCAGCCCTCGTACCACTTTTCAAATTTCGTGGCAGAGCCGGGAATCGAACCCGGACCTCCAGGGGTAGCAGCTAATCACGCTAACCACTACACCACAGAGGCGGACATAACTTGAAAATTAATGGATATATTTCTATCAAACTTCATATTTAGAATCCACCTGTCCTTGGGTAGGTGGTTTTTTTTTTTTTTTTTGCAAGTTGCTTTATGTCTTAGTTCTTATGGCAATGATGGGACAGGAAAGAGCTAGGAGTGGGAAAAAAGTGACCATGGCCTTAATTAAGGTACAGCCCCATCTTCAGGGCTGCCGACAGTGAAGTTCAAACCCACTATCTCCCGAATACTGGATACTGGCTGCACCTAAGCGACTGCAGCTATCGAACTCGGTAGGGTAGGTTTTAGGTCCAATATTGTTTCTAAATCCCTGAAGTGACTGGGGGCTTATATGAAACCGAAACCTTGATTTTGCACTCCCACAAAATATACACAACTAAACTTAATGGAAATCTACCTGCCTTAAAGGAAATCAATTTCTAAAACATTTTTCTCATGTGCATCATTTCGAAATGAGTATATAGAAGGGAGATATCATTCCCAATTTCTTTGAAATCATTTTGGAAAAGGCTAGGAAAGCAACAGATAGGGAATCTGCCACCTGGGCGACTGCCCTAAATGCAGATCAGTATTGATTGATTGATGATTGAACGGACAATTTTTCAGTCTAACTTTGAGCAGACTTGTTTTAGCCTTTTTGTCAATTTGTCTGTTCGTCCATCTGTTGAGTTCTTATAACTGTGAAACTACTCTACGTATGTCTACCAAACTTTATATCTGTCCTTGGGTAGGTATTAGGGTCAATATTATTTATAAGTCCCAGACTGGTTTGGGGATTTATAGGAAGTCAAAACAGTGACTTTACCCTCCCACAAAATATACATGACCAACCTTAATGGAAAACTACCAGCCTTAATGGAAATCAATTTCTAAAAAGTTTTTTCTCATGTGCACCTTTTCGATAGGAGGATAACAAGGAAGTTATCATTAATGGACTGTTTTACAGGCTGTCATGTCATTTCAAGTTGGGTTGAATGGCTTAAAAACAGATAATAAGGGAGGTTATCGTCAACGACTGTTTTCATGAGTCATCAGCCACAGTGCCACTGCCGGTTTCAGATGAGAAATAGGGAGAATTATGCACAACTTCAGACCAGGAACTCTATTGTTGAGTAAAATCTGTGATCTACACCATTCTGTCTCCACTTTATTCAGCTTTATCGTACTTCACATTACTGCCTTGTGCTTTTGTAGAAGAATATCAGTTTAACATGCTGTATTCAACATTTGAATACAGGCATATAACTTTGCATAAATTCATTAAGGAACCGTGAAATCGATTACCAATTCCTGTGCAAAAAATGGGTACATATTTATGCTAGTAATACATATAACTATACCTAATCATTTGGCATGGCCTTGAGCTCCATCATCTATTATATTAATGTATACCAACTATTTAAAAGAATGTCTTATTTTTGGAATGGTCTTATTCTCATGGTTCTCGATTATAAAAGGTTTGATGTTTCCACCTAATCAATACTATTTGTAGTAGTAATTATACATACAGTGAACGCCGTTTATTGTAATCATGGAAAATGTTATCAACTGTATTATATAATCACTTTCATGAAGTCCCGTATGGACAAATACTGGAACATTGAAAATCTTCCGTTTATTGTGATCATGAATTCGGTTTATGTTATCACATTTGTTTTCAAGGGTTTTGTTCTCAAGTATGTAAGTAGAGTACATACAAATAAAATCTCCCAACCTTTAAAAACCCGTTTTTACATTGCACCTTTCTTCAAGGCCACTTTCACGTCTCATCTTTTGTAGTAGGTGTATGGTAGAAAACCGGTCAGCGCAGGTGGTAAAATCTCCCGCATACACTTTCTCTTTTGTTTCTTCCCTTATGGTAGTTCAGCCAAGGACCACTCACTCGAGTCTTACTAAAGCTTTCACACTGTGAAGTTCTTAGCATAGTAGTGCAGTGATGGCTAGTGTGAAAAGCAAACATAAATACTTAACCATTAAAGAGAAACTTCCAGTTATAGAACGTTATGAAAAATTGCCTACAATGAGTCAACACAATGCTGCTGTGGAGTTATGAATTTTGCAACCTCTTCTGTGCAAGCTATTGAAAAATCGAGACAATATTCTTCAGCCGCAAAAGAAAACAAACATTTCAACTCTAAGCAAAATAGTGGTGAAAAAGATAGTCAAGTTGAAAACTTTGGTTCTCAAATATTCGTGAGAAAGATGCTGGTGTTGACGGTCCTCTGATGTGGCAAAGGCCAAAGAACTAGCAAAAATCTTGGGAAAAAATAATTTTGTGGCAACGGAAGGATGGTTTCACTGTTGGAAGAAACGAGAATGTACAGTGTTCGAACAAACACATTGTGAGCAGAAGGACGCTGATTCTGTCAATGCTGAGAGGTGGATAGAAGAGGAATGACCTAAAATTGCTTCTGAATTCCCTCCCAAGTGTGTGTGTGATGCTGATGAGACTGAACTGTATTATCGCACCTTGCCTGAACACAGTTACTTGTTCAAAAATGAAAGTGTTAAAGGCCGTAAAACCTCTAAGGAATGAACAACAGTTTTATGTTGTACGAGTATGTCTGGTGAAAATAAAAGACTGTTAGTGATTGGGAAAAGTAAGATTCCACACTGCTTTAAAGGCATCAATAAGAGTCCAGTGGACTATCATCCCAACTCTAAGGCATGGATGACTGCCCTGATTTTCAAAGAATGGCTACTGAAGTGGGATAATACGCTGGACCGTAAAATAGTTTTGCTGGTTGACAACTGTTCAGCACATATTGTAAATTGTGAGTTCAAGAACACCAATGTGATTTTCTTACCGGTGAATACGACTTAATTAATTCAATCATTCAGTCAAGGAATCATTTGCACCATGAAAGCGTATTATTGCCATGAAATGCGCACAAGAATCTTAGAAATCATAGAGGACTCACATAAAACTAGTGCCAATGCCCTTTCCAAAACAACCAGCTTTCTTGATGCCCTGCATCTTCTAGCCATGTCATGAGATAATGTCTCAGCACAAACAATAAGGAACTGTTTGCGGCATGGGGAATTTTACGAGAGATACCAGAAGTAGAGGGGAATGTTGAACTTTGTCCGACAGGTTTAACGGAAGATGAATATCAGGAATGGATGAACACTGATGAGGGCATCATTGCTGATGTGAAACAGACAGAAGATGACATATGTGAGGTAGTTACTTCCACAGAATTAGATATGGGAGGTGAAGAACATGGAGCAGAAGATAGCGATGCTGATGATGACGATGTTGCAGAAACTTCCCGAACACCAATGAATGCTGAAATGCGACGAGTGCTAGATATCTTGCAATGAGGTGTTTCAGCGTGAGTCAGTGGACTTCCAAAAAGTTATGAATATGAAAGATTCATTAATGGACTTTTGAGAGACAACCAGAAGCAAACAACAATTAGAGACTATTTTACATAGCTGAAAACAGTTAACTCTATTGCAGTGCTGTGTACTGGTATCTGTTTCATTGTAGTGCATGTAGGTTATGAATCAGTGTTTCATTGTAGTGCATGTAGGTTATGAATCAGTGTTTCATTGTAGTGCATGTAGGTTATGAATGAGTGTTTCATTGTAGTACATGTAGGTTATGAATCAGTGTTTCATTGTAGTACATGTAGGTTATGAATAAATACAGTAGGCTACCTATACATTTTTATTTTTCGTCTACTGTTATCAATCGGTTAATGTTATCAAATTACCTGTGTCCCAGAGTGATCATAATAAGCTGTGTCCACTATATTAACATTTCTTTTTTAAATTACAGGACTGGTTTTGATCTGAGACAGATCATCTTCAGCTTGTATATCACAATCCTAATAACTAAAATAGCATACACTATGATTAAAATATTACTCTTCTCGTTTTAAAAATATACACATTGGTTTGTTGTTACAAATCCAAATCATGGTGAAATGGGTATGTTAAAGCTGTTTGTATCATTTAAACACTTGTGAAATACACTAATGCTTAATTCTAATTGTAAATTGGTGTCTTATTACTACCTTTCATAGCCTGTTTCCAGCCATTCGACTGGGTCAGGAATGGAATGAATGAAGCCCCCATCTGAAGCAATGATAAATGACTGAGATATGATATGAAATGTTTATGGAGAGTGTTGCTGGAATAAAAGATGACAGGGAAAAGCGGAGTATCCAGAGAAAAACTTGTCCCGCCTCCGCTTTGTCCAACACAAATCTCACACTGACTGACCGGGATTTGAACCATGGTATCCAACAGTGAGAGTCCGGCGCGCTGCCGCCTGAGCCACGGAGGATCTGTCTTATTACTAATAACTAAAATAAGATTCACTGTAATTAAAATGTCATTCTTCTTGAAATCCTGAGAACTGGTGTGTTGTTACATTTCAAAGTCATGGTAATACAGGTTATTGAAGCTGTTTGTGCCAGTCAAACATTTGTAGAGTACAACTTTTCTTAACTGTGGTTGTGAATTGCTGTATGAGGACCCACTGCTAGTAACTGTTGCTTACTGGGTATTTCCAACTAGGAGGGAACATCTTATGTTCCATTGGTCAGTATCCTATGGCTTATATAGGTGTGAACTGTAGAAAAGCAATTTTGTTTATTGCGTGAAGTACTGTATGGTAGATGTATGATGAAATGAAATGTCGTATGGCTTTTAGTGCCGGGATATCCCGGGACGGGTTTGGCTCGCCTGGTGCAGGTCTTTCTATTTGACTCCCGTAGGCGACCTGCACGTCGTAATGAGGATGAAATGATGATGAAGACAACACATACACCCAGCCCCCGTGCCATTGGAATTAACCAATTAAGGTTAAAATCCCCGACCCGGCCGGGAATTGAACCCAGGACCCTCTGAACCGAAGGCCAGTACGCTGACCGTTCAGCCAATGAGTCGGACGTAGATGTATGATGTCTGAAAGGGAAAAATGAATAGTGTTGGAGAATGCCTTCTCTATTGTAAACAGGTAGAAACTTCAATACCAGCTATATCAAACACATAAATACAATTAAACACAACCATTTTTTCAGCCACAGGACCACATATTGTAGATTTCAAACACAACTTTTCTAATATCGAGCAAGACATGAAGATCCTAAAAATCATATCAAAAGTAACCCTACTCAATATCACAGAAGAATATTTTATGCAGCTAGACCAATAAACCAAACTTAGTGAAATAACCAAAAAAACAAATGTCTTATATAATGCCATCATTCTCCTAATTAAAATCTTTTATTCCAATAAAATCGTTAATCAACACCAAAAACATGTGTTCCTGTCCCCTTAGATCACACCCACTCCGTTCTCCTCCCCCTTTCCCTCTACCCACCCTCCACACACTCTAAGCAATAGCTTGCCACAAGTGAGGCATAGTACACAGTGTACTAGAGACCAAGCTGCAGGAAGCAAGCCCCCGATGACGTGAGGGACTAAGTCACAAAACTAAAATTTTTCATCATGTTTACAACAGAGAAGGCAATCTTCAACACTATTTTTCCTTTTCTTTTTCAGACATCATACATCTACCATACTTCACACAACAAACAAAATTTCTTTTGTATAGTTCACAACTATAGAAGCCATAGGATACCAACCAATGGAATATAAGATGTTCCCTCCTAGTTGGAAATACCCAATAAGTAACAGTTACTAGCAGTGGGCTGTCGTACACCAACTCACAACCACAGTTAAGAAAAGTTGTACTCTACAAATGTTTGGCCGGGTGAGTTGGCCATGCGGTTAGGATCACGCAGCTGTGAGCTTGCATCCAAGAGATAGTGGGTTCAAACTCCACTGTCGGCAGCTCTGAAGATGGTTTTCTGTGCTTTCTCATTTTCACACCATGCAAATGCTGGGGCTGTACCTTAATTAAGGCCACGTCCGCTTCCTTCCCATTCCTAAGCCTTTCCTAGCCCATCGTCGCTAAAAGACCTCTCTGTGTCGGTGCGACATAAAGCAAATCGAAAAAAAAAAGTTTGACTGGCACAACAAACAGCTTCATTAACCCATATTACCATGACTTTGAAATGTAACAACAAACCAGTTCTTGAGATTTCAAGAAGAATGACATTTTAATTATAGTGAATCTTATTTTAGTTATTAGAAATAAGACACTGATTTGCAATTAGAACTAAGCATTGGTATATTTTGCAAGTGTTTGAATGATACAAACAGCTATAACGTACCCATTTTATCATGACTTGGATTTGTAACAACAAACCAGTATGTACATTTTTAAATCGAGAAGAGTAAGATTTTAATCATAGTGTATGCTATTTCAGTTATTTGGATTGTGATATACTAGCTGAAGATGATCTATTTCAGATCAAAACTAATCCTGTAATTTTAAAAAAAATGTAAATATGTATATAATTATTACTACAAATAGTATTGATTAGATGGAAATATCAAACATTTTATAATTGAGAACTGTAGAAATATCAATACAGAAGATGAAACTAATATCATGAGTTATTCTCATGGTGTAAAAGGTTAACAGAGTCCAGTGTACTTCACAGGATATGCTTGCAGTGAGTTGTTACAATATGGGAGGCAAGTAGAGGAATATCAACCATCACAACTAACACATATTAATGGATTATATATATTCTAAAATTATAAGGGGCAGCTGGTTTCACCTGGAATATTAACAGTTCCTTACTCATTAGCATTCGTTTTCCAACAGCATTAATGAGAAAGCTGGCAACTATGATGCATACTCCACAGGTACTTCCAATAATCATTGAATTGATGTAGATCCAGGGATCTGCAACATACTGTGTGACCATTGATTATGTTTAAAACAATATTAAATACTGTTGAGACAATGAAAATATATATATAAAACTTACCACAGTACATTCCTCAGTCAGTGAAATATTTTCAACTTTTGAAATATTCTGAGCCAGAATAGATTTGTTGAAGTTCATTATGCTACAAAAGGAAGTGCTCTCTATAACTTCAGCACCTGGACTGTTGGAAAACTCTTGAATGATTGAAAATATCTGAGGCACCCACAACCTTAGTGTATTTATCCTGAAAATAAGAAAATACTCAATCTCATCAGTCATATTTGAGGCTGTCTTAAAAAAAAAATGTTATGGCTGGCAACCTTGTATTGCTTAACTGATATTTGGTGTCCCTGTGACTGGGCAAGATGGCCATGCGGTTAGGAGCACGCAGCTGTGAGCTTGCATCCGGGAGATAGTGAGTTTGAACCCCACTGTCAGCAGCCCTGAAGATGGTTGTCCATGGTTTCCCTTTTTCACACCAGGCAAATGCTGGGGCTGTACCTTAATTAAGGCCACAGCCACTTCCTTCCCATTCCTAGGCCTTTCCTATCCCATCATCGCCATAAGACCTATCTGTGTCGGTGCGATGTAAAACAAATTGTAAAAAAAATAATTTTAAATGCCCTGTTGAAATTAATAGGAGTATTCGGGTTTTGCCAAATGCATACTTTCCTCATCACTAGATGGGCCATCCAGCATCTTAATTGGAGGTTGGATGAATGGTGTAATGTCATGTTTGCAGATGAAATACTGATATCACTTAGGCCAGATACACAATGATGAAGGGTGTTTAGACATAAAGGATGCAGCAGAAAGTATCTGCATGTTAAAGAGGTACATTTGTAGGTGATGATGTAATATTTTAATAATGGTGTGTGGCCTCCGGAGAGGCCTGGTGCAGGTCTTTCAATTTGATGCTGTATATGCAACCTGCACGTCTATGACAAAGGGGCCCTACCAATGAGCTAGAAAGAGGACTATAGAGTGGCTATTGGACCGCCATATTTGAATCGACTTGAAAGCCACGTCCGCCATATTGTAAGCGACCAAATTGAGTGGGCTTGTGATGAAGCAAGTACAGAGGCTGCGGGAATAAATACCGTTTCACAGTTTTCTTTATTAGGGAAGCACTCAAAGATGCGCAATGTCTGTTTAAAAGGACATTAAAAAATACAAGATACAGGCTACGTACTTACATATTGTATAAAGAAAGAAAATTAGCGCATTTCCACTAGTCCGAATTACAAAACAAATCACAAGACATTGCCAAAAATTTAGACCCACTTACAGGGAATGAAAATATAGAACAGAAAACCTTGAGCAAAGCAATATAACAACATCGAGAAATAATTCATATAACTTTAATAATAATAATAATAATAATAATAATAATAATAATAATAATAATAATAATAATAATAATAATAATAATAATAATAATAATAATAATAATAAATCCTGATATCTTTCCACTTACCTGGAATTGGCATTTTGTATGGATTTAGCCTAATTTTACGACCGGATGCCCTTCCTGACGACGCCAACCCTAGGTGGAGTGATGTATTTACTATTGCGTGCTTCTGTAGTGGTTTGTAGAATGTTCTGTTGTGTGTAGATGAAGAAGGTTATCCAGTCCCGGATCCAGAGGAATTAACTGTCGACTACCCGGTTAAAATGCTCAACCCGGTCGAATCTGGTGCCCTCTGAACCAAAGGCCAGCATGCTGATCATTCAGCCAAGAAGCCGGACACTAAACAACTTGGCAGGTTAGATCCTGGCTCAGTACGATAGTATTTAGGTGCTCAAATCTCTCAGAACTCCTGCGGGACAACATTCCGGCACTTCGGCTTATCCGAAAAAGTAGTTAGTAGGGCGTAAAACTAATAATAATTTACGAAAAATAAGTATTCTAGAGCCGTGGGGTACAAGGTTTGAAGTGAACAATGGTGTAATAAAGTATCCCTTAATAATAATAATAATAATAATAATAATAATAATAATAATAATAATAATAATAATAATAACAATAAAATAAGAACAAGAATTTGTAGGATAAACAATTTGAAATAATTGCTAAAAAGAGAACAGTTCTTCTTGTGATAATGATCTTAAATCACATAAATTAACTTTCCTGAATAATTCACTTCGATTATCTTTGGAAGAAGATTATGGTAACGCCGATTTTTTATTTGCCTTATGTAGCACCCACTCAGACACGCCTTATAGCTACGATGGGATAGGAAAAGGCTAGGACTGCGAAGGAAGTGTCAGTGGCATTAAGGCACAGCAGCCCCCGTATTTGCCTGATGTGAAAATGGGAACCACGGAAAACCAGCTATCAGTGCTGTCGGCAGTGGGATTAGAACTCACTATATCCCGAATGCAAGCTAAGAGCTATATACCGCGAACCACGTAGCCAACTCGCTCTGTAGTAGTGGTGATGTAGGACTGAAAGTCCTCATATTACTCCGTATCGTTGGCAAAGGGGATGAGGTGACTAGGAAATTCTAAATATTGTAGGTGTGGCATTGGACAGCAGGCGTCTTGTAACATCGTTGTTCACTTTATATTTATTTTCAAAATGCTGGGGAAATGTGCTCTGTAGGATACAATGTAATAATAAATAATGGTATTGGTTTTTCGTCCTACCGACTACTTAGTACGGTTTTCGGAGAAGCTGAAGTGCCGGAGATTTGCCCCGGTGGAGTTCCCTTACGGGCCGGTAAATCTACTGACACAAAGGTAACCTATCTGAGCACCTTCAAATACCAAATACAAGAAAATGAAAGTAGGCCTAATGTACACGTGCTGGATTGTGCTACACAGGCAACGTAATTCTGCTAATCGTCCAAAACTGTGTACTTTAGTAAAAAAAAGAATCTTATCTAAAATATGATATTTATTCTTCGTGTTTTCTCTACAATTTATGCAATTGCATGCCACACACGTAGAGAGCATATTTTCTTCGATCTAATCTATTAGAAGTATCGCACCGTATGCGGAGAAATTATATGAATGGCGCTTAAACTATGGAGTCGCTATTTCGCCTTGGCACCACCCAGAGCACTGTAGCAGCCATGTTAGCCACTCTATAGTCCTCTTTCTAGCTCGTTGGGCCCTACCTAGGATGATTTCTAATGCTGAAGACAACACACACACCCAGCCCTCGAACCATCAGAATTAACCAATTAAGGTTAAAATCCCTGACCCTGCCAGGAATCGTGCCCGGGACCCACTGGACCAAAGGCCAGCATGCTAACCATTTAGCCATGGAGCCTGACATGTAATAATTTGGACTGGTATTATGCATGGCCGTCACACACCTTTAATACCAATTCAAAGGATGTTAACTGCCAAGCAGTATACTGATGAAATTCTTCGACCATTTGTACATTCCTTTAGGGATGAATATGGTACTGAATTCATTTTCTTTACTGATAATGCTCATCCTGATCAAGGTACTTACATAAGAGAGGAGCTTCATGAGAGAGACAGGTATCAACCATATGAATTGGCCAGCTAATTCAATAAACACGAACTGCATTGACAGGATGATCTGTGATTTTTCAGCATGTCAGAAACCTGAATAATGCCAGAGAAGGCTATACAAGGTACTAGGGCAGAGTGAAGAAGGGACAACCTTCACAAAAAAAAATATAAAATAAATTCTTAAAACTCACAAGTCGCCAGATCTGTGTAGTGTACGCTCCCAACACTATGAGTGATAGAGCAGTCCATAAGTGAGTAAAGTTATTTAAAGAAGGTTGGGAGAATTTTCATGATGACATGCTCTGGTCGGTCATCTCTGATCAGCGATGATATTGTGTGGGAGGTGACACCACAGTTTGTGCAACATATGATTCACAACGTGTTTCACTTTCCACACATTTCTACGTTAGTTCCCTACAAAATCTATTTAGAAAAGTTGAGCTACAGGAAGTTGTGCAATTGGTGGGTTCCAAGCATGCTGACCACGGAACATAAAACAAGGAGATGTGCCAGTGCTTTGACATTTTTGAACCAGTACCTTGAGGAAGGTGATGCATTATTGTCACTAGGGACAAGACATTGGTGTCACATATGATCAGTGAACCCAAGCAGCAATCAATGGAACGGTAACATACATCATATCTGACAAAAGTGACATTCAAGCAGACTTTCTCAACTCTCCAGATTATGGCATCATGTTCTGGGATAGATGTGGTCTTCTGCTTGTGGACTTCATGCTGCCAGGGACAACAATTAATGAACAGTAGTTATATGTTATTCATCCTTGGCGAAACATCACCACACAATTCCTAATAAAAGCTGTGGCCTTCTGTCTGCTGGAGTGTTATTGCTTCATGACAATGCAAGACCTCACTCCACAGCTCGAATGAGCTCACAATGAATTGTTTGGCTAGCAGCAATTTGAACACCCCTCCATAGCCCTGGCCTTGGGGTTAGTGACTACCATCCCTTCCTTCATTTGAAAAGGTTCTTCACCAGCAAATATTTCCATGCTGATGAGGAAGTGGAAACAACAGTTCAGACATGGCTCTCATGATAGGCAACAGACGTCTATGATGAGCATTTACAAAAACTTCTTTCACGATGTAACAAATGAGGAAAAGTAGCTGTGTGTGTAGAATCAGATTTAAAAATAAATTGCCCAAAAATATTCAGTAGATTTTATTTTATTGCTAAAGGGTCCTTACTTAAAAAATAACCTTCATATAAGGGCCCACAAAACACTGCTCATAACAGTGGACCCACAGATCCAACAGTCACTTATCTGGTGGCAGTAGCAATATGGAATTGGTTAGATAAAAACCAAACAACCTTCCATAGCTATGTGGTAACTAATATTACAGAACATTGCTGAATTACTGCATTGTCACAACATTTTGCATGTAGCAAAAATACTTTTTTTTTTTCCCTTCTGTAAGTGTGATCACAAAACATTTTGTAAAGAAGAAGAAGATTACTTACCCTAGCAATGCTCCTAATTGGAGAGTTATAACAAGCGTTAATGTTGGTAGATGTTTTAGGCCAAACAATGGCCTCATCTGTTCCCATCCTGCCATTACTGCTATTCTCACACCCTTGTTGGATGCACCTACCGAGGTTGGACCAGCAGTACTAAGGCTTAGCTCATCCACCAGCTCCTTCACCTGTACGGGCAGTTTGAACACTGGGTCAGGAATTAATACAAATATTATCCATTGTTCCTTTTGTCTCTGTGAATTTTTATTCATAAACAGATTTACTTCTAATCTGAATGTAAATTGTTATATTATTTTTATTAAACATTACCATGTAGTATTACTATGTAGGTTCACTTTTAAAATTCAATCAGACAATTTCACAACAGCACTGGTAAATGCACCATTGAAAGACCCAACAGTAAAGGACAGGAAATATAAGTCAATGGTAAAACTCCAATTAGAGTATGGTCATCAATCAATCACAACTGATTTGCATTTAGGGCAGATTCCTATCAATTATTTACCTCATCTTTCCATAAATAATTTCCAAGAAGTTGCAAATTTAGAGAAAATCTCCCGTGGTAAATGATTCCAATTCTTATCTCCTCTTCCTATAAACAAATATTTGTCCCAATTTTTTTTCTTGAATTCCAACTTTATCTTCATATTGTGTTTTTTCCTACTTTTAAAACCACAAATAAACCTTATTCATCTAATAATGTCATTCCATGCCATCTCTCCACTGACAGCTAGGAACATACTGGATAGTCACGCAGCTTGTCTCTTTTCCCCAAACTTTCTCAGCCTAAAGTTTGCAACATTTCTGTAAAAATTATCTTTTGTCAGAAATCACCCAGAACAAATCATGCCACTTTTCTTTGGATTTTTTCCAGTATTGAATCAAGAAATCCTGATGAGGGTCCCATACACTGGAACCATACTCTAATTGTGGTCTTACCAGTGAAATGTATGACCTCTCGTTTATTACATCCTTACTAAAACCCCTAAGTACCCTCATTAAATCTATATAATCTATATTTACCACCCATTCATGTGAATACCCCAACTAAGATCTTTCCTTATTAACACCTAGGTACCTATAGAGATCTCCATTAGGTACTTTCACTCCCATGAATGCAGTAATTAAAATACCCGACCCTGTAGAGAAACGGGACAAGGGTTGAACAAACAAAACAATGCAGTAATTAAAACTGAGAGGACTTTTTCTCTTGGTGAAACTTTAAACCTGACTTTTCACCACATTTACCATGATACATCTCAGTTGAGATTTTCTTCCAGCCACTCAAAATACTGTAACTTATTTATTAATATATTCAGTATGACATCATCTGCAAGAAATCTTATGTATACTATAAAGAAAACACAAAGGTCTGATAATAATGCCTTGAGGAACACTTTAAGATTACAGGATCAGAAATTGCCTGACCTACTCTAATTCTCTCAGTTCTATTTTCTTGAAATGTAGCCACTCATTCAACCACTCTTTTGTCAAGTCCAATTGCACTCTTTTTTGTCAGTAATTTCCCATGATCTACCCAATTAAAAGCCTTCGATACGTCAAAATCGATAGTCAATTTGACCTCTGAACCTAAAATATCTGCTATATCTTGAACAAGGGGAGTATATATGTGAGGATTTACAGAAGGCAGGAGTACAGAATTAAAATCAACAGTATGTGAATATTTTGGTTACAAGGATAATGTCCAGTTAGACGTGGTGTCTAATACTAACGAAATATTGAAAATTTACCTATGTTAAAGACATTCACAATAGGATACAAAAGTTGATGATGATGATGTTTGTTATTTAAAGGGGCCTAACAGCTAGGTCATTGGCCCCTAATGGTACGAGATGGAACAAAACAACATGAAAATTAACATTTTTTAAATGTATCCACTGACTAGATTTTAAAATAAATGGTGATGAAAAATGATTATGACATCAAAACAATCAGTGAATCTAATTCGCAATGCCTTATTTTATAATAAAATTATAGAAAATACAGGTGACAGTGGAATAAGGCATTGCCTGGAAGTACAGAGATATATATAATTCAAGGTAGAAGTTAAAATAACACATTAAAATATGCAAACATGAAATAAAATAGAGTCAATGGGATAAAAGCGCAGTTAACAGAAATACACTAATACAAAGGACATTATTACACACAAGAAAATAGACCACTATCCCTCATAAAAAAGATGACGAGATCTGTTGACTCCTCATCATCTCGCAGGATGAGGGAGATGGTACTCGGGAGTTTTAGACTACAACACAGATCGACCAGGTCCACACACTCCGTAAGGATGTGTAACAAGATAAGATGGTCACCACAAGTACACAACAGAGGGGATTCTCCTTTCAGTAAATAGGAGTACGTTACTATACCATGGCCGATCCGAAGATGACATAATACCACTGCTTCCCTCCGAGAAGCCAATCTCCCAATGGGACATAGTCTCAGCTGAGAGCGATTATCACTTGCTGGAACCTTGTAAGGCAGCGGGGGCAATGTAACTGCCTCCTTGGCAGCCTTATCAGCTAACTCTTTTCCCACTACACCCATGTGGCTTGGGAGCCACATAAACGTGATTCTGGTGCCGTCATTCAAACACCCAGTCAACAGGTCCTGGATTCGCTGCACCAGAGGGTGCCAAGGAAAACAAGTAACAATAGACTGCAGCGAGCTCAAGTATTCAGTACACAGCAGAAAGTGTCGGTGCTCATCGGACAGTGCATTCTGCAGAGCTTCACAGATAGCATAGAGCTCTGCTGTAAACACACTACAGGTTTCAGGGAGAGCAAAAAGAAAACCTATCATTGTCGACAACGAACGCACAGCCCACCTTTGTATCTGCCTTCGAACCATCCATGTAAACGATGACTGAACCTGGATACCAGCCAACAATGGACAGGAAGAGCCTCCAATAAATCAAAGAGTCCATGCTTTCCTTCGGGCCAGTGTGCAGATCCAGGATTATTTCAGGTTATCGTATTATCCAAGGAGATATCCCAGTTGGTTGTCTGACAAGGCAGGGAATCAAAGGTATATCAAACAATCTGTGACTGCTATGCAAGCGTATTCCAACTGGCCACCTTGCTCGAGGATAAGCAGCATACAGCCGATGGTTTCCATTGTCGGATATGCAAGGATAGCTCAATCAATCAATCAATCAATCAATCAATACTGATCTGCATTTAGGGCAGTCACCCAGGTGGCAGATTCCCTATCTGTTGTGTTCCTAGCCTTTTCCTAAATGATTTCAAAGAAATTGGAAATTTATTGAACGTCTCCCTTGGTAAGTTATTCCAATCCCTAACTCCCCTTCCTATAAATGAATATTTGCCCCAATTTGTCCTCTTGAATTCCAACTTTATCTTCATATTGTGATCTTTCCTACTTTTATAAATGCCACTCAAACTTATTCGTCTACTAATGTCATTCCACGCCATCTCTCCGCTGACAGCTCGGAACATACCACTTACAAGTAATAAATCTCATTGTGACCATATTGGACATCAGATATGAACATTAAAACATGAATAATAAATAATAAATAATAAATAATAAATAATAAATAATAAATAATAAATAATAAATAATAAATAATAAATAAATAATAAATAATAAATAATAAAGAATAAAGAATAATAAAGCTTGGGTGAAGTGGCATCTGTTGCAAATTTGCAGCATAGGACAGAAGCATTTGCTGGCTCCTCAGGTGTAAAGGCGGCACAGCCTGCTGTGGTGGATGCTATTATGTTTCGTAAGGGCACTTTGCCTTGCTAATCCATATGCTGCACTGCCATAGTCTAACCTGGATAAAATGTGTGCCCTATAAAATCATAGGAGCACCGTATGGTTAGCCCCCCAATTAGTACTGCTAAGAAACTTCAAAATATTCAACTTCTTAGTGCATTGCACTTTTTAACTGCCACACATGTGGTTCCCACGATAATTTGCTATTGAAACAGAGCCCAAGAAATCAGTGTCAACTATGGGAAGAGCGACATTTCGTAAATAAAGCCCAGGATGGGAGTGAAGAGTGCACTTCCGAAAAAAGTGTACAACAGAGGTCTTTGCGGTTGAAAACCGAACACCATGTTCTAAAGACCACTGTTGTACCCTCCTAAAAGATTGCTCTACTTGTCGCTTGGCAACTGCTATATTGTGTGAGCTATAATGCAGAGCATAATCTTCCATATATAGTGACGGTATTACTGCTGAACCAGCAACAGCGACAATACCGTTTCTTGCAATTGCGAACAGAGTGACACTAAGAACCGATCCCTGTGGGACTCCATTTTCTTGAACGTGGTATTGCGAATATGCCCTTCCAATTTGGACATCAAATAGATGGAGGGACAAAAAATTCACAATAAATACTGGCAAGACACCTCGGAATCTCCATTGATGCAGAACTGAAAGGATACCGTATCACCATGTGGTTTAATTTTTAACGTCACCAGGTGGTGTTGTAGGCCTTTCCTAAGTCAAAGAAAACAGCCACCAAATGCTGTTTGCAGAGAAATGCATCCCGGATAGAACTCTCCAGGTGTACCAGGTGGTCAGTGGTTGAGCGGGGGGCTCAAAAACCATATTGGTACTAGGACAAAAGTCCTTGTTTCTCCAGATGCCACACAAGTTGGTGATTTACCATCCTCTCACACAGCTTACACAAACAGTAAGACAAATAGGTCTGTAACTAACTGCATACTTATGATTTTTGTCAGGCTTGAGGACAGGAATTACTATGCCCTCTCGCTACTGAGACGGAAATTCACCATCTATCCAGATTCGGTTGAACACACGAAGGAGATATAAAAGACTATCCTCACTAAGGTGTTTCAACATCTGGTTATGGACATTGTCTGGTCCAGAAGACGTGTCCTTGCAAAGCGCCCAGGCGCTGCGGAGTTCCCACTCCGTAAAGGGCATGTTATAGCCCTCTGAACCTTGAGTGGCAAAACTAAGATGGTAACGTTCTGCCTCCCTCTTCAGAGCGAGGAAATCACGTTGGTAATTCCCAGAGCCAGACACATTCGTGAAATGACGGGCTAGATGGTTGGCAATAGAGAGCAATTCAGTGACGATACTGCCTGCAATGGAAATTCCCGGTACAGAAGATGATCCTTGGATACCCGAAATATGTCGAAGTTTAGTCCACACTTGAGATGACGGAGAATGTGATGTCATAGACGACACATATCTCTCCCACAAAGCTTTCTTACTTTGTCGAATAAGAACTCACACCTTACCGTGGAGTTTTTTAAATGTTCCCAAGTTGGCCACAGTAGGCTGTCTACGATAGCGTTTATAAGCGCAACGGCATTCTTTGATAGCTGCTGCAATTTCTTCGTTCTACCAAGGAACGAGTTTTCGGTGAGGGGTCCTTGTAAAGGATGGAATGGACTCCTCAGCAGCACCAAGAATAATTTGTGTTATGTAAGTTGTTTAGCCATCTATGGTCCGCCTGGTCACGTCGTTAAAGACAGTTCATGATGTGAACTCATGTTTAAGAATCCATCGAGGAGGAGCCTCGACACATTTTTGTTTCAACAAAGTAAAAATAATAGGAAAATGGCCACTGTCACAGAGATCATGGTGTGTATTCCACTGAAACAGCAGAACTAACATTCAGCTGCATAGACTTACGTCTATGCTAAAGTATGTGCCATAACGTACACTGAAATGAGTTGATTCACCTGTGTTCAAAATACATAAATCCAGCTCTGTTACTAATGTTTCCAACTCTCTTCCCCTGAGGCAAGGTGTTTCAGAGCCCTATATGGGGTGATGGGTGTTAAAATTTCCCAATAAGAGAAAGGGAGGTGGAAGCTGATCTATAAGATCAGTTACATCATTTATGTTAAGAGGCTGGGCTGGTGGAAAATAAACATTACACACTGTTGTTATGACAGGCAGTGGTACCCGCACTGCAACTGCTTCCAGTGGGGTTCTTAGAGGAACCCCTTCACTATAGGTATCAGAATGAACAAAAATACCTATGCCACTAGACGCCCGGTGAGCATAATATCATTCTGTCGAGTATAGTCTGAAAATTAAGACCATATGATGACCTGGTCTGAGATTTGTCTCCTGAATACAGACTATACTCGCCGTGAACTCACTAATGAGCTGGCACAGCTCAGCAAGATGCCAGTCATAACCATTACAATTCCACTGTAACAGTGTCATAGTGTAGACCAAAAGAGAGAGTGTTAGGTTATGAGCGACAAGATGCTCTTAAACCTAAACACTATCATTATCAACATCTACATCTACATCCATATGAGCATCAATGGGCAATGATAGATAAAATAATGTCATTCTTAATTAACAAATGTTCATCAAGATTAAAAAATCCTTGTATATGGACCATACTGAATATTTAGTTGTGTGCATATGTGTGTTTTGCGACCATGTTTGAGTTCATTGTTTTTCAAGATTCGGTTCTATATGACATTTGTATTAAGACATTCAAAAAGCCCCCGTGGCTCAGGCGGCAGTGCGCCGGCCTCTCACCGCTGGGTTCCATGGTTCAAACCTCGGTCACTTCATGTGAGATATGTGCTGGACAAAGCGGAGGCGGACATGTTTTTGTCCGGGTACTCCGGTTTTCCCTGTCAATTATCATTCCATTAACACTCTCCAGTATCATTTCATTTCATCTGTCATTCATTAATCATTGCCTCAGAGGAGCGAGACAGGCTTCGGCAGCTGGCACAATTCCTATCCTCACCGCTAGATAGGGGCTTCATCCATTCCATTCCTGACCCAGTCGAATGACTGGAAACAGGCTGTGGATTTTCATTTTCATTTTCATTAAGACATTCAATTTTAATGACAGTATGTCCTTCTTTTAAACAATCTTGCTATGAATAGATGAAGATGGCCATTTACACTGGCCAAAACTAGTCCTAGTAAAATATACTGTTTTGATTAAGGGGTCAATAAAACTTTTGTTAGGAAAATGAGGCCAATGACCTTAGATGTTAGGCCCCTTTAAACAACAAGCATCATCATCATCATCATCATCATCATCATCATCATCATCATCATCATCATCAAGAAAATAAGTCATTTCCATCAATACAGACAATGATGAAATTCATTGCTTACACTGCAGCAATCTGGCAACTACTTCATTCTCAATCTTTGGTCATCGTACAGGCAACACGTTCCTCATTTAGAGAATATTTTGACAACCTCGATCGACATCGAGAACAAATAGTCCATATTCACACAGTTGCCTGTCTGTGTTGTGAAAGTTTGAGCATCCGGCAAACTTTTCATTGGGAAACATTTGGTTCCCCTCCACACGTCTGTACAGAAGATGTATGTCGGCATATTTCTCTCCCAAAAATGTAGACATCGAAGGCTTGACTTGCCACAATCTGATAAAAATGTGCAAGGTGTGTCAGAACTGCTTTGCCTTGCATTGTAAAGGAAGGTTGCTTACAAGGAAATGCAGGTTGAACTTTCCCCATTTGGGGTAAAAAGTGAAAAATGTGAACATCTTGTAATTTTTCCGTCGGTTGCAGGCTAAAAGCTATAATTTTGCCAAATTTCAATTTTATAGCTCGCCTGGCAGATTGTGGCACCATCTTGATTTGGGTGGGATGGGGGATAAAAATGAGGAAATTCAAGAATTTTTTTAAGCCCACCAAACCTATAGGTTGTCGCTGTGGATAAATTATACAACTGCGTTCTTATGTTGAGCCCAAAATTTGAAGCCCCCCAGCATGCACCCTTTGGGGAATGTTGAGAATTTTCGATTTTTCTAAGGATGCTGGGGTCATTAGCTCCGGTACCAAATTTCAAATTTCTGAGATTTCTAGAAGTGCCTCATTAATTCACGTCTATTTTCATTTTTATGCCTTTATACAGGGTGAACTTTAATAAACCCAATAAACTGCAGGGGCTGATTCCTCACTGGAAATGGAGGAAAAAATATATATTTTGAAGTCAATTTGTAGTGATCTAGAAAGGGGGTCTCCCATTATAATTAAAAATCCCCAAATTGATAGTGTCTGTCAGTCGGAGAGGCATCTGCAATTGTAATCAAAACTCCCCACATTGACTGTGACTGGCAGTAGAAAAGGGAGCCTTCAACTCCACTGTAACTGGCAGTAGTAAAGAGGAATTACCACTGTAATGAATAATTCCCTTCTCGATTTGTCTGGCAGAAGGCAAGGGAGCATGCAATTTTGGTCAAAATTTCCCTACCCAACTGTGTTTGGCAGCAGACAAGGGTGCCCACCATTATAAACAAAATTCCCCAACAGAATGTGACTGGCATTAGGCAAAGTGACCTGCTATTATAATTGAAACTCCCAAACTCAAGTGTGACTGGCAGTTATAACGAGTACTACCCAAGACTGGCAGTAGGAAAGTGAGCCTCTCATTATAATGAAGACACCTGAATTCGATTGTAACTTGTAGTACGCAAGGGGGGCTGCAGTTATAATGGAAGCACCCCAATTTACTTGTGACTTGCAGTATGCAAAGATGCCTGCCACTATAATCAAAACTCCCCAACTCGATTGTGACTGGCATTAGGAAAAGGGGCCTCTCATTATAATAATAAGAGTATCACTTAATTTTGACTGGCAGAAGGTAAGATGCCTGTAAAAGAATGAACAAAAAGGTATAGGACAGATGATTAAGAACAACTATTTATGAGCAGAAAGAAGTAGCAAGAGCTCATGATCAGCAAATAGATTATTGATGCTGAAAAATGATAATGACAGTGTCAATGAGGAGAGCAAGGATGATACAATAATTTTTCCACAATAGAGTCACCATGATTGCAGGGTTTATCGCCTAAACTCTTCAACAATAGTTCAAGTAATCATGATTATCAATATTCCTCATTCCAACACCAGCCAGTCAAGATGTTAATGGTACCTTGCTGCTCCTAAACTGTGTTCTAATCTGTTCCCTTTACCTTCCACAATAAAAGTAATATTCTATTTTATTCTAATACACAGTACTCAGCACACAAAACTGCACGAAATACTAACGTAGCTCAAGAACAACTGACACAAGCTGTAGGTAAATTGAAGCGTGAAGTCACATGTTTAAATTATTCTTTTCTATTGGCTGACTGTACAAGAATATTTTTGGAATGACAAACGCCATGGTAAGGCAAGTTATGGAACAACAGCCTAACTTTGGTGACAGATTTCTATGAGAAAAGGCAAGATTTGAAGTCTATATTCATGATTAAATGATCACAAACCCAACCAAGACAGCATTTTTACCTCTAACTCATTTCTTTAAATTGGGTAAAACAAGTTTTGGAACAGACCACCTTAAATAATCGTAACTGCTTTTCCTATGTACAATCCAAAACTCATCATATCCACCATAAGAGACTTTTCAGGAAGAGCAAAAAATGTTTAGTTTTTGTAATATAAATCTCACTTACTGTATTTAATTGTATACTATGCATTCAAGTCTAAGATCTGAAGGTCATCTTATTGAGGAATTATAAATATAATTAGTAAAACAACAAAAAATTAAATTTGCATTTTGGATAAGATGAGTTTTGGACCATCCAGTGAAAAATTCAAATATTTTACCTTGCATAACTTTCTTCAAAAGCAAGAAAAGAGAAAAAATGTTAATATTATGTTATAATAAAACACACTAATACAATAATGCACTTTTCTACTATAAGTATAATGCTATTTGCTAATAAGTTAAACACTTCAGTGGATTTATCACTTTTACATCCCATCGATTTACACTCAGTACATGCAGAAAAACTCACAATAGAACCAAATTCAACAATAAAACATCACTTTGTTGTTTTTAATCATATTAATTATGCATTACACTCTCAAATCTGATCCCTCCTCTTGAGATCCGTCACAAAGAACTTCTGATCCTTCAACAGGATTCTTTCTGCCTACAACAGGATGGGTGCGGGATAACAAGTAGGTTGACCTCCAAGCTCGTCGAGTTTGTTAATACTGTAACCGTTTGTAATAAAAATATTATTGGTTTTACGTCCCAATAACTACTTTTACGGTATTCGAAGGCCCTGAGGTGCCAAAATTGTGTCCTGTGGGAGTTCTTCAACATGCTGGTATTACTGAAAAAAATGCTATTTGTTCAGGGCGTTGACCCATGTGGATCTTCTGCCCCTACTGGCACCATATTGTTTGAACCTGCGTGTAATTGGAATGGCATTAGTGTGGAATGTTGTGTGTGAGGAAAGGAAGATTAAGGATGTCACAAACACCCAGTCCCCAGGCCAGGGATATTAATCATTACAATTAAAAAACCCTGACCCGGCCGGGAATCAAACCCGGGGCCACCAGGTGACAGGTGGACGCGTTGCCCCCTACACCATGGAAACATGCTGGTAAATCTACCGACATGAGGATAATGTATTTGAGCACCTTCAAATACCACGGGACTGAGCCAAGATTGAACCCATCAAATTGAGTTCAGAAGGCCAGCATTCTACCCCCTGAGCTACTCAACCCTACTCTTGTACCTATCTTCATTACAGACTGTTATGCCTTTCAGTATTCAGTCTGCAAGCCTCTGTGAATTTATTAAATGCTCCCACATTTCATTAGAAACAGAGTCTAGCCATTGTCATCTTAGTCTCCCTCTACTTCTCTTACCCTCCAAGACTGAGTACATTATTCTCTTAGGTAACCTATCCTCCTCCATTCACCTCACATGGCCCCACCACCAAAGCCAGTTATACTTTATCTATTCATGCCGAGCACCCTCCTATCACTATTCTCACCAGTTTGTACCAGAGATCATTCTCGCTACTTTCAAGTACCGCTATCTTAATTCTAACTTATGAATAAGATATCCTGATTCCATTGAACTTTCACTTCCATAAAGCAAAGTTGACCTGAAAACAGACCGGTGTAAAGATTGTTTCGTCTGGCAGCTGACTTCCTTCTTACAGAATACTGTTATCACAACTGTAAACTCAATGCATTAGCTTTTCTGCACCTTAATTCAATCTCAGTTACTATATTACCATGCTGGGAGAATACACATTCTAAATACTTGAAACAATCTACCTGTTCCAGCATTGTATTTGCAACCTGACATTCAATTCTCTTAGGTTTTCTACCTACTGACATTACTTTAATCTTGACAAGGCTATTCTTCATATTATACTGATTGCACCTATTTTCAAGTTCCAAGACATTAGACTAAGGACTTTCAGCACAATCTGCCATTAAGACCAAGTTGTCGGCATAGGCCAAACTGCTTACTACATTTCCACCTAATTGAGGCCCTTGTTGCCACTTTATACATTTTAGTAGATGATCCATGTAAACTAAAATGTGAAAGACAAACAACACAGGTGGAAGATTACACCCTTTTCTAACCCCCTGTAAGAACCTTGAATAAACAATTAATTCTACCATCAATTCTCATTGCAGCCCAATTGGCAACATAAATTCCTTTGATTGCTTTTAATAATCTGCTCTTAATCCAACAGTCCCCCAGTATGGCGGACACCTTTTCCCTCATTACTCTGTCATATGCCTTCTTTAGATCTATGAAACATAAATATAACTGTCTATTCCTCCTGTAGCATTTTTTCATACCTGGCACATATTGAAAATCTGCCCCAGACAGACCCTCTGTGGTCAGAAACCACATTGGTTTTCATCCAAATTACTCTCAACCACTAATCATACTCTCCCTTGCAAAATGCTGATGAGCACCTTGCCTGGTATACTGATCGATGAAATACCTCGACAGTTGTTGCAATTAGTTGCTTTCATCCATTCAGAAGGTATCTTACTAACATTCTATGCTAACCATTTCATCCCTGAATTCCCACAATATTTCACCATTTTAAGTCTAATTTCATCCATTCCTGCTGCTTTATGACAATGTAGTTTATTTACCATCCTTTCCACTTCCTTAAGCATAATTTCACCAACATCATTGTCTTTCTCCCCATGAACTCAGCTGTTTCCAACATCAACAGATAGATTTCTTTTGACACTGAGAAGATTTTCAAAATAATCCTTCCACCTGTTCAGTGATTCCCTGATTTACCCAAAACACTATTCATTTTCTTTCCCCCCCTTTCAAACATTCTTTATTACTGCCCGAAAGGTTTCCCTGCTGCTTGACCTAACCTTTCCAAGTTTCTATCAAAATCTTCTTGGATTCAACAATTATTTGTATTGCTCTGTTTCTTTCATCTACGTACAATTAATTCCCAGTCTGCATCAAAACCTTGTTTGGAGCCATTTCTGATACGCCTTGTTTTTATGTTTACCAGCTGCTCTCATTTCATCAGTCCACCAAGATGTTTGTTTTTCAGACCTTTAACAAAGTCGTTCCTAGGCGTTTCCTCTCTGTTTCTACTGTAGCATCTCTGTTTACCATCTGTTCTCTTTCTATACCCTAAAACTGCTTACTGTCCATTGTTTGGAACTTTCCACTAATCATACCCATGTGAAGGGCCTTGGCTTACCAAGCAGCCGCTGCTCAGCCCGAAGGCCTGCAGATTACGAGGTGTCATGTGGTCAGCACGACGAATCCTCTCGGCCGTTATTCTTGGCTTTCTAGACTGGGGCCGCTATCTCACCATCAGGTAGCTCCTCAATTCTAATCACGTAGGCTGAGTGGACCTCAAACCAGCTCTCAGGTGCAGGCAAAAATCCCTTACCTGGCCGGGAATCGAACCCAGGGCCTCTGGGTAAGAGGCAGGCATGCTACCCTTACACCACGGGACCAGCAATCATACCCATGTACTTCTGTTTAATTTCCCCATCCTGGAGCTTTTCTACCCTTATTCATCTCCAGATAGATTCCACTTTCTCTATCCTAGGCCTAGAGATACTTAGTTCACTACAAATCAAAATATTCATGATTTATGCAAACTTGCAAATTGGTGAGTGAAATTATTTCTATGTTCAGAAGTACCTACCAGTGTGAGCAACTGTTTTCATTAATGAAAGGAATCATGTCTCCTGCTAAGATGAACTAAGACATTCATCTTAGTTCAGCCTTAAATTTACTGAAGCAAATAACACTTCTCCCAAAATAGAGATGATGGTGTAAGAAAAGAGATGTCAGATATTGGGAAGGAAACATTAATCCGTGTTCCTGTTGTTTTCCTTACTAGCAACCAGTATGTATTCCTATACATCGTAATATGACTTTTCTTCTTGTGGCCCGCTTGATCTTACATTCACATCTCTGTCGAGATGATGAATACAACATAGCCGATGTACAGGCATTTTTCAAAGAAATATTAGCAAATACTATATTTTCTCTCCTCAGAGTTTGGCAACATTCATATTTAAGTAATACCATTATAATATTCTTCTCATTATTTCACTGGAGTAACTTACAGGGAATGTATCAGGCTTTCTACCAGTATTGACAGAATATACATGCTGGAACACCTTCATAGCCTCGTCACGCTGTCCTCGTGACATCAGGAACTTGGGACTCTCGCAGAAGAAGAGCATTAAGAAGCCTGTCAATAGACTTGGAATAGAGCAAACCAATAGGAATAAATTCCAAATTCTGAGCTCGAAGGAACCCTCTGCCAGAATCCATGACCAAGGCTGGGGTAGAAGTACCCATGCAAGAGCTGAAATGGATTTAAATTCACACTGAAGAGTAAATGAATCAGTTGTTTCAAAGAGGTCGTATGCCACAGTTAGTACATTTTCATGGAAATTTAAAGAACTGTTTAAACCTAAAAGATATAAAATTAA
Source organism: Anabrus simplex (assembly GCF_040414725.1). Taxonomy (NCBI): domain Eukaryota; kingdom Metazoa; phylum Arthropoda; class Insecta; order Orthoptera; family Tettigoniidae; genus Anabrus; species Anabrus simplex. The sequence continues at coordinate 1,241,227,735 of NC_090265.1, read as the reverse complement.
AAAGATACAGTATTTTCTGTCTATTTGGCCAGCTAAAAACAGATATCATGCAAAAAAATTCAAGTTGAAGTGGAGAAAAAATATTTGTTTCTTTTCAAAATTTAGTGACTTATGCCCATTTAATAATACAAATGGTAACTTCAAAAATTAATACACAAAATAATTGAAATTTATTCATTTGTACTTTATTTCACATTAATTTAACCAACAACAACCATCAACTTCATCACCACCATCATAATTATCGCAGATTTCAGTTCTCTAGGACAGTAATCAAACAATCAGTTAATTAATTAAATCTTTTACATAATAGTTTGGAAACCAATAACACATTAGGAGTTGAGCCTTAATTACCTATGTACAAAGGATTTCTTTAGTAAGTACCATTGTCATGAAGGTAGTGACTTGTCTATGGTATATTCTGTATTCTTTCTTGAGGCATGTTATAAAATTTGCAGAAGATTTAAAATTTGTGTGCCCAATTCCTCTTGCTTTTTTCATTGCCCAGCATTTCAAATCTCAGCAATGGAAACATTTAACCTCATTCCTTGCCATGTTAAATTAGGATAGAATGCTTTGTAGAAGACAGGTGGTCTAATGTTCTAAGGGGAAGGAGAGTGCAGGCCAAGGGCTCTACTCAGGATCAGAATTCAGGACAGGTGTCTGTGCGAAATCGGTACGAGTCACTCCAGGTAGAACAACAGAGGGAAGATGAGGGACAGGGAACTGTTGCTGAGATGCATGGAAGTAGGTGGAAGGGAAAAGGTAGGAAAGGGAAATGTAGAGTAGGGGATAGGAAAAGACAGGTGGAACAGGGTCATGGGAAGGAGAAAAGGGAGGAGGAAGTAGCTTCTGCAGCTATCAGGAAAGATAGGGCTGACCAGGAGGGGAGGGGATCAAATGAGGTGGGTAGGGTTGAGGCTCTGGTCATGGGGGATTCCATCGTTAGACACGTGGGGAAAGTGTGTGGAGGAAAGGGAACCAGGGTAGAATGTTATCCAGGAATTAGGTTGAGGCAGATGTTGAGGAAAGTAGAAGAGAGGGAGGAGGGGAAGGAGAAGGTGGTAGTGTTTCATGTTGGTACCAACAACGTAAGGCAAGCTGATATAAGTACCAACATAGTTGGAGATGTGTGGGATCTGGTAAATGCAGCACGGGTGAAGTTTAAGAAAGCGGAGATTGTTATTAGTGGAATACTGTGTAGGAGGGATACTGACTGGAGGGTGATTGGGGATTTAAATGAGACTATGGAGTGGGTATGTGGGAAACTGGGAGTGAGATTTCTAGATCCTAATGGGTGGGTAAGAGATAGGGATCTGCGCTCGGATGGCCTTCATTTAAACCGCAGTGGTACGTATAAGTTAGGAAATTTGTTTGGAAGGGTAATAGGAAGGTACATTCAGGGAAACGGGATGGCCTAGGGAGCGGTGATAAGGGAACAGGGAACTGGAAATCAAGTAGGGATGACATAAAATTGTTAGTGTTGAACTGTAGAAGTATTGTAAAGAAAGGAATAGAATTAAGTAATTTAATAGATATATATTTACCAGATATTGTAATAGGAGTTGAATCATGGCTGAGAAATGATATAATGGATGCAGAAATTTTCTCACGGCACTGGAGTGTGTATCGTAGAGATAGGATAGGAAAGGTGGGAGGGGGAGTTTTCATTCTGGTGAAAGAAGAATTTGTAAGCTACGAAAAAGTTAAAGATGAGACACATGAAATTCTAGGTGTAAGGCTGATTTCTAAAGATAATAGGCAACTTGATATATTTGGAGTGTACAGATCGGGAAAGGGTAGCACTGATGCGGATTCGGAATTATTTGATAGGATAGTCAGCTATGTGGGAAACGACATGGAAAGAAATGTGATTGTAGCGGGAGATCTGAATTTAAGTAATAATAATAATAACTTAAATGTTTCCACCTTTTCAATACAATATATTCACAAGATTACAAAATTATACGGTACTAGTTTCGAACCATCTAGGGGTCATCATCAGCCGTATTGGAGCAAAGATCATTTGTGGCGAAATCCTAAGACAATATTATTTTAAAGAATAACAAGTGAAATGAGATGTTATGGTAATAGTTAATAATACAAGGAATATACATAATAAGAGGTTTTTAACAAAGAATAAAGTATAAATGGGGTGTTGTAAAAATTATAATCATGGAAATCAGTAAGTTCTTGTATTGAAATGAAATATGGCTTAGGAAGAGGGCTTAAGGTGGGGCTGAAGGGTGCGGGAGAAAGTGTAATTGTCTTGGAAAAGTACCTTTGATTAAATTTAGGATTGAGTTTAGGTTGGCTGCATTATTGTTTCTGAGGAAAGTGATAAATAGATCGAAGAGTATGTTGGGTTTCTCTGAGATTTCATTGAGATTGTGACTGGCATTAAAGTATTGGTCTAGGTGTATGTAGTAATTTTCCATTATGTTCAGTAAAGGGCCCTTGTTTGCTAATACGAGGATGTCCATGTCTTGTTCAATATTGGTGAAATTATGGTTATAATCTTGCATGTGTTGGCCGATGGCTGAAAACTTGTTGTATTTTATTGCGTTAGTGTGCTCGTGGTATCTGATAATGAAGTTTCTCCCGGTTTGCCCGATGTAGGTTTTTTTACAGGTGGTACATTTGATCCTATAAACTCCTGATTTTAAAAAACTGCTGGTCTTGTTGATGTGTGAAGTATTGTATAAAACATTCATGTTCTTATTGTTGGTTTTGAAGGCTATTTTAATGCCTTGTTTCTTAAAGATGTTGGTTAACTTGTAGATATCATTGTTGAACGTGAAGGTGGAAAATGTTAGAGGTTTGGTTATTTCTTTTTTGAGGGTAGTTTTTGGGCGATGTTTGTGTTTATTGATTATCCTTTCTATAAAATGATTGCTGAAGCCGTTGAATTTTGCGATTCCGCGGATTGTGTTGAGTTCGTTTTTTAGATCTTTATTGGACATAGGTATGCTGAAGGCTCGGTGAACTAGGCTGTTGTATGTGGCTCGTTTGTGGGACTGGGGGTGCACTGAATCTTGGCGAATGGTGGAGGCTGTTTGAGTGGGTTTTCTGAAAATTTTATAACTGAAAGAATCTGAGTTTCTAGTGATGGTTAAATCTAGAAAGTTGATTTTTTGATTTGATTCGGATTCTAGTGTGAATTTGATATGAGGATCAATATTGTTGAGTCTTAAGAGGGTGGTGGGTGCGTTAATTGATTTCTCATTCATGATTACAAAGACATCGTCGACATATCTGGCCCAAAAGAGAATGTTTTCGAATTCGTTGTCAATTTTGGTGTATTCGAGGAAGTCCAGGTATATTTCTGCTAAGATACCTGAGGCCGGTGACCCCATTGCCAAACCATTTTGTTGATATATGACATTGTCAAAAGTGAAGAAGTTATTGTCGATGATAAGTTTTAATATTGTGATAAAGTCTTGTATCTCTAGTTTGCTTAAGTGGCTGTTTTTGTTTAAATTGTTTATAATTATCGGAATTAATTTTGATACTTGTATGCTTGGGTACATGTTTACAATATCGAAAGAGTGGATGGAGTGATCTGGTTGCAAATTGAACTTGTTTAGTTTTTCTACTAGCTCAGATGTGTTTTTAATAGACTTTTTGGATAAGAATTGATAATTTTTTCTTAAGAAACATTGGATGAATTGTGATATTCTGTATAAGGGGCTCGGTCTATAGTTGATAATTGGCCGGATGGGAATTCCGGTTTTGTGAATTTTGGGAAGAGCTTTAGCAGTGGGGAGTCCTGGGTTCATATGTATGAGTTTGGATTTTTCCTGTTCGGTAAATAAAAATGAAGTGTTTTTAAGAGTTTGTTTAAGTAGTTTTTGAATTTTTTGGGTGGGGTCTTTTTTGATTATGGAAAATGAGCTGTCTGTGAAAAAGTTTTTTGTTTTTTCAATATATACTTTTTTATCCATGATAACTGTTGCATTGCCTTTGTCAGCTTTGGTTATGATGAGTTCGTTGTCTTTAATTTTCTTCTTGAGGGCGTATATGCGCTTTTGTTCAGCAATTTTTTCTTTATTATTGAGGTTATTTGCGGGGTTGGTTAAATTGTGGAGGATATCAGTCAGTTTCCTTTTAACATCGGTTCTAACCTCATTTTGCGTGTCTTCCGGTATTTTGCTGATGGCTAGCTCTGATTCTGTGATCATAGTAGCGGCTATGTTGAGGCTGTTCAAGTTTAGCCAGTTGTGTTTCGGTCCTTTGGATAAAGTTAAGTGTTCACTTTCACTTGTACCCAAGCATACAAGTATCAAAATTAATTCCGATAATTATAAACAATTTAAACAAAAACAGCCACTTAAGCAAACTAGAGATACAAGACTTTATCACAATATTAAAACTTATCATCGACAATAACTTCTTCACTTTTGACAATGTCATATATCAACAAAATGGTTTGGCAATGGGGTCACCGGCCTCAGGTATCTTAGCAGAAATATACCTGGACTTCCTCGAATACACCAAAATTGACAACGAATTCGAAAACATTCTCTTTTGGGCCAGATATGTCGACGATGTCTTTGTAATCATGAATGAGAAATCAATTAACGCACCCACCACCCTCTTAAGACTCAACAATATTGATCCTCATATCAAATTCACACTAGAATCCGAATCAAATCAAAAAATCAACTTTCTAGATTTAACCATCACTAGAAACTCAGATTCTTTCAGTTATAAAATTTTCAGAAAACCCACTCAAACAGCCTCCACCATTCGCCAAGATTCAGTGCACCCCCAGTCCCACAAACGAGCCACATACAACAGCCTAGTTCACCGAGCCTTCAGCATACCTATGTCCAATAAAGATCTAAAAAACGAACTCAACACAATCCGCGGAATCGCAAAATTCAACGGCTTCAGCAATCATTTTATAGAAAGGATAATCAATAAACACAAACATCGCCCAAAAACTACCCTCAAAAAAGAAATAACCAAACCTCTAACATTTTCCACCTTCACGTTCAACAATGATATCTACAAGTTAACCAACATCTTTAAGAAACAAGGCATTAAAATAGCCTTCAAAACCAACAATAAGAACATGAATGTTTTATACAATACTTCACACATCAACAAGACCAGCAGTTTTTTAAAATCAGGAGTTTATAGGATCAAATGTACCACCTGTAAAAAAACCTACATCGGGCAAACCGGGAGAAACTTCATTATCAGATACCACGAGCACACTAACGCAATAAAATACAACAAGTTTTCAGCCATCGGCCAACACATGCAAGATTATAACCATAATTTCACCAATATTGAACAAGACATGGACATCCTCGTATTAGCAAACAAGGGCCCTTTACTGAACATAATGGAAAATTACTACATACACCTAGACCAATACTTTAATGCCAGTCACAATCTCAATGAAATCTCAGAGAAACCCAACATACTCTTCGATCTATTTATCACTTTCCTCAGAAACAATAATGCAGCCAACCTAAACTCAATCCTAAATTTAATCAAAGGTACTTTTCCAAGACAATTACACTTTCTCCCGCACCCTTCAGCCCCACCTTAAGCCCTCTTCCTAAGCCATATTTCATTTCAATACAAGAACTTACTGATTTCCATGATTATAATTTTTACAACACCCCATTTATACTTTATTCTTTGTTAAAAACCTCTTATTATGTATATTCCTTGTATTATTAACTATTACCATAACATCTCATTTCACTTGTTATTCTTTAAAATAATATTGTCTTAGGATTTCGCCACAAATGATCTTTGCTCCAATATGGCTGATGATGACCCCTAGATGGGTCGAAACTAGTACCGTATAATTTTGTAATCTTGTGAATATATTGTATTGAAAAGGTGGAAACATTTAAGTTATTATTATTATTACTTATATATTGTTCAATACGGACCAAAAAACATGAAATTCATAACCATCAAAGATCTGAATTTGCCAGATGTAAATTGGGAAGGAAATGCGAACGACAGGAAGCATGACCAACAAATGGTAAATAAGTTAATATGGGAAGGACAGCTGATTCAGAAAGTGATGGAACCAACCAGAGGGAAAAATATCCTGGATGTGGTGCTGATAAAACCAGATGAGCTCTATAGGGAAACTGAAGTAATAGATGGTATTAGTGATCATGAAGCTGTTTTTGTGGTAGTTAAAAATAAATGCGATAGAAAGGAAGGTCTTAAAAGTAGGACTGTTTGGCAGTACCATATGGCTGATAAAGCAGGTATGAGGCAGTTTCTAAAAAGTAACTATGATCGGTGGAAAACGGTAAATAAAAATGTAAACAGACTCTGGGATGGGTTTAAAGAAATTGTTGAGGAATGCGAAAACAGGTTTGCACCTTTAAGGGTGGTAAGGAATGGTAAAGACCCACCTTATTATAATAGAGAAATAAAGAGACTAAGAAGGAGGTGCAGACTGGAAAGAAATAGAGTTAGAAATGGCTGTGGAAGTAAGGAGAAATTGAAGGAACTTACTAGAAAATTGAATCTAGCAAAGAAGGCAGCTAAGGATAACATGATGGCAAGCATAATTGGCAGTCATACAAATTTTAGTGAAAAATGGAAGGGTATGTATAGGTATTTTAAGGCAGAAACAGGTTCCAAGAAGGACATTCCAGGAATAATTAATGAACAAGGGGAGTGTGTATGTGAGGATCTTCAAAAGGCGGAAGTATTCAGTCAGCAGTATCTAAAGATTGTTGGTTACAAGGATAATGTCGAGATAGAGGAAGAGACTAAGGCCACAGAAGTAATAAAATTTACATATGATAACAATGACATTTACAATAAGATACAAAAGTTGAAAACTAGAAAAGCGGCTGGAATTGATCAGATTTCTGGGGATATACTAAAGACAATGAGTTGGAATATAGTACCATATCTGAAGTACTTATTTGATTATTGTTTGGTCGAAGGAGCTATACCAGATGAATGGAGAGTTGCTATAGTAGCCCCTGTGTATAAAGGAAAGGGTGATAGACATAAAGCTGAAAATTACAGGCCAGTAAGTTTGACATGCATTGTATGTAAACTTTGGGAAGGCATTCTTTCTGATTATATTAGACATGTTTGTGAAATTAATAACTGGTTCGATAAAAGGCAATTCGGTTTTAGGAAAGGTTATTCCACTGAAGCTCAACTTGTAGGATTCCAGCAAGATATAGCAGATATCTTGGATTCTGGAGGTCAAATGGACTGTATCGCGATTGACATGTCTAAAGCATTTGATAGGGTGGATCATGGGAGACTACTGGCAAAAATGAGTGCAATTGGACTAGACAAAAGAGTGACTGAATGGGTTGCTATATTTCTAGAAAATAGATCTCAGAGAGTTAGAGTAGGTGAAGCTTTGTCTGACCCTGTAATAGTTGAGAGGGGAGTTCCTCAGGGCAGTGTTATCGGACCTTTATGTTTTCTTATATATATAAATGATATGAGTAAAGGAGTGGAATCAGAGGTAAGGCTTTTTGCGGATGATGTTATTCTCTATAGAGTGATAAATAAGTTACAAGATTGTGAACAACTGCAACGTGACCTCGAAAATGTTGTGAGGTTGTGAGTTTCACAAATAGGAAAAGTCCTCTGAGTTTTAATTACTGCATTGATGGGGTGAAAGTTCCTTTTGGGGATCATTGTAAGTATCTAGGTGTTAATATAAGGAAAGATCTTCACTGGGGTAATCACATAAATGGGATTGTAAATGAAGGGTACCGATCTCTGCACATGGTTATGAGGGTGTTCAGGGGTTGTAGTAAGGATGTAAAGGAGAGTGCATATAAGTCTCTGGTAAGACCCCAACTAGAGTATGGTTCCAGTGTATGGGACCCTCACCAGGATTACCTGATTCAAGAACTGGAAAAAATCCAAAGAAAAGCAGCTCGATTTGTTCTGGGTGATTTCCGACAAAAGAGTAGCGTTACAAAAATGTTGCAATGTTTGGGTTGGGAAGAATTGAGAGAAAGAAGAAGAGCTGCTCGACTAAGTGGTATGTTCCGAGCTGTCAGCGGAGAGATGGCGTTGAATGACATTAGTAGACGAATAGGTTTGAATGGCGTTTATAAAAGTAGGAAAGATCACAATATGAAGATAAAGTTGGAATTCAAGAGGACAAACTGGGGCAAATATTCATTTATAGGAAGGGGAGTTAGGGATTGGAATAACTTACCAAGGGAGATGTTCAATAAATTTCCAATTTCTTTGAAATCATTTCGGAAAGGGCTAGGAAAGCAACAGATAGGGAATCTGCCACCTGGGCGACTGCCCTAAATGCAGATCAGTATTGATTGATTGATTGATTACCACCGTTTTTTAACTGCCTTGTTTCCATGAAAATGATGTTCCATATCTTTTTTTGCTCCACTCAATCAAACATTACTTTGATGTTTGAGGTATTTTTCAGAAATGAAGGTCTCTTCAATAAGGTGCTCTAGGTAGTCCCTTTACTTGGAGGGTATAATAATCATTATAAATATGTTCAAGTCATTCTTCCAACAATTTAGCTAAAATGCTAAGTGTGTTGGATTTCTTTTCTGGGGATAGTTCATATTCGCTAATAATGCTAGCTTTTCTTTGAGGGATATTGTTTCTGCCACTGAAACTAGCACTACACTCTTTAAAACTACTAATCACTGACTGTATTGTCTACAAAGTCTTTTTCTTCTCAACTATCCTCTCCAGTGTTATTGCAGTATTGTTAAACTGAGAGGAATTTTTCATTGAATTAATGGACTTACTGCTAGGACCAGAATAATGTATGTTGTCATTATAGAGGGGATTATCATTGTATCAGTAATCATTGTACACAGATTTTGCTGCATATCAAAACAAACACCAAAATTATGGCTTTTAAAAGGAAAGACCCTATTTCAAGCAAAATTTGTATATTTTTTTTTTTTGGAAAGAGTAAATGAGTCTGTTTATCTCAGCTATAAAACATTTTATTAGAGAGGAATCTGACTTACAATGTAATATCACAAAATATACAAAAAATGTGGGAGTCATAAATCAAGCTATGAAGATATCCTTCAGTTTAAAGGCATACCCACAGGTATTACTAGTACATAAAACTTTAGTAAGATCAGTTCAATGGTATGGAAGTGAAGTATGGACAAGAAGGAAAATTGATGCTAATAGAATTACCACTAATGAGATGAACTACATGAGAAAAGATGGTGGTATATACATTAAAAAAAAACAGTATTGAAGGAACTTAAAACTGAATCAACAGTACAATACATATGTGGTTATTATGAAGGGCAGAAAATCTTGTTCAAAGGATGATTACAAGAAGATTTCTCAGAGAAATTCTCAAGTAATACCCTAAAGGGACCAGATCCTTTGACTGTCCAATGAAACATTGGTGAGAGAATGCTTAATAGGATCTTAACAGGCTGTTAGATATAATATGGGAATGGATTTCTTTTTAATCATCATATCATGTTCAAGAAGCATTCTACATTTTTTTCATTCACTAACCCTTTCAGAAGTCTATTCTGTGACCATAAAAAAGATCTTGATTGAACAATCATATTATTTGTGCTACAAAATTCCATAATTATAAACAATGTCTTAACAAAATGAAGATAAGTTACTTCCATATTTGTCATTCCCCAACAAGTACGAGTATTACATTATTTACAATGAAGGGCTGAAAGTAAGCAGTGGAATATTCCAAGAGGGAATTATGGGAATGGAACCACACCAAAACCCCTAGCTCAGGAAAAGTTTCAGATTAAAAACTCTAAAATATTAAAGAAAGGATGAAATTATAAGTAAAATAGCTTAGTGGTAGTTTGTGTGCATAGGTGGATCAGACAAACTAAACCCTTTGAACTAGTGACATCCTAAAACAGTAATCACCACTATCACCACACTCTAATATTAATTTTTAATGTAACATCAATGAAAAAATTAGAAACATATAAAACAGAAAACAATGCCACTATCAAAAGCTGACAGAAGACATGAGAGAAGAAACAGAACGTATTACTTGAGTTTTTGTCATCATTGAACACTCTTCTCAAGCTTTATAGTTCATTTATCTTCAAACTGTAGAGAATAGAACTCTCTCAAAGAAGTGTCATACAGTCCATACTCTAACAGTGATCTGTTAAAGCTTGCTTCTCTACATACCTGGTACAGCAACAAAGGCCACTGATACAAACATGGAAGTCAGCAAAATTACTCTAGATCTGTACTGGGATGCATGGAATTCAGCCAAGTAAGTCACAAGTATTGCATAAGGACCACAACCCCTAAAAGAGAAAGGTTAGTCAGTAATATCAAGAAACATTCTTCACCTTATTCCAGTTATTTCTGGGATCGCTGGAACCTCCCAGGCTCATTCTGATTTTGGCCAGGGGTTCAAGACTGGATGCCCTTCCTGGTGCCATGTGATTTTTTAGATGAAAATCTCAACCTAGGATTGACCGGGATTCAAACCTCAGCCTATCAGGTCTTGTAGAACAAAACAACCAAATTTTATTCAAGCCAAGAGTGATTACATGAAGAGATATTTTTTATTTACCACAAAAAAAGAAGATTCCAAAGCCATGTATGTTGACTGAGGCACCAAGAAAGGATTAGGAAGCAAACTGATAGGTTCAATCCTTTACAGGTTACCCCATTATACCATACAGAATATTGTTTTCCCTTACACTCACTCCAGTATACTGTAGTGTTTACATCTCATTTCTTGTCACATAACATACAGTAGGTCTATATTCCAGTCTTAATCTCTGTGAATTAGAAATATGAGGTGGTCCAATCCAAAACTCAGCCTACCCACCATGAGTGATTTTTTTAGGGTAATCTAAGAAAACATAATTTTTTTATAAGATTCTCACTTATTTAATTGTCTGTCTGTTAGGGTCATCAGCCCAGAGGCTGGTTGGATCCTCAGACAGCACCACCAAAGACTATGCAGTTATAGAAAAACAACAAAAACCAATGGTAGTACCAAAATGAGGCATATTAGGCAAGATGAGGAGTGAGGTAGTTTGCCATTGCTCTTCTCACTGGACCAGACAGTGCTATTTTAGCACGACTAACCCTATGAGCAACACCTTTCATGCACTGAATGTCATTACTCAGCACAACCCATACCCCAGCAGCTTCCATGTTGTCACAGCCATGGATGAGACTGGGACTTCATTGGAAGCTACACTTTGCTCTGGCATGTGCCAAGAGATGGATGGAAAAGTATTGTATCCATCAGAAATGACAGCATGAATTGAAGTCTAAAGCCAGAGGGTCATCTTATTGAGGAATTATAAATCATATTACAGTAGAACATCAATAATTTAAATTTGTATTTTGGGAAAGACAAGTTTCGGACCATCCAGTAAGAAAATCAAATATTTTACTTTGCACAAGAAAAGAGAAAAATTATGAATATAATGTTATAATAGAACACACTAGTACAATAACCCACTTTTCTCCTATCAGTACAATGATATTTACTAATTTAACACTCCAATGGATTTATCATATTTACATCCTATCGATCGACACTCAGTACTTGGAGAAAACTCTTCCTTTATAGGCTACACTGCACTCACAACAGAACTAAATTCAATGATAAAACATCACTTTGTCTATTTGAATCATGATAATAATGCATTACACTCTCACATCTGATCACTCTTTTTGAGATCAACCACAAAGAACTTCTGTTTCATCAATGAGATTGTTTATGTCTGTCAGAACCAGAGTAAGTTGTGAGATAATAAGTAGGTTGACCTTCAAACTCGTCGAGTTTGTTAATACCGTAACCCTTTGTAATAATAAATAATAATGTTATTGTATGTAGGATGCTAAATGGTTTATTTTGTCACCTATTCAATACATATAAAATATTTTACATTTAGGAATTTATTTTAATTCCGCTTGAGACATGTTTCGCCCTTCATTGAGGGCATCATCAGTCAAATTACCTTCTCAAGGCAAAAATCAGTTCTCAAGGCAAAAATCAGGCGCCTGATTTTTGCCTTGAGAAGGTAATTTGACTGATGATGCCCTCAATGAAGGGCGAAACATGTCTCAAGCGGAATTAAAATAAATTCCTAAATGTAAAATATTTTATATGTATTGAATAGGTGACAAAATAAACCATTTAGCATCCTACATTCAGTATCTTCAATACGGATAACAATGATTTTTATCACTAATAATGTTATTTGTTTTATGTCCCACTAACAACTTTTATGGTTTTTGGAGATGCCCAAATGCCAGAATTTTGTTCTGCAGGAATTCTTTAATGTGCTGATAAATCTACTGACATGAGGCTGATATATTTCAGCACCTTCGAATACCACCAGACTGAGCCGGGATCAAACCTGGTAAAATATTGAGATCAGGAGACCAGTGCTCTACTGCCTGAGCCACTCAGCCCTAAACCTTTGCATCTGTGGGTTTGTGAATTCAGCATTATGATGAGAAACTTGATGTAAAAGAAAGAAAGAAAAGTTAAATCATTAACTAATGAAGAAAAAATTAAAATACTTCAAGTAGACACAGTAAAACTGTCCCCAACAGAAACATATCAATGAGGTGTCACTGTATTTTATAGGTGGCAACTCTCAACTAAAATATTAGGATGTAACATTCATAGCCCACCTCTCTCTTTTCTCCTTAGTTATTCTCCAGAAATCAGTACCACTCTTTATTCTTGTCTCTTTAACGTCTGCAACAGGAGTAATATTTTCCGTCATCCTAATACACTGTATTCAGAGAACAAAACTGCACAAAATACTAACATAGTTCAAGAGTGACTGCTTCCCACAAGGCCAACCCCTTGTCCACGTCGTGGGAGGTGGGCAACGGCATGAAGTAGGGGATTGCCTGTAGGGGTGATGTACAGTGCGGACTGTATGTGCCCCATGACTGCTACGGTAGCTGTGAAGGCCCTACAGGAACCCTGAAAAGTGACGGCTAACGGGGCTCTGGTGAAGACCTCAACAGCAGCAACGGCGGAAAAGGGGTCCTTTGGTACGGCGAAGCTGGCAGATGAGGCAACCCTTCTTCTTGGGGATAAATAAAGAAGAAACCACTGCTTTGTGGTAAAGAGGAATCTTTAAAGGCTAAGGGAGATAACCCCTACAGAAAAATCCTGCGGTCTAGCACAGACAGGAGGCAGCCCCTCCACTGGACTTAGGGTGCTGTGGGCTAATAACTCGCACACCTGAATTAAACTTATTACAGAAACCAGACGAAATTTATACCAGCCGGATTTTATGCAGACGACGTTTGCAATGAAATACAGAACACGAATCGGATTCTGGAATGTTAAAACTATGTATGAAACTGGCAGACTGAGAGAAGTAGTGGCAGAAATGAAAAGGTATAAACTGGAGATACTTGGGTTGAGTGAAACAAGATGGACAGGCTACGAAGAGGTGAGGACAGAAGAGCGGGGTGTCTTCATTTACTCTGGAAGAGAAGAAAATGATCAGCATTCAAGTGGAGTGGATGTCTTACTCAAAAAGAAAGCAAAAAATAGCATAATGGAATGGACCCCTGTATCACACAGGATAATTACTGTACGAATAAGAATCAAAGTTAGACCAGTGACCATAACTATACCAACAAAAAAACAGGGATGCTCTTAGTGTTATGTTAAGAATGATGGCGCAATTGGATTGGCGGAGAAAATTTTTCTTTTCGAGAAAATTAGGTTACTTTGTTACTTCAGGCTATGTAAATTTACAAGGCTAATGACTGTTGTGCTCATAATATATACATAAGCCACACCAACAACAGAGGAAATCTTGTACTTTCCCATGGTAAATAATTTAACACGTTCACGGCCAATGACGACACATATGCGTCATGACCCCACTTTCACTCAGTGCCGATGAAGACACACGTGCGTCACACTCCGCACCAAATATTAAAGCTTGTATTTCTGCCAATATGTATGTAAACAAACAGACTTATTATCTGTGCATTGTTAAGGTGTTATTAAACATATGCGCCATCCAGGCATCAGATCAATTGTTAGTTACAATCTCTGTAGCCATTACAAGTCGGCATACATTTGCAAATAATGATGATAGTCTGGAAGCTCTCCTGAATGCTAGTGAAAGTGACAGCATTGATAGTGACGACAGTGTGAAAAGTGACTGTAGCCACCTGAGTGAGAATTTTAATCATGGATGTGTGTATTACAAGTTGTCCATTTCATGACCGTATCGATGTTTAATCAAGAAGTAAGTATAAATAACCACCTAATCGATACTTTATTAATGCCTCAGGCAAAATTGAATAAAATTAAAACTTACAGGACATGTTTCGACCACTTAGTGGTCCTCTTCAGTTGTATAAATAAAGAACTGAAAAGAAAAACATTATGACAATAAGCACAAATAAAAGTTCTTTGGAGGACTCCTTTGATAAAAATGGAGGTTATCAGAAAAGGTCATCTTGCCTCTTGTTCTTGTTTGGAAAAGATGTTTATTCTGCGCTGTCTAGAGGGTCTGTCTTTGAGCGCGACCTGGTGAAGTAACGATGTGATACAGTTTGACAGTTCATGGAAAGCTCTGGAGAGAAGGGAAGTAGAGTTTTATCGTCATCTAAAATAACATGCGAGGGAGGAGGGAGATTGGGCTGTGCTTCTGCAATGTCGTGTTTGATTATATCTCTTGTTCGTCTAGTCTGTTTCATGTCTACCCATTCTAAGTATTTGCTAATATTCTATATAAGATGTTTTTATGCTCGTTGTTTTCGTTGAGATTCTCTTCACCGTTTTCCAATTTATCAAGAACGATGTGGATGTTTTCCAGGTTGCTCATAAGGTTACCTTTATTAATCATACAGATAATTTGAAGGTCCTGTTTTATATTGGTGAATTTGTGGTTGGACTCTTTCATATGAGATCCCATGGCAGAGAATCTTTTGTATCTTTCAGCATTGACGTGTTCTTGATATCTAATTGAGAAGTTCCTTCCAGATTGTCCCACGTAAGTTTTTTTACATTGAGCACAAGTCAGCTTATAAATACCCGATTCCTGGAATCTTTAAGTTTATTAGCTTTATTATGACTAAAGAATCTATATTTCGTGTTGTTGTTTGTGGAGAAGGCTACCTTGGTATTGTGTTTCTTGAATAAGTTGGTGATTTTGTAAATCTTCGGGTTATTAAAGGTGAATTTTACATATCCTTTTTCTTTTTCTGAATGCTGTTTAATTTGTTGTTGGTATTTGCATTTAGTGATGATTTTATTGGCTTCGATATGTTGATGATACCTATGCCATAATTAACAAGGAAATAAATGATAGTCACAGTATCCTTAATACTTTGAATAATTTAGACCCAAACATAAAATTTACAGCTGAAGAAGAAGAGAAAGGCATACTCAATTTTCTGGATATCCAAACAATTCGTAAAGACAACCATTTCCAATTTAAAATATACAGGAAACCCACTTTTACCCCAACTACAATCAAAAGTGATTCTTTACATCCCATCTCGCAAAAGAAATCAGCTTATTATAGTTTTGTCAACAGAGCCTTTGAAATTCCACTAACAGAAACAGACAGAAAAAAAGAACTTTCTTTCATTCGTCAACAGGCTCTACATAATGGTTTCAGTTTGAAATTCATCAATAAAATCATCACTAAATGCAAATACCAACAACAAATTAAACTTAAACAGCATTCAAAAAAAGAAAAAGGATATGTAAAATTCACCTTTAATAACCCGAAGATTTACGAAATCACCAACTTATTCAAGAAACACAATACCAAGGTAGCCTTCTCCACAAACAACAACACGAAACATAGATTCTTTAGTCATAATAAAGCTAATAAACTTAAAGATGACGAATTCCAGGAATCGGGTATTTATAAGCTGACTTGTGCTCAATGTAAAAAAACTTACGTGGGACAATCTGGAAGGAACTTCTCAATTAGATATCAAGAACACGTCAATGCTGAAAGATACAAAAGATTCTCTGCCATGGGATCCCATATGAAAGAGTCCAACCACAAATTCACCAATATAAAACAGGACCTTCAAATTATCTGTGTGATTAATAAAGGTAATCTTATGAACAACCTGGAAAACATCCACATCGTTCTTGATAAATTGGAAAACGGTGAAGAGAATCTCAATGAAAACAACGAGCATAAAAACATCTTATATGAGAATATTAGCAAATACTTAGAATGGGTAGACATGAAACAGACTAGACGAACAAGAGATATAATCAAACACGACATTGCAGAAGCACAGCCCAATCTCCCTCCTCCCTCGCATGTTATTTTAGATGACGATAAAACTCTACTTCCCTTCTCTCCAGAGCTTTCCATGAACTGTCAAACTGTATCACATCGTTACTTCACCAGGTCGCGCTCAAAGACAGACCCTCTAGACAGCGCAGAATAAACATCTTTTCCAAACAAGAACAAGAGGCAAGATGACCTTTTCTGATAACCTCCATTT
Source organism: Anabrus simplex (assembly GCF_040414725.1). Lineage (NCBI taxonomy): Eukaryota > Metazoa > Arthropoda > Insecta > Orthoptera > Tettigoniidae > Anabrus > Anabrus simplex. Next base: position 1,241,211,271 of record NC_090265.1, on the reverse strand, counting down.
TTATCAAAGGAGTCTCCAAAGAACTTTTATTTGTGCTTATTGTCATAATGTTTTTCTTTTCAGTTCTTTATTTATACAACTGAAGAGGACCACTAAGTGGTCGAAACATGTCCTGTAAGTTTTAATTTTATTCAATTTTGCCTGAGGCATTAATAAAGTATCGATTAGGTGGTTATTTATACTTACTTCTTGATGGATGTGTGTGTCGAGTGTCTACTCCCAATTCTCACATTACACAAGATGAGGAAGACGTAATATTGCATCTCCAAATCTCACGCCAAATAACATGGGCAATATTTCAGAGGTCATTTCTTGGAGTACAGACTCGTCCGCAATGAAACAAATAAACTTTATTGGTCGGCCAGGAATGAAGGTTCCACTGCCAAGTGACGCGAAACCTATTGATTATTTTCGCTTCCTTGCAGATGACAACTTGCTGAATAACATTGTAAATGAATGTAACGCATTTGCAGAAGAGTCATTTTTGCGAAGAAATTTCACTGAAAAGTAGCACACTGTATTGACTAGTTACATTGTACAGCTTATGGAGTAATGTAAGTATACATTGTTCACACAGCAATAATAAGATTCTACTGCACAGTATTTTTGTGTGAAATGTTCAGAAACTTATTTCTCTGTTGTAAAGAAGTTCTGCAATCGATCAAAACATTATTTTTCTTGTTCCATTTCATTACCAGTCATGATGTACATGCTGCGTCAAACGGCACCAAAGGCGAAAAGCTCATCGGTAGTGCCGCTGATGCAGCGTGTGCATCATGGCTCGTATGCACATAAATAATATTGAAATAATTAAAATAATAATCTAAAATGCATAAGGACACAGACATGAAAGTCTTTAAACAAAAGAAAGGTATTACGGTACCACAGTAATGGTTGCCGATATCCGAGCGGCTGCGAACGTGTTAATAAAGAATATTCGAAACAGTCTCCCACAAGTCCAATCCCTCATCCACATCATAGGAGATGGGCAATGGCATGAAGTAGGGGATTGCCTGTAGGGGCAATGTACAGAGGGGATTATATACCCCATGATTGCTATGGTAGCTGTGAAGGTCCTACAGGAACCCTGAAAAGTGACAGCTAACTGAGCTCTGGTGACGAAGCTATGTTTAGCATAGATGGCCAATGGTTGACTACGTATACTTTCAAGACATATGAGTCTTGGATCAAAGAACTCAAGATGACAACAACAGATAGGTGTGTGTGACAGCTTACAGCCTGAAGCTTTGCCAGCTATGAATTCCAAATCAAGATCCAGTTGCCAGATTGGAATCTTGAATATTCTAACACTGACAAATAAAACTGAAGAAGCAGTTGATACAATGGAATGGAGAAAAATTCTCATCGTGGAGGTGAGTGAAACAAGATTGAAAACAATAAGGATAAGACACCTCCAGCTAGATTTAACTATACTGGAATGGGGAACTGGATGGCAGAGGGTGAATATCTTCTGGACATGTGTATGAGGAACAATATTCTTGTAAGCAACACTTTGTTCAGGAAAAGGGACTCGCATACGATAACAAGATATAGTTGGGATGATAAATATGCAACAGCAATTGATTACACACTCACCAACCAAGAAGTTTGGAAGGCTGTAAATGATGTCAAAGTAATCTCTAGTGAAAATTTGGATGGATACCACAGGCTGTTGATTTTGTAGACATCACAAAGAGAAGACCTCCTTAAGTCCACAACAAAAGAACACCAAAAACAAAAACTTTCTGACTTTCTGAGCCAAAGGCGAAGGAAATGTTTCAAGAGGATATTCAGAAGATGTTACCCAAAGAAGATCTCGGATCTGCAAATGAGGAATGGGATAACTTGGGAAGAGCTTTGGTGAAGACAGCTGAGAGAGTATGTAGACAATAGAGCCAAATAAAAATCCAAACACACAGCATGAGAATGTAAAAGAAAGTGTTGGGACGGACACAAACACCCAGTCCCCAAGCCAGAAGAATAATCAGAAGTGATTAAAATCCCCGACAAGGCCAGAAATCGAACCCAGGGCCCTCTGAACTGAAGGCCAGGATGCTGACCATACAGCCAGCAAGTCGGAACACATTATTATCTTTCATTTATCTTCATATAATTCTCATGAATTATGAGTGAAGATGGAGAGAAACTGTTGGACTTTTGTATGAGAAATAACCTGATAATAAAGAACACATGGTTTATGAAGAGGAATAGCCATAAGATCAGCCGATATGGAACACTCATCGATTTTATAATAACAGACCGAGAATGGGGAAGATACGTCATGAATACGAAGATAACCCCCAGGGAAAGTGCGGAGGGTGATCATAGATTACTAACTGTGGAATTAAAACAAGTAAAATTCCCAAAAATTGTATTGAAGAAGAAACCAAACATCAGGATTTGGGAGTTGGAGGAGGAGGATAAAAGAATGGCATTCCAACATTGTATTAAAAGGAAGATGCTTAAGATGGAAATACGCAGTGGAGAAGAAGAGTGGGACAATTTAAGACAGACATTTGTAGAAGCAGCAATTGACGTATGCAGAAAAGAAAAAAAAGAAAAGGTTAAGGGAAAGGAAACACGGTGATGGACAGATAAAATAAAAAAGAAATAAAAGAAAAGAACAAGGTGAAGAAAGAAATGAATAAGGAAAAGAAAAAAATGTATCAGAGGGATGGGAATAAGATATAAAGGTTATATGTGGAATACAAAAGATTGAAACTACAGGTAAAGAGGAGTATCAAGGAGAAATGTTGGGGATACCAACAAAATTTGTAGTAGCAGTCAGTGAGTACGTACACAAAATAATAATATTAATAATAAAATTAACTAAAAGGAAGGAAAATAATATTGGAATAAAATCGACTATTTAACACCATGTTTGCATTGCGAGATCTTTTAAACTTACAGGTCTAACAACGACAACTACGGAAGGATTGTGGAATGTAAAAGGAACCATAATGAGGTCATGAGATCGTATCTCGTTGTGGGGAAAGAGAGAAACATGCAGCAATCACCCTTGAGATCAAATATATTGAAACTAGCAAGATACCCGTGCTTCACTATGGTATTATACTGAAATTTAAAATTGAATGCTTATTGTTTTAGATATATAATCCACCCAAAATTCGCGATCTGTGAGAATCCGCCAAAATCGCGATCTGACTCATTTTCTAATAGATTACGGCAAGTTTCCTCCCATTTTCAATCTTTCTTTCCAGCAATCGATTTCGTACTTCCCGGGCTAGGTCCAGGTATTCCACCCAGTCAGTTGGATCCCTAAATCTTTGCCATCTTTTCCTATAAGCATTTTTAATATGGATCAAATCCTTCAGGAGATCTGGCGTAGTGTCATCATGGGTGCCTTGCCACTACTCAACCCACGGCCGGACTGCATTCTTAGTCATTACCCGTCCAGGACCTGTTTCCAGTGCGGTCCATACATTTGACGACGGTCCAGAACATTATTATTGTTATTATTACTATTATTATTATTATTAGATATTCTTGACCCCACAGCAAGATGCAAGACCGCTACTTGGCAGTAAATTACATCTTCTGCCACTGTCATTGTTGACAATGTGACCAGCACCATTGTCGTGCAGAGGCAAGTGTGCGGGATTTCTGGCAATACGAATTACTTTCTTCCATGCATTATTGACCTTATTATACAGGTGAACAATGTGACGGTCAATCTCATTCCTATCGTTTATTTCAAATGTGTTTACCTTTTTATTTATATGCCAGGAGAATCTAACGTAATCTAAGAACGTTCTCCAAAGGAAAAGATGGCTGTTGAAAACGAACCCAGGAAAGATTAAAAATGATTCGGTTTATGATCAGAATAAGTACATCAAAAATCTACAGCCTGTTTCCAGTCATCCGACAGGGTCAGGAATGGAATGAATAAAGCCTCATCTAGCGGCAACAATACGAATTGTGCCGGCTGCTGAAGCACTCCTCTGGGGCAATGATCAATGAATGACAAATGAAATGAAATATTAGACAGTGTTGCTGGAATGAATGATGACAGGGAAAACCAGAGCATCTGGAAAAAACCTGTCCTGCCTCCATTTTGTCCAGCACGAATGTCACATGGAGTGACCGGGATTTGAACCACGGAACCCAGCTTTGAGAGGCCGGCACGCTGCCGCCTGAGCAACGGAAGCTCCTTATAAGTACATTATGAACAGTAAAACCAATTGGTCTTACCTCCTTTTACACCCCACTGCCATTAAGTTTATTTACCCCTCCCCCCTAAAAAATTATTAAAAGAAGGTGTGTTTCTTTATGTTTAAAGGAGATTCCAAACACCAATTTTCACGGCTATTACCTTCTGTTTTGAGATATAATTATCCCCATAAAAATAATTCACTATTTTTCACTTCCTTTCACACTATCCCCCCCCAAGTGAATTTTCCAGCAAAAAATACTTGTTTCTTTAATAGTAAAGGATCTTCTAAATACCAATTATCACGACTGTAACTTCAGTTTTTGATTTATGTGTCCTCATGAAAGGAATTCAACTCCCTTTCACTCCCGCCCCTCAAGATGTATGTATTCTCATACAATTAAGTCAATTAACTTTTCATTTCTTCCCCCCCCCCGCCCTTCATTGGATTTTCTGAGAATACGTGTTTCTTTACTTTTAAAGCAGATTCCAAATATCAAATTTCACGTCTGTAACATCTTCATTTGTGAGATATCAGTAGGCTAATTAAAAGAATTCAACACCATTTTCAGTCACTTTTACCCCACTCCCTCCACCCAAGTGGTATTTCCAAAAACTAAAAATACACGTTTCTTTATTTTTAATAGAGATAAAAAATACCATTTTTCACTTCTGTAACATGTTAATTTTTGTTAGATATACTGTAGAAATTCTCATTTTAAAACCTTTTTAGTTCCCTTTAAGTGGAGTTTGCAAAAACAAATCACCTATGTTTCTTTACATTTGCAGGAAGTTCCAAATACCCACTTTTTACGTCTGTAGCTTTTTACTTTTCTCAGATATTCTGTAGATATAGTCCTTCAAAAAATTCACCCCAAATTGTCACTCCTGTTTAACCACCATTAATTGGATTTTCCAAAAGCAAAAAATAAAAATGTTGTTCTTTTTTTAAAGGAGATCCTATATACAAATTTTCAGTCCTGTAATATCTTCAGTTTCTGAGATATATGTATCCTCATTAAAGGCATTCAACCCATTATTCACCCTTTTACACCCCTCCTATTGGGATTTACAGAAAACAAAAAAATATGTGTTCCTTTATTTTTAAGGGAGATTCTTGTTTAAATGTAAATATATGTATAAACTTTATAATTTCCTATAGTTTTCTAATGAGTAGTGTCAATTATTCTTTGGACCACCACTGCTGGACTATGCTAAAATACCCAGTGATTTTACACATTGGTGCCGACTACTGTGTCTATAAACGTATATTGTTTAACTGTAACTTTCCCATTGTAATGTATCTTAATGTTTACAATTTATTTACTAATCAGGTACCCGATTTAAGCCTTGAGGAGGTACCGGTACTATGACTAATGATGCCCTCAATGAAGGGCGAAACATGTCTCAAATGGATTTAATAATAAATTCCTAAGTGTTTAAAAATGTATAATGTATTGAATAGGTGACACAATAAACCCTTTAGAATCCTACATTCAGTATCTTCAATACGGATTAACAATGATATTTATCACCTGCAATTGAACTGATACATCACTTGCACTGCTACAGCCTTATTGGGTAGTGTTTTTCTACAAAATTTTGCACCATGTTCGCGATGCAGGTCCATCAGTTCGTTGGTGGTCGGTTCCTGGCTATGTTCTTCCACCAGCTCTTGAATATCCATGTCATTCACCTCCAACCCCATAGTCTTCCCTAACAACACAATTTAATTGACAATCAGCAGCTCATTTTCACCAACAATCCCCTCAAAGTTACGTCCAAGAACACAGTCAGGCCACAGCTTTCTCCAAGCGGAAGTTAGAGTTCTCTTGGTGACTCCATCCCAGTATTTATCGATGATCTTCAGGCAGTTCACGATGGGGAAATGATTTCTCCCAAACTCTCGGATGGTAAGGTTTGTTCCTTCGGTCGCTTCGAAGCATCGCTAAAATAGTGCTTTGGTGTATAGCTTCTTGAAGTTCAAAATGACTTGGTGATCCATAGGCTGGAGTAGTGTTAGGAGGAAGCAACTTAACCTTAACGCACTTGAATTCTTCCAGTAAGTCGTCCTCAAGGCCTGGAGGATGAACAGAAGCATTGTCCATAACCAACAAGACTTTGAGCAGCAGATTATGTTCTGAAAGGTATTTCTTCACTACAGGACCAAAGACCTCGTTCATCCATTCAACAAACGAACAGGGGAGGGGAAAACGTAGGCACATGTGACGCTCGTATTGCAGAACCTCACTCGCTTATCAAGTTACAATTTATTTAAAATGTTTGCTCATCTTGCAAAACACTCGTAGACCAAGTTACTCGCATTCCAAGGTTTCACTGTATACAGACTGGAAGCAGCAACATTGACTAGAACTGCAGAAAGTCACTTACAAGCCACTGAAGTGAACTTCCTTTGTTCTTGTCTTCAAAAGACAATGAGAGACAAGTAAGGTATGAAAATACCCAGCAACAACTTGGATTGGACAAAAGTCTGTTGGTAACCTTAGCATTTTTTTTTTCTTTACGTTGCACCGACACATATAGCTCTTATGGCAATGATGGGACAGGAAAGGGCTGGGAGTGAGATGGAAGCAGCCATGGCCTTAATTAAGGTACAGCCCCCGCATTTGCCTGGTGTGAAAATGGAAAACTACGGAAAAACATCTTCAGGGCTGCCAACCCACTATCTCCCGAATACTGGATACCGGCCGCACTTAACTCATTGCGGACCGTGGACGGCGAAAGACGTTTAAGCTTGCCCCTATGCTGCGGGCCGTGGACGGCGTAAGACGTTTAATGTTCCGCGCCAAGCAGTGCTGTTTATATACGTCATCTATGCATTCTTACACCTTATTCAGCGTTATTAGCTGTAGCAGGAAGTTGGTTGACCTTCTTGAGATAACCCTCGCGTTGAGTGGGCTCATGTTTATCTTAACTGTTTTAGCGGGAATATCTCAGCACTTCCTCGCGCGTCAAGACGGTACTTGAGATTCCAATGCAGTTCGTGTCGTTCTTACTGAGTGTAGTATAATGGCTTATAAAACAAAGTTTCTTACGGAAGATTAATTATTAGATATTGTTCACAATGATTATTCTGGTGATGAACTTATTCCTGAAATAGACTCAGATAGTGAAAGTGAGAGTGACGAGGAAATTCCGATTCCCGAATCCGATAGGCCTATAAGAGAAAAGTGAAGTGCCTGATACATATCATCCTAGATATTGTCCACCCGTTCCGCCATTTAGAGTGAATTCAGGTATAAATGTTCAAATAGAAAATAAGCAGAATATTTTGAGTTACGTGAGTATTTTCATGAATGACGAATTTTATCAGTATGTGCGTGAGCAGACAAATCTATACGCGAGTCAAGTGATAAGTGCGGTGCCCCGGCCTTTCACAAAGAATTCGATCATGCAATCGTGGAAACCAATTAGTCCAAAATCCTGATATAAAATGCACTGGACCGAAGACCCTGTTTTTCATACCCCGATATTTTCTTAAACAATGTTCCGAATACGTTTCCTTCATATTCTTTCATTTCTTCACTTCAGTGACAGTAATCATTATGCCGAAAATACAGATAGCCTGTATAAAATTAGACGTATTTTGAAACCTGTGACACCAGATATCACACCCTAAATATTTACTAGAGGTAAGCACAAAGTATCTTTTTTCTAACATTTATAGTCTAGTAGTATTTGTCAATTGTATTAAGTGATGCACGTCAAGAGGGCCGGGCATGAAAATGGCTGGTCCAGGCATTCAAGTATCCCGCTCAGAAGCAGGTACTGAACGTGTTAAGCAACTGCAGCTATCAAGCTCAGTGACCTTAGAATTAAGAGATTCTGATGGTCTGGACATATGAGAAGGATAGCTTTTATTGTGACCTCAAGAGCATACTATGAAAGGAATGTGCCAGAAGACCTATATGTGTTTGTGTGATGTAAAGCCATGAAAGGAATGTTCTTGGTAAGAGACCCAGAGGGAGATCTCATGACGGTTGGAAGAAGCAAATTTTCAAAGGCCTTGCAAAATATGATGTAAATTGGCAGCAAAAATTAGAACATCAGTTGTGGATTGACAGGACAAATTGGAAGAGGCTAGTAAACACCTGCACCTGGCTTGCTGGAGTGTAGAATTGATGACTGATGATGACAATGGTGATGATGGTGATGATGATTATGATTATGATGATGATGATGATGATGATGATGATGATGATGATGATGATGATGATGATGATGATGATGATGATGATGATGATGATAAGAAATAACAGACTGACACTTTATTCCTTAGTAAGATGCAAGAGATTAAAACATCAAGTGAAAGAATTCAGTGAATGCACAATATGAGATTATTTGGCTGATATGTAAAGTAATAAACATTTTCTTTGTTGATCACTGTAACAGCATAGTAGTAAAGCTTATAAGATAGTCTTATAGAATGGCAACACCATCACTTATAAATACAGTAAATACTGAAGGAAAAAAAAATCCATTCTGCCAGCTGTTTAACTCATCTGCTTACAATTCAAACATGAATTCTGGGCCTCTGAATTACCATGTTTCTCACTGCACATATGCTTCCATAAGTCATCATTGGGAATTTTATTTAAAACACTTTTTACATGTTAGTTCAATGTTTCTCAGAAAGAAGGTTTCCAGTAAAATGAACTTCTCAGGAATATATGACAACTGGCAAGTTTCATGAAATATATTTCATATTTAATACTGTATTGAAGGCAACTATTTAGTTAATTGAGAGATGTAATTGAAAAGGTGGACAATTACATCTCTCAATAGAATAACCGACAAGTTATTACCCAGTTCCACACACCTACATTCTGTTTTTTGTTTGGATGTCTCAGAACTTCTTCACTTGCAATATCTGCTCCATCAATGACATCATTGCTTCAATCACAACCTATAATTTTCTTCACAATCACTATTCATTAGAACATCCTCCACTTATCACTTGTTTATATTTTCTTTCACACTCATCTTTAGCAAATGGATTAGAGGACAAACTTGTCAGGAATATATGACAACTGACAAGTTTCATAAAATACATTTCATATTTAATTCTGTATTGATGTAAACTATTCAGTTAACTGAGAGATGTAATTGAAAAGGTGGACAATTACATCTCTCAATTGAATAATTGAGAAGTTGTTACCCACTTCCACACACCTACTTTCTGTTTTTTGTTTGGATGTCTCAGAACATGTTCACTTGCAATATCTGCTACATCAACGATATCATTCCTTCAATCACAACCTGTCATTTTCTTCACAATCACTATTCATTAGAACATCCTCCACTTATGACTTGTTTATATTCTCTTTCAAGCTCATCTTTAGCAACTAGATTGGAGGACAAATTTCCATCTCTCTCTTGTTGTAACCACCCATGAGTGTGTAGTGGCATCATGTACAAGCCCCTTGATGACCTGTCTCCATGAGTTTATATCCTGAGCATTATCAATTGCAATTTGCAGGTTCTCTCCAGTTAGTCTCTTTAGTTGAACCCGCCCTCTCTGAGTCTTCAACCAGCCCGTTTTTTAAATACCAGTAACCTTATTTTTATGCCAAGCTGCTTCAGGATCGACTCCTGTAGCACCACATTTCCAAAGAGTCAATTCCACAGTGGTCTGTCATCTTTAAGATCCAGGTTTTTGCTATTACATAGGTGGCAATGAGAAAGATGAGTGTCCACATAAACATAAATTTCATCCTTACACTGATGGAGGTGTCTTTCCATGTGCAAATAAGCTTTGTTGTTGAAGTCCTTGTACTCACAGCAGTTGATCACTTCATAGTTGGCAATCCTTGGGATGTCAGGCAGGTTGTTTTTATGGGGATATACCATCAACATTTTGGTCTTGATGGTGTTGATTTGAAGTCTGCACATTCTGTTATGTTTGCCTATCTTCCAGCTCATCTGATCTTTTGTAATTATACTTGGGGCCGATGACCTTCGATGTTAGGCCCCTTAAAACAACAAGCATCATCATCATCTTTTGTAATTATCAATTATCAAAGAGTTGTCTGGGTATTGAACCAAAATGGCACCATTCCAGTCTTCAAGTATTTCCCTCATGATGTGCTTACAGTAGATATTGAATAGGAGAGGGAAAACAATGCAGCCCTGTCTCACACTAGTAGTGGTTGAGAGATCATCTGAGAGGGTGTCACTGACTCATACCATTGTCATGTTTGAAGATTACATTTTCTGGATCAAGTGCACCAGGTATTCCAGCATCCCCATTTTGATAAAAATGGTCCACAGATTCAATCATTTCACCTTGTTGAAATTTTTTTTATGTAGTCCACAAAACACATATACATCCTGACATTAAACTCTCTGGTCTTCTCAACAAGCTGTCAGAAGTTCAGAATTTTCTCACAAGTTTCTTTGTGTGTAACAAACCCAGTCTGCTCACCTGGTAGGAGGAAGGTCTTTAGCCTTTCATTCAATATCATGAGCATTACTTTGCTGGTGTGGGAAATGTTCTGTAATTTTCACAGATAAGAGGGGAACCCATTTTGAATATAAAGACAGTGTGGCACCACTGTTCTGGCCAGATCCCAGATGTCCAGATTTTATGGTACAGCTTTTGAAGAACAACAGTGCTGAATTTACCCACATTCATTAGCACATCAGTGATGATTCCATCAGAACCAGGGGCTTTCTGATTCTATGGTTCCTTGGCTGCACATTCTACTTCTTCTCTAAGAATTAATGATTCAAGGCCACCTTCATTTCCTTCTGGAATGTGTTCTGGTTCATCATTAAACAGCTCGATGCAGTACTTCCTCCCCCCGCCTCCCAACCCACACTTCGGCTATACCCTTTTTGTCAGTACTGTAATTATATTTTCTTAGTTGTCCTTGATAATCTGTGTCCTGGTTTGAATTTTTAAGCCAAGCATTTTACTTGATCATATAGTTCTGCACAGTGATTCTCCATCGCATGGTTCACTAGTTCCATGCACAGCTTCTTAGTGTGTTCATTTTTGTCCTTCCTACTGTATGTTTGATCTCATTGTTCACCTCTTTCAGCAGTCATCCCTGGTGTTCTGGGTTTGTGATTGTAAGTCAGATGTTAAAACATTTCTCAACCAGCACCAGAGTTTTTCCAGATATCCATTGTTGGTGCCATGGTGTTCGGTTTTGGGATCTTGTTAGTTGTTTCTGTGATCCATTCCTGTATTCTCTTCCATGCTATGCAGCATCTTACTTCAAGGTTACATGGTCCAGTGTTTTGAAGCTCTTGTTGGAAGACATGTGGCTTAAGAGCTATCAATCAAGTCAGTTTCATTTTAATCACTGGTGAGCTCAGTTTGACTTTCAGATAGGCCCAGAGTAGACAATGATCAGGGTAAGGTTATGAGTGTTATCCAGGACCTCATGCAAAGATCACTCAACCTTGTGGAGAACTGACGTCGGAAAGAAAAACTAACAGTCAACTCGAACAAGATAACTCTGGTCCCGTTTACAAGAAGGAGAAAATTAGAGGGAAAGAGATCACTGAAGCTCTTTAGGCAAGGTATATATATGGAAGAACAGGCACTGCACCTAGGTGTAGTGTTAGATACAAATCTAACCTGGAATCCACATATGGAAAAGATCATAACCCAGGCCAAGAACTTGCTTTATGCATGTAAAAGAGCCATTGGGAAGACTTGGAGCCTAAGACCATCAATGGTAATGTGGATATACACAATGATCATTAGACCGTTGATGGTCTATGCTGCAATCATCTGGTGGCAGAAAGTAAGTCAAGGAAAAGTCAGCAGTAGATTGGATAGCCTACGCAGAAGGGCATGCATAGCCATAACCGGGGCTATGAGAACTACGCCGACAGAAGCCTTGAATACTTTACTAGACCTCTCATCACTATGCAATTTCATAAAACGACAGGCTAGAATGAGTTCATATATATTGGCACAATCAGAGTGCTGGAATGCACAAAGACCCAATATAGGACACTGTAAAATTAACAGAGTAATAACAGAGGAAGTTCTACACATGCCTTCTAATCATATGATACCAAAGTACAACTTTGAAAAACTGTTTGAGACCCAGATAATAAAAACAGAAGACTGGGATATCAACAAATGGAATACAGAAAAAGAAGATATAGTGTGGTGGATTGATGGCTCAAGGACTGTGGATGGCACAGGAGGAGGGATCAATGGGGAAAGACATGAGAGATCAATCCAGACGAGTCTGGGCAGACACACTACAGTTTTTCAAGCTGAAATGATAGCTATCACAACATGTCTTCAAGAAAATCTTAAAATGAACTATAGGAATAAGAACATTTTCATTTTTACGGACAGCCAAGCGGCCATTAAGGCACTAGAAGCAGTCCAGATAATATCCAGAATTGTCTGGTATTGCTACTCACTTCTCCTGAAGCTCTCAAAGTACAAAATTGTCAAAATAATATGGGTACCAGGGATTGCAGGTATAGAAGAAAATGAAAAGGCAGATAAACTGGCCAGGAAAGGGGCAGAAACACATTTTGTAGGCCCAGAACCTGTATCTGGGATTTCCTATGGACAAGCTCGATATTACATAGAAAAATGGGTACAAAAGAAACAAATGGAAAGCTGGAAAAATACTCCAGGATGCAGGCTTGCAAAGGAACTAATAGAAGGACCAAACAAAAAGCATACTAAAGAACTGTTGAAACTCAACAGAGAAAATATAACATGGGTAGTAGGACTGTTGATAGGGCACTGCCACCTGAAAAAAAACACCTACATAGAATTGGAGTAATAAGAGACAAAATATGTAGGAAATGTAATGAAGCAGAGGAATCAGCTGAACACATACTTTTCGAATGTGAGGCGCTGGGTAGAATCAGACTCTCCACTCTAGGACTACCAAGTGAAGAGAAAGAAAAAATCCAAGAAGACCAAATAAGAACAAGCTGCAGGGAGCGGATATATTTAGGTGGGAATGAAGGAAAAAATAGTAGCAAAAGATCTTAGAGGTCGATGCTAATTATGAACTAATATTTAGAGGCCCCATGAAGTAAAAAAGAATAAGTAGAAGAAGAGACAATGATCAGACTTACATTCAGCACTTGGTTTTGTTCTGATGTTGTGAAGAAGGGTCTCCACCTTTTGTCTACAAGATTGAAATCAATTTTATACTTGTATTGTCCATTTGGAGAGTTCTAAACTTCTCTTCGAATATAGTAATGCTGTTATTCCCTGAAGGACAATATGGCTACACTCACAAGAGGCTAGCATCAAACATAAATAAATCTTGTAGTGCCATCTGTTGAATTTCAAGCCAGCTACTTGGTCCCTATCATATAAAAACTGTGCTATTGCATTACTTATAGAACTGACAGCTGAGTAAGCTGAGAAATAGATTGTACATACCATTGATGTGATGGTTAGGTCAGCCAGTGGTTTAATATCACATTAAAGCAGATAAAAATTCAATGATGCTTTTAGAAGAGAAAGCTAGGATTAAGAAGGAAGCAGACATAGTCTTACCTGGCATATGACAGATATAAAAGTGAAAAAATCTACAGGAAACTATCTTTAAAGCTCATCTAAAGCTCATCTAAATGTAAGTTTACAGCTTTACAACCTACACCACAAAGCCAAGTAAATATAAAGAGAGGTAGAAACCTGAAAAGAAACACAAAATAGGATGAACACAATGACAGATAAATGTGGAAAGAGGGAAAAATAGAAATAAAACACAAAAGGACAAGGATAATTTCCACATATTCATACATTGCAGTAGTGGCTCGTGGACTAAACCACAGGTGAAGCTTCCTTGAAACCAAGGATTCTGTGACATGTAAATAAAGATAAAGTAATTTACTGTTGCCTGAAATTATGCTTAATCTATATATATAAAATAACTTGTCCTGACTGACTGACTGACTGACTGACTGAATGAATGAATGATTCATCATCGCCGAGCCAAAACTACTGGACATAAAGAAATGAAATTTGGGGGATATATTCATATTAAGATGTAAGTGCTCGCTAAGAGAGGATTTTTGGATATTCCGTCCCTAAGGGGGTGAAAAGGGGGGTGAAATTTTAAAATGAGTGTATCTATATCTCAAAACTTTTAAAGTTTACAGATGTAAAAATTGGTATTTAGAATCTTCATTAAAAATAAAGAAACACAAATTTTTTGTTTTCAGAAAATCTCAATAGGTGGGGTGAAAAGGTGTGAAAAAGGGCTTGAATGCCTTTAATGAGGATACTTATATCTCATAAACTGAAGATATTACAGATCTGAAAATTAGTGTTTGGAATCTCCTTTAAAAACAAAGAAACACGTATTTTTTGTTTTTGGAAAACCCAATTAATGGGGGGGTGAAAAGGGGATGAATTTTTAAAATGAGTGTATCTATATCTCAAAACTTTTAAAGTTTATAGATGTAAAAATTGGTATTTAGAATCTCCTTTAAAAATAACAGAACTTTTTTTTTTTTTTTTAATCCCAATAGGAAGGGTGGAAAAGGGTGAAAAAGAGGTTGAATGCCTTTAATGAGGCTACTTATATTTCAGAACCTGAAGATATTACAGACCTGAAAATTGGTGTTTGGGATCTCCTTTAAAAATAAAGAAAGATGTATTTTTTTTGTTTTTGGAAAATCCAATTAATGGGGGGTGAATAGGGGGTGAATTTTTAAAATGAGTGTATCTATATCTCAAAACTTTAAAAGTTTACAGATGTAAAAATTGGTATTTAGAATCTCCTTTAAAAATAAAGAAACATGTATTTTTTGTTTTTGGAAAATCCCAATAGGAAGGGTGGGAAAAGGTGAATAATGGGTTGAATGCCTTTAATGAGGCTACTTATATTTCAGAACCTGAAGATATTACAGACCTGAAATTTGGTGTTTGGGATCTCCTTTAAAAATAAAGAAAGATGTATTTTTTTTGTTTTTGGAAAATCCAATTAATGGGGGGTGAAAGGGGGTGAATTTTAAAAATGAGTGTATCTATATCTCAAAACTTTAAAAGTTTACAGATGTAAAAATTGGTATTAAGAATCTCCTTTAAAACTAAAGGAACACTTTTTTTTTTTTTTTTTTTTTTTTTTTTTTTTGTAAATCCCAATAGGAGGGGTGTAAAAGGGTGAATAATGGGTTGAATGCCTCTAATGAGCATACATATATCTCAGAAACTGAAGATATTACAGAACTGAAAATTTGTATATGGGATCTCCTTTAACAATAAAGAAACAGATATTTTTTTGTTTTTTGGAAAATCCAATTAATGGCGGTTAAACAGGAGTGAGAAATTAGGGTGAATTTTTTTGAAAGACTATATCTACAGAAAAGTAAAATGTTACAGACGAAAAAAGTGGGTACTTGGAATCTCCTGTAAATGTAAAGAAACATAGGTGATTTGTTTTTGAAAACTCGAATTAAGGGGAACTAAAAAGGGGTGAAATTTTAAAATGAGAATTTCTATAGTACATCTCAAAAACTTAACATGTTACAGAAGTGAAAAATGGTATTTTTTAATCTCTATTTAAAGAAATGTGTATTTTCAGTTTTTGGAAATACCACTTGGGTGGAGGAGGGTGGGTAAAAGTGACTGAAAATGGCTTAATAAGGCTACTGAAATCTCAAAAATGAAGATGTTACAAACGTGAAATTTGATATTTGGAATCTGCTTTAAAAGTAAAGAAACACGTATTGTCAGAAAATCCAACAAAAGGGGGGTGGGGGGTGAAGGAATTGAAAAATTAATTGACTTAATCATATGAGAATACATTTAATAAAAAAGTTGTTACAGGCATGAAAATTGGTATTTGGATCTCTTTTAAAAATAAAGAAATACGCGTTTTGGGGGTAAAACCATCTTGGGGGGGGGGGCAGGAGTGGAAAGGAATTGAATTCCTTTCATTAGGACAAATAAATTGAACACTGAAGAAGTTACAATCGTAATAATTGGTATTTAGAAGATCCTTTACTATGAAAGAAGCAAGTATTTTTTGCCGGAAAATTCACTTGGGGGGGGGGGAAGGAGTGAGAAAGGAAGTGAAAAATGTGAATAATTTTTATGGGGATCATGATATCTTAAAACTGAAGGTAATAGACGTGAACATTGATGTTTGGAATCTCCTTTAAACATAAAGAAACATGCCTTCTTTTAAATTTTGGGGGGGGGGGGGGAATAAACTTAACAGTGGTGGGGTGTAAAAGGAGGTGAGACCAATTGATTTTACTGCGGCGGCGCGCCGGCCTCTCACCGCTGGGTTCCGTGGTTCAAATCCCGGTCACTCCATGTGACATTTGTGCTGGACAAAACGGAGGCAGGGCAGGTTTTTCTCCGGATACTCCGGTTTTCTCTGTCATCATTCATTCCAGCAACACTGTCCAATATTTCATTTAATTTGTCATTCATCAATCATTGCCCGAGAGGAGTGCTTCAGAAGCCGGCACAATTCGTATTGTCGCCGCTGGATGGGGCTTTATTAATTCCATTCCTGACCCTGTCGAATGACTGGAAACGGGCTGTAGATTTTCGATGTACTTATTCTGATCATAAACTGATCATTTTTAATCTTTCCTGGGTTAGTTTTTAGCAGCCACCTTTTCCTTCGGAGAACGTTCTTAGATTACAGTAGACTCTCTTGGCATATAAATAAAAATTTAAACACATTTGAAATAAACGATAGGAATGAGATTGACCGTCAAATTGTTCACCTGTATAATAAGGTCAATAATGCACGGAAGTATGTCGTTCGTATCGCCAGAAATCCCGCACACTTGCCTACGTGTGACAATGGTGCTGGTCACATTGTCAACAATGACAATGGCAGCAGATGTAATTTACCACCAAGTAGCGGTCTTGCATCTTGATGTGAGGTCCAGAACATATTATTATAATAATAATAATAATAATAATAATAATAATAATAATAATAATAATAATAATAATAATAATAATAATAATAATAATAATATTCCGGACTATTGTCAAATTGTGCGGACCACGCTGGAAACGGATCCTGGCCTGGTAATGACTACGAATACAGTCTGGCTGCGGGTTCAGTACCGCCAAGGCACCCAAGACGACACCACGCTGGATTTCCTTCAGGATTTGATCCATACTAAAAATGCTTATAGGAAAAGATGGCAAAGATTCAGGGACCCAACTGACTGCGTGGAATACCTGGACCTAGCCGGGAACTACGAAATCGATTGCCGGAAAGAAAGATTGAAAAAGGTGAGGAACTTTGCCGTAATCTCTCAGAAAACGAGTTAGATTGCGAATTTTGGCGGATTCTCTCAGAAAACGAGTCAGATTGCGAATTTCGGTGGTTTATATATGAAACGTTAAGCATTCAATTATAAATTTCAGTATAATACCGTAGCGAAGCACGAGTATCTTGCTAGTATAAAGATAAAGTTGAAATTCAAGAGGACAAATTGGGGTATATATTCATTTATAAGAAGGGGAGTTAGGGATTGGAATAACTTACCAAGGGAGATGTTCAATAAATTTCCAGTTTCTTTGCAGTCATTTAAGAAAAGGCTAGGAAAACAACAGATAGGGAATTTGCCACCTGGGCGACTGCCCTAAATGCAGATCAGTAGTGATTGATTGATTGATTGATTGATTGATTGATTGATTGATTGATTGATTGATTGATTGATTGATTGATTGATTGATTTTTTCAATCGAGGTCGCCTATATGACATCAACTCGAAAGACCTGCACCAGGCTCTCTGGAGGCCACACACCATGACATGACAGTAATTATCTTGTGAATAAATTTGTGAGTGAGTTGCTATGGAAACTGAGTATACTTCTGATGACTAATGGGTGATATCCAACAAGGAGATTAGCAGGCAACACAAGACAGGGTGCTGAGGAAATATTGTACTGTGATCACTTTAATTTCCACTTTGATTCTCGTATTGTAGTGTAGTAAGTCAATTTTTCTATTGTTTTTAATCTACATTTCTTAGTCGGTACAATCATTTAACAAAATCTCTTATTATTCTCATACCTTACATTCCTTGAAACCAATCTCTCCAAAATATCGTAAGCACTGCAAGAGGACCACTTTCTTAAACAATGCACTTGAAAACGACCATAAAACAATCGTAAGTGACATTCATAACTTTAAAGTAAATTCCTTTTCACTACAATTGAATAAATTCATAACCTAACACGACAATAAGTTGGAAACATTCCTGGAGTAGAATAAAATAAAAAACTGCCTAAACTGTAAGTATTTGACTTGCTAATCGTTTTTATCATCTCCTGTAATATTCATAATTTGTCGCTTACGATACTTTGCCTTTCCAGGGATGATATAGTTGGACAGTGGAATAAGAGGTTTAAAAATGAAGTGGAATGAACTTTTATATTTTTAAATAGGTATAGTGGCACGTCATTAGCTTCATTGCAACCACTAATACATGCCGCTTTCAAAATGGCTCTCATCTAATCAGTCACAGTTCTTCTGCATCCATTTTTTCTCAGCCACTGACAAACTCGTTTCTCCTTCCCAGCAGAATTAGGAGAGTGAGCATCAACTATGATTGAGGAGCATCTTGACGGATCTTCAGTCTTGATGCAGGAATAGTAGAATTTAATAAAAGCTGGATAAACACAGAAAAAGGGAAGAGACATAAGACAAAGATAAAAACAGGTGGTAAACAGCTAGGAACACAGGATGAACACAAAATAAGTAAAGGTGTAAATCTATGGTAAAACAGTTGAAACTCTTACTTCTCTCAGGATTTTTTAAAAACTTTTGCTCCTCAGATGTATATGTTAATTGTTTCCATTAGGAGAGTAAACACACAAAAGAATCATGTTCAAGATGTCTGAAGAACTGTTTTCTATATGTTTGAAGCACTTCAAAAGCATTATCAATTGATACAGCCTGCTATTTAACTGTGAAAATGTTTATAATAAAAAGTATGAGCAGTGAAATTAAAAATTCATATGTTTATTGATTATAAAAGTGCTTCAAGCTCACCATATTCCAAAAAAATGGAGTTCTTTTGATTTTCTTGCATGTCAGCAGCTGGAACTGATAAGATTTCTGAGGATACACTAAAGGCAATTGGTTGGGTTCTAGTACCATATCTGAAGTACTCTCTGCATGAAGGAACTATACCAAATAAATGGGGGGTTGCTATAGCAGCCCCAGTAAACAAACACAAAGTGGACGATTACATTTTCCTTTTTTTTACATTGCACTCACACAGATGGTTCTTATGGCAACAGTAGGAAAGGAAAGGGCTAGGAGTGGGAAGGAAGTGACCATGACGTTAATTAAGGTTCAGCCTTGGCATTTGCATGGTGTGAAAATAGGAAACCATGGAAAACCATCTTCATGGCTGCTGACAGTGGAGTTCAATCACATTATTTCCGAAATGCAAGCTGATAGTTTCATGACTCAGACTCAACAGCCACTTGCTCAATGGATAATTACAGGCCAGTCAGCTTCACATGTGATGCATGTAAGCTCTGTGAAAGCATTCTTTATGATTTTATTGGAAACATTTGCAAAATTACCAACTGGTTTGACAGACAGCAGTTCAGATTTATTAAAGGTAGGTTATTCCAATGAGTCCCAGCTTGTAGGATTTCAGGATTTTGGATTCAGGAGGTCAAATGCACTGTATTGCTATTGACCTCTAAAGGCTTTTGATAGCGTAGATCATGGGAGACTTCTGACAAAAATGAGGACTATTGGACTAGACAAAAGAGTGACTGAATCGGTGGCTATATTTCTAGAAAAAGTCTAGGTGATCATTATCTGATCCAGTAATAATTATGAGAGGGGTTCTGCAAAGCAGTATTGTTGGACCTTTTTGATTTCTTACACAATGTCCGGCAAAACATACAGCACTGAAATGTTATTTAATTCTGTTGGTACAATGTTCAAAATGTGTACCATCTATGTCTCACACATCATTAATAATGTTTCTGAAGATATTTAAACATGTTGATAAACAAAGGTTGCTCAAAGGCACAAAAAATTTAAGTTATCTTCTCGTGTAATTCAGGAATATTTATCAGTGAGTCATCTGCCTTGAAACCTGATTCTTTCAACGTGTCCCATAATTAGGCATCTGGGGCCATGATAGGTTATGGGAATGGAGTTCCACGAGAAACTATTGGGCAATCTCTACAGTGTCATTGCAGAAGAGTAAACTCTCCCCTGCATTGTAAACTGTAGCTCCATCTTGCTGCTTCCATTGTCACTGGAGCTGTAAGTTTCTAATGTGACAAAAACGGAGCAAATTCTGCATGAAAGCAGTAATAATGAGGTCTCTGTGAACTACCTGTTCCACTGTTTTTGGATTCTGTGCAGCATCCTTGATGATATAAGGGTACAATATTCCACGACTGCTCATGGCGCAACAAATCATAACCTGTGCACAGTGTAATGGTTTCTGTATACCAATATCAGGCCATTCAATCCCTAAAAAGATGAGTTGTGTTGTTTGTCAGTTGATGTGGCCATCAATGTGAACATAACTTTCATCTGAAAACCAAATGTTGCAGAAGAAATCTGAATCTTCAAATATCATGGACAAAAGAATGAAATGGCGTATGGCTTTTAGTGCCGGGAGTGTTCGAGGACAAGTTTGGCTTGCCGGATGCAGGTCTTTTGATTTGATGCCTGTAGGCGACCTGCACATCATGATGATGAAGACGACACATACACCCAGCCCCTGTGCCAGCAAAATGAACCAATTAAGGTTAAAATTCCCGACCCTGCTGGGAAACGAACCCGGGACCCCTGTGACCAAAGGGGAGCACACTAACCATTTAGCCATGGAGCCGGACATCATGGACAATACTTGGCTACAGTACTGTAATCGGGCTCACTCATCCCTTTCTCTTAGATGTTGAGTAACTTGAAAGCAGTACACAAACGCACCCAGCTCTCTAAACACCCACCAAACAGAACTATCACTCAAACTGAGTTCCAACAATGTTCATTGTAGACTACGCTTTTACGGACTGTAACATTGGAAAAGCCATCCAATCACTCTCATCTGTGGTGACCATTCTTGGTGCCCTTTTGTTCCCTTTCGTTAATATAAGACTGATCCTATATGATGGAACTTGTCAATGACAGCTGTTCTGTTATTTGGTGCCTCCTTTTTAAATTGCTCCTCAAAAAAGTGTTATTTAACATGAAGCAAACTTAGCCTACTCCAACACCCCACTCCTCATGATGGGAAATATTGTTCCACGATAAATACCTTCTTCTCTGTTGTTAGAACCATAATTGCAGAAATCAACACAACATTGATTTCACAATTGTTGAACTAATCCTCCTCATCATCATCCTCCACCTCCTTTTTCCTTATTCAGCTCCTGCCAGGTCAGATCATTTATGGCACTTCTCCAACTTCCTTTCTCCTTTCATCATCCTCTTCCATCATTTTGTCCCATTCCAGGTTTCTTCTTCTTCTCATACTCCTCTTTACAGAATCCATCCACCTTGTTCTAGGTCCCCTTTCACTCTCTTCCTCTTGATCTCCATCATGAGTTTTGGTATTCCTTTCTTTACAAGTCCAAACCAACTTAGTTTACTCCTATTAATTCTCTCATTTAGGTTTCCCATTCCGATCTCCTTTCTCACATCTTCTCAATCTGCCTTTCCTGTCTTTCCTATCATACTTAGATAATTCATTTCACTTGCCTGAATTCAACTCTCTTCCCCACTTGTCATTGTCCAGGTCTCATCCACATAAGTCAATATGGGTGCATAATGCATTTTGTACATTATATCTTTACACTTCCTTTGTACTCCTTATTCCAGACAAGGTTTCTTACACTCGGGTACAATACTTTGCACCAGGTGAGTCGACCATGTGGTTAGGAGCGCACAGCTGTGAGCTTGCATCTGGGAGATAGTGGGTTCGAACCTCACTGTCGGCAGCCCTGAAGATGGTTTTCCATGGTTTCCCATTTTCACACCACATACCTTAATCAAGGTCACGGCCGCTTCCTTCCCACTCCTAGGCCTTTCCTATCCCATCGTCACCACAAGACCTATCTGTGTTGGTGCGACTTAAAGCAAATTCTAAAAAAAGAATGCTTTGCCCTCTTGCACCCTCCTGCCAATCTCCATCTCCAGCCTTGTATTCTGCATTAATTCACTCACTAGGTATTTGAAACTGTCAACAATTTCAAGCCTTTGACCACCAATTTTCACAATGCCTTTCCCTCGTCTTTCTCCTCTTGATATCACCATGGTCTTGCTTTTCTCTGCACTCATTTTCAAACCATACTCTTCAATTTTCTCATTCAGTGCATCAATTTGTTCTTGTACTTCTTTGCTGTTCATACCCAGATCACAATATCATCTGGAAATAGTAATAAGTTAATCTCCCTATTCCATATGTTTCCTTTGTCTCCTTTACAATTTCATCCATAATCATTAGAAACAAAAGAGGTGACAGCACACTCCTGTCATAGCCCAGTTTCATTCTAAACCAACCAGTCGTTCCAACTGGAGTCTATACGCTGCTGATGCAGTTGCTGTATATTGCTTGCACCATTTCTACAGTTTATGTATCCAGTCTCTTTTTGCCCTTGGTTTTCCACACCATCTCTCTGGGAACACTATTGTATGCCTTTGTTATATCTATGAATATCATGACCAGATACTTTCCATATTCCCAAATCTTTTACATTAATTGCCTCATGCTGAAGATTGGGTCCACTGTAGATCTTCTCCTTCTAAAGCCATACTGTTACTCATGCAACTGTCCTTCTATCTTTCTTCTCATTCTCTCTAATATCCTTCCCACTATTTTTGCCACTTGTGATCAGAGTGTGATTCCTCTGTAGTTATCACACACTTGTCCCCCTTCTTAAAGACTGGTATTATTATTCCCTTTTCCCTATCCAGACTATTATATACAACAAATAAATACTTCATTGCTAGGGAAACATGGACAGGTGAAGAGCAATAATTTCAGTGTCATTCATTTTACCGCATATCATATATATAAATGATGTGAATAAATAAATGGAACTAGAGATAAGAGTCTCTGTGGACGATGTTATACTGTACAGGGTAGTAAATAAGTTGTGAGCAACTGCAAAAAGACCTAGACAGTGTTATGTGATGGACAGCACGCAATGGTATGGGGTTAAAAAATGTGAAAAGTCAGGTTGTAAGTTTCATCAAGAAGAAAATTCCTGTGTTGATGGGGTGAAAGTCCATCTAAGTATAGTACGCGAACCTTTTCTTGAGCCCTGTTTCCCATTCAGCACTATGGAGCTCAGAGCTCAAGAAAAGGTTCACGTACTATACCTAGGTGTTAGCAAAAGGTAAGTACTTCATTGAGACATTCACATAAACGGCGTTGTAAATAAAGGCAGCGCCGTATTAAGGGGGGGTGCTAAAGGAGTTGCAGCTCCAGGCCCCGCGTGCCAAGGGGCCCCGGCCCTTGGCCGAACCTAAAATTGTATAAAAAGGCCTGCTGCTCCATCTCCATGCATGTATATGAATATTTACACTCACAAAATATTGAACATGCACTCCTCCTTCCTTCTTATCAGCTATCTGCGTAAGTATTTCATCACTGCTAGAATCAACTACCATCTGGAGACACGAATCCTCGCTACCTAAGCACTGTAATTATTGTAAAGGTTATTGTTGACGAAAATTTAAATCTGGCAGTTTGCGAGTACGAGCAGAGGGGAAAGGGGGGAAGAGGTCTAGGAAGTTGAGCGGGAGGGGACAGGGGAAGCACGGTGGAATGCGCATGCTATACTATATCTTTGCGTAAGGAAGAGAACTTCCAGTTCACCTCTGATTATTGAACCATTCTTAAGTTACAACTGTAATGTTCTTGTAAAATGGATAGAAAACATCCTAGTGGTGCCAAAAAATGTAAATTAAAAGAACAACATTTGAAAGAAATTGAAAAGTTGCCAAAAATATCAACATTTTTTGACAGGAAGTCTACAAGTGCATCGACGACTGAAGAGACTGTTACTGGTGAATTGGAATCTTCCACAGGTAAGCGAATAGGGTCATATCTGAGTCTGCTGTTTTAAGAGAGATTAGGTCTTTACAGAACTGAAAAGCATGAGCATTAGGAAGATGGTTTTAGGAACAATGAAAGGGAATCCTAGTGTGTATTTTAAACTTCAGTCACATTGTATGGAATACTCGAAGTCGTAAACAATAAATTGCCAACCTCGTTGGTGTAGTTGTAGCAATAATGACTGCTCCCCGGAGACCCAGGTACCTTCCCTGGTGCTGCATGTGGGGGGGCCGTGGTATGGGGTCTCATTAACTTGTTCAGGGCACTCCGAATTAAACCCAGACCCTACACGGTGTGGTCACACGTTTACTTACTTAGTAATAAATGCACGAACTAAAAAAACCCAATGGTCTACAGCTACGGAGGACCTTGCCTTACCAAGTGACCGCTGCCCAACCTCTAGGACCTGCAGATTCCGAGGTGTTGTGTGGTCATCACAACGCATCATCTCGGTCGTATTCTTCGTTTTCTAGCCCGGGGCTGCCATCTCACCGTCAGATGACTCCTTGATTGTAATCACGCAGGCTGAGTGGACCACTTACTAGCCCTCAGGTACAGCTCAAAATCGCTGACCTGGCCGGGTATGGAACCCGAGGCCTCCGGGTGAGAGGCAAAGACGGTACTCCTACACCACGGGGCTGGCTAAATACACGAACACTCAAGTAAAACTTTACTTGTGTTCTTATGTTGCAGGTTCAGATTTAGTACTCAAGAATGAGGCTATGTGTGTCATAGAGCCTGACTGCAGCTCTGCCACTGCTAATGACAGTCCTGCTTCAAATCTTCCTTCTGCTAATCCTTGTTATTGGCCTGAGTGCATGATGGACAAGTTTAGAGAGCAATGTATTCAGCTTGGGCCTCAATACTTCCAAAACCATTTAGTTACGGGAAAGTATCTTGAATCCAAACAAGTGCAAAAATCACAAAATCGTTATTTGTTAGACAGTTTGTTTATGCGCAAACTCAGAAATGGAGACTCTGTTGAAAGGATTTGGCTTGTATATTCACCATCTACTGGAAAAGTGTTTTGTTACGATTGCAAATCACTTTCAAATGACAAGATGAACTCTGCATTTTCTTCACATGGTTTTTGTAACTGGAAAAAAGCAGACGAAGCTGTCAGTAGTCATGAAAACAGTATAGAACATAGGAATGCAATTAATTCTTGGCTGCATAGAAAGAAAATTTCCTCACGAGTTGATAGTTAGTTAAACAGATAACTTTAGAGTCCCAGTACTGGGGCGAGATATTGAAATGAATTGTGGCAGTCATAAAATTTTTGTGTGTGCGAGGACTAGCATTTTGTGGAAAAAATTAGATTTTTGGAGTGCATAATAATGGGAATTACTTAGGAATCCTTGAACTAATTTCCCAGTTTAACCCTTTTCTGAAGGAGCACATTTCAAAACACCGTAATGAAGGAAAAGGGAAGCCTTCATATTTATCAAAAACAATTGCCGAAGAACTGTTTCATTTAATGGGGGAAAAGGTGTTAAATACAATGCTAAGTGAAATAAAAGAATCAAATTACTATTCACTGATAGCACACTCTTCCCTGGATTGTGCTCATGTAGACCAATTGTCAATTGTATGTAAATATCTGCATGTTGGGGAAGTCAAACAAAGGTTCCTTTGTTTTAAGGCTATAGAAAGCCACACAGGAAACTCATTGTTTAATGAAGTAAAATAATTTTTGGATAGCAAAAGCATACCTTTGAGTCAATGTAGAGGTCTTTCTTGTGATAATGCGGTGAATATATCTGGCCAGTACAATGGGTTTCAGGCACAACTAAAGAAGGAAAATAAATTTTCACCGTTCGTGCCTTGTGCAGGACACTCATTAAATTTAGTCGAAGTAAGTGCTGTTGAATCCTGTCATGAAGCTTTGAAGTTTTTCGCTTACCGGCAACGACTGTATGTTTATTTCACAAGCTCTCCTTGTAAATGGGCTATGTTGTTGAGAAATTTGAACCGCACTTAAATTACAAACTTCTTCACCTGAAGAGTTTGAGTCAAACCAGATGGTGTTGCCATTATGAAGCAGTGAAAGCCTTGCGTATCAATTATGACAATATTTTGTGTGTATTAGATATTATTTGTGAGAATGCTGAAGAAAAACATGAGTCCCGGAGAGAAGCAAAATCACTGAAAAATAAGTTCATGAAATATGAATCGGCTTTTATGTGTGTCTTTTGGCATGAAATTTTGGAAAGATTTGATAAAGTTAGTGTGAGTTTACAGAAACCTACACTAGACTTGTTAACAGGTTGTAAACTTCTGGAGTCTCTGGTTACATTCACAATCAATGAAAGAGGTAATTTTGATAACTATGAAGAGGAAGCTAAAAGGTTATGTGAAAAATATCTCACAGGTTTTGAGCACACATCTGAAAGACAATCAAAGAAGAGATATGCAGATGGTAATGCCCTTAACGAAACTATTTTGAAAGGAAGAAAAGAATTTGAAGTAGAAACATTTTTGGTGATAATTGATAGTTTATGTAGTGGACTTAATAATCGCCTTCAGTCTTACAAAACATTTCAGTCATTGTTCCAGTTTCTAGTAGACTGTAAGGCTTCGTATATTGTGGATGAAACTTCTCTTAATAACTGTTTACAATTTTACCGAGATGATCTTGATGAATCTTTGAAACTAGAAATTAAACATTTTTATGATTTTGTTAAAAGTGTAGATGTAGTTACTTGCCAGGAGATAGCTAAATACATATACCAAAATGATTTGATTAGTGTATTTCCAAATGTATTTGTGGCATTGAAATTGTATTTGGTAATTCCAACAACCAATTGCGAAGCAGAGCGTTCTTTCTCTAAAATGTACTAATAAAAAATAAATTACGGTCAACCATACTTCAACCAAGACTGGATGGTTTGACTATCATGTCTTTAGAACATGACATAACAAATGAGTTGTCATTCCATGATGTTTTACAGTCATTTGCAAATCTGAAGGCAAGGAAAAGGACAGTCTTAATGTAAAAGTTATCCAACTACCAATTAGGTCAATTCAGTACAGCATCGATTATCCGAAAGAATTCAGGAATGGGAATGATCAGATAAGAGAGTTTTCGAGTAGACATTGTAGTATTATGACTTGTACTACTTTTTTACAAGTCATAATACTACAATGTCCTTCATTATCTCATAATACCACTTGTGCTAGCTTTTTACATGTTGATTTATAAATTTAGATTTTAAATTCATGTAATGCCAATAAGATAATGGGAATGAGATTGTATTAAGTTCTATTTTGTTTGTCAATTTGATAGTGATGATGAGACAAATGTAAAATTTAAGTGGAAGTAGTTCTATAACGACTTCAGTATGCTAGTCTTACGTGATGTTACGAAGAAGGGGCCCCACATTTTAAATAGCCCAGGGCCCCCAAACACCTTAATCTGGCACTGAATAAAGGTCACAGATATCTTCACAAGATCATGAGGATATATAGGGATTGTAATAAGGATGAAAAGGATAGGACATGCTAGTCATTGGTAAGAACCCAATTAGAGTATGGTTCCAGGATTACTTGATTCAAGAAGTGGGAAAGATCTACAGGAGAGCAGTATGATTGGCTCTTGGTGATTTCCAACAAAAGAGTAGTGGTATGAAAATGTTGTGAATTATGGAGTGGGAAGACTTGCAAGTAACGCGATGAACTGCATAATTAGGCAATATGTTCTGAGTTGTCAGCAGAGAAATGGCATTGATGACAGTACCGGTAGATAAATAAGCTTGAGTTGAATTTTTAAATGTAGGAAAAATCATAATGTGAATATAAGATTAGAATACAAGAGGCTTAATTGAGGAAGATATTCCTTTATAGGAAAAGGAATTAAGACTGGAATCATTTACTAAGGGAAATGTTTCATAAATTTCCAACCTTTTTAAATAATTTAATCAAAGACTAGGCAAACAATTGATTGGCGAACTGCCACCTGGGTGATAATGCAGATCAGGTCGGTCGGTCGGTCGGTTCGTTATCCTTGCACAAACTATTAAAGCACTCATCTTGAAAGTAAGAAACTTGGGCTCAAGCAGACAAAGAGGTCTAGACTAGTATTGCAAGGATACAATTAGTTAAATTTCATTTAATATTTTTATTAAGCTTACTAGTATTTTTATATTAGTATTTCTTTCGTTGTGTATTGAAATGAGTATTTTTTCAAATCTGTATTATCTAGGCAGTTCCTTTTTCTTTCTTTCTTCTTTGCTTGTATATATTCATATTCTTGTCTTAAAAATTAGTGTTATTTGTATTTCTTAGTATTTTAAGTTAATCGGTGTCATCATTAACAAATAATAATATGTGTGTGGTTAAGTGTAAGAAAGGGCCAAGAGCCCTAACTTTGCCACAGAAAATAAAGGCTTGTATCTATCTATCTATCTATCTATCTATCTCTCTATTTTCACCTCCACTGTACAAAACCCATTTCATGTAAATAGTTCTTAGTAATATGTACCAATGATTTAATTTCTGTTACTTACACAAAGCCCAACAAGTAGCGAAACATCTGAAGAAACCATACTGATTGTGCTAGACTTGATACAAGAGAACACAGCCCATCTAGAAGATAACCAAAGACCAATAACTTTTGACGACCAAGATTATCAGACAGGAAACCCCACAATAAGGGACTCGACATGGATCCTGAAATCATCATCATCCATCATTATCCATTTTGTATTTCATACTATATCTTTAAAATATTCTGGGGAAAAATCTTTTAATATGCACTGATTTATGAATTCAATCTAGAAGACACTTTATTTAAACTATATCACTGGCACTGGAACAAATGGAGTATTTATAATAATATCTTAAAGGTATTCTTAGCATATTTGGTGCTCTTTCTTACAACCAAAAGGAATAAATATTCTCTTTGCACATGCCGTTACTGAAATACTTTAATTTGACCATATACATACAGAAACAATACCAGACATTCAGTGCTAAAACAGACAACTGCTCCTAGCACTCCAAGCAGTCTAACCTGAAGCAACAATTTGGCAATCAGAAGAATGATCGCTACTCACATGATTGTTAGCATATGTTTTAATTTTTTTATGTCTGGCTGTAAACATGGAGGAGTGTTTTTGGTATATTTTTGCAAGGAATATCAATAGTAGAGTGGAACTGTGTCTTTTTCACGTTCACACAAGATAAAGAAAAGTAAGTAATTATGTCCAATTAAAGTAAACATTACTTCTTATTAGAAGTAATTTCAGCTTCAGTTTTACATTAGTTCATAAGCTTTAATTATCTATTGTTGCTATAATATTGTATCACATCTTGAAGTTGTGCAGAGTGGGTTTGTTTAAGCCAAAAGGCAGATTTTAGCACTTTATTCAAGAAATATTGTCCTGAGAAACTGAAGAACACAAATTGTGCAGAATATCTCCAGCTATTAGATTTTAGGAATCTTCATTTAACAAGCCCAGTGTATAAGCATTTTTTATTATTCAATTTCAGTCCCAGTGTATAAGCATTTTTATTATTCAATTTCAGTCTACTTACTATCACACATAATGTTCAACTTACCAATATGGCATAAATTCAAGGTAATAAATTGAAGAACAAAGTGGCTCTTTCTCTGGCATGAAAGATGGTATACAGTGCAAATGACATAGTCTAAAGAAAAGAATGAGATAAGGCAGTGAAAAGGTCCTATTCCTATGGCAAAATCGAAAGCTTTTCTCCATGTGAAACAGAATTTTGTAATGCTCCATAGTGAGGAAATAATCAAGCATGGTGTTGCTCATGAAGAAGTAGTGTTAACTTTGATTCTATGTACAAATTGGTTTACTGTAAGAGAAGGCCTAATGGCCTTAACTACGCCAATAAAGACATTTATCTATCTATCTAAGTTTCAAGTGTCTTTCAGGCTAATTTTTGTCCCTCTTTAGTTTCAAATGATTAAACATTCTGGGTGGATTCTGCTTATAGCCCAGAAAATATCTTTTAGTAAACAACAGTTAACCAAATCACAACTGTCCAGGCCAATTAAAAAAAAGAAACGAGAGAGCTGCCTCACTTTTAAGGAATTATTCCTGTAACATTAGTACACATTCATTAGCTAATCACTGAAGTTTAATAGTACCAGAAAACATAAGGAAATCAAACGTCTTTCAACAAGATTAATTATTTGCATAACTGTGCCATATAGTGTCAAGGTCTCTGGGTGCTCTGATCAGATTTAATAAGCAACAACTTAAAGATGATTAATCTGTCAGTTACAAAGATAAACAAATCTAAATACCCTGAGAAAATTAAGTAACTAGCAAAAAATGACAAAAATAATGTTAAAATCAAAGGTATGTGAATTAAATGCATTATTTCTATAGTGATGAAAACTTTTAATAAATGAGTTAGGAATGACTGATACCTTCAAATAATATACAGTATAAAATATATGTATGTGGCAGGTGTTTCTCTTTTACAATTTGCTTAACGTCGCACCAACACAGATAGGTCTTATGTTGACGATGGGATAGGAAAAGCCTAGGAGTGGGAAGGAAGCGGCCATGGCCTTAATTAAGGTACAGCTTCAGCATTTGCCTGGTGTAGGCCAAAAAATGGGAAAACACGGAAAACCATCTTTAGGGCTGCTGACGGTGGGGTTTGAACACACTATCTCCCGGATGTAAGCTCACAGCTGCGCACCTCTAACCACATGGCCAACTCGCCCGGTGTGTGGCAGGTGTAGCAAATAATGTGTGTACATGGTGTTTGAATGATAAGTCCTCTTATATATGATAACTTATATACAATAACTTACATGAATACACAGTTTTTATTCCAGATTATTTTCATATTATTCCTGAATGCCATCTGAAATAAGTGCCAATGGCCATATAGGTCAACAGAAGAAAAGGAGGAAGAATCAAACTGTAATAAAGTTATAAAAATATAAGCTCTTCAGTGTCTCTATAGAAACATACTATTATTGCTTATTTACAATTAAATTAAATCTATCTAGCTCAGCCTTCTAGAAGGTTACACCCTCTTTGACACAAATTATTAACTAGCACCAAGTTTGTTTCAGTGAACTTTATCTGATGATTATGAACTGCTGAGTTTGTAAGAACACAAAACATTATCACTTCTGTTGATCATTATTTCTCATTAGTGCTGAAACATATATGCCCCATATTTCCTACGACTACTGGTTTCCTCATGGATTACCTTTCTATTATTTCTAATTTGGCAGTACTATTTTCAACATAGGAATGAAACTATAATAAACAGGCAAGCAGTGCCAGCAAAGATATTCAACTTTGCCTGTATGGTAATGCAACAGCAGTGTTAGTATTGGTATTAATATTATTTACCACAATTCTGTCCAGAAATATGAAAGGTCTAGAGAAAAGGGTGAACCCACATGTACATATAAAATGTTCCCTAGACCTATCTTAAGAAGAGATATTATTTATGTAGTTTATAATATATTTAAGTAGTACTGTGCAAGATATATATAATTTCCTACTGCCTGTTCATTCTATCGATAGTTAGCTAATCATTAATTCATTCGATCATTCCTGTACACGCATACTTCCTTTCACTCTATCAATCATTCACTCATTCACCCACACACTCACAGACAAATGAGGCAGTTCCATTAAATTACATTTTTCATTACATACATTTGAATTTTTGGAAGAGGCAAATTCTTGAAATCACTAGACAGTGAGTTCCATAGCTTTGAGAACACCAATAAAAACCCTTCTGAAAGGCAGAGTTATGGGCAAAAGGCAGGCAAAGGGTAACTCCATCACCTCTCTGAGCTGAGCTATAACCAAGCCATAGACATTGGAAGGGATCAATTTCTACAGAGGTAGAGGAGGGATTTCCGGAGAAAGATAGGGTCAGTTTGTTTGGCTATTGTCTCAATGGAAGGTAACCTTATTGGATGAGAGGGGGAGTGATAGTTAATTAGCCTTTAGGCATGGCGTTGTACTCTCTGCAGCTTACCCACTGTTGTGGGATGCCAAGCAGGTAGACCATACGTCAGTATGGGCCGAACCATGCAAAGGTAAGCTGACCTTATTGCTCGTGGACTGAACCCTCTTAAATTCCTATATATAGGAACCCCAGGACTTTTGTTGCCTTGAACCTTGCCTCTTCACACTGTATATTCCACTTTAAATTGTCACATATAGTTATGCTAAGTAATTTGAAACTGGTGCACTGCGGAATGATATGTTTCCCTAGTTTATAACTATTTGTGATGGGATTTCTGGACCTACTTATTCTCATATATGTACACTTATTTACATTTATATTCAGGCTATTTACACAACACCACATCGATGGATTCTCCATATCAGATTGTAGAGCAGGGGCATCTTTCTTATTTCTTATACACCTGTACAGCACAGTATTGTCGGCATATTGAGCCATTGAAGATGAGACACAACCTGAGAGTCATAAGTTATGAGTTTCATTATGGTCCGTATTGACAACTGATCACTATCAAAGGGTAGGGAAGGGTCCACCTATTCAATACCATAAGCTTGTATATTGTCTTATTAAGCTGGGACTAGTTTAGACCCCATATATATATTAGGTCATCTTCATCCACGCTACAATTGGAAGACATATACATCATCCGTAAAAGCATTACAATCCACTCACGTATTGATTTTGCGTTTCCTCTTTATTACTCTTAGACCTGTTTCAGGGAGTGTTTTCCTTCATTCTTGGATTATTTTTTCTAATACACAATTAAACAATATGAGATTCCGTCTCCCTGCCTCACTCCTGTTTTAATCTCAAATGGGTCAGAGAGTTTTCCTGTGAACTTGACTTTAGATAGGGTGTTTGTTAGGGTGCACTTGATGATGTTTAATGTCTTAGGAACAAGCCCAAGTTCTTGATGGATACTGAATAGAACTGCTCTATCAACAAAGTCATAAGCTTTTTAAAAGTCAATAAATGTGATTACAAAATTTTTGTACTGTTTCTTAGCCTGCATAATGATGGATTTAAGGGGTTGTGTATTTGTTCAATACATGATCTGCCCTTCCAGAAACCTGCTTGGTATTTTTTAGTTTCTTTATCTAGCTGAGATTCTAATTTCTTGAGTAGTATCTTAGAAAGAAATTTGTATGTTACCGAGAGAAGGGAAATACCTCTATCATTGTTAGTATTGTCTCTATGCCCTTTTTAATTTTAATTATTTTCATTATTCATTTGTTGCAGGCTTGCACCTGGAGTGAGTCCAAGCGAATACAGTATAACTCCAATACCAAACACTTCTTTCATTTAGCATGTGTATGTTGGTTTTCTTTCTTTGCTATCTCCTTTTATGTCGCATCGACACAGATAGGTCTTATGGTGATGATAGGACAGGAAAGGCCTAGGAGTGGAAAGGAATCGGCCATGGCCTTAATTAAGGTACAGCCCCAGCATCTGCCTGGTGTGAAAATGGGAAACCACGGAAAACCATCTTCAGGGCTGCCGACAGTGGGGTACGAACCCATAA
Source organism: Anabrus simplex (assembly GCF_040414725.1). Classification (NCBI taxonomy): domain Eukaryota; kingdom Metazoa; phylum Arthropoda; class Insecta; order Orthoptera; family Tettigoniidae; genus Anabrus; species Anabrus simplex. The sequence goes on along the minus strand of NC_090265.1, from coordinate 1,241,177,546 downwards.
TGCTACTCTTACTCGATTCTTTACTTTCCATTTTGTTCTACCATTTATTGTAGCTATAATAGTTATAATTCACCTCTTGTTTCTCCATCAAACAGGATCAAATAACCCTTTAGGTCTTAACAGAAATTCAGATAAAATCCCCTTCCACCCTTATTTCTCCTTCAAGGATGTTTTTGGTTTTATCATTATAGTAGCTATCCTATTATTATTAACTCTTCTCAAACCTTACTTATTAGGAGACCCGGATAATTTTACTCCTGCTAATCCCTTAGTTACACCTGTTCACATTCAATCTGAATGATATTTCCTCTTTGCATACGCAATTCTACAATCCATTCCTAATAAATTAGGAGGGGTAATTGCATTAGTAATATCTATTGCAATTCTTCTCATCCTTCCTTTCACCGCAAATAATAAATTCCATGGAATCCAATTTTATCCAATCAATCAAATCCTATTTTGATCTATAGTTTCCATTGTTGTCCACCTAACATGAATTGGTGCTCGACCAGTAGAAGATCCTTATATTCTAACTGGTCAAATTCTCACTGTCCTATGTTTCCTTTATTATATCTTAAATCCTCTAACCTTTTACATTTGAGATAACCTAGTAAATTAGTTATTAAGCTTATGAAAGCATATGCTTTGAAAACATAAGACAGAAGTTCAATTCTTCTATTAACTTTACTAAATAGAGTACATTAAATTAGTAAAGAAAATATAAAAACCTTTAGTCCTAAAAAAAAAAAAAAAAAAAAAAAAAAATTGAGTGATAAAGATAAATAAGCCTTTCATGCCAAATATATTAACTTATCATATCAAAATCAAGGAAGAGTGCCTCGGACCCAAATAAATATAAAAGCTAAAAATGTCAACTTAAAAAGAAATAAATTGATAAAACATCCCCTCCCAAGAAAATTATACAAAATAATATTCTTGTAAACAAAATACTAGTATATTCAGCTAAAAAAAATTAAAGCAAATCTACCTCTTCTATATTCAACATTACATCCTGAAACCAACTCCGATTCCCCTTCTGCAAAATCAAAAGGGGTTCGATTAGTTTCAGCTAAACATGACGAAAATCACGCAAATATAAGAGGAAAGGTTAAAAACATGAATCACACATACCCTTGAAGACTTATAAATCTTATTAAACAATAATTATCTACTAAAAAAATAAATCTCAACAAAGTGCTAATCTCACTTCATAAGAAATTGTTTGAGCAACAGCTCATAATCCTCCTAAAAATGCATAATTAGAATTAGAAGATCACCCCACAATCATAACAGTATACACCCCTAAGCTTGTACATACTTAAAAAAAATTCCCAAATTAAAAGTAAATAAAATTGTTATAAAAGGATAAATTATTCAAGTTATTAAAGCTAAAAACAATCTAAAAATAGGAGAAAAATAATATATCATATAATTTGACGCTATTGGATACGTGCCCTCCTTAGAAAATAACTTAATTGCATCAGCAAAAGGCTGCGGCAATCCAATAAATCCTACTTTATTAGGTCCTTTACGAATTTGAATATAACCTAAAACCTTTCGCTCCAATAAAGTAATGAAAGCCACCCCAATTAATACACAAATAATTAACATAACAGCCCCTAACATTCTTATTAAAATCTCTATTAACAATACTACTTGTAATAATCTTACGTTTTTGAATTCTAAATTCAATGCACTTCTCTGCCAAAGTAGTATTAATATTTATCACTTATATTCAATTTTTTTTTGAATATCTGGTCCTTTCATACTAAAATATTCATTTATCATAAAGATAGAAACCGACCTGGCTTACGCTGGTCTGAACTCAGATTTAAAAGTCGAACAGACTTATTAATTAAACTTGTACACCTAATCATATTCCTTAATCCAACATCGAGTTCGCAATCTTTTTTGTCAATATGAACTCTCAAAAAAAATTACGCTGTTATCCCTAAGGTAACTTTATCTTGTAATTGTTATTAACAGATCAAATATTCATAAATCAATGTTCAAATTACAAAGAGTTACTTTTATCTTTGTGTCATCCCAACAAAATATGATAATATACATATTAACAATACCACTAAACAAAATACGTATAATCTCATATAAAGATCTATAGGGTCTTCTCGTCTTTCATATTCATTTAAGCCTTTTGACTCAAAAGTTAAATTCTCTTCATTATATAGAGACAGTTAATGTTTCGTCAAACCATCCATTCTAGCCTTCAATTAAAAGACTAATGATTATGCTACCTTTGCACGGTCAAAATATCGCGGCCCTTTAATTTACTATCAGGGGGCAGGCCCGACCTTAAATACATCTCAAAAGGATATGTTTTTGATAAACAGGTAAACATTAAATTTGCCTAGTTCCTTTATATAAATTAACATTTATTAAATATCTTACACTTTTATATACTAATTTTATCATTATTATAATTAAACTTACATTATTCAATTCACTCCAATATTCAACTGAATATTATTATAAAATTATATTATAATAAAATAACTTATAAGATTATTCAACTGATGGCTAATTTAAAGCCTACAATTCTTTACAACTCCTATAATAATTATAATTCCTATTCTAAAGCTTAACCCTTAAAATATTATATTCAATTAACAGTTAATATATTAATATAAAAACTACTATTAAATACTGAATTAAATTCATTTCTTGGAGAACCAGATATCTTAAAAACCAACTAATATTTCATTACAAATTTGTTATTCTTGATAATAATATTACATTAACCAACATAACAAATTAGCTCTTTTTAATTCGGAAAAAATAAATCTCTATTCCAATTTTAATAAACCCTGATACACAAGGTACAACATTAATTTACTTTTTTTTAAATTTATTTTCAACCTTTTTCAATTTTTCTTCACAGTACTACTCCACAATAAATAAATAAATAAATAAATAAATAAATAAATAAATAAATAAATAAATAAATAAATAAATAAATAAATAAATAAATAAATATATAAATAAATAAATAAATAAATGAATGAATAAATAAATTTGTTCTTGTAACTGTAGTTGTGACTCTTCCATGGTTGATTTGGGCATTGTTTCCACTTCCTTCCCGTCCCTTTTTGGTTACTTCTAGTTCATTTGGTTCTTTTAAAATGAGTGTATCTACATCTTAAAACTTTACAGATGTAAAAATTGGTATTTAGAATCTCCTTTAAAAATAAAGGAACACTTTTTTTTGTTTTCTGTAAATCCCAATAGGAGGGGTGTAAAAGGGTGAAACATATCCCAGTCAGCTTAGAAGTAGATGGTGAAGTTAAGGACGATATTCCAGCAAAAGCAACTAACAATACAATCAAGAAAATAAACATAGATAAAGTGAGAGAAATTATGGAGGATCTACCAAAGGTAGTAGAACAGATCAAGGAAGGAGATATTGATGATGCTGCAACATGGATCCAATACTGCATCAATAGTGCAGCAGCCCATATGTACAAGGGAGAAAAGCAAAACCATGGTTTGACGACTCATGCTATATTCAGAGGAAGGAGACCCTGAAAAAACTTCACAACATGAGACAAAAGAAAGACAACAAAACATTGGAAGAATACCGGCAGCAGAGGAAAAGATAAAAAGACATGCTCAAAAAGAAGAAAAGGGAATACATAGAAAAGGCACAAAGAAAGGTCATTACGGAAGCAGAGTCAGACCCGTATAGGGCCCTACGACCAAAAATTCAAAGATTCCAACCCAGCATAACAATGGAAATCTGGGAAGACCATATCAAGAAAGTAAACTGTGCAAAAGAATCAAGACCCAAAATCAGACCCCCAGAAGACCAGGATATGATGGAATCCATTACAGAAATGGAGATTTTAAAGGCTATGCAGAAAATGAGGAATAATAGATCTCCCGGGCCGGATGGAATCAGGACTGAACATCTTAAGCAAACTACAGATGAACTGTTACCAGTATGGATGGCGCTATTAAACAAATGTTTAGAACTCGGGCGAATACCAAGTGAATGGAAGAAATCAACAATTAAGCTACTGTATAAGGGGAAGGGGAGCACTGATGATCCAAACTCGTACCAAGGAATTGCATTGGAGTCAGTTGTCCTGAAGCTATTAACAGGGATACTGACATCCAGGATAAATGGGATAAATGTAATTATAGACCCACTGCTGCCAGAAGAGCAATGTGGCTTCTGTAAGCAAAGGTCAACACTCATGGCAGTAGAAAATCTACTACAACATATAACAATGACGCTGGAGAAACCTAACGGCAAACTTTATGTAGTCTTTGTTGATTGCTCGAAGGCCTTTGATTTAGTCAACAGAACTATACTTATGAACAAGTTAGAAACGCTAACAGGCAGAACAAGAACAACGACCCTCATATCGAATATACTAGCAGCTACATACAAGTCTACGACTGAGTTGGGAATTCAAACTGGATAATGCAAACAAATGGCATACTTGAAGGTGATCCCCTGAGCCCCACTCTATTTAATGTGCTCACATACGATGTTGGTGACAGAATTCGAGAAACAACAAAGGCAAAATCTATATATATATAAAATAACTTGTCCTGACTGACTGACTGACTGACTGACTGACTGACTCATCATCGCCGAGCCAAAACTACTGGACATAAAGAAATTAAATTTTGGGGATACATTCATATTAAGATGTAGGTGCTCGCTAAGAGAGGATTTTTGGATATTCTGTCGCTAAGGGGGTGAAAAGGGAGGTGAAATTTTAAATTGAGTGTATCTATATCTCAGAACTTTAAAAGTTTATAGATGTAAAAATTGGTATATAGAAACTTCTTTAAAAATAAGGAAACACGTATTATTTTGTTTTCAGAAAATCCCAATAGGAGGGGTGAAAAAGGGTGAAAAAGGGGTTGAATGCCTTTAATCAGGATATTGGTACTTATATCTCAGAAACTGAAGATATTACAGACCTGAAAATTGGTACTTTTGATCTTTTTTAAAAATAAAGAAACACGTATTTTTTTTGTTTTTGGAAAATCCTATTAATTGGGGGTGAAATTGGGCAAATATTTAAAATGAGTGTATCTTTATCTCAAATCCTTTAAAGTTTATAGATGTAAAAAATTGGTATTTAGAATCTCCTTTAAAAATAAAGAAATACGTAGTTTTTTTTTGTTTTCGGAAAATACCAATATAAAGAGTGGAAAAGGGTGAAGAAGGGGTTGAATGCCTTTAATGAGGCTACTTATATTTCAGAACCTGAAGATATTACAGACCTGAAAATTGGTATTTGGGATCTACTTTAAAAATAAAGAAACAGGTATTTTTTCGTTTTTAGAAAATCCAAATAATGGGGGGTGAAAAGGGGGGTGAATTTTTAAAATGAGTGTATCTACATCTAAAAACTTTAAAATTTTACAGATGTAAAAATTGGTATTTAGAATCTCCTTTAAAAATAAAGGAACACTTTTTTTTTTTGTTTTCTGTAAATCCCAATAGGAGGGGTGTAAAAGGGTGAATAATGGGTTGAATGCCTTTAATGAGGATACATATATCTCAGAAACTGAAGATATTACAGAACTGAAAATTTGTATATGGGATCTTCTTTAAAAATAAAGTAAGATGTATTTTTTGTTTTTGGAAAATCCAATCAATGGCGGTTAAACAGGAGTGACAAATTGGGGTGAATTTTTTGAAAGACTATATCTACTGAATATCTGAGAAAAGTAAAATATTACAAATGTAAAAAGTGGGTATTTAGAACTTCCTGTAAATGTAAAGGTGATTTTTTTGGAAACTCCACTTAAGGGAAAAAAAAAAAAGGAATGAAATTTTAAAATGAGAATTTCTACAGTATATCTCAAAAAACTTAACATGTTACAGAAGTGAAAATGGTATTTTTTATCTCCATTAAAAATAAAGAAACGTGTATTTTGGTTTTCGGAAATACCACTTGGGCGGGCGGTGAGGGGGGTGGGGGGGTGGGGGAAGTGACTGAAAATGGTGTTGATTTCTTTTAATTAGGCTACTGATATCTCAAACATGAAGATGTTACAGACGTGAAATTTGATATTTGGAATCTGCTTTGAAACTAAAGAAACACGTATTCTCTGAAAATCCAATGAAAGGGTTGAGGGGTGGGGTCGAAAGAATTGAAAATATATCGACTTAATTGTATGAGAATACATACATCTAATAAAAACTAAATTTGTTACAGACATGAAAATTGGTATTTGGATCTCCTTTAAAAACAAAGAAAAACGTGTTTTGGGGTGGAAACCATATTGGGGGGCGGGAGTGAAAAGGAGTAGAATTCCTTTCATGAGGACACATAAATCAAAAACTAAAGAAGTTAGAGTCATGATAATCGGTATTTAGAAGATCCTTTACTATTAAAGAAACAAGTATTTTTTGCCGAAAAATTCACTTGGGAGGGGGGGGGGGAAGGAGTGTGAAAGGAAGTGAAATAAAGTGAGTTGTTTTTATGGGATACTTATATCTCAAAACTGAAGATAATAGATGTGAACATTGGTGTTTGGAATCTCCTTTAAACATAAAGAAACACTCCTTCTTTTAATTTTTTTTTGGGTGGGTAAATAAACTTAACGGCGGTGGGGTGTAAATGGAGGTGAGACCAATTGATTTTACTGTTCATAATGTACGTATAAAGAGCCTCCATTACTCAGGCGGCAGCGCGCCGGCCTCTCACAACAGGGTTCCGTGGTTCAAATCCCGGTCACTCCATGTGATATTTGTGCTGGACAAAACGAAGGCTGGACAGGATTTTCTCCGGATACTCGGTTTTCTCTGTCATCATACATTCCAGCAACACTGTCCAATATTTCATTTAATTTGTCATTCATCGATCATTGCCCCAGAGGAGTGCTTCGGCAGCCGGCACAGTTCCAATTGTCACCACTAGATGGGGCTTTATTCATTCCATTCCTAACCCTGTCAAATGACTGGAAACAGGCTGTAGATTTTTGATGTACTTATTCTGATCATAAACCGATCTTTAATGTTTCCTGAGTTCATTTTCAACAGCTATCTTTTTCTTCGGAGAATTTTCTTAGATTACAGTAGATTCTCCTGGCATATAAATAAAAATTTAAACACATTTGAAATAAACAGCAGGAATGCGATTGACCGTCAAATTGTTCATCTCTGTAATAAAGTCAATAATGCACGGAGATACGTCATTCGTATCGCCAGAAATCCCGCACACTTGCCTACGGGCAACAATGGTGCTGGTCACATTGTCAACAATGACAATGGCAGCAGATGTAATTTGCCACCAAGTAACGGTCTTGCATCTTGCTGTGGGGTCCAGAACATCTAATAATAATAATAATAATAATAATAATAATAATAATAATAATAATGTTCTGGACCGTCGTCAAATGTGCGGAACACGCTGAAAATGGGTCCTGGATGGGTAATGACTAAGAATGCAGTCCGTACGCGGGTTCAGTATCGCCAAGGCACCCAAGACGACACCACGCTGGATCTCCTGAAGGATTTGATCCATATTAAAAATGCTTATAGGAAAAGATGGCAAAGATTTAGGGACCCAACTGACTGGGTGGAATATCTGGACCTAGCCCGGGAAGTACGAAATCGATTGCTAAAAAAAAAAGATTGAAAAATGGGAGGAAACTTGCCATAATCTATTAGAAAACGAGTCAGATCACAAATTTTGGCGGATTCTCTCAGAAAACGAGTCAGATCACGAATTTTGGCGGATTATATATTAAACGTTAAGCATTCAATTATAAATTTCAGTATAATACCGTAGCGAAGCACGGGTATCTTGCTATTTATACATATATGCGGATGATATGGCAATAGCTTCAGAGCAGATAAATGACTTGCAAAAGGCAGTAGATATATTAAGTGACTGGGCCCAGAAAAATGAAGTCACAATCAATGAGGACAAGACGGAAATGATAATTTTTCGAAATGGTGGAAGGCCAGCAGTTTCTGACCAAGTGACCTGCAACGACAAGGAACTGAAAATAGTCAACAAATTCAAATACCTAGTCATTACCCTACAGGTTACAGGAAGAAGCTTTAGGCTAGACATAAGATCAAAAACAGCTGCCGCAATAAAAGCTATAAACGACATTGGACATATAAATCTCATTTCACTGGAAACAGCAATGACACTTTTTCAAACGAAGGTGCTGCCCGTTCTGACATATGGACTCGAGCTAATATGGGAATTCCTTAACTACAGGCAATTGGAAGAGATAGAAATGACAAAATCCAGATTTCTCAAAAGATCCCTTGGTGTATCAAAGACAACCAGATCCAGACTGGTGTACGAGCTTGCAAGAGAAACGTTCCTAATAGAGGATCTACGGATAACTCTATTACTACCGACTACGGAAAGTTACAACAAGCTGCTCCAAGTTCTACAGAATAAAAAGCGGGATATACCAATGGAATTCTACACAACAATTGCAATGCTAGACAGAAGACGGACGCAACCTCTCTGTGAAATGACGCAAGCCATGACCAGGCTTGCAGTTCATGGTTTCCACCACAAGATTTGCTCCCGAAAAGTGTTTCATGATCCAGATGAAAATCGCGTGTGTGAACTATGTAACAATACATGTGGAACTTACCACATAACCACGTGCTCAAACCGAACCAGGTCAATAGTGGAATATAGCAAGGAGTGACATGACTGCCCAGAACTAGGAAATATTCTGTATTACTATATAGGTCAAATTCTAAAAAGAATATGCCATATATGTATCATTATGGCCATTTGGCTGCAATAAATTCTTTATAAATAAATTTGTTCTATTTCTATGCTAAAACATATTTAATTAATGTTATTTCAATTAAGTAAACTCTCCCATTCACTAATTTTAAATTGATACTTTCAAAATTATTCGAATCGCACGAACATCCTCTCAGTGTAAATGAGATGCTTCACTTTAAGCTTTATTTTGCATTCTAGATACACTTTCCAGTACATTTACTATGTTACGACTTATCTCACCTTATAATGAGAGCAACGGGCGATGTGTACATGTTTTAGAGCTAAAATCATAATGAAAATGAAAACCTACAACCTGTTTTCCAGTCTTTGACCTGGTCAGGGTAAAATCATATTATCATAATATAACAACATTACTTTCAAATCCACCTTCAAATTTCAATGCAAGATCCATTTAAATTTTTTTTAATTGTAATCCATCTCTTACTTGACTATAGGCTGCACCTTGACCTGACATTCACTCTAATAAGAGTTAGAGAAAATTATCACTCTAAAAAATAATCTTATGATGGCAGTATACAAACTGATAACAAAATCAAGTCGACTATAATGTGTATTATCGATTACAGGACAGATTCCTCTGAAAAGACTAAAACACTGCCAAATTCTTTGAGTTTCAAGAACATAACTATTACCAATCAAATAACAATGTTTACAGTAGGAATAATAAGGTATCTAATCCTAGTTTATAATCCAACTTACAAAGCTTCATATATCATTCCCAAGTTCTACATAAATTCAAAATTCTACCTTTAAAATCTACTTCTAACCTTATAAAAAAAATCCATTAACTTTTATACTAATAATGTTTACTCTAACCCTACATATAACCGCGGCGACTGGCACAACTTTAGCCGGCTACATATTATATTACTAATTCCAAGTTACCTTGATAAATAATATTAAATACTGCAAATATACTTTACTATTTAAGTATATAAAAAAATCTATATTCACAAAAATTTACATGTAAAACATACAAAAAGTAAACAATTAAGCAAGAATAAAACTTTTTAAACCTATTATTAAACAATGGATCAAATAATTATGATACTAATAATAATATAACATCATGTAATTAATTATATATAATATAATGAACCCGTTTTGAGTATTTCCTGGCGTTGGATTTTCATCGTATTTTTCGCCCCTATACAATGAAAATATTCACTTATCCACAAAATAACATGTGGGACACATCTACTATATACCGATAACTTCACCTTTGCTAAATAAATTTAAACCCTAAAAAACCCGCGGCCACGTAATAAATATTTAACTAGAATAACAACCGTTGTATTTTTTTATGTAAATTCTTGAAGTATACAGGGTAAAGCGTAATTCGCGCACTCGGGCGTTGCAGCGCGACTCCTCACATGCCAGCAATAAAAAATGTCTCTTACAAATTTTCGTCTTGCGAGTATATCCGGTAGAAAACGGACGTTGAAGAGTAGCAATCTGGCAACACTGTAACCGTATGTAGGGTAACTACCGCTGTCAGCACGCTCTTGTCGTGCTGTATAGTTGGTGCAGTGGGTAGAGTTTTTGGTTGGCATGCAGGAGGTCGATGGTTCGATCCTTGGTTGAGGCACATTTTTTATTTGCTAATTTCTATCAGACATTAACTACTGTAATACAGTAAGACACCGTTTCTGAGGTCACATGCATCCTACATTGACAACATTTTGTAACGCTGAAACAACAAATGTTAGCATGATTAGCTGCCACCCCCGGAGGCCCGGGTTCGATTCCCGGCTCTGCCACAAAAATTTGAAAAGTGGTACGAGGGCTGCAACGGGGTCCACTCAGCCTCGGGAGGTCAACTGAGTAGAGGTGGGTTCGATTCCCACCTCAGCCATCCTGGAAGTGGTTTTCCGTGGTTTCCCACTTCTCCTCCAGGCGAATGCCGGGATGGTACCTAACTTAAGGCCACGGCCGCTTCCTTCCCTCTTCCTTGCCTATCCCTTCCAATCTTCCCATCCCTTCACAAGGCCCTTGTTCAGCATAGCAGATGAGGCCGCCTGGGCGAGGTACTGGTCATACTCCCCAGTTTTATCCCCCGACCAAGAGTCTGAAGCTCCAGGACACTGCCCTTGAGGCGGTAGAGGTGGGATCCCTCGCTAAGTCCGAGGGAAAAACCGAACCTGGAGGGTAAACAGATGATGATGATGATGATGATGATGATGATGATGATGAAACAACAAATACCTGGTTAGACTAATAAGAAATAGACAGCTGAAACAAACAGGTTTCGCATCTAGTAGATGAAGTGGTGTGAATAAATTCACGCCCACGACGTGGAAAGGGCGCCTTTCAAAGCTGACCAATGAAAACGACTGTTCGTCCATTTCTAGGATCGTAGTATGTAAGTGCAAATGGTTTCTAGAGGACCCACTGCAATCGCTGTTGACGATTAAGATGTCAGATACCATACCACCTGGACTACATTTACGAAATAAAAAAACAAACGCCTCAACCCAGGATCGACGACTCGACCTCCTGCATGCTAACCCAAAACTCTATCCATTGCACCAACTGTACAGTAGGACTATCTTCTGCTGACAGAGGTAGTTACCCTACATGTGGTTACGGTGTTGCCAGATTGCTACCCTTCAACGTCGTTTTTCTGCCGGATATACTCGCAAGACGAAATTTTGTAAGAGAAATTTTTTTATTGCTGGCATGTGAGGAGTCGCGCTGCGACGCCCAAGTGCGCGAATTACACTTCATCCTGTATACTTAAATAGGTATGTTTACTATAAATGTATATATAATAATAAATACTTTAATGTATTGTTAAAAACTAAATAGATAATGAATATAGGTTATTATATATTTATCCTAATATCTTAAATATGCTCATATAAACATTTATTAATATATAAATTCATATTTAATACATACGATATACTATATACTATCTGCTTCAAAAACCTCTTAGCAATAAGGTAACAGCCCAACAACACTTAAGATTTTCACATACGAGCTCAATATTAATTACATCGGACAACGTTTTGACTGTCACCCATTCAACCAATAAAACAGAAATCCCATACTTCAACAACATAAACACATGGAGAAACTTAAAAACACTAGTCAATTGGGAAGATTTAACGACATTCCAACCGCCCTCATTCAAGCCATTATTTTTACTGTTTTCAACATGGTTCGTTTTGAATTAAATATCAACTGTTGTTTACATGCACTGGGCACTCCGTCTTCATAGAGAGTGTCCAACGGAGGTGATTAGCCCATGGATTCTTCGACAAAGTAATTTGTTTGAGTCTAAAATATAATTAGTCAACATAAACATCCAAGTTGAATTACGATGTAATGCAACATTTTTTACATGAGCTGATCATAAATCACATACAAAATTTCACATCTTGAAGCCATTTCTGATTAGACTGAAGCAGGACCGTAATATTGAGGTCCGGAGTATGTAAAAAAAAAAAAATTCCATGGAAATGAATACAAATTTGGAATGTTTTTTCCACATTATTTTACTATGTAAAATACGCGTACAGTAAATTGCAATTATATGTATTCTGCATTCATTCTCAACATCTGTACATAAATTTTAAACTGTCTTCGAACTTAGCACCAAATAAGACTTTAACTACCATTATTGTCAATTCTGTACATAGGACAGCCTTGTTTTGAGTGAAAATTCACCAACGTGTTCACTATTGTAACATTTTTTAATTAATTTTGATATTTTGTTAATGGTAAGATCTTGTAAATGTTTTATAATGTATCCACTCAGTTAACATATTTTTATAATTACCAACCAGATGCCTGGTAGAATTTTGAGGTATTTGATATGACTGATGATGCCCCACAGAAGGGGCAAAACATGTCTCAATGATTTTTAACCATGTTTAACTAATATGTTAACATCTTGTACTGTATTGAATAGGTTGAGTTAAATTTCTTATATTATTATAAATTAAGAAAATAGCGTTCATGAAAAATGACAAATATGCACCAGAATACTTTCTTCCCTGCAACAGGGTCCAGAGAATTTAAATATTTGGGGGAATGGATCAGTGAAGACCTCAAGACCAACAAAGCATTTGAAGAAAGGATTAGGAAACTGAATATTTCATACAACCAATACAGAAAAGTTTACCAGAAGAAATCCATATCCATCAATGCTAAATTAAGACACTTTAACGCTGTAATCAGACCTGAGGTCCTCTACACAGATGAAACCCTAACCATCAAGGAGCAAAACTCATACAGAAACTAGAGGTCAGGGAAAGAACTATCTTGAGAAAGATCTTAGACCCAAGGATCATAAATGAAGAAAGGTACCTCAGGCCCAACCATGATCAATACCTAAAGCAAGAACCTCTAATGGACACCATCATCAAGAGATGCCTCCAATTCTATGGACACCTTGAGAGAATGAATGAGTCAAGACTGACCAATGTCATCCACAGAGCCAGCTCCTGCAAGAAAACATCACTGTGGTACAAGCAAGTTAAACAAGATTTTCAAACCATCAACATCTCTGAATCCCATTTCTAGGACAGACAAACTTTCCAGAAAAAGTTAAAGAAAGACCCATGGATTGAACATAAGAAAGGGCAGAGAACAAAGAGATCAGAAGCAGCTAAACAACTACAAAGCCAGAAAATGAAGGAGATACAGGCTAGGAAGAAGGCTCTTAAGAACATGAAACCAATCCCTTGTTAGCTGAAAACCAATTTAGTTAACCTTCATTGTCCATTTTTGGCCCATACAAAGAAATAATAATAATAATAATAATAATAATAATAATAATAATGATGATGATGATGATGATGATGATGATGATGATGATGAATCATCATAATAATAATCATTGCACTGGGGGTACACCTTCCCTGGCTATTTAAAATGTGTGCCTTCTTCACTATGATCATCTCTGTCGGTGATCAAGAACTCTTATGACTTTGTAAAACTTGTTTCTCTGATGGTTAGATGGCTCTGGCATCTATTCTCTAGCGATCTCTGGTGGGCTGAGCTCCAGTGAATCTACTGAGAAATTTAATTTGTTATAGTTGGTAAACTTTTTTCTTGTTATTGTTTTTTATGTGCTGAAGTTGCCAGCCCTACACCTCGTTCCACCTCTAATGTAATCTGTGTATCACCTGCTGGTAATGAAGTTTTCTAACCAGTCAGAACTCAGGTTAGTGAGTGGAAATTTAGCCTATCAGCGCTCTGGATTATAATATTGTCTAGAACTTTCCCCTGGGGATCTATTTAAGCTAGCCGCCCCCCGTGGTGTAGGGATAGCATGCCTGCATCTTACCTGGAGGCCCCCGGTTCAGGGATTTTTACCTGGATCTGAGGGCTGCTTCGAGGTCCACTCAGCCTACATGATTAGAATTGACGATCTATCTGATGGTGAGATGGCGGCCCTGTCTAGAATGCCAAGAATAACGGCCCAGAGGATTCATTGTGCTGACCACACGACACCTCATAATCTGCAGGCCTTTGGGCTGAGCAGCAGTCACTTGGTAGGCCATGGCCCTTCAGGGCTGTAGCACCATGGGGTTAGGTTAGTTATCTATTTAAGGTGAGCACATTAGGACCGTCTTATCTGATATTGCTCTGGTGATAGTGTGCGCGACTTGACTGAGGTTAGTGTGGGTAGGAGGCATGGGAGGGCCGGCTTGAAGAAGATCCAGAGCTAAGAGCTAATGGCAGAAAAAAACTAAATATGTAATTGTGCCGGTGTGTGTTCTGAGGGGAAGATTTCACCGCATTTCTTTATAATATGTAAGCTTTTTATTTTTTGCTGTAATTTAGGACTTTCTGTCTTCAGACTCAATTTATATTCCCTGCTCTTCTTATTCTTTTGCACCCATTCACTTTTCCAGATTCTCTCTGGGTAGGGTAGAGTACCAAAGCCCACCACCATACTCGATCTTTCCATCACTCCTCTTCTAGTACTTTATTGCTATTGACTCCTCTGTTTGTAATACAGTCCACAACAGAGCTCCTCCATCTTATTCTAGGCCATCCCCTAGGCCTCTTTGCAGTCTCTGTATCCATGAATGTTCTCTTTGGCATTCTCTTTCCTGGCATTTTCATCATGTGTCCAAAACATTTTAGCTTTGCTATATCAATCTCTTCTTGAAGTTTACACACTGCCACACTTCTCCTTATTTCCTTATTTTGTATTCTATCTTGTCTTGTCTTTCCCTATATGCTCCTCAAGAGCCTCATTTTGGCTGCTTGTATCTTACTTTGGTTCCGCTTAGTCAACGTCCAGGCTGCTGAAGCATAGGTCAGTATAGGTTTATAATAGGACAAGTATAAAACCTTCTTGCACTTCATTGGCACGTCTTTGTTCCATACAATGTCTCTCACACACTGGTAGAAACTTGCAGACTGCTGTATACTTAAATCAATTTCTCCATGCAAATTTCCATCTTGTGACATCAAGCTGCCCAAATATTTAAAAATGTTCACTACTTCAAGAGGATCATTTCCTATTTTTATCACTCCCCTGAATTTTCTATTACCTCTTGTCATGATCAAAGTCTACGCTTTTCACAGTACTAATCTTCATTCCAAAATTTCTTATCTCCTCATTCCATAAATCAACTTGTGTCTGTACTTCCTCTTCATTATCTCCCCAAACTACAATGTCATCAGCAAAGAGCATAGACTTTACTTACTCGTCCATCATCTTCTCCTTGATATTATGTAGAATTCTATCCATGATGATCAGTGATTTAGTTGGAACAAAATATTTACAGGAACTCACCTAATAAATTCACCAATTTCCAAATGGACTCGTATTGGGTGTCAAAATCAGCGGCCTCATGCTTCCGACAAGTTCTTTCATCAACTAAACACCTCCCTTTTCGTAGCCATGACTTGACATATGGTTGTGGATTAAATATATGCACAGGAGGTCCAACGCTGCTTATGAAAATAAGTCCGCTTGTTCTTGCAACCAGCAGCCTATTTCTCTTTTCGGTGTGGATCTCATTCACGGTACTGAAAGCTCTTTCAGCTTCTGCTGAAGAGATAGGAATGGTCTGTACAGTCTTGATTAAAGGCATCAGCTCCATTGGAATTTCCTTGGTCTCGACATAATTTTTAAAAGCATTAATGTACTTCCTCTTGTCTGACATGTGCAAAAAGTTACAAAGGTTGCCAACACTCTCATCACCATAGCAGATATCCAAAGTAGAAGTGGATGGCCAATTATTTTTGTATAGTACCTTTGAATCACTGATAACTTTTGTCATTCTCTCATATCTCTGCTGACTAGAGCTGAAACCAAGATGAGATGATGTGGACACATTTTCCACAAGCCTGTTATTTAAATTGTTCACAGGACTTCTGAAAAACGGCTTTCTGTCAATTTTTACAACTTTTTTAGAATCATGTAATCATATGTTTCTAAACGTTTTGTTTTCTGCTGCTTTAAGAACTGTTCTGTAGTATTCTCCAGAAGCTGAGTTACACATAAATTCAAACAATTTTATAGTGCGCTTCATTGCATTTTGAGCCTCTGTCAGAGGCATCATACAATAATTGCAATATTTTCTAGAAATTCTACACATATTAACATATTTTCTAGACTTTGGAATTTTTCCCTTTCTTTGGAGTCTCTCTGGTGGTCATTTTTGGCCTCACTAAAATGTTTTACGAGTGCACTATAGTTTTCCAAGACAGCTTTTACAGTTCTCTGGCTTGATGCTACCCATCTCATTGTAAATATTTTCCCAACATTCTTAACTCTTTGTTCCAGTGAAGCAGCACAAATGTTGAGATCCCTTTGATTTTTGGGAGACATGGTGTATAAAGAATACAATTTGTCAAAGAAAGAATGGAAATGGTTATCACCTGTAACTTCATTTCTTTTATCAGAAACGGCCAATTCCAAGCGATGGTTTAAACAGTGCCAGATTACTATATCTGGAAATAACTTTAAAAACTGTGCTCCAACTCCATTTTATCTTCCTAACATTACAGAGGCCCCATCACATGCTAGACTAACTAAATATTCTGCCAGAAAGTTTTCATTCATCCCATATGAAGAAGGATTCTTCAATATCTCTCGAGTAATAACATCTGCTGTAGTTTTTTCAAGTTCTATCAAGTCCCAGAAAAAAGAAACGCTAACTGTTGTTGATTCGTCAATAATAATACTGATTCTCCTCTGATTTTCTGTTATAGATTTTGCTACTTTATTTCCCATTTCCTGTTAAATGTGTTCAATAATATTAGCACAACTAAAATTTGCATGAAGAACTCGACCCCATATTTAAACCACATAACTGTTGAAGTTCAACATAAGCCTGTTGGTCTACGAAGGGTCTATTTCCTTTTGCAATTGAGTGTGCTGTTCAAAATACTCGAATGGTGGTTTCTAGGTGTTTGACATTCATGGTGTCAAGCAACTTTCAAATATCTTTTTATTAGATTCTAATTTTTGTAACATAGCTTTTTTGTGAGATTCTGAATTTTTGTGCTCAATTTTTTTTTTTTTTTTGAAGGCTTGTTTGTTGTTGATTAATATTATTTCCGTTGGGATGAACCTTGCATTTTACCCATACTTACATTAGCTGAAGTCCTGCCCCTTTAGAAACTCTTAATCCTAATTTACTTTCCTCTTTAAATATATTTCAGCCTAAATGTTTATTTTCTGCAAATAACCACCTCTGACAAAAAATAACGGTACTGAGACTCGTTCCAACAGTCTGGAAAATCTTTTTTTTAGGTAGCTGGGTTCTTGAATTTCACAGTCACTGGTAGAAGGTTTAGAACCATAACCTAGATTCTCCCTTGAATCTGCATCACACGTTTCGGCAACATTTAACCCAGGCTCTGTGTTTATACTCATGTCTTTAATGAAACTAATGTTCTCAGAACTCCATTCAGTTTCTTTTTTACTTGAGCCATCACACACCTTTTTAGTATTCTTTGATTCTTCATCTTCATCCCAGCACATTTTTTTGAACCCAGCCACTTCAGTGAACTCATGGTCACACTCACAACTCACTTTCACAGCCACTGGAAAACTTGGAAGATACTACGGTGTGATGTTTGGGACATCACTGTATATTTTTAATTATTGAACTATATATTTAATTGATAAGATGTATATATTTAATCACTGATAGGTCATTTTAAAATTAATATGTATATATAGGGTTTTTATCATCCATTTCAATCATCATTTCATTTCTTTGTATCGCGGCTATAACGTATTCTGAACGAACAAATTATTGGGTAAAGTATTTCAACATCACGCATATTTATAACTTGCAGTAAATTTTCCAATAGCCGTTGTGAGGTGACCAGAGTCAGCAGGCTAATTTCAGCCCAGTTCCAGGAAAAGTACGTCATCGAGGTTACGAGAGACCTTACCCTCTCCACCTCATGAAAAGACAGTTGATACATTATTAACACCCATTTTTCAAACTCAGCTTCGAGACGCTTTATTTCAGCGGGAAAGTTCAGCCTATGTGAATGAACGTAATGAAGCAACGTGATGGACGCACAGCTATACATCGGAGAAGGGATGAGACCTCGAATCTTACTGGACCATGTGATAGGGCTGATGGAAGGAGACTTTTGAACCAATATATACCACCGACAAGGGCTGGAGAGGACATTCTCACATTCAGACTCTCATTCAGATTCAGATTCGGAGATTCGGACATTCTGATTCTGATTCTCACGCTTGGAAGATACTCTTACTACGATTCTACGTCTAGACATCAGAGAAGATTTTAACTTAGTTCACTTCGCATCGGAGTATATTCTACTCAAAAGTTACTCTCATTGGGACTTGTTATCTCAATGACGAGAGGTAGTCAACGGGAGACCGGTTCTGACTGGTATAGGGCAGGAGAGCTTTTATTATGAGTTTAGCTACGCTACTGTTCCGTAATTCGGAAGAATACAAGTGTATTCTCTCCATGAACATAACCCATGGTGGTTTTGCACTTAAAATTAGGACTCATTACGACTTTATGTAAGGAGTACAATAGGAAGTGTTAAAGACAGGAAATGTGGATGTAGGACTGGAATCCAACAACAGATGAGGCAGCCTGTACGAGAGATCCACCCATCTTCAGCTTCAAGACAACAGAGTCTACATTTGGTGAGCTTATGGCATAAGTTACTGCAAGTCTTCGCGCAACAGTTCATTTTCTTAAAGTTAATTTCATTCACTTTTGCTTTTGCTTCCGTAAGTTCAGATTTCGTTAATACGCCGTTACGTCACATTTTTCATCTTAATAAATAGCTGTTTTAATTTGTATTTTATGAAATGATTATTAATGATCCTTAAATTCCAAGTTAGTGTACTTAATGATTTGTGTTCCGTTCACCTCACCCCTGGGAGTTTTTTGAGTCTCATTACGTATTTTTTATTTATTACTATTATTATTAATTATCTACTTTTGTTTTCAAGCCATAAGCTTGAAGACTGGCGCCCTTGGGATACTGTTTCTGGAGAAACCATGACATATCATTTATTTATTTTAATATTAAAGTGACCCGCCACGTTATAAATTTGTCATTAATCTGTGGGCCAAGTGGGTACGTCACAACGGGACTACTGATGTTCATTAACTGCAGAGAGATTCCATAATATCTGCTTCACAGCAACACATTGAGCGAAACATAAAATAAAACATGGATTTACACAAACATAACGAGTGGAAGAAAGTTGCTGTGCTCACTTCCCGCTCTCCGAATCCAGTAGCAGTGTAGCCAACCTTAGAGAACCAGAAAACCGCCCAGGAGTGTAAAAGCGACCGTATCTTATGAAGGTTCGATATTAGTCCGCTAGAGTACACCCATGGCGTTTCAGCGTTATGTATAGATTATAAGATTTTCTTACTGAATGTTAAAATGTTACGTCATTCTAAAGCGGGAAAATATTTTCCGGAACGGCGTTCCGGCCCGTTCCGGTCCAACTAAACCACTGATGATGATAATGAAGAGTAAGGGAGACAATACACTTCCCTGTCTTAAGCCTGTCTCAACTCTGAACCATTCAGTTTGACCCACTTTGGTTCTAACACAGCGTCTGCAATTTTGATACAATGCTATTATCATCTGCATTGTTTCATTCCCAATCTGTGCCTCTGTCAATGTTTTCCATGCCGAATTCCTTGGGACACTGTCTTATGCCTTTTCAATACCTAGAAATGTTACTACCATGTCCTTTCCATATTCCCAATACCTTTCCATCATTTGATGCAATTTAAATATTGGGTCAAATGTGGACCTGCCTTTTCTGAATCCATACTAGTGTTCTGCCAATTTTCTCTCTCTGTCCCTTATTCATTTATCAAAGATTCTTTCAAGGATCTCAGCTGTATAAGGTATCAGTGTCACTCCTCTGTACTTTTCACAATCTTCCTGTCTCCTTTCTTGAAAATTGGTATAATGACCCCTTTTGTCCACTCTTTTGGACCAGTCGTTTCTCTCCATATCACTCTGAAAAGTCTATACAACCACTGTAGACCAACTGCTCCTCCTGCTATTATCATTTCTACGGTGATCTCGTCAATTCCAGCTGCTTTGCCTCGTTTCATTCTTTTAGTGGCCCACTCAATCTCTGCCATGGACACCTCATTTTCCTTACCTTCCATCTGCACTAAATCTGGTTCTTTGATATCTCCTTGTACCAAGGTATTTTGCATGTTGTAAAGCTGTTCAAAGTATTTTCCCCACCTCTGCAAAATATCCTGCTTGTGTGTCGTCATTTCCTTGTGTTCATTTTTAATTAAGTTACCACCTTCACCTGGGTGTTTCTTCTTTTTTATCCATAGGAATAAGATCTTTTTGCTTCTGGTTGTATCTTCTTGCAGAGATTCAGTGAATTTTTGCCAGCATTTCTTTTTCTCTTGTTGAACCACCTTGGAGCACTCCTTCTTGCAGTGTCTGTATTGTGTTGTTCTGTTTCTCAGCCATCTTTTACAAGCTTGTTTCTTCTGTTTAACTATATCTTTTACCTGTCATTCCACCAAGACATTCCTTGATCTTTCTTCCTACTCTTCCACAGGTCTTTTCTGCAAACTCCACCATGACTGTTTTAAAGTATGCCCATTCTTCTTTGACCCCTCTGATGTCTTTGTTAAGTATACTTGCTTTAGTGTGTCTGGAACTCTTTATTTCCTTCTCCTGCAGTTTCCACACCCTTAGTTTTCTCTGCCTAATCTCAGTCATCTTTTGTATCTTTCTCATCTTTAACTTAGCTATCACAACTCTGTGATCTCCTTCAAAAGATTCACTTGGGAGGGCTGTTATATCTACCAACATTTCCCTGTTACCTTTCTCAACCAAAATGAAATGTTCAGAGTTTTTATTTTGTTATCCCAGCTATATCTTGTTATCTTCTAACCGTTTTTCTTTCAAAACCATGTGTTACCAATGATCAGCTAATTTCTTCTACAAAAGTCTACCAAAATATCTCCAGCCTTGTTTCTCTTCCCATTTGAAAGTGCAAATAGTATGTAAAGGTCATATTACTCTCAATGTAGGAAATAAAGGAACTCTTTAAATAAAGCATTGAATTTAATGAATACAAGAGCCATTACTTGTCATTTACAGAAAATTGTTATAAATTATTTCTATAATTACAAATATGCTGTTTATTTCTACATTCTTCAAAGAAATCTCATCTGTCGAATTATGACGGGGTCAGTCTAATAAAATTTCTACTGTTTTACCAGAAAATTTTACTGATTATATTCGCCAGTGACCATAATCGGTAAGGCGTCAATTCTCTATCATCTATCAGTGGTTAAGTGGTTGGAGTCCCATGGTCGCAAAGATTTTCATCAGAATGTTGGCCACCAGGGTAAGAGTAGTGGTGGTATACAATTTTCTAATCACCAGACTATGTGCCAAAAGCCTGGGTTTAAATCCAAATTTCTATGCAGTATTCATATGGAGTGAGGGCGTATGACACTGTTGATGGTAATATGTCCATCTGATGGGGACGTTAAGTCATGAGCATATCCCTTGGTGTTATTCAACAGGAGTAGGCTATATTCAACATGAGGTTTCACCCTCTGCCCACCTCTCATCATCATCATCATCATCATCATCATCCCACACCAAGATGCACAGGTCATCCAAGGGCATCATATAGAAAGACCTGCAGCAGGTGAGCCGAGCATGTCCTTGGACACTTCAAGAATTAAAAGCCATACATACACTAAGTAATAATACTGAATATATCGACCAACTGCAAAATGTTCCCTACTCTCAAGTCTCTTTTTCCAGCTTGACAATATACTATATTGGTATTCTGCCTTAGTAATAATTTATTCTACAATATACCGTACTGTTTTATTTAAAATCAAAGAATTCAAAAGAAGGCTACTGAAAGCAGCAAGAAGTTTAACTTTCCATATCCCAAAACAAATATTTGATAACAAGTAATATAAATATCATCTAAAAGACCAATGAGATAAATAAATCATAAAATTACCTGCATAAATCATTGCATTCAGAGTTCCTTTGTCAAAGTTGGTGAGGTTGAGATCACATTGAGCAGCAGGTAATACATATGAGAGAGCAGTGCTTCCAAACAAATTGCCAATTATTCCTAGGAAGGCTGCTGAAAGCAGCAAGATATTAAACCTTCCATAACCTGAAACAAATATTTCAAAACAACAAATACAAATATCATCAAGACCTTAAAAAAAAAACATGTAACTTTAGAGATAAGATGTTTAGTCAAATTCTGCATTTGTCATAATGTCATTCAATATTATGCAACTAAACAATCAATAATCATACTGGTAAAAGAATAATTTGTAAGCTACCAAAAAATTAAGGATGAGAAACATGAAATTATAAGTATGGTGCTCATCTCTTGATGTTTTTGGGTGGACAGACCTGGAAAGGATGACACTGACACTGATGCAGAATTAATTGATAAGATAGTTATGTGGGAAATAACACAGAAAGGAACATTTCTGTAGCGGGTGATCTTAATTCAGGGGCTGCCTGGCCGAGGCGGTAAAGGCATGCTCGGTTCGCCCAAAAGGATGGGTTCAAATCCCCGTCAGGAAGTCATAAAATATAAGAAACAAGATTTCCACTTCCGGAGGTGCATATGGCCCTGAGGTTCACTCAGCCTACAACAAAAACCAGTACCAGGTTAATTCCTGGGGGTAAAGGTGGCCAGGCGTAGAGCTAACCACTCTACCCCATCACGTGCCGCAGTTAACAATGGTGGAAGCCTTTACCTTCCACTACTCCAAGGGCCTTCATGGCCTGTATGGAGGTGATTTTGTCTTTTTTGTCTTTTTTGTGATCTTAATTTACCAAATGTCAATTGGGAAGGTAATGCAAATGACAGGAAGCATGACCAACAAATGGTACGAGTAAATAAGTTAATACTGGAAGGACAGCTAAATCAGGAAGTGATGGAACCAACTAAAACAATGTTTGTTTAGATGTTTTACATGATTCATTGCAATGGTAAATGATCATTTGTATGGTATGTATAAAGAAAAATAAAGTTTTCATGATCGGGGATAGCTGTAGGCCTACAACAGGGGAAATTAAAAATTTAAAAAAAATACATATACCATAAGCTAATTTTATCCTCTTAGTACAAAAATGATTATCTATTTGATGCTTTTACTGTACGGTACCCTTTGTTCTAGTGCAGCTATCCCTTGTGCATTCTCCCTTTCTAAATATTCTGGACATGGTGATGGAAATAACGGATTAGCTCTATACAGAAACAGAACTGCTACTTAGGTTCCAAATTGGGTAAAATATAAATATGTAAATAAATTCAATGTTAATTTTAATCTTATACCAGTTGTATATTATTATTAGAAGTAATTTTACGTACTGTATATGAGTTGACTATGTTTGTAAGATATTATAAGTAGAATTTTGTAAACAATATAAATTTATTAAGGATGATGTGTGTGTTTAATAGAACAAATTATTAGCGTAAATTGTATAATATTGTATTCTAGGAAAATTTTCTTCGTCTCTTGTTAATTTAAAATTTAGTGCTTGACAATAATGTATTTTAGTGTACCATTTGCCACCGAGGTAGACACCTCATTTGCAAATAAAGAGATTTTGATTTTGATTTTGAACTGATAGATTATATACCGGTAAGTGATTACAAAGCAGTTTTTATTGTAGTTTAAAATAAATGCAATGGGAAGGAAGATTGTAAAAGTATGATTATTAGGCAGTACCATGTAGATGATGGACAGGCACAACAGATTTTAAAAAAAAAGGAATTGGTGTGAAAATGGGAAACCACGGAAAACCATCTTCAGGGCTGCCGACAGTGGGGTTCGAACCCACGATCTCCCGAATACTGGATACTGGCTGCACTTAAGCGACTGCAGCTATCGAGCTCGGTAAAGAAATTGTAGAGGAATGTGAAAACAGATACCGGTATGTAACTTTAACAGTGGTAAGGAATGGTAAAGACCTACGATATTATAACAGAAACATAAGGAGAATTAGAAGGAGGTGCAGGTTGGAAAGACATAGATTTAGGAAAAGTTGCAGAAGTAAAGTTAAATTGAAGGAACTAACTCGGAAATGAATCAAGCGAAGAAGTCAGCTAAGGATAACATGGTGGTTATCATAATTGGCAGTCTTACAAACTTTAGTGAAAAATGGAAGGGTATGTATAGGTACTTTAAAGCAGAAAAAGGTTCCAAGAAGGACATTCCAGGAATTATTATTGAACAAGGGGAGTGTATATGTGAGAATTTACAGAAGGCAGAAGTATTCAGTCAACAGTACGTAAAGATTCTTGGTTACAAGGATAATGTCAAGGTAGAGGAGGTGACAAATACTAACAAAGTATTAAAATTTTCCTTTGACAACAAAGATAATTAGAATAAGATACAAAATTTAAAAACTAGGAAAGCAATATTGGAATTGATAAGATTTCTGGGGATATACTAAAGGCAATGAGTTGGCATGTTGTTTGAGTCATCAGTCCACAGACTGTTTTGATGCAGCTCTCTCCATACCACCCTATCCTGTGCTAACCTTTTCATTTCTACGTAACTATTACATCATACATATGTCTAATCTGCTTGTTACATTTATATCTTGGTCTACCCCTACCATTCTTACTGTCTACACATCCCTCAAAAACCAACTGAACAAGTCTTGGGTATCCTAAGGTGTGTCCTATCATTCCCTCTCCTTCTCGTCGAATTTAGCCAATTACAAGTTATAAATCTCATTTTATTTATTAATTTTTTTAAATTTAGACAAATCGATCTCCTCTCACAAATTCAATTCAATATCTCTTCATTCATGATTGGTGGTGGTGATTATTGCTTTAAGAGGAAGTACAACTAGGCAACCATCCTCTATATAACATTAATCAGAGAGAAAAAATGGAAGGGGTCCAACACTTCGAAAAATGAAGGTATTGGCCATAGAAAGACAAGGGCCACGAAGGGCGAGAAAATGAAAGACTCCCTAGCCCTCGGAAACCTAATAGCATGAGGGTCGGAAAAGAACAAGAGTTGACCAACGGAGGTCGGGTAGGATAGATGAAAGTGAGGAGCCTGGCACAAGTAAGTGGAAGCAATGCCAGGACTCAGCTGAGGGCCCACGCTCTGAAGTTAAGAGCCCCTGAGGCCCCTTTTAGTCACCTCTTGCGACAGGCAGGGGATACCGTGGGTGTTATTCTACCGCCCCCACCCACAGGAGGATCATTCGTGATTCAATCTACCCATCTCACCTTCAGCATTCTTCTGTACCATCACATTTCAAAGCCTTCAATTCTTTTTTTTTTTTTTTTCTGAAATAGTTACCGCCCATGTTTCACTTCTGTACAACACCGTGTTCCAGACGAACGTCTTCAAACTCGATTCCTATGTCCCCGTCCAATTTCAACGTGCCATCCTCCATGTCCTCACCCAGGATT
Source organism: Anabrus simplex (assembly GCF_040414725.1). Classification (NCBI taxonomy): domain Eukaryota; kingdom Metazoa; phylum Arthropoda; class Insecta; order Orthoptera; family Tettigoniidae; genus Anabrus; species Anabrus simplex. Next base: position 1,241,151,860 of record NC_090265.1, on the reverse strand, counting down.
ATTCCTCCCTTTCCCAACTCCTCCAAGGCCTACCCCCTCTGTTCCCACACTTCATCCAGCCCCTTTTCACGTATATGGCTCCCTACCCCCACCCTAAGGTGGTGACTGATCCTGACACCAACTCTGAACTGTGACGGGAATCCCAACACATATGAGTTTGAGCTCCATCCCTGTGCTGTGCGGTGTCCTTCCCCAACTCATTATACTGTACATATACAGTCACCTATTTGTATATTAAATTATACATTGTTAAATCATCCTTCTTGTTATGTTCAGTTTTGTCATGCACAATCGCAGTCTCATCTCGCACGTATGTTATCTGTATATCCACTTGATATATAGAAATCAGTATTGGGGTTTTTTCCTGTTTGTAATATTTTTCTTTAATTTTTTAAAAAATCTGTATGATGTTCTTCTTGTGTCTCTGTGTTGTAAAAAGAAACATAAAAGTGGTATTTTCTTCCCCTTTAATTGCAAAAAAATAAAAAATATAAGAAAAAACGTATAAAAACAGAAAACCATCTATTTGGTAAATGTATATGTTGTGGGTATCCAGCTCAGTGTAACTTTTAATATTATATGTAGTTCTGTCTTTATTTATCTCTTTATTTATCTAAAAATAAACAAATAAAACAATTAAAAAGCACCTCTTTGTCTTCTCTGCGATCAACTGCATGCGCTGCATGTCTTGTAAAAAGTAATATGAAGTGGTGTTCCTATTAATCATTGTAAATACTAAACCAATATTATTGAACTACCTAATTTATGTATGGTATTCTTTACTGTACCTCAAATTCCATGCAAATAAAGCATATGGCCAAGAATTAGAATCCTCCCTCTCCTTCTACAATTCACTGCTCCTTCTACCCATCTCCTGATTCCTTCACTCCTTTTCCAACCCACGCAACTCTCCTAGCCAGGGAGTAGACGTAACCTACTAGATGGCCTATCAGGTGGAACCTTTTTGATGATGAAGACTCCATTACATGCACTAGCCATGCATCTTGGTAGGTGTACTAGTTACCAACTGATGATCCCAAATTGACATACTGGGGTGAAATGCTGGCAACCAAGGATGAGTTAGCTGGAAAATTTATAATTTCCGATAACAGACCATTTATATTGGAATTATAAAACAGAGTGCATCGCCAACATCAAAGATGCACCCAACTTGATCCCACTGGGGGACATAGTAATACCTCAGAGAATGGATAACCCTCAACATCAGCATGGATCTGGACCTGAAGAGCAGATGCACCAAGCTGGAAAGAGCCTACCACCTCTGCAAGAACATATACAGATCTAAATCCCTCTCCCATAACCTCAAACTCAAACATTAGAGAGACCATCAGTTCTGTATGCCTCGGAAAGCTTGAATCAATCAATCAATACTGATCTGCATTTAGGGCAGTCGCCCAGGTGGCAGATTCAATATCTGTTGTTTTCCTAGCCTTTTCTTAAACGATTTCAAAGAAATTGGAAATTTATTGAACATTTCCCTTGGTAAGTTATTTCAATCCCTAACTCCCCTTCCTATAAATGAATATTTGCCCCAATTTGTCCTCTTGAATTCAAACTTTATCTTATATTGTGATCTTTCCTACTTTTAAAGACGCCACTCAAAATTATTCGTCTACTAATGTCCTTCCACACCATCTCTTCGCTGACAGCTCGGAACATACTACTTAGTCGAGCAGCTTGTCTTCTTTCTCCCAATTCTTCCCAGCCCAAACTTTTCAACATTTTTGTAACGCTACTCTTTTGTCAGAAATCACCCAGAAGAAATCGAGCTGCTTTTCTTTGGATTTTTTCCAGTTCTTGAATCAGGTAATCCTGGTGAGGGTTCCATACACTGTAATCATACTCTAGTTGGGGTCTTACCAGAGACTTATATGCCCTCTCCTTTACATCCTTACTACAACCCCTAAACACCCTCATAACCATGTGCAGAGATCTGTACCCTTTATTTACAATCCCATTCATGTGATTACTCCAATGAAGATCTTTCCTTATATTAACACCTAGATATTTACAGTAATCTCCAAAAGGAACTTTCACCCCAACAATGCAGTAATAAAACTGAGAGGACTTTCCTATTTGTGAAACTCACAACCTGACTTTTAACCCCATTTATCAACATACCATTGCCTGCTGTCCACGTACGAGATTATCGAGGTCACGTTGCAGTTGCTCACAATCCTGTAACTTATTTATTACTCTATACATAATAACATCATCTGCAAAAAGCCTTACCTCTGATTCCACTTGTTTACTCATATCATCTATATACAAGGTGGCGCACGAATAGTTGACACATTTAATTTTAGAATAACAAATTTATTTTTCACAGAACATTAATGAAATTTTAGACACAGGCATCTTGGTCCCTGGAAATACATTTCACTATATCACATGTTCAATGTGGCCTCCACTGCGGCGGACAACCTCTTTGAGATGAGTACGCGTGTTTCTGATGACTTTGCGGCAAAGGTATTCATGAATTTCACTGCAGGGCTACACGATCCGAGCACGCATTTGCACGCGGCTTTGAGATCTTGAAGCGAAGAGGTTTTCTTTCAAACATCCCCATTATAAGACATTACAAGGATTTAAATATGGGCTTTAAGGAGGCCAGGAGAATCTGCCATTATCGTTGTACTGTGGGTAACGATGAGACATTACACGATCACCAAATACTCCCCTCAAATACTCAAGAACATCGTTAGCTGTGTGAGGTGTTGCACCATCTTGCACCAGCCACTACGTATGAATAGGGATAGCGAGAATTTGAGGCATGAATTCATTCCCCAGCACGTCCTTCTACTGCTGTGCAATAACTGTCTGACGAAGAAAAATGGTCCGTTTAACCCATGTCTTGACAGACCTATACACAGACTCACTTTTCCCCATACGTGTTTTTTTCGTGAATAATATCCTTTTTTTCTGTAGTCCAAAACTGAACATTTTGTTTATTAACTGCCCTGTTGAGATTAAAATAGTCTTCATCAGAGAACCAAGTGTTAAACAGTACTTCATCTTTATTTTGAGTCCATAAGGCATACTGCAAACTCTTCTGCCTGAGAAGATCTGTTAGCTTGTGTAGTACAGTCATTTTGTACAGGTCACCGTGTAACATTCTTAGAACTGAATGGCACGATATTCCAATTTCTCTTGAAGCTCTCCGTGTTGACTTGTGTGGGCTGTGCTGCATGGCGACCCTCAGCGCAGCGATGTTTTCAGGAGACCGAACTGCTGGTACACGTGGTCGCTTTTCTTCCTTCATACTGCCTTGTTCTTCAAAGTTTCTGTATAAGCGAAGGACGGGTTCCTTGCTCGTGCCTACCTAGTCTGAAATACAGCTCAAAATTTCCTTTGAGTCGCCTTAACACTTTTTGATTCGCAATAAATGATAACTGTTTTGGTACACTGCTGAACGGAGAGTCGGCTGTGGTCAGCCATGGCAGAAAGCTCACTGGAATGCAGGCATTTGGAGACAAAGCAGCAGTGTCATCTCTAGAGTTATTTCCATGAAACAGGGAAGGTGTGCGCGAAATTTTAACAACATAGTATGTAAGTTGCATTTTATATTTGCTTTTCGAGTGTGTCAACTATTCATGCGCCACCCTGTATATAAAATAACTTGTCCTGACTGACTGACTGACTGATTCATCATCGCCGAGCCAAAAATACTGGAGATGAAGAAATGAAATTTTGAGAATACACTCATATTAACATGTAGGTGCTCGCTAAGAAAGGATTTTTGGATATTCCTTTGCTAAGAGGGTGAAAAGGGAGGTGGATTTTTAAAAGGTGGATATCTATATCTCAAAAACTTGAAAGTTTACAGAAGTAAAATTTGGTATAATGAATCTCCTTTAGAAATAAAGAAACACGTATCTTTTTGTTTTCAGAAAATCACATTGGGGGGGGATGAAAAAAGGGGGGGAAATGGGTTGAACACCTATTATGAGGAGACTTATATCTCAAAAACAGACATGAAAATTGGTATTTGGAATCTCCTTTGAAAATAAAGAAACACATATTTTTGTATTTTTGGATAATCCAATGAATAGGGGGCGAACAGGAGTGATAAACTGGGTGAATTTTTAGAAAGACTATATCTGCAAATTATCTCAGACACATAACATATTACAGATTTGAAAACTGGTATTTGGAATTTCCTGTAAAAGTAAAGAAACTTTTTTTTTTTTCTTTCTGAATATCCACTTAAAGGGAACTGAAGAAGAGGGTGAAGTTTTAAAATTAGCATTTCTACAGTATATCTCAAAAACTTAACATGTTGCAGACGTGAAAATTGGTATTTGGAATCTCCATTAAAAATAAGGAACACATATTCTTTGGTTTTCGGAAAAATAACTTAACGGCTGGGGGGTGTGAAAGAATTGAAAAATTAGTTGAATTATTTGTATAATAATGTATGTATACCAAAAAATCTAAAGATGTTACAAACGTGAGAACTGGTATTTGGAATCTCCTTTAAAATTAACACGCATTTGGAGGGGGGGGGGGAATTCAACTTGGTAGTGGGGGATGAAAACGGAGATGAATTCCTTTTATGAGTATACATATATCTTGAAAACTGAAGATCTGTGAACAGTCGTGATAATCGGTATTTGGAAGCTCTTTTAAAGAACGGGTACTGTTTATTTTTGGAAAATTCACTTGAGTGGGGAGTGTGAAAGGAAGTAACAAATTTGAATTACTTTTGTGGAGAAACTTATATCTTAAAACTGAAGGTTACAGACGTGGAAATTGGTATTTGGAATTTCCTTTAAAAATAAAGAAATGCATTTTTGTGTGGGGGAAACCAACTTAATGGGCAGGGGTGGAGTGAAAAAGGAGCTGAATTCTTTTCATGGGGATACTTATATCTCAAAAACTGAAAATGTTTACAGGCATGATATTTTAATTGGAATTTTCTTTCAAAGTAAAGAAACACGTAATCTTTTGTCTTTGGAAAATCCACTTAAGAGGGGGGTGAAATAATTGAGAAATTAGTTTAATACTTTGTATGAGAATACTTATAACTCAAAAACTAAAGATGTTAGAGACATGAAAATAAGTATTTGGAATCTCTTTTAAAAATAAAGAAACACACATTTTGTAGGGGGGGGGGGAATCAACTTGGGGGCGGTGGCGGTTAGAAAGGAGTTAAATTCCTTTTTATGAGGATACATATATCTCAAAACTGAAGATGTTACAGTCATGATAATTGGCATTTGGAAGCTCCTTTATAAATAAAGAAACAAGATATTTGGTTTTTGGAAAATTCACTTAAGGGGAGGGTGAAAGGAAGTGAAAAAAGTAATTCTTTTTATGGAGAAACTTATATTTCAAAAACTTAATTTACACACATGACAACTTAACGGGCTGGGGTGACAAAGGCGATGAATTCTTTTTTATGAGGATACTTATATCTCAAAAACTAAAAATTATAAAGACGTGAAAATTGGTATTCGGAATCTCCTTTAAAAATAAAGAACATACATTACATACATTATCATTATAGACTGTTATGCCTTTCAGCGTTCAGTCTGCAAGCCTCTGTGAATTTACTAAACGTCGCCACAATCCTCGATTTGCAACTAGTGTTGTGGCCTCATTTAGTTCTATACCTGTTATCCCAAAATTGTTAGAAACCGAGTCTAACCATTGTTGTCTTGGTCTACCTCTACTTCTCTTAACCTCCATAACAGAGTCTATTATTCTCCTAGGTAACCTTTCCTCCTCCATTTGCCTCACATGACCCCACCACCGAAGCCGGTTTATGCGTACAGCTTCATCCATCGAGTTCATTCCTAAATTAGCCTTTATCTCTTCATTCCAAGTACCCTCCTGACATTGTTCCCACCTGTTTGTACCAGCAATCATTCTTGCTACTGTCATGTCTGTTACTTCTAACTTAGGAATAAGATATCCTGAGTCCACCCAGCTTTCGCTCCCGTAAAGCAAAGTTGGTCTGAAAAGAGACCGATGTAAAGATAGTTTCGTCTGGGAGCTGACTTCCTTCTTACAGAATACTGTTTATCGCAACTACAAGCTCACTGCATTAGCTTTACGACACCTTAATTCAATCTCACTTACTTTATTACCATCCTGGGAGAACACACAACCTAAATACTTGAAATTATCGACCTGTTCTAGCTTTGTATCACCAATCTGACATTCAATTCTGTTGAATTTCTTACCTTCTGACATCAATTTAGTTTTCAAGAGGCTAATTTTCATAGCAAACACATTGCGCCTATTTTCAAGTTCCAAGATATTAGACTGCAGGCTTTCGGCACAGTCTGCCATTAAGACTAAGTCGTCAACATAGGCCAGACTGCTTACTACATTTCCACCTAACTGAATCCCTCCCTGCCATTTTATACCTTTCAGCAGATGATCCATGTAAACTACGAACAGCAAAGGTGAAAGATTACAGCCTTGTCTAACCCCTGTAAGTACCCTGAACCAAGAACTCATTCTACCATCAATTCTCACTGAAGCCCAATTGTCAACATAAATACCTTTGATTGATTTTAATAATCTACCTTTAATTCCATAGTCCCCCAGTATAGCGAACATCTTCTCCCTTGGTACCCTGTCGTATGCTTTCTCTAGATCTACGAAACATAAACACAACTGCCTATTCCTCTCGTAGCATTTTTCAATTACCTGGCGCATACTGAAAATCTGATTCTGACAGCCTCTCTGTGGTCTGAAACCACACTGGTTTTCATCCAACTTCCTCTCAATGACTGTTCACACCCTCCCTTCCAAGATGCCAGTGAATACTTTGCCTGGTACACTAATCAGTGAGATACCTGGATAGTTGTTGCAAACCTTCCTGTTCCCTTGCTTATAGATAGGTGCAATTACTGCTTTTGTCCAATCTGAAGGTACCTTACCAACATTCCATGCTAATTTTACTACTTTATGAAGCCATTTCATCCCTGCCTTCCCACTATACTTCACCATTTCAGGTCTAATTTCATCTATTCCTGCTGCTTTATGACAATGAAGTTTATTTACCATCCTTTCCACTTCCTCAAGCATAATTTCACCAACATCATTTTCTTCCTTCCCATGAGCTTGGCTGTTCGCAACACCACCAGGATGATTTCCTTTTACACTGAGAAGATGTTCAAAATATTCCCTCCACCTCTCCAGTGATTCCCTGGGATCTATTATGAGTTCACCTGAATTACTCAAAACACTGTTCATTTCCTTTTTCCCCCTCTTCCTAAGATTCTTTATTACTGTCCAGAAAGGTTTCCCTGCTGCTTGACCTGCCTTTCCAGGTTATTACCAAAATCTTCCCACAAGTTCTTTTTGGATTAAAAAACTATTTGTTTTGCTCTGTTTCTTTCATCTACGTACAAATCCCTGTCTGCCTCTGTCCTTGTTTGGAGCCATTTCTGATAAGCCTTCTTTTTACGTTTACAAGCTGCTCTCACTTCATCATTCCACCAAGATGTTCGCCTTTTCCCATCTTTACACGCAGTTGTTCCTAGCCATTCCCTTGCTGTTTCTACTACAGCATCCCTGTATGCCACCCATTCACTTTCTATCTCCTGAACCTGCTTACTGTCTACTGTTCGAAACTTTTCACTAATCATATCCATGTACTTCTGTCTAATTTCCTCGTCCTGGAGATTTTCTACCCTATTCATTTGCAGACAGATTTCACTTTCTCTACCCTAGACCTAGAGATACTTAGTTCACTACAGATCAGATAGTGGTCTGTATCATTGAAAAATCCGCGAAAAACTCTTACATTCCTAACAGATTTCCTGAATTCAAAGTCGGTTAAGATATAGTCTATTATGGATCTGGTACCCCTAGCCTCCCATGTGTAGCGGTGAATAGCCTTATGCTTGAAGAAAGTATTCATAACTGCTAAACCCATTCTAACACAGAAATCCAGCAAATGTTTCCCATTCCCATTAGCTTCCATATCTTCCTCACATTTACCAATCACCCTTTCATATCCTTCAGTTCTATTCCCAACTCTCACACTGAAATCGCCCATTAGCACTATCCTTGCTGTTGACCCTGACCACAATGTCACTCAATGCTTCATAAGACTTGTCAACTTCATCCTCATCTGCACCCTCACATGGTGAATACTCGGAGACAATTCTAGTCCTAATTCCTCCAACTGACAAATCTACCCACATCATTTGCTCATTTACATGCCTAACAGAAACGATGTTACATTCAATGGTATTCCTGATAAAGAGCCCTACCCCAGACTCTGCCTTTCCCTTTCTAACACCCGTCAAGTACACTTTATAATCTTCTATCTCTTCCTCGTTATCTCCCCTTACCCAAGTATCACTTACTCCTAGCACATCCAGATACATCTTCTTTGCTGACTCAGCCAGTTCTACTTTCTTTCTTCCATAAGCCCCATTAATATTGATAGCTCCCCATCGAATTCCATTTTGTTCGCCAAGTTGTTTCCAAGGAGTCCCTCGCCTGTCAAATGGGAGTGGGACTCTGTTACTCCCATAGGTCCGAGGCCTGCTTAAATGTTCTGAGCTTGGTAAATTCATGAAGCGGGATGCTACCCTACTTGCACATAGTCCAAGTGAGGATCTCTCCTCTAACGGGTTATGGACCACCGGTGAATTGTATAGTCCTAGCCACCTGAGCACAAGGAGGACCATGACTCAGAATATGTCCGAGGTGCCCACTCCCATTCCATAGCAACTGGTATCCTAACTCCCAAGACCACTTACTAGGCCACTCAGCCATTGCCCATGGTTCACGAACTAGGACGTGACTACAGTAACCCACACCATGAACCATAAATAAAGAAACACACACTTTTCGGGAGGGGGGAATCAACTTAACGGGTAGGAAGGGGGTGGAAACTAAAGATGTTACATATGTGAAAATTAGTGTTTGAAACTCCTTTAAAAATGAAGAAACATGCATTTGTTTTTTTCGGAAAATCGACGTAAGGTGTGTGGGGTTGAAAATAAGTAAATAAGGAGTTGAAATATGTTTATGAGGATACTTTATCTTATAAACTGAAGCTGTTACAGATGTGAAAGTTGGTATTTTGAATTTTCTTTCAATATAGATAAACACGTACTTTTGTTTTCAGAAAGTCCACTTAAGGCAGGAGAGGGGTGGAAAGAAGTGAAGAAGAAGAAGAAGAAGTTGAAATATTCTTATGAGTATACATTTATCTTAAAAACTGAAGATGTTATAGACATACAGGCATGAAAACTGGTATTTTGAATCTCCTTTTAAAAAAATGAAACATTTTTTCTTGGAAAATCTAGTTAAGGGGCTGAAAAGAATTGGTGGGTGAATTTTTGAAATGAGTACTGGTATATCTACATTATATGTCAAAATCTTAACATATTATAGACAAGAAACTTGGTATTTGGAATGTCCTTTAATAATACAGGAACCTGTAGCCTTTTGTTTTCAGAGAAGGAACTTAACAGGGTGTGAAAAGAAGTGAAAAAAAATTGAATTATTTTTTATGAAGATACTTACAACTTAAAAACTGAAGATGTTACAGATGTGATAATTGGTATTTGGAATCTCCTTTTAAAATAAAGAAACATCTATTTTTGTTTTAAGAAATTACACTTAGATGGGGGTGAGGGAAGAACTGATCAAGAGGTTAAATTCTTTTCTTAGGGATACTTATGTATATCTCAGAAACTGAAGATGGTACAGGTGTGAGAATAGGTATTTGGAATCTCCTTTAAAAATAAAGAAACATGTATTTATTTTTTTCATCTTGAGAGAAGACTTTTTCTCACATGTACAGTTCTATGTTGAATGGTCATCTTAGCCCCAAAAGGTAATACCACAAACATGGTTTACAAAGAATTTCTAGGGTAAATGAAACTCAATTTTTGGGTGAGTTTTTATACTTTAGGAATTTTCAGATAATGTCTCAGTACAATGCCGAGGAACGATTACATTGATCAAATTACGAAATCCACGCGAACGAAGCCACGGGTAATTGCTAGATTATATATATATATATATATATAAGAAAACATAAAGATCCAATAATACTGCCTTGAGGAATTCCCCTCTTAATTATTACAGGGTCAGATAAAGCTTCGCCTACTCTAATTCTCTGAGATCTATTTTCTATAAATATAGCAACCCATTCGGTCACTCTTTTGTCTAGTCCAATTGCACTCATTTTTTCCAGTAGTCTCCCATGATCCACCCTATCAAATGCTTTACACAGGTCAATCACAATACAGTCCATTTGACCTCCTGAATCCAAGATGTCTGCTAAATCTTGCTGGAATCCTACAAGTTGAGCTTCAGTGGAATAACCTTTCCTAAAACCGAACTGCCTTCTATCGAACCAGTTATTAATTTTGCAAACATGTCTGATATAATCAGAAAGAATGCCTTCCCAAAGCTTACATGCAACGCATGTCAAACTTCCTGGCCAGTAGTTTTCAGCATTATGTCTATCACCCTTTCCTTTATACACAGGGGCTACTATAGCAACTCTCCATTCATAGCTCTTCCAAGCAAACAATAATCAAATAAGTACTTCAGATATCGTACTATATCCCAACCCATTGTCTTTAGTATATCCCCAGAAATCTTATCAATTCCAGCCACCTTTCTAGTTTTCAACTTTTGTATCTTATTGTAAATGTCATTTTTATCATTTGTAAATTTTAATACTTCTTTGGCATTAGTCTCCTCCTCTATCTGGACATTATCCTTGTAACTAACAATCTTTACATACTGCTGACTGAATACTTCTGCCTTTTGAAGATCCTCACATACACACTCCCCTTGTTCATTAATTGGTAGATAATCGGTCCATTACTTTTCTTAATATACGTAAATGATTTAGGGAATAATATAACATCAAAAATAAGATTTATGCAGATGACATAATTGTTTATAGGGAAATAAATACCATTGAGGATTGTTCAGAATTATAAAGGGACCTTGAGAGTATCCAACAATGGGTTGAAGAGAATAATATGAAGGTTAATGGAGGCAAATCAACTGTTACAGCATTTACAAATAGGAGTTTTAAAACTGAATTTGATATACTTTGAATGGGGTAGTTATCCCAAAAGATGGCAAGTGCAAATACTTAGGTGTGAGATTTCAAAGTAATTTGCACTGGAAGGGTCATGTGGATGACATTGTTGGGAAAGTATACAGATCGTTACATGTCATAATGAGGCTACTTAAAGGATGCAACAAAGAATTAAAAGAGAAAAGTTACCTAAGTATGGTTTGTCCATTATTGGAATATGCAAACAGTGTTTGGGATCCTCACCAAGAATACCTAATAAAAGAAATAGATAGTGTGCAGAGGAAAGCAGCTAGATTTGTAACAGGGGATTTCAGGAGAAGGAGTAGTGTATCAGAAATGTTAAAGGAACTAGGGTGGGAAACTTTAAGTAAGAGAAGGGAGAAAAACTAGACTTACAGGATTATATAGAGCCTATACAGGAGAAACAGCATGGGGAGATATCCGTGAGAGGCTTCAGTTGGAAAATAATTATATTGGCAGGACTGACCACAAATATAAAATTAGAAGGAATTTTAGCAGAAGCGATTGGGGTAAATTTTCATTCATTGGGAAGGGTGTGAAGGAGTGGAACAGTTTACCAGGCGTAGTGTTTGATCCTTTTCCAAAATCTGTACAGATATTCAAGAAGAGAATAAACAGCAACAGAGAAAATAAATTAAATGTTAGAGGGCATTCGACCAGTGCAGGTTAATATAAATAAAAAATGTGTGTGAATAAATTAATTCCATCCCCTGGTCTAAGGAGTTGGACAGCCAAAGTAGGGGACTGCCTGTAGGGGTGAAGTACAGTGGGAACTTCGAGGGCACTGGGACCGCTACGGTAGCTGTGAAGGCCCTTCAGGAACTCTGAAAAGTTGTGGCAAAAGGGGCTCTGGTTAAGACGCAGCAGGTCGTTATGCTACTTAGGTTCCAGAATGGGTAAAGAAAAAAAAGTAAATAAATGCAATGTAAATCTTAATCCTATACCAGTTGTACAGTATCATTTGAAGTAATTCCACATACTGTATATCAGTTGACTATATTTGTAAGTAGTATAGGAGATATTATAAGTAGAATTTTGTAAACAATATACATTTATTAAGGATGAGCTGTGTGTTTAATAGAAAAAATTGTTAGCGTAAATTGTATAATATTGTATTATAGGAAAATTTTCTTCTCTTGTTAATTTAATATTTAGTGCTTGACAATAATGTATTTTTGTGTACAATTTGCCACCGAGGTAGACACCTCATTTGCAAATAAAGAGATTTTTATTTGATTTTGATATTATTCCTGGAATGTCCTTCTTGGAACCTGTTTCTGCCTTAAAATACCCTTACATACCCTTGCAATTTTCACTAAAATTTGTATGACTGCCAATTTTGCTTGCCATCATGTTATCCTTAGCTGCCTTCTTTGCTAGATTCAATTTCCTAGTAAGTTCCTTCAATTTCTCCTTACTTCAGCAAGGAACAACTCAGAAAACTGGCCTTATAAGGCCCCATGAGTATAACAGTTACACATAGTCACATGATAAACAGAAATTTAAAATAATTAAAACACATCAAAAACCAGCAAAATGAGTATAAAATAAATAACATGCAACTTACATAACATTATTTAATTCTCAAAGGATGAGAAATGGGGAACAATCCACAATATATAAGGAACTACATGCTTCACACATGCATACAACATGACATCCTGTTTAAGCTTGGCACCATGGCAGCCCTACAGTGGGCAAGATTGATTGATCAATCAATCAATCAATCAATCAATCAATCAATCAATCAATCAATCAATCAATCAATCAATCAATCAATCAATCAATCAGTCACTACTGATCTGCATTTAGGGCAGTTGTCCATCTGGCAGATTCCCTGTCTGTTGTTTTCCTAGACTTTTCTTATGTGATTCTCAAATCAACCCTGAATTTGCTAGTAACAGCAATGACGAATGATAATGCACCAATCACAGTGTACTCCCAACACAGAGTTGAAAATATGAAAGCTCTAAATAACTCTGTTTACATTTCAAGGTGGACATGACTTAATGTGAATTTAAAATACCGTTACAAACTGATGGATCGAAAGATCCCTAAGAACGATCATGGCTCCCATCAAAGAGGAAGGTAAATACAGAATCATACACAAGGAGGAAATACACCAATGACTTGAAGTATTTCAACAACTATGAGAAAGAAGAAATTAATCTTCTACAGTCATGTTCTCAAGATGGACAACCACAGACTCACCTCAAGAATCTTCAATATAGTCCCTAGAGGGAAAGTGACTAACGCTGAGTGGACAAGACTAGTTAGAAAAGACAAAGGAAAAACTAGAAACTGACTCCAATGAAATCTATAACAGGGATAAGTACATGCTGAGCTGAGTGGCTCAGACAGATGAGGCGCTGGCCTTCTGACCCCAACTTGGCAGGTTCGATCCTGGCTCAGTCCGGTGGTATATCATCATCCTAGTGTCGGTAGATTTACTGGCATGTAAAGACAGCGACCACACACGTGTGGTATTTTAAGCTGAATTTAAGAAACATTCCTACAAATTACAATTAGTAACACACACTGTGTGGCCAAAAGTCATGGGAAGAGATGTCCATTAGAAAATGTGCTGTGTATGACCCCTGAGCGTTGCAGCCAGCTGCGGTGTAGCTGAGCAGTTCGTCACAGACACCAGTGTCATGAAGATGGCAACATGTCATGAGTTAACCAACTTTGAATGTGAGATGATCATCGGCGCATGGTGCACAGGTCATAGCATTGAGGAGATTACAGGCGAATTCGAGTTTCTGAGGTCAACAGTGTCGAGGGTGGATCTTCAATATCACAGGAGGAATGTTACCACCATGTAAACTTCTGCATGGGAAGACCACAGGTATTTAACGAACGGACATCATGTTGCCTCCGCAGAAGCATACTGGTCGCTCGACAGGCTAATGTGAGTCAGGTCACCGCACAGTTGAATGTTGGGAGATAGGGACCCATTTTTACCAGGACTGTAAGGAGGCAACTGCACCGCATAGGCTTCACCAGCTGATGACCAACTTGCATCCCTTTGCCGACACCTCGACACAGAACTCAATGACGTGCATGAGCGCTCAAACATTGGCAATGGACTGTGGAACAACAGCGGCGTGTGATATGGTCCGATGAATCCCGGTTCCAGATGTATCAAGCTGATGTGTGCATGAGAGTGTGGCATATCCCCCATGAAGCTATGGATCCTGCATGTCAAGAAGGTTGTGACCAGGCAGGAGGTGGTTCAGTTCTGGTCTGGGTGGCGCTCTCATGGATGCAATTAGGCCCCATTGTCCGGCTGCAGGGAGCGCTGGCAGGTGCACGTTAGGTGCACATTCTTTCAGATCATCTGAATCCTTTTCTGGCCCTAGAGTACCCTGATGGAGATGCCATGTTCCAACAGGACAATGAGCCATGTCACCACTCTGTGGTACCACACACGTAGTTGGAGGAGCAATCCAGTGAAGTTACAACCATGGATTGGCCCTCCAGATCCCCCGATCTTAATCCAATCAAGCATTTATGGGATGCTGTCGATGCTAGTGTATGCTCCATGAACCCCGCACCAACTACACAAGACCAACTGTGGGTAGCAGTGCAAGATGCGTGGGTCAAAATCCCTCCAGAACGATTCCAACACCTTGTAGAGTCAATGCCACACTATATTGCTGCTGTTTTGAGGGCTCGCGGAGGAGCAACTCATTATTAACATCACATTCAGTCTCTGTCTATAACTTGTGGACACTCAGTGTATATATGTTGTTGTTGGGTCATCAGTCCATAGACTGGATTGATACAGTTGTCCATGCCACCCTATCCTGTGCTAAACTTTTCATTTCTATGTGACTATTACATATTACATCTGATCTAATATGATTGTCATATTCATACCTTGGCCCACTCATACCGTTTTTACCACCTACACTTCCCTCAAAAACCAACGGAGCAAGACCTGGATGTCTTAAGATGTGCCCTATCATTCTGTCTCTTCTTGTCAAATTTGGCCTAATCAACCTCCTCTCACCAATTTGTTTCAGGATCTCTTCATTCATGATTCAATCTACCCACCTCACCTTCAGCATCCTTCTGTAACACCACATTTCAAAAGCTTCTATTCTCTTCCTTTCTGAACTAGTTATCATCCATGTTTCACTTCTATACAATGCCACGCTCCAGACAAAAGTCTTCAAAAACATATTTCTAATTCCTATATCAATGTTCGAAGTGAGCAAATTTCTTTTCTCAAGGAAGGCCTTCCTTGCTTATGCTAGTTTGCATTTTATGTCCTTCTTTCTTCTGCCATTGTTAGTTATTTTACTACCTTTAAAACTTCATTTCCTAATCTAATATTTATTGCATCACCTGACTTCACTCGACTCCTCTCCATTACTGTCGTTTCAGATTGATTTTCATCTTGTACTCCTTCCCCAAGAATCTGTCAATACCATTCAGCAATTTCTCCAGATCTTCTGCAGTCTCAGATAAAATAACAATATCATTGGCAAATCACAGGGTTTTGATTTCCTCTCCTTGGATTCTGATTCCCTTTCCAAATTCCTCTTTGCTTTTCTTCACGGCCTGTACCATATAAATATTGATAAGGAGGGGGGACAAAGTGCAACCTTGCCTCACTCCTTTCTGGATTGCTGCTTCTCTTTCAAAACCCTCAATTCCTATCACTGCAGGCTGATTTTTATATAGATTGTAGATAATACTTCGTTCTCAGCATCTGATCCGATCACCTTCAGAATCTTGAATGGCTTGGTCCAATCAACATTATCAAATGTCTACTCTCGATCTACAAATGCTATGTATGTGGGATTGTCCTTCTTAATTTGATCCTCTAAGCTCAGATGTAAAGTCAGGATTGCTTCACATGTTCCTACATTTCTTCTGAAGCCAAACTGATCTTCTCCCAACTCAGTTTCAACTTCTCCTTCCATTATCCTGTAAATAATACATGTTAAATTTTTTCAGGTGTGAAATACTAAACTAATTGTGCGGTACTTGTCACCACTGACTTTCTTGGGAATAGGTATAACAAAATTCTGCCAAAAATTGGATGGCACTTCTCCTGTCACATATATCTTACATACACTAAATGGAATAATTTTGTCGTGCTGGTTTCTCCTAAGGCAGACAGTAATTGTGAGGGAATGTTATCAATTCCAGGTGCCTTGTTGCTATTTAGGTCTCTTAAAAGCTCTGTCAAATTCTCATTTCATCAGCATCAACAGTTTCTTCTAGCTCCAGAACCATACCATCTATGTATTTACCTTGATACAACTGTCTGATATGTTCCTGCCATCTTTCTGCCTTCTCTTCTTTCCCTAGAAGTGGTTTTCCATCCAACCACTTAAAATTCATAAACCTAGTTTTACTTTCTCCAAAGGTTTCTTTGATTTTCCTGTATGCAGCACCCTTTCCTATGACCATACAACCCTCAACATCCTTTCACTTCTCAGTCGGCCATTCTTCCTTAGCTGTCCTTCACTTTCTATCCACTTCATTTCTTTATCGCTAGTAATTTTTTCTGCCCTCTTCATCTTTGGCATTATTGTATTTTTGTCATTTATCAATCAGATATAGTATTTTCTGAGTTATCCATTGATTCTTAGGTGACCTTTCCTTTCTTCCTAACATTTCTTCAGCAGCCCTACTGACCTCATTCTTCATGACTGTCCGTTCTTCCTCTATTGTGTTTCTTTCAGCCTTTTCATTTAGTCCTTGTGCAACATGTTCCTTGAAACAATCCCTTGCACTCTTTTCTTTCAACTTGTCTAGATCCCATAACCTTGCAGTCCTTCCTTCTTCAATTTCTTGAACTTCAGATATCATTACATGACCAAGAAGTTGTGGTCAGAGTCCACATCTGCTACTGGAAAAGTTTTGCAATCCAACACCCTGTTTCTGAACCCCTATCTAATTATAATGAAGTCTATTTGATACCTTCCAGTGTCTCCAGGTCTTGTCCACATATACAGCCTTCATTTGTGGTGCTTGAACCAAGTATTAACAAGGACTAAATTATGATTGGTGCAGAATTCAACCAACCAACATTCTCTTTCGTTCCTTTGTCTCAATTCATATTCTCTTACTGTATTACCTCTTCTTCCTTGCCCTACCACTGCATTCCAGTCTCCCATCACAATTAGATTCTTGTCAACTTTTACATATTGTATTAAATCTTCTATCTATTCATATTTTCTTTCAATTTCTGCATCATCTACTGAACTAGTAGGCATATAGACCTGCACTATTGTGGTGGGCATTGGTCTGTTGTCTATCTTGACAACAATAATCCTTTCGCTATGCTGGTCATAGTAGCTTACCTGCTGCCCTATTTTCATATTCACTATTAAACCAACTCCTACATTTCCCCTGTTTGATTTTGTGTTGATAATTCTGTAGTCGCCTGACCAAAATTCCTGTTCTTCCTGCCAAGGTACTTCACTTAAACCAACTACATCTAACTTTAGTCAAGCCAACTCCCCTTTCAGATTCTCTAACCTACCACAACGATTCAAACTTCCAACATTCTACGCTCCGACTCGCAGAATGTCAGTATCCACCTTCCTGATAATTGCCCCTCTTGTGTAGTCCCCACCTGGAGATTCGAATGGGGGACTAGTTTATCTCCGGAATATTTTACCTGGGAGGAAGCCATCATCAGTACATCATTCATACAAAGAGAGCTGCATGCCCTCAGGAGTTAGCTACGGCTGTAGTTTCCTGTTTCTTTCAGCTGTGTAGCAGTATCAACACAGCTAAGCCACATTGAGTATTATTACAAGGCCATATAGTCAATCATCTAGACTGCTGCCCTTGCAACTTCTGAAAGGCTGCTACCCCTCTTTTGATGAACCATTCGTTAGTCTGGTCTCTTGACAGATATCCATCCGATATGGTTGCACCTGCGGCTTGCCTATCTGCTTCGTTGGGACACGCAAGTCTCCCCACCGTGGCAAGGTCACAAGGTTCACAGTGGAGGCTGTGCTACCAGGCATATATATGTATATATACATGAAAAATTAAATTAGAAGCATCAAAATAGGTATCAGTTTCAATAAAACTGTACAAGCAGATTAAAAGTTATTAAACTAACGTAGACCTTCCAGAAATACTGTATCTTCAAGATCCAGGAACTCTTCTACAGAATACAAAGGATGCTTAATAAATAATCTCTTTAGTTTTGTTTTGAAAATTGGATAAGGAATTGGCCGCCAGCCTAGTGGCAATTTGTTGTCTCTATCCACGTATTAAGAAATTAGATTTTGTCTTTTCTAATCTACAGTATGGTATGTCCAATTAATTCTGTGTTCAGTGCTATGATTTTGCATGCCTCTTTTGTTATTTCTTTATGATTCATCATCGCCATCAATGTCCCACTCCAGTCACCCGGGTGTGGTTTTCTTCATATCTTACATTTAGTAGTGTGTTATATATTTGTATAAACTATGACTGTCATTACTGATGTCTCAATAAACAGAGGCTTACAGTGGTCAGTCCCAGATGCTTTAGTAATCAAGCACAGTGCCTTTTTCTGCAAAACTGGTACTGTATTTCCTCTGTTGGCTACTGTTGCCCCAGAGCAGAAAGCCATACTGGAGAATACTGTGAAAAATGCATAATAAATGTGCAATATATAATTGCTAGGTACTTGATCACAAACTGCTCTAAGCAGATACAATATTTTGGAGTCTCTTGAAAACAATGAATACCGGTATATTACAGTTTTACATGTACCCTCAATACCAAGCTGTAGAACACACCTTGGTGTAATATAATATGGACTTATTCCCAAAAATATTTTGTCTTGCAGCTAACACACTAAAAAAGTGATTCTTCTCCATGAAAAATAAGATACTATGGATGTGTTTTAAAGTAGTGGGAAAATATTTTGACTGCTTGGGAAAAAATTAAAATAGCAAAAATTAGATAAGACATTATTTATTTTTTCCTTCTCTCGATAAAGTCAACAAAAGTTATATTCAATATGGATAGTTTGCAGTTCACACAGTTCATGCAAGTTCAGCAAGGTTTTTTGAACAGTTATTAAAACTACTGTCTAAAGATAATCAATATGATTCAGCACAAATCATACCAGTAATTAACACAGCTCTTTTACCTCATTTTGAAACATTTGACCCAGAAAAAGAGTCATTTCTTAACTATAAATATTGGTTTTAAAATTATATTGAAATGAAGAAAGAAATCAAAATCAAGTTCAACAATCGTCTCAAGATTAATCATCAACTCAATGAAGAAAATCAAGAATCGATTACAACGAATTAGGTATCAAAAGACTTTGTCTACAATGTGGAAGAAACAACCATTTGGTAAAAGATTGTCAAATAGACAAATTAAGCCTTAAATGCTTTGGATGTAGTAAGGATGGACACGTTGTCAAAGTGTGCATTCGTACGTTGTAAACCGCAATTCAACATCCAAATAACAATTGACTAGTTAAAGAAGGATACAAGACCAATGTACGTGACTATGGAATTAATCAAATAATTGACATTTGTCAGAATCAAGCCACAATAACTGATTTTCAATGTTTTCACACTCATGTCAATATTCAAGGCAAACCTGTTACATTTGAAATTGATTTTAAGTTTCAGGTCCTATACGAAAGATGTTTTCACTCCTGATGGGAAAGTTCAAGTTAATGTGGAATATAGTGGACATACAATTCAAGACAACATTTACATTGTACCAGAAGATTACACATCTCTGTTGGGAAGAAGTTGGATACAGTGACTGAAAATAGATTTGGGAGAAGTGGATCAAAGGTACTTAACAATAGCTCCAGCGATTCACAGCATTGAAGAAGTAGATGAGATTATTGTGCAATTCCAGAATATTTTTCAAGAGAAGGCTGGTTATGTTCCCAACTTCAGGGTATCTCTTAAACTGAGAGAAAAGATAAAACCAATTTTACACAGATAAAGGGAAATTCCATATGCACTTTACAATCCAGTAGGAAAGGAATTGGACACATTAGGAAAAGATGGTATCATTACAAAAATTGAAACCAGCTGTTAGGGATCTTCTCTTGTGGTGTTACCGAAAGCTGACAGAGGAGTTCGACTGTAAGTGTACTACAAAGTTGGGGTAAATGAGCAACTTATGGATGCTCATTATGCATTCCAGAAAATTAGTGAAATTCTTAACAGCCTACACGATTCTCATTTCTTCTGCTGTTTGGAATTTTTTATAGCTCATTTACATGTACCAGTAGACGAACAATCCAGTGAAATTCGCCAAGGAACATATCGAATGAATCGCCTATCCTTTGGCATAAAGACAGCACCTGCTGAGTTCAACAGAATTGTTGATCAAATCCTATGAGATGTACCGAAGTCAGAGAAGTACTTTGATGACATCATAATACATATGGCGCCAAAAAAAAAAAAAAAATGCAAAGCAAACCTTATTGCCTGCCTCGAACTGCAGAAGTACGACCTACATCTCAGTTGTCAAAAATGTGCATTTTTCAAACAACGCATTGAATTTTTAGGACACATTGCCGAATTCAATAAAATTTCAAAATCACCACGGAAGATTAAACCTATTACTGAAATGAGAAGACCCAGGACAGAGAAGTAAAGACATTTTTGGGACTAGTGACATATTACACCTGGTTCATTCCAAATGTCTCATCATTTACAGTGCCACTACACCATTTGTAGAAGGAGAACATTCATTTCCAATGGAAAAGTGACTGCAAAGCAACTTTCATTTGATTGAAGCATTTGATTAGCATGCGATGTGAGTCCTACCGGCATGAGTGCTATTCTGTCACATATCATCGATGGCCAGGAACATCTGATCACGTTTGCTTCTCGAGCATTGACGTTGCCTGAACAGAATTATTCACAGCTTGACTGGGAAGCCTTAGCAATTGTGTTCGGAGTTGATCATTTTTATCAATATCTATTTGCCAGACAATTTATAGTTGTAACTGACAATCAACTATTATCAAAAATTTATCACCGAAATGTGAAACTAATGCAGATGACTTCTGCCAGATTACAGCGCTATGCAGCTTTTATATCAGAACTCGACTACAAGGTAATCTACAAAAAGGGCTCTGAAAATTCAAATGTTGACTGTTTATCAAGAGCATCAGTAGACAACAAAATGACGCGACACATCGACAGGTTTATTAACGAAGAAGTTCGTCTTCTATGTGAGGAAACAGTTCTTGTAATCAAGTCATCACATTCAAGTCTATCCAGAACGAGACATACAAGGATTCTAGCCTCTCAACAATTTTGACAGATCTTCAAAAAAACAGCAACACCAAAACTTAATTTTACACTGACAACAGAATTTTGTTCAGAGGAGATAGGATTATAATTTCATCAATTCTGAAATCGTCGATACTAGACGAACTCCACCACACCCACAGTGGAATATCGAAAATGAAACAACTTGCTCACTGATATGTCTATTGGAAAAACATTGATAAGGACATTGAGGCATTGGTTTGTTCCTGTCCGGCATGTGCTAAAATCAGGAATAATCCACCAAAAGCTCCACTGCGCCCGTGGGATGAACCAGAGAACAACTAGCAGCAAATTCACATAGATTATGCAGGACCCTTTTAAGGTCAACTTTTTTCTGGTCATCATGAATGCAAAATCAAAATGGGCAGAGATAAAACTGACCAAATCAGCTCCATCTTGAACATCAACAATTTAATTGCTTCTTTGTGTTTTCTCTCTGCATGGGTTTCCCAATGTAATCGATTCAGACAATGCTACCATTTTCAAAGGCAAAGAATTTCAAGAGTTTTGTAAGGAGGCTGGAATATTTCAGAAATGTTTTGCTCCAGGATAACCAGCAACAAATGGGTCAGCTGAAAGGAATATTCAGACACTCAAAAAGAGATTGACAGCTATGACCAAAGATTCTATGCTAATGCAGAAAAAAGTTAGAGAAATTCTCTTTCGATATAGAGCAATGCCATTAAATTGTGGAAAATCTCCAGCAGAACTGTACCTGAATAGACAAATTCATATTCGATTGGATGCATTGATGCCAGTGAAATTCAAACCAACCACTGCTCCCAACCAATCAGCATGACAATTAACTGTGGGAGATTGTGTGCAAGCCCATTATTATGCAATAATAAAGAACAGTGGAAGCTTGGAACAATAATGAAAAAATTTGGTCATCTTCATTATTTGATTGAACTTCGCAATGTTTACATTTTCAAATGCCACATTGGCCAACTCAGACTAACTGCCATCCCACCAAGGAATTCTGTATCAATTGCACCTGAAACGAAGAACCATGTAGATCACAAAAAACCTGATTTGGTAGACTTGATTAATTTTCCTAAGCCAACAGTTCTGCCTGAATCTGAAAATCCTGTCAACATCAAGGAACCAGATGCAGCAGACGAAGATGTCAATGAGCCAACACAGGCCCATTCTACTAGAGAAAGACGTCCTCCAGAGTATTTTCGTGATTATGTTGTATCTAAACATTGGAAACAAATTCAATTCTTATAATCACAGGAATAGAACCAGCTTTTGGGTGGGAGATCTATTATAACTCTATGAGAGTAGCGACCTCAATCGATCGGAGCTCTGCAAGACTGATCGGGTCTCTGGATTGTTTTGGTTGTGTATAGTTCAGTTCAGTAGTTATCGGAATACAGAAGAGTTAAGTTGTGTATAGCATTATCAAATCAAGTCTATTTCTTTCATCTAGCTTTTGACATCAAGTTAAAAAAAGTTTTTAATATATATTTTATGTATGTCTTTTATTCTATAGAGCCAATGACCTAGATATTAGGCCCCTTCAAACAACAAGCATCATTATCATCATCATCATCATTACAATGTTATTCCATAAGAGAATGATTATTCTTTACCATGCTTTGTCAGCTGATAATGACTTGAAACAAGTCGAAATATGTACTGACCATTTTATTTTGTAACTGATAACTGTCAATATGGATAACAGTGAAATTTGTAATAATTTCTTGTGAGTTTTCATTTATTATACTGGTGTTGGATATTTGCATGAGTTAATTTGTTAAAGAGAAAAGGTGATATTTTTCTTTATTTTTTATGTAATTTAAAACTATTTCAATTATTTACACAGAAATCAAGCACAAATGTATACATATAAGGTAAATGGGGCTATTTCCCCCCACTCCCTGTACTTTATAAAAGAGATCAGGGTGGGCTAGGAATCATTCTTAATCAAGGATACTTCTGGGAATATAATTTCAAGTGTTCACAGGGAATCTTTTCGAGTTCACTTGAGAATAGAATTATTACTGACCTGTGTGAGAAACAGCTGTTTCAAAGTCTGCAGCCTCACTTACTTGCCCCTTCTCTGAAATAAAGTAAATGTGTTAGTAAATAAACATGAAGCACTCAGCTTTCACTTTCATATCATGTCATCGATAAGGGCCAGATTTTTGGGAAGCCAAAGAGAGACACTAAGAACTTAATTGGTTGGACAAATAAATGATGTACTATATTTTTTCATATGGCATATTATTACGTAAAAGTATTAATATAATTGTTTTCTTGTATTTAAGTAATAAATGCTGTTCATATTATAACAGTTGGTACATAGTATAAAAGACTGATGACATTCTGAAATAATATTTAGGTGAGCTACCTTTAACATAATCACTTGTACTTTTCTGGGAGTGTACTTTCTGTAAAATGCACGAGTCCCTTCTAAGCTTTTCATAAAACTTCCCACAGGTAAGACTGCACGAATGCATTTTAGTACAAGCATTTCCTTCACTACTTCAATCTTCAGTTGAGGATTGTTTTCTGTTCAGAAGTTATCAAGGTTACGAATTGTTCAACTGGGACATTCAACCCAGGAAGACAAAAAGCAATTCAGTAATGAGCTTCAAGTCAATCTGAGGAATGTGTCTGGCACTCATCATTGATTGACATGGGTTTGAGGTCACTTTACTCTTTAGTGATACACGTTTTCTAGTAGTTACTTTCATCAAAAACATCCATTGTCATCGACTGCAACACTGCTGAATATATTCAAAAGAACTTCAATCAAAGACATTATATGTTATCAAGAAGTGAATGAAATGTCGTATGGCTTTTAGTGCCGGGATATCCCAGGACGGGTTCGGCTCGCCAGGTGCAGGTCTTTCTATTTGACGCCCGTAGGCGACCTGCGCGTCATGATGAGGATGAAATGATGATGAAGTCAACACATACACCCAGCCCCCATGCCGTACGAATTAACCAATTAAGGTTAAAATCCCCGACCCGGCCGGGAATCTAACCCGGGACCCTCTGAACTGAAGGCCAGTACGCTGACCGTTCAGCCAACGAGTCGGACATCAACAAGTGACTGCCTTTAAAGTCAACCAGATCCTTGAAATGGCAAGACTCTTGCTTAAGGTAAGTTACATGATAGAAATTAACTGCAATGTTCAAATCTCTTTTTTTCAATCCATTTAAATGCATTAATTTTTAAGAGCAAACAGAGATGAGCGGAAAACCATTTGGTCCTTTGCTGATGTTCCTCATATTAAACTGATCAGAACTGAAGCTACTTCAATAGCCTGATATGTTCTTCAATATTCGGTGATGCCAATGATTGAAGTGAAGAGGCAATGTTGTGTATTCAAACTCTGTGTAACTAATGCGATTCCACACCCAACAGTTGGCAATATGGTGGACACAGAGAGACTTTCAACTACTAACCATGAGTTTTGGTCTTTTCTATACTTGTCTGTAGTTTTATCCTCTAAATACATGGATTCTCTAATCAGTTTGTGTTATTTATCAACCCACAAATACAAAAATGGTGTCAGGAGTGGGATACAAACCCATTGGTCTGCAGAGTTCCCTTGGTGGTCTTCATAGCGTAGAGCGCGTCCTTCACTGTTTGGACATACCATTCTGCTTGGACATTAATTGATGGATGGTACGATGCTGTAAGCTTGTGGTACTTCACACCACTGTTCTGCAGGAAGGTCTTGAATTCTTCTGCGATGAACTGCCTACCGTTGTCCAAGACAACGGTGACTGGAATGCCATGCGCTGTAAACAAGTCGTCCATCAGGGCGATTGTTGCTGCTACTGTTGTGGAGGTCATCGGCTTGACCTCGAGCCACTTGCTGTAGGCGTCTACAACAATCAGAAGCATAGTGTCAGCTACTGGGCTTGCATAGTCAATGTGGATGCATTCCCACAGTGCCTTTGGGTACTCCCAGTGATGCTCGCGGAACTTGGGTGGAGCATGTGCATGGGTTGCGCATCTGGTGCGCGATTTCATGATCTTCTCAATGTCAGATTCGATGCCTGGCCAAAACACGATGGAACATGCCATTTCCTTCATTTGGACGATTCCGAGGTGAGTTGTGTGCAGGTCGTTGGATTTTTGACATAGGCTTCATTATTGAACTTTTAACAGACCCCCTTGAACGGCTAATGTCTCCGGTCAACGCTCATCTAACATAAGAGATTTCAGTTCACGCACTTGGCATCTTATTTTTTCCGTTTTGGTCTTGAACTCCCAGCAAAAATGAAGCGGCTTCAGGCGTAATCAATCCTGTTTGAAGTGTTACTACTCCGTGTCTGCTACAATATGTGATTTTTCTCGCCCGTTCTCACGTATCTATACAAGAGTGGGATTTAATTATTTCTTCACTTAAAAGATTATAACCATCATGTTTTGTTATGTATGAACATTCTTATTAACTGACTGGCAGCCATGAGTTTGATTATTACACTACCAGCTCTGTGTTGTACCTTATGTTTTTAACCTCTGGCAACATGATTACGTGTTTTTTCTAACTCAGCCATGATGAACACTCTTATATATTTTCACTCTTGTTTTTATGTTTGAACATTCTGATTGACTGACTGGCAACATTGATATCCTAATGATTTTAATTATTTCACTACCAGCCTGTATTGTACTTTCTGTTCTTATCCTCTGTCTCAACTCGATTGTGTTTTTTCTCTTAGCCATGTTGTAACATTCTATGTTTTATTCACACTAGTTTTAAGCCTATTTTCATTTTCTAAATATAAATGTTGATTCTTAGGGTGCCATATATGTTAAGGACACTAGGTTCAGGGCCCCTGACCTAACTTTAGGCTAAGATTTATTTTCGGCTGATGATGCTTATGACTGTTAAGCGACACATGTCCCATCTTACAACGCCTGTT
The DNA here is from genome assembly GCF_040414725.1 of Anabrus simplex. Classification (NCBI taxonomy): domain Eukaryota; kingdom Metazoa; phylum Arthropoda; class Insecta; order Orthoptera; family Tettigoniidae; genus Anabrus; species Anabrus simplex. The sequence continues at coordinate 1,241,125,598 of NC_090265.1, read as the reverse complement.
GTAATGTTTATTTCCTAAATATAAGGAAAGATAAGTATTGGAAAGGTGGTGTTAACTATTATTCTTGTTTTAATGTTCATATCTGATGTCCAATATGGTCTACAATGAGATTTATTACTTGTAAAGTTGAGGTCGTCGGAGCAATACAGTCTCCAGGGAAGCAGTTGATAGATGTCAACATGTGCGGTGGAACTCCATCACGTTGAAACCACATCCTGCAGAGGTCAAGGAGTGGCACATGTTCCAAAAACAGTGATAGTTCATCTTGGAGAAACCGCAGATAGCGTTGGTCATGACCATGGAGCTCCTGGAGTAAGTGCAGATGGTATGGATGAAACCGGTGGGTATGCAATATCCTCATAACAGATGCTCAACTGATTTTCGTCTCCTGTGCAACGGCAACATGTGCTAGTATGAAGGTTACATCAGATAGCGTCCAACACAACCTCTTCATTATCAGCAGACATCATGGAATGATCTCGAACAGGCTGTGTCCTTCCCAGGGATGCAGTATCCCGCAGGCATCTTTCCACACACGGAAATGTCATGCCCGTCGGTTGTCGTCTATCCGGATAGTGTTCTTGGTACAGGCGTTGTGCATGGTATGCATTCTGTCTAGCTTATCCATAGATAAATAACATATCCACATACTCGTCACTGGAATACATCTTGAGGCAGTGAATAAACTTTGTGTTGTGAATTGCTTCGAAAGAGGGGAGTTCGCACAACACAGCTGCCATTGCAGGTTTTTGTCATTCCAATGGGGCATACTTTGCCCTACCTGTGGTCTATGAAGCTCGGAACATGTACGAGGTAGCTAACTGGCCACAGACCATCATCTCCTCATCCTCGTCTAACCCAGCACGATACCCTATGCAACAATACATGTGGTCTTTTACAGGGTCAAATAAACAAATCAGTCCTTGGAAGCTATCGACTATGTAACCTTACCACATCCCAGGTAACTGGCCATTTAAAAAAATTCTTATGTAGGATTTGACCCTCCTACCCAGAGCACTGTCCACTATCATATATCTCCCCGCCCGATTGCCATGTGAGCTACTGCGACACTTGAACTACGGCGCCCACTTCCCAGCCTATACAGTACCGTGCTCCCGGTCTGTGCGCCCACCTCCTGCTTTAAAGTACATGTTCTGTGTATCTGTACTCATTTTACGGGTTCATTCAAGCTACCCATAATGAATGAATAGTGGCGCTCATGATTCCTGCTGTCTTCTGGCCCATAAACACACATCTCATTATATTACCCCAGTTTAGAGAGAGGGACTGATGTCTCTCAGAATTTTAGTAAATGTGAAGGGATGAATAAAACTGGATCATAAGGGGCTGGTGGACCATCTGGTATTATATCATTGCAGTTCAAGTGAAGGTCATTTGAGCAAAAATCCCGATAGCCATCTCCTAACCATCCATTAGGAGCTACAAATCTCACTCCCAAATGCCCATAAACCCATTCTATGGTCTCATTTAACCTTTATCATCAATCAATCAATCAATCAATCAATCAATCAATCAATCAATCAATCAATCAATCAATCAATCAATCACCACTGATCTACATTTAGGGCAGTTACCCAGGTGACAGATTTCCTACCTGTTATTTACCTAGTCTTTTCTTAAATAATTACAAGGAATTTGGAAATTTATGAAACATCTCCCTTGGTAAATTATTCCAATTAACTCCTCTTCCTAAAAATGAATATTTGCCCCAATGTTTCCTCTTGAATTCCAACATTTTCTTCATATTGCGATCTTTCCAACTTTTCAAAACACCACTCAAAGTTATTCGTCTACTAATGTCATTCCATGCCATCTTTCCACTAACAGCTCAGAACATACTGCTTAGTTGAACAGGTCTTTCCAGCCCAAACTTTGCAACATTTTCATAATGCTACTCTTATGTCAGAAATCAATCAGAATAAACCAAGCTGCTTTTTTTTGGATTTTTTCCAGTTCTCGAATCAAGAAATCCTGGTGAAGATCCCATACACATGAGCCATACTCTAGGTGGGAGTCTTACCAGAGACTTATATGCCCTCTCATTTACATCCTTACTACAACCCCTAAATACCCTCATAAGTATGTGTAGAAATATGTACCCTTAATTTACAATCCTGTTTATGTGATTACCCCAATGAAGATCTTTTATTCAAACCTACGTACTTCCTGTGATCCCCATAAGGAATTTTTACCCCATTAACACAGTAAATGAGAGGACTTTATTAGCGAAACTCACAACCTGACTTTTAACCCCATTTATCATCATACCGTTGCCTGCTATCCATCTTGCAGCATAGTCGAGGTTTTTTTACAGTTGCTCACAATGTTCTAACTTATTTATTACACTACACATTATAACATTATCTGCAAAAAGCCTTATCTCTGATTCCAGTTCTTCACTCATATCATTTATACATATATAAGCAAATATAAAGGTCCAAATTACTGCCTAGAGGAATTCCTGTCAGAATGATTACAGGATCAGATAATGCTTCATTTACTCTAAGGGTACGTTTATGCTGCAGCTTCGCTGCTGGCACATGGATGCTCGCCCTAGCACCTCACTGCTGACTACAGCCTGGCTGCTTGCCATGGAGCTTTTACCCTGCAGCGGTACCGTTGCTCATGCTGCTGGCAGCTCTTAGTTGTAGTCAAAAATTCAAAACAACGGGACTGATAGTTAAGGCTGTTTGTATTTTGGGTAATGTGATTATAGATATAGAAGACCTGAACACTTTGACTATGAAGATGTACTTCCAAGGGCTATCCCGTCAAGAAGGAACAACGCAGCTTCAGTTGAAGTTTTTGAAGTGCGGAATAAATTCAGAGATTTTTAACGAGCGAGTCACAGTTTTGCTGACGTGTATATCTTAAAATAATTTGGTGTATTGAATGTTTAATAAAAAGTGTAAAATGCCTTGCCTGGATTTTTCACTGTTCTTCTACTGCGGCAGTAGATTGAAAATGAAGTTTCAAATGCTTCATTTTGTAATTTAATAGCATACTTTTTAATACTGTAAAATAAGGGGTAATAGCGTACCTCATTTTGACTTTAATTAGGTCTCCTAAACAAAATAACAAAATGTATTTACAGTTTAAAAAAATGAAAATCAAGGTACTTCATATAAATCACCTGCTTGTAATGATAGAGGTCCCTAAATAGCAAAAATAAAAATAAAAACAAAGTTGACAATCATTCCATAGTTTGTCCAGTTCGAACCTGTTATGATGATCCGCATGCCGCTGGTTCCAAGTGGCATTTATTTCGAAGCAGATGATATCAGCATTTGTTTAATATCGTCACCCATAGCAGAAACGAAACAGTGAAATACAAGTTACCGTATCAGGTTCGGATTGCTAGTTAGTGATCACTGACAGTGCCACAGAACATCTGTGTGGAACGCAGATAGAAAAAGAGTGGGAGAGTGGGTGACCTTGAAAGAACCAATCATAGTCCAAGTTACAGGATTGCTGATGATGTGCCAGGCTCGAAAATCAAACGTGTTTGAGACCATGGATGTGGCGAGGATAGCAGCCAGCAGCGCAGCTATAAGCCAGGCTGCAGGGTAAAAACACTGACTGAGATCTATTGGTTTGTTTCATCATCGCCTAACATCGAGCAGCAAGGCTTGGCAATGTGCCAGCAGCAAAGCTGCAGCATAAACGTACCCTAATTCTCTGAGTTCTATTTTCTAGAAATATAGCCACCCATTGAGTTACTCTTTTGTTTAGTCAAATTGCACCCATTTTTGTAAGTAGTCTCCTATGATGTACCCTTTCAAATACCTTAGATTGCGATACAGTCGATTCGACTTTCCAAATCTAATAATATTCGCTTTATGTCCCACTAAATACTTTTATGATTTGTGGAGATGCCGAGGTGCCGGGATTTTGCCCCACAGGATATCTTTTACATGCTAGTAAATCTACTGACAAGGCTGATGTATTTGAGCACCGTCAAATACCACAGGAATGAGCCAGGATCAAACCTGCCAATTTGGGGCCCAAATCTAAGATCTCTGCTATATTTTGCTGACATCCTACAAGATGAGCTACAGTGGAGTAACCTTCCCTTAACCTAAACTGCCTTCTATCAAACCAGTTATTAGTTTCACAAACATGTCTAATATATTCAGAAATAATGCTTTCATAAATCTTAAATGTAACACTTGTCAAACTCACTGGCCTTCAGCTTTATGTCTATCACCCTTTCCTTTATACTCAGGAGCTACTGTAGGAACTCTCCATTCACTTGGTATAGCTCCTTCATGCAAACAGTAATCAAGTAAGTACTTCAGATATAGTAATACTGTATATACAACCCATTGCCCTTAGCATATCCACAGAAATCCTATCAATTCCAGCTGCTTTTCTAGTTTTCAACTATTGTATCTTATTGTAAAATGTCTTTGTTGTCATAGGAAAATTTCAATACTTCATTAGTGTTAGTCACCTCCTCTATCTGGACATTATCCTTGTAATCAACAATCTTTACATACTGCTGACTGAATACTTCTGCCTTTTGAAGATCCTCACATACACACTTCCCTTGTTCATCAATGATTCCTGGAATGTCCTTCTTGGAACCTTTTTCTGCTTTAAAGTACCTATACATACCCTTCCATTTTTCACTAACATTTGTATGACTGCCATTTATGCTTACCATCATGTTATCCGAAGCTGACTTCTTTGCTAGATTCAATTTTCTAGTAAGTTCCTTCAATTTTTAGATTGTGTGAAAATGATTCTATTGTAGTATCTGTGTATTATGTCCCTAACACCAATGTAAAATTATTTATATCACAGTTAGAGAAGTTGATTTCTTATTTAACTTGTAAATATGATCTAAAGATTGCTATAGCTGGTGATTTCAATATAAATATCTTAGAGATATCATAAAATACTCAAAACTTCCTTAATATGTTGAGATCACATGACTTATATTGTACACATGTTGAACCCACAAGAAATAATACATGCCTAGATAATGTTGTAACCAATGTATACAAATCATTTTACAAATGTTTGTTTCTAGGACAAGATGTATTGTCAGACCATGGTGGTATTTGGGTTGAATTTAAAGTTAACTGTAAGATAAGAGTTTTTGAGTCATCAAAAGAATTAAAAGGCATCAGACGTGTCATATCAATTAAAGGGGTTAATGAATTCCAAGACAAATTAATAAGAACAGACTGGACTAGCCTTTATGTCATGAGTGATGTCAACTTTGCAGTTTCTTATTTCATTAACATGATAATTATATATTTTAATTCAGCTTTCCCTGAAAAAGTTGTAACTGTAAAGTTCAACAGCTCTAAACCAAGAAATAGAGTTAAAAACTGGTTTACGCCTGATTTGGGTAAAATGCGTTGCATTATGTTAGCTTATTATAATAAGTATAAACTAAATAATAATTTACCGAGCTCGATAGCTGCAGTCGCTTAAGTGCGGCCAGTATCCAGTAATTGGGAGATAGTGGATTCGAGCCCCACTGTCAGCAGCCCTGAAGATGGTTTTCCATGGTTTCCCATTTTCATACCAGGCAAATGCCGGAGCTGTACCTTAATTAAGGCCACGGCCACTTCCTTCCACTTCCTAGGCCTTTCCTATCCCATCGTCGCCATAAGACATATCTCTATCGGTGCGACGTAAAGCAAATAGCAAAAAAAGAAATTAATAATAATAATAATAATTTAGGGGATAAAGAAATATTCAAAAACTACAGGAAATTATATAAAAAACATATACATGAGGCTAAAGTTGCAGCAAATGATAGGTATATCCAAAGTGTGAACAATAAATGCAAAGCTGTATGGTCCGCCATAAGAAGTGCTAGTCAAACTTTAAACAACAAAGATGTGATTCCTCTAGAACCTGATCAGTGTAATAGGTATTTCATTAATGAACATGAAAGCACATGTGATCAGGATAATAGCTTTTCATCAGATGGGGATGCAAGTAAACATAGTTTCTTAGACTGGTTGCATAACTTCGATCTTCCCTCAAATGTATTGAATAATGATTTTAGGTGGGTGGAAGTAAATCTGCAGTCAGAAGTATTGTTACAAATTTGAATTTGTCTAGTACTCAAGACACTTATGGTCTCTCCAACAATACAATCAAAGCCATTATTGACATGTTATTAATGCCATTGACATCTATATATATAAAATAAGAGTTTTGTCTGTACATTGCTCAGAATTTGAAAATAATGGTGTTTCTGTATCGGTCATGTCCATAGTAACAAGAAAATGCACTTTTTACTTTTCCGTAATTTCTGTCTGTCTGTCTGTCTGTCTGTCTGTCTGTATGTACACGCATCACGAGAAAACGGTTGAAGAGAATTTAATGAAAATCGGTATGTGAAGTCGGGGGATGAGCCTCTACAATCTAGGCTATAAATCATTTTACTTACGCTGAGTGAAATGGTAGTTTAGGGGAAGGCCTAAAATTGAATTCTCAACTATTTATGTTATTAGTGGTCTAATGAAAATCGGTATGTGAAGTCGGGGAATGAGCCTCTACAATCTAGGCTATAACTCATTTTACTCATGCTGAGTGAAATGGTAGTTTAGGGGAAGGCCTAAATTGAATTCTCAACTACTTGTGTTATTAGTGGTCGTATTTTAGAGAAAATGGGTATGCAAAGTTGGGGAATAAGTTGCTACAATCTAGGCTATCAATAATTGTAATCACGCTGAGAAAAATTGTAGTTTAGGGGAAGGCCTAAAATATAATTCTCAGATGTTGTTGTTATTAGTAGTCCTATCTTGATGAAAATCGGTATGCAAAGTCACGAAATAAGTAGCTATAGTCTAGGCTGTAAATTATTTTATTCACGCTGAGTGAAATGGTAGTTTAGGGGAAGGCCTAAAATGTAATTCTCAAATATTTCTTATTAGAGGTGTAATCGATGAATGCTACATCACAAGGGTTATATAGTATTAAATTTCCTATTATTCATGTCTTATACATTGTTACCGTACTGGCTATGATCACAAAGATATTAATGAATTTGGATTTTTGTTACTAAGTCCATATCAGCGCCGAGTAACGAGAAAATGGGTAAACGGTATTTAATGAAAATCGGTATGTAAAGTCGGAGAATAAGAAACTACAGTTTATGGTATAAAATATTTCACAAATCACAGAGTCGAAAGAAAACTAAATGTGAAGGCCTACAATATAGAAAGCTCATAACATTGATCAACAATAACATTACATTGACCATTGTTTGTCGTGATGTGCTTTGTGTCTTCTGTTGCCCTCATCTCCGGTAGATAGGATTACTGCTGCGTACAGAGTATTTTTTATTTGATTTACGTCGCACCGACATAGATAGGTTTTATGGCGACGATCTGATAGGCCTTAGGCCTTAATTAAGGTACAGGCCCAGCATTTGACTGGTGTGAAAGTGGGAAACCACGGAATACCATCTTCAGCGCTGCTGACAATGGGATTCGAATCCACTATCTCTCGGATGCAAGCTCACAGCTGCGCACCGCGCTAACCACATGGTCAACTCGCCCAGTCGTACAGAGTGTAACAGCCTGCCTGAAAATTGATGGGAAGTAGCTGAGGAGTTAGATAACTTTCTTCTTTAGCATGCCATTCCCCTGGTTTATAAATTTTCTGATACTACTGGTACGTAACACACTAGATCAGCATAGCATTTGGGCTATTCAATCCCTACTGTGAGGCACTGATTGGAATGAACAGTGTGCATATTTAGCAGAATAATGGCAGATGAGTGTTCATGGCAAAATGCGGCCTGGTCATCCCAGCTCTGGAACTTTGGACTATTAGATTGGCACCGCAATCTAACCGCAGCACTGTTCGTTAAAAGTGATAAAACGTGTGGCTTTCCATTTGATCGAGTATTTTATATGATAGCATTGCTTTTAATCGCTACATTCATACTTACATTTTTGTAATGACCTATGTTGATTTCAGGTTAGGAAAACCACAAAGTCAGTGTTTCTGAGAATCCCGTTGCGAAGCACGGGTACATCAGCTAGTTTTTAATAAATTTAATTCTTAGACAAGGTGATTTTCCTGAGTGTTTAAAAATGTCTAAAGTGATACCTATCTTTAAAAAGGGGGATAGAATGAACCCATCAAATTACTGCCCTATAACAATAGTACACATTCTAAGAAAAATTATTCACAGGTGCTACATTAATTGACCTGACAAAAGCTTTTGATTGTGTCTCGCATGAAATATTAATTCATAAGCTCAGTTTTTATGGAGTAAGGGGTCATAAACTGAAATTAATGGCATCCTATCAGTTCTATATGCTGATGATACAACTTTCCTAAATAGTAATGTTGATATCACAACACTACAAAACCAAATCAACACATCTGTTAAAATTGCTGAAAACTGGTTTCATCACAATAAATTAACTATTAATGTCACTAAAACAGAAAAAATCCTATTTACCTTGGATCACACTGTAAATAATAGCTGCTGTAATTCTGTTAAATTATTAGGTCTACATGTAGATATAAAACTTACCTGGGAAATACGTACATCAGCACTCTGTATGAGATTAGCCAGGGTGTGGTATCTGTTGTGGAAACTGAAAACCTGCATCAGTCAGGATATGCTACTTGCATCCTATCATACCTTCTTTCACCCTCATATTATACTGTATGGGATCAAGTTATGGGGCAATTGTCCTACATCAAATAATGTATTTATTTGGTAGAATTTGGATTAGAATTTAGAAACTTCTGTAAAACTTCCTTTGTTAGCCTAAAAATTATGACAGTTCCCTGTTTATGTATTCCTACAAATATTATGCACGTGAAAGAGAATCTTTCCTAATTTAAAGAAAGATTTACAATTCACATGCACGACACAAGATACAAGAATGATCTGGATATTCCTCACACCAGGCTTAGTAAAAGCACAAACAGCCACTGTTATCAACAGCTTAAGATGTACATTAAGCTTCCAATACCAATTCAAACATTAGACAATATTGCATTTAACAGGGTACTGTCACAGTTTTTAAGGGAAAAGGCATTTTATAGTGTAGAAGAGTGTCTAGAATGTGGTATTTCAAAAACTGACCTAATATAGGTAGCTAAAATAATTTTTCTAATGACTCAGGCATTATGGCTGAGATATTGTCCATAGATTATTTTTTTTCATACATACAATACCTAGTATACATTTCCTGTACTTGATGGTGGAAGCAATAAACTAAACTAAACTAAACTAAACTAAACTAAACTAAACTAAACTAAACTAAACTAAACTAAACTAAACTAAACTAAACTAAACTAAACTAAACTAAACTAAACTAAACTAAACCAAACCAAACCAAACTAAACTAAACTAAACTAAACTAAACTAAGCTAAGCTAAGCTAAGCTAAGCTAAACTAAACTAAACTAAACTAAACTAAACTAAACTAAACTAAACTAAAAATTTCCCCTTACTCCCACAACCATTTCTAACTCTATTTCCTTCTAACTTGCACCTCCTTGTTGGTCTCTTTACTTCTCTTCAGTGGCGTGCGGTGAACATATTCATTACCCCAGCAGAAAAAAGTTTTATAAATATAAACAACCGTAGCCCCACTACACTCTCTAAAGTCAACATTACCATTTTATAAGGCTGCATTTTTCATGGAAAGGTCTACCTGAGAAAGATCTTTCAAGAATATTTTCAACCACACACTCGCACATATTTCCAGATTGATATTAACGGCAGTGATGACACCATCATAAGTTAATCTATAGCAGATTTTAAACAATGTACTTACAGTTTCATCCGGTGACACTTTGTGATAGTACAGCCATGGTTTTCACAAAATTACACTGGGACTAACTATTTGTTACTTACTTAAAAAGCCTAATCTAATCAGCAAAATTTAACTGGTATTTTACTGTCGTTGAAGTTTTATAGTTTCACTCGCATACCGAGTGTATGTGCATCAACGACAAACGAGGAAAAATATTTGTCACAACGTATAACACACGTTATACTCATGAAGAATGCCACAGAACTCGCGAAACCTTCACCTATAATAGAAGAGGAACACTACAAAAAAATACTATGTACCACCATCACAGACAATCATTCGCGCTTAACTCTGTACTCATTGCTGGGCAAACCAAATATTTTTCTGTGGCTATCCAAACACATACTCTACACTTGCCATCAATGAATTGTTCAAAACTGTATACATGCCGAAACCCAAGACTAAAATTATTCTTTTATATTACAATTGATTTCATATACTGGCTCTATTTTTATTAGCAAGACAATGTGCAAGTGGCTATACTGTTAAGATGTTGTTATTTTTCTTGCAGTCTCTAGTGTGTGGCGCTGAAGACTTCGAGTGCCAAGTATTAAAACTAACATCCCTTACCTAAGCTAGCTGGCCTGTTGCCGTAAATTGCTGTCGGGGGGAGGGCCCACAGCTTTGCCTCGAGGAAAATTCAAGTGCATGCGTCACCCAAGCGACCTTAAATTTCACTGGGAGTAGCTCTCTGTCACACTGGCAAGGAAATCCAGCTTACTGGAGAAGCTGAACTGCAGTATTGCGAGTTGATTGTCGAGACAGCTGTACTTGGCTTGGCTTAGATGTTCACAATTTTTTTAAACATTAATAGAATTCTAAGGAATAATTAGAAAATGTTAATACAAAGTTCTTTACCCCAGCAGTGCTAGGGTAGATGGGGTTCAGGGCATGCCACTGCTTCTCTATTATAATAAAGTGGGCCTTTACCATTCCTTATCATGTCTAAAGGGACATACTTGTTTTCACATTCCTCAACAATTGCTTTAAAAGCCCATCCCACAGTCTGTTTACATTTTTATTTACCGTTTTCTACTGATCATAATTACTTTTTAAAAACTCCCTCATGCTTGCCTTATTTTATCGTATTTAATTATGCATGTTAGCACAGCCTGCTGCCTGATTAAGTATCAGTATATTCCATGCACTTATCTGGACAAAATTGATATCACTAGCAACATCATAATATGCACTGTTTTACTACAATTCCCATAGAAATTAGAGTTTTAGGATCAACAGGTTTTAATATAAACTGAGTTATTCCTTAGGGAATGGGGAATGGGTGGATAGTAACTGGTTTATATAACATTGGTTAGAACGGATTATAAATGCTGCAACAATTTACTGTTTATTTACATTCATGTACAGTATGGCTATAAGAAAGCAACTGATGTGACATGAAAGCTTCCCTGAATCAGCCATTAGATGTGGAACAAGTGTAGTAAGTAATAGGGAAACAAAAAGTTCCCAGGTCAGCCTAGGTCACTGACAGGGAAAAGATCATCTATTGTAATGACACATACACATATCATGCTGAGTCATTTCCATTTGCAGAGGCGAAGAGAGTACAAGGAAGCAACAACTTATTTTGCTCTTATCATATAGCACTTCATGAGGTTCAAACATGATTCAATTAAATGTACTTCACTTGCATTTGGTCTGCAATGATGAATGAATGGTAAGTCTCTGGTTCATGTATTAGGTTTCTAAAAAGTAGCTCTTCTTCGTGAGACATCTTGCCCCCACAGGACAAATAAATAATGAAGGCATTCAGAATAACGATGTTCAGTTTCTTAGTCCAATTTCATGTTCGAAAGGATATACTGTAACTATTGGCCATACTTCACTCTTGTCAACATAGCCTTTAACATACTGTAGCTCTCGATTATGAGAGGTTTCGGGGAATTGCCATTGTCATCTGCTTTGTTTTTAGCAGGAAAGTAAATCTCCACATTCTTTTGCACAATGCTCTGTTGATGCATTTATCAGAAACAGAATGAGTAGATCCTTTTTGTAAGCCAGAATTCATAGCAAACCACGCAGTTTACACATCAGCTCCTCATCTGTATCAAGGAGTAAAGCTATGGTTGAAAACTGACCACAAGTTCTGGCCTACCCCATTACCTGATTTACAAAACATTGGTTAGAAGGGATTATAAATGCTGCAACAATTTACAATTTATTTACATTTATGGACAGTATGGTTATAAGAAAGCAATTGATGTTACCTGTTACCTACCCTATTGGTATATATATCAACTGCTTGTCCGATAAGGTTAAATCATTGATCATCCTCCTACACATTGTACCACTGATAACAATCTCTAACTTTTGTAACCAGATCCCACACATCCCCAGCTATGTTATTACCTATTCCTCCTTGCCTTACATTGTTGATACTAACGTGTAATATTATCAACTTCTCCTTACCCTCCTACTTCCCTTCTATTTTTCTCAACATCTGCCTTCACCTAATTCCTAAATAGCCCACTACCCTGGCTCTTCCTCCACATACTTTCCCCACTTGCACAACAACAACAATAGAGTCACCCATGACCAGAGCCTCAACCCCATCCACCTCATTAGATCTCCTGATCTCCCTAAACTTCCCTACCAGCTACAGCTACAGAACCTGCTTCCTCCTCCCTTTTCTTCCTCTCACAACTTGGTTCCATCTCCCTCTTCCTATCCTCTACTATATGTTTCCTTTTACTACTGCTTTCCACTTGCCTCGCTCCTCATCTGTAACACTTTCCTGCTCCCCGTCTTCCTTTTTCTGTTCTACCTGCAGTGACTAATTTCAACTCCTCACTGTTATCTCCCTTAAACTTACTTTCAGATAGCCCTCATTTTCCTTTCCTTTAAAGCATTAGCCTACCTGTCTTCTACAACTTCTCCCCTCCCTCTTGCCTACTGACCATACCCTGTACATCGATTGAGGGAGACCTACCATTATTCCTGTCCTGCATTATTGCCGGGCTGAGTGGCTCAGACGGTTGAGGCGCTGGCCTTCTGATCCCAACTTGGCAGGTTCGATCCTGGCTCAGTCGGGTGGTATTTCTTCTTCTTGACGTTGCAGCCATGCCATGTGAATTTATTGGAATATCTCTCACGATCTTTAATGCAGTGGTTTCCCATTTCCTTCTACATCCTAATGCCGTTGACCAAACTGGTTCCTCCGGGAACAATTTCTTGTCCCCAGGACAATAGAGTGCCCTTACCCATACTCGCTCATCCACTTTCAAACAGACTGTTGGCACATGGTATAGGGGATCTCCTTATACCGGGAGATAATCGGTCCCTTCATTTGTTAGCCGTCTGCATATAAAATATTTTTATATGCATTTGTTGCCCCCTCTCTACCCCGGGGAGGTGAATGTCAGGATTTCACCATCATTGATACAAGGACCAAATGACATTTCCTTGTGGAAGACAGGTAGGCTAATGCTTTAAAGGAAAGAAAAATGAGGGCTAAGGGTACTCATCTGAAAGTAAGCTTAAGAGAGATATCAGTGAGGAACTGAAATGAGTCACTGCAGGTAGAATGGAAAAAGGAAGATGGGGAGCGGAAAAGTGTTACAGATGAGGTGCTCAAATACGTCAGCCTCGTGCTGGAAGATTTACTGGCATGTAAAAGAACTGCTGTGGGACTAAATTCTGGCACCTTGGCATCTCTGAAAACCACAAAAGTAGTTGATGGGACGTAAAGCAAATGATTTTATTATTGTCCTGCATTCAAATTTGACAGAAGAAGAAAGAATATTAGGACACATCCTAAGACACGAAGGACTTGTTCAGTAGCTTTCGAGGGAAGTGTAGGTGGTAAGAACAGTAGGAATAGACCAAAGCTTGAATATGACAAACAGATTAGAATGGATGTAGAAGGTAGTAGTTACCCAGAAATGAAAAGGTTAGTACAACAACAACAATAGCATATTTTTGAGAAATGGAAATGATTCAGTTTGGTTCTTTGTCAGATGACAGGGGACTGAAAATTTAATTCAGAAAGTAACAATCATAGCAATGAAGGTGTACCATGTAGACACTGCATGTCAGAAACATAGAAAGAATACTGATGATATATAAGGGCCCAGCTCCTTGGATGAATGGTTATCATCAGAGCCTTTGGATCAGAGGGTCCCAGGTTTGATTCCCAGTCATTTTGGGGATTTTAATCATGTCTAGTTAATTCTCTGTCCTGGGGAATGTGTATTTGTGTTTGTCTCTACACACTTCTCTTAGTATTTCACACACCACACCAAAATACCAACCACCCAGAAACAGGTAATACCAACATAGGGTTGGCATCAGGAAGGCCATCCGGCAATCACTCAGAGCCAAGTCTGCATGTGTGAGATAATTCTCACCTGCAATCTTACCAGGGTGTGGGAAAAGCAGTAGAAGTAAGTGGTCAATGTCTTTGCATGCAGTACTAAGTATTTATATGCCCTAAAGAGGTTCCTTTTTATGATGGATTTTGCTTTATCTTGCACCAACACAGATAGACCTAGGTCTTATAGTGACGATGGGATAGGCCTAGGAATGGGAAGGAAGCAGCCGTGGCCTTAATTAAGGTACAGCCCCAGCATTTGCCTGGTGTGAAAATGGGAAACCATGGAAAACATCTTCAGGGCTGCCGACAGTGGGGTTCAAACCCACTATCTCCCGGATGCAAGCTCTCAGCTGCGCGCCCCTAACCACATGGTCAACTCGCCCTGTCTAAAACATTTTTATGAAGAACCTTGATAAGAAGCATCTTAATTGAGAACAGTTTAATACCACAGAGACAGATACAGGATTTTAAAAGATTGTGAATCTAAAATATAAGTTTCCTTCTCTTTTTTAAGTTTCACTGAGTTTTTACCTTATTTCAGAATAACAGAGGAAAATGAGAGTCCGACTCATTGGCTGAATGGTCAGCATACTGGCCTTCGGTTGAGAGGGTCCCGGGTTGAATTCCTGGACGGGTCAGAGATTTTAATCGCTTCTGATTAATTCTTCTGGCTTGGGGACTGGGCGTTTGTGTCTCTTCCAACACTCTCCTCTTCATATTCAGACAACATACCACACTACCAACCACCACAGAAACACGCAATAGTGATTACATCCCTCGAGATAGAGTTGGCGTCAGGAAGGGCATCTAGCCGTAAAACAGGGCCAAATCCACATATGCGACACAGTTCACACCCGCAACCCCACAGGTGTGGTGGAAAAAGTAGTAGGAAAAGAAGAAAAGAAGAGAAACAAAGGAAAATGAGAATGCTAAATCTTATGTAAAAGGCTGTTCCTCTCTACTGTATTATGCCTGCTAGTCCAAATAACATGGTGAGTGGAAATTTCTTCATACCACTTGGAAATATTGTAATAGCATATAGCTTAGGAAACAACAATAGATCAACTCCATGGAGTTCTTAAAATGTTTTCCTTCTTTTTGATTTGACAGCAAAAGGATGAATGAAGCATATTAACTAGAGTAGAACTATATTCATGCTGATACTCACCCTCAGAAATTGAGTTCTTCATGGCAATCAAAAGAATAGCTTACAATTCTTTTGCACAATAAATTGCAGTGATCACCACAGACTACCTATATAAAAAGGAATGTCTCTGAAGAGATCTAGTAGTCATAATCCTTGCAGTGACAAACTCTGTTTGTATTTCATAATCAAAGGTCAAACATGTGGAAATGTCTAACATAAGAAATTTATGACAAAGCAAACATGAGCCTACTCATTTGTTATCTACAAAGAACTATTGCTGTGCAAAACAGCAGTAAGGTCAGGTTTCCCACTTAGTGCTAGTAATGCAGGAAATTGTAGTAGTACATGTAAACCTGTAGGATGTATAAAATTACATTATAATTAAACCTCAGAATGACAACTAGCCTTGGTGATAGGAATGATGGTGCAGCATGATGATGATGATGATGATAATAAAAGTTACAGAACTGCTTGGCAACAGAACCCCTAAGGCTAATGATCACATTAATCTAGCATTATAATCTCTTATGAAGAAGACAATCTATACATAAAAGAGAGAAAGTTTATGAGTTCATTTGTATGTGGAGCGTAATCTCGGAAATCACTAAATCAATTTTAGCAAATATTTCACCATTAAATTAGCCTAGTTCTTCCAGACTGTTATAGGCTATATATTGTATAAACAATACTACCTTACAGGGCCAGCAAGCATTTTCAATACAAATTGGAGCAAGTTGAAAAAATTAAAAGATAAATATGCTTCCTCAACTTATAATTCTATTAAAATGGAGCCTACTTAGAACTGAATCATCTACAAAAAAAAAAAAAAGTTAATCTGAACTTTCTTCATAAGTCTAGCATTTTCCATGCTTTAATTGATAAAAATCAAAATTTCTCTTATGAAACAAGGAGCATTCATGCTTGATGTAGGATTAAATTTCCTAGAATAATATTCACATGCATTTTCTTTGTTGCTCTAATGGTATGCCAGAAAATTATGCTTTTACATGTTAAAGAAGCATTTCAAGTATGCAGTCATTTTGAGTGTTCCCTCAGCAAGAGAAAATTTGTTAAGATGGAAGGCAGGACAATAAAAGAACATTGTAGATCGATTGATCGATCGATCAATCAATCAATCAATCAATCAATCAATCAATCAATCAATTACCACTGAACTTCATTTAGGGCTGTCGCTCTGGTGGCAGATTCCCTAACAGTTCTTTAGAATAGAATACAATAGAATAGAGTACTCCCACTCCCTAGTTCCGGATCGCCTGAAACTTGGGAGAGAGCACTCTTTTATTGCAATTCATTGAAGTTTGCTACATGCATTACATTTTCCTCTTATAATTATTTGACTATTACTACACTAAATATAATTTATTTTGTCCTAGACTTTAACAATGCTATATTGTCTATGATAATATGTATCTTTCCTTAACTTATTTAATGTTTACTTTTGTGTTACAAGTCTTTTTGGAGTATCCTACCATTAACAACATACCTTACTTAATGGCTGAATTATTAATAGAATATAATGTCACGATAATACAACAATTTATATATTTCTACGTTTGACATTAATTTTTAACCTTCTAGTAATTTTATTCATTATTCTAGGATACACAAGCCTCTTATCTGACTTATCCTTCATTACTCTCGTTTGTATTTGTTTTGATGTTTTTAATTTCCTTTTTCCACATACTTTTTAAAATACAAAAGAACTTGCTTTTCTTTGCAGTGTAATCCACTCTTTATTTAATATTTTAGCAATTGTATATAACTCTCTCTTTCTATATATTTTTTTTTAATATTCACTTCCCAGATATTTTAATCTCAGTGCTTCAGTTGCCTTACAAACTCTTAATAGATGCGCTTCTTCCATTTCTTCCCCACAAAATAGACACTGATTATCATTATTTCTCTCTCTCTGACCCTTATTTTTATAAATTCCCATTAGCCACAACACCATTCCTCTCACTTCTCTGTTAGGTAGCATTTCTCTCCTTATTGCCATATTGTGTATGATTTTACAAGATTCCAGCAGTGTTAGTCTCACATTCTGCCATAATTGTTTGTTTCTCAATATCCTTCACTTCGACCATTACTTTCTTACTGAATTCCTTATCTTATACTGAATTTCATTACCTCAGTAGCTTCCCATTCCTATTCTATTGATCATCCTTTTCACATTCGTTAGCCAGTAATCATCCTTTAAGTGTTCCATCTGCTGTTTGTATGCTAAATTCTGTATTTCCCTCCCCTCCCCCCTTCTTAATCGTAACTGATATTTTATTACTTTCCTGGCTATATCTGCTTGAATGCTTATATCCTCACATAATCTTCTAGCTCCACAATTTGCCGTGCAATCTGGAAGTCGCATAATTATTTTGCAGAATTTATTATTTATTACATCTAATCGCTAGCACATTAAAAATATTTTTGTGTAACTTGTATTCAGTATTAGGCCTCTTCCTCTCTAAACACCTTGTGCTGGATAAAACGGCCAACCCTTTCATTTTAGCACGTCTTATTTGCTCATTTTTCTTGCCATTCAATGTTATTATAATTCCTAAATATTCTATTTTATTGACAACTTCCAGTTCAATACCCTCTAATCTCCAGCCTCTTTCATTTTTTAAAATTTATTTCCTTTTTTTTTACATACCATTACTTTTGTTTTATTAATATTTATTTTCAGGTTCCATATTCTGCAATATTCAGCAGTTTTATTAAGACTGTTTTACATACCGCCAGGCGATAGAGAGAGCAGTAGGATATCATCCATGTAAACTAGGCCAGGAAGTTATTTTATCATTCATACATGGGCATGTTCTATCCTCCTTCCCTTGATTATCTAACACATTATTAATGAAAAGTATGAACAGTATTGGTTATAATTTACATCCCTGCTTAAGTCCAATATTTGAGTGTTTCTCTCCTACTGCCAAGTCTTCCTTTATTTTAATCATGCATATCACCTCTGTGTATAGTTCTTCTATGACCCTGATCATTTTGTTTGACAACCCGCCTGCTCACTGAATCAAAAGCTTTTTGGAGATCTACTGTATTGCTGCAATATATAATCTTCCACCTTTTCTCTTTAAATATTTGTATATTATTAATTATAAATATATTATCTTTGGTTCTCATTCCTTTCCTAAATCCTGGTTGGTACACAGAGAATATAGAGTAATTTTCTGCTCATTTCATAATTATTTTTGTCAGAATCCTGGTATAAATCTTAGTAAGTGTATCCAGCAAGGTAATACCCCTGTTCTTAAATGCATGTGAAACCACAGGAACTGCTAGTTTATTATAAAATCATTAACACTTTATATAGGCCTACAAATGAATCAGTTATTTAAAAAGTACTAGGCAATTTTTTAAGTTGAAATTAACAGACTTTATGTATTTAAGATTTTTTATTCATAAAATAACCCTTTTTTTTTCCATGACTTGAATCGAATTTCCAAAATTTTGAAATTCTATCTGGAAGAAATGGACTGTCTTGAAAGGTGCCTTTTGACACTGCTAAAAACATGAAATGTTGTATTCAAAGAATTCTGTGAGACCAAAACATGTGGAAGTCAGGTGGTGGTGGTGGTGGTGGTGGTAGTAGTGATGGTGGTTATTTTTTAAGAGGAAGTACAACTAGGCAATCGATCAATCAATCAATCATTCAATACCGATCTGCATTTAGGGCAGTCGCCCAGGTGGCAGATTCCCTCCCTATCTGTTGTTTTCCTAGCCTTTTCTTAAATGATTGCAAAGAAATTGGAAATTTATTGAACATCTCTCTTGGCAAGTTATTCTAATCTCTAACTCCCCTTCCTATCTGTCTGTTAGGTCATCAGCCCAGAGGCTGGTTGGATCCTCAAATAGCACCACCAAAGGTTATGCGGTTATAAGGAAACCCCAAAAACCAATGGCAGCACCAAAATGAGGCGTATTAGGCAAGATGAGGAGTGAGGTAGTTTGCCATTGCTTTCCTCACTGGGTCAGAAAGTACTATTGCAGCACAACTGACCCTATGAGCAGCACCTTTCATAACACTCAGATGCACTAGTCATGCTCTGAATGTCATTACTCAGCACTACCCATACCCCCAGCAACTTCCATATTGTCACAGCCAAGGATGTTGACTGGGACTTCGGTGGAAGCTACACTTTACTCTGGCCTGTGCCAAGAGATGGATGCAAAAGTACTGTATCCATCAAGAAATGACAGCAGGCAGACTTCCCTTCCTATAAATGAATATTTGCCCCAGTTTGTCTTCTTGAATTCCAGCTTTATATAACACTTCTCAGAGAGAGAAAAGAAAAAGAGATCCGACACTTCAAAACATGAAGTTATCGGTCAAAGAAAGACAAGGGCCAAGAAGGGCATGAAAATGAAAGACTCCATAGGCCTCAAGTGCTATAATACTATTGGCATCAGAAAAGAATAAAAGTTGACCAAGGGAGGTCAGAAAGGATAGATGAAAATCAGGAGACTGGCACAAGCAAGTGGAAGCAATGCCAGGACTCAGGTCAAGGCCCAGTAGTTGCCAACCCACGCTCCCAGGTAGAGAGACCCTGGAGCCCCTTTTAATCGTCTCTTACGATAGGCAGGGGATACGTGGGTGTTATTCTGATACCCCCACCCAAAGGGGGAAGGAAGTCAGATAATGCAATATCTTTTGAGTAAGAAATCACAGTTAATCTTGAGCAAATTTTGGCTGGTAACAAATGGGACAACACATTGTCTTGATGGAACACCACATCCTTTATTTTTTACTAGATATAGACTCTCCGGTTGGACGTCTTAAATGTTATTTCTCCAACAGGTTAAAGTACAGATCCACTCTGACTGAATGTGTGAGAGCTTTTGGAATCCTTATCAAACTCAGGGTTACAATCTTCTTTGAACGAATGCTCTACTTCTCTGTTTATTTCTGCTGACTCAGAAGTCTAAACTTAGGATAATTATAGTTTGACAGTTAAAATAAATCCTTGTTGAAACTGACTAGCAAAGCCATCAGCCAGAGTTGCCAGACATTCCAAATTTTACAGGACTGTACCATTTGTGTTGAATTTGTTGAATGAGTAAATTTATAATACCAATATAGTTGCTCCATTATTGGACATTATAAATTTTCAAGCTAACTCATTCCTGGTTGCCAGCATTTCACCTCAGTGTACTCATTTGGAACAAATATTTCAGGTTCCCTGTGCGAATCAACATCTTTATCATCTGATGGCCAGACAGGCATCAATAACATCTTTATCATCTGATGGCCAGGCAGGCATCAATTTTTGAAAATGGGACAAAGTCTCTCACAGTGTATTGGCACTGCTGGTGGCTCCAAGTAGCCTACGCAGTGGCCTTCGCAGGATCCTTTTCGCGCAACTCAAAACTCGACTGTTCTATTCTCTGCGCATCTCCAATTAATTTTTATTCGGTCTGGTGGCTCACCAAATCTAATTTTGCTGCCTCACCGAACCCAAAAACATATAAGGCTGACACCAAGATGGAAGTCGGCCTCCCCACTCCATATGTCTGTCTCGCCAGGAATGTCAATCCAGCTATCCGCGAAGATGAAATTGAAGCAGAACTCCGCACAATTGGCATCCACCATGCCATACGATCTTCCGCCGGCCCAGGACCATCAACTGATGTGCTACTCTATACTCCATCTGCAGATGACTTCTGGAATGCTGTCGATAATAGCTTTTATATCCATGGTAGGCTCCATCGAGTAGAAGTTCCGGTAACAACTACATTAGCCCAGCCAACTGCCTATACCACAGCCGAGCCTACAACTACACCATCACAGGGACTACCACAACTACAGACTTTGTCAAATTTCTACACCACTCTCATTACCACCACCGTCACATCGACCACTCCGACATCTACCCTCAATACTTCACAGATCCCTGTTACAACAGTTGTCACATGCCACCCACCATCACTAATGACCTCTTCACTCCTCCCTTCCCCCATCCCTCCACAACCTCAACATCAATATGTACTTCTTGAAACATCAAAATACTACAGTCCACACACCGCCTTCGCCATCTTCAGCCAGAACAGCAGCCTCCGCAACATCATCGACCTCGCAGCCATCACCAACTTCTCACAGAATATACAGCTGTGTCATCCATGGAGTGGACCTGGCTCTCTCCGAAAGGACCATATTTCATCAACTACAAGCTAAAGACGTCCCAGTTCGCAGTCTTCCACATCAAGAATGCATCAAGGCCCACATTTATTGTACGTATCCACGTCCCGAGCGTCGCAGATGTTCAACACCTCATCGACCACGGAGCTTACATATATGGCCAACGTTATAGAGTAGAACTGTCCATCTCCCCTCCCCCTAATTCTGTAAGACATCCCACCAACAATTCCCACCGCCGCCCCCAGGCAGCCAACTTCTCACTCATCAATCTGTCAGTCCACCTCCTCACCCATATAGTTTCTTTCCTTACCCATCTCCGACACTAGAAATAATCCAGTACCTAATATCTTCCCTTCCTAATCTCACTACGTTCTTGCAACTCCTTTCAATACTATCCTAGTACTACTCTTTAAACCTCAATCCTAGCGAATATCCCCTAAAATTCACATCTCCGTAGCCCAGAGGCCCCCATATTTCCCTCTCATTAAATTTCACACATTGCCCTTCCCACCCTACTCATTCTTCATATCACACAGTTCTTTTCACTTCCCTTCGCCCGAGAGAGCGCGACATGCTCTAAGAGGCCCACCCCACCCTCCAGGCGGGGAATAAAAAAATGTCATCATTGTCGCCTTCATGGTATAGAGGACACACACAATGGGATCACGAACACATATCTCGATCACTCTGAATATGGACAGCTCCGACCTGTTATAAATCTCCGAAGACTCTCCTCATCATTTTTGTTGCCGGCCGGGTGGCTCTAAATCTTTAATTTAGTTCCCCACCGGACTCAAAAGCATGTAGGCCTGGCACCGAGTTGGAAGTCGGCCTTCCCAACACCATGCGCACCTGCATCATTCCCAATGTTCATCCTGCCATATCCGAAGATAACATTTGCTGCACACTCCGCACCACTGGCTTCCCAGTCCACGATGCTTACCGGATGTTGGACGCCTCCACTTCATCACCATCATCCCAGGTTCTTCTTTATCTACCTATGTTGGATGACTGGAAGCACCTCTTTGACACCGGAATGAATATTCACGACCGATACTACCAAGTGGAGCCTACTTGTTAACCCATCTTAGCTCAGCTTACACTAGATCCCACTACAGTGCCCATCGTCAACGAGCCTCAACCCAGGCCAGTGCTACAACAAACATCGCCCTCCTTACCCCCTCATCACACACCTCCCACTATTACCACCACGATCACTACGACATCAGCCACTACCCCCTCCCATATTCCTGTTACTACCGTTACGTCATGCCATGCTTCGCCTGTAATGATATTCATCCCTCCCTCTTACCCTAACTTCTGCACAACCTTGCCCCCAGCAAATCCCCGACAACATCCTAGCCGCGTCACCACCAGATGACACCGCAGCAGCCGCCGCAATATCATCGCCACCGTCACAAACACCATCTCTCCACACTATGTCAAGCTGTGTCATCCGCGGTGTATAACCTACCATCTCAGAATGGGACATTCTCCAAGAACTCCAGGCAGCAGGCATCCCCGCTCGTCGTGCGTTCAGGATTCACAGCGCCTCCGGCCCTACATATGTGGTCCAAATACACCTTCCCACCACAGATGATGTGGAACAACTTATCAAAACTGGTGCCTACATCTTTCGACATCGCTTCAAAGTGGAGCCCTCTTGTTCCCCACCCCAACCTCCTCGCCATATTTCCAACACTCCCTTTCGTTGCCCCCGGCCAGCCAGCCCTCCATTCCAACCTAGTCAACCCGTCCGTCCACCCCTACCCCCAACTAATTTCTTCTATCAACCTCCTCCACAACTTGAACTCCTCAGACTCCTCACCACATCATTATGCAATACAACCACAACACAACACCTTCTAACCCTTCACTTCCATCCTAGCCCTCTCATCTAAACCTTCACTCCGCACACACATCCCCTATCAAATTATCGTAGCTTTTCCCACCTTCTTCATTCCGCACATCTCATTGTTCTCTCCACCTCTCCTGGCCCGAGAGAGCGCATAACGCTCTAGGGGGTCGCCCCGCCCCGCGGGGAATGAAAACATAGGGGGAGAAAATGAAAAGCCTTCACGGTATGCACTAGCCATGTGCCTTGGTAGGTGTGCTATTTACCAACTGATGAGCCCAACTTAGCACACTGGGGCGAAACGCTGGCAACCGGGAATGAGTTAGCTGGAAAATTTATAATGTATCAATCAATCATGAATTCAATAAAACTTAGCCCAATGGCCATAATTTCTCCTTCCATCTCCTTCATTTCTCACATCCCTTACATAACTCCCTGTTCCCGCACATCTCCCCAACTTGCCCGCATCTCTTAGCCAGAGAGAGGGCGTAAACCTCTAGGTGGCCCGCCCCACCCCTTCATGGAGGGGAATGAAAACTTCTCAAGCAAGCAAGCCTCCAAGGCATCACACACACGTTGTCTTTCATCGACGTCTCTAAAGTGGACTACTCAACACTTCCCAACATCTCCATTTCTTTTTGATCGGCCAGGTGACGCCACACCTCTACTTTTGCACCCCACTGAACTAACAAAGCAAATAGGCTGACACCAACCTGGAAGTTGGCCTTCCCGTCATGCCAAACTGCATTATCCACAATGTTGATCTCACCTATTCTGAAGAAGATCTCCTCCACTTCTTCCGCATTAACTGCATCCCAATTACAAATGTATCTCAGGTACAGGACAACTTTGTCCCAACACGTCGGGTCCTTCTACAACTACCCACAGAAGACGCCGTACAGCAATTGATCCACGGTGGTGTGTACTTCTCCACCTCCATGCATCGAATGGAATCTTGTCCGCCGTACTTCGAAGATACTTTTGAGCCACTAGCCACAACAACTCCACCTCCATTGATACCACTACCACAGACTTTGTCCTCCTCCTACACCAACCCTGTCCCCACCACCACTACTGCCACTACCACCACCTCTGCTTGCACCTCTCCCAATGTTCCTATAACCACTAGAGTTATGTCCCATCCTTCCCCCCTTCTGATGTCATCTCTCCCCATCCGTCCCACCCCTGATCAACCTAGTCCACAGCATGCTTCACTACAGCCACCTGGAGAGGAAATTGCCACCGCTCCTTCAGCCAACACAGCATGTCCACCATCATCACCCGACTGCAATACCATCTACAGCTGCGTTGTTCGCTGCGTGAACCCTACTATTTTATCTGAAGTTATAGCCCATGAACTCCACCGGGCAGGATTCCCAGTGAGAAGTTTGTTCTGGATTTGCAACGCAGATGGCCCCACCTCCTTAGTAAGACTTCACCTTCTGACTCCCAAAGACACTCAACGCCTCATCGACCGCGGGATACATCTTTACAGCCACCACCATCATGTTGAACCGCCTCGTTCTCCTCCTCAACCTTTGGCCCGCCATACTACACCCGGACAATGACCCCAGCCTGCCCCTCCTCCCCAACCATCTAGTCTGCATACCCGTTTTTATCCAACCTCACTCAGTTACTTTTCACCATCACCTCTTACCTCAGACCTCCTCCGTCTACAACTCACTTCACTTGTTAACATCTCATCCTTATTTCATATCCTTGCACTCTACCTTACCCCTTGCACCCTTGTTTAAACCTTCCCTTCTTTGCACATCTGTTATACATGACCTTGTCTTGTCTTTATCTACTTTTGTATATTTAATTATGTACCTATGTCTAAACAATATTGTAATCAATCTTGAAATTCAATAAAACTTAGCCCAATGGCCATAAATTTCCCTTCCATCTCCTTCATTTCTCACATCCTTTACCCAACTCCCTCTTCCTGCACATCTCACCAACCCACCTGCATCTCTTGGCCAGAGAGAGGGCATAACCCTCTAGGTGGCCTGCCCCACCCTTCGGGGTGGGAAATGAAAGCATTTGACGATGATGATTATGCCTCCAAGGTATGCACTAGCCATGCGTCTTGGTAGGTGTACTATTTACCAACTGATGAGCCCAACTTACCACACTGGGGCGAAAATCTGGCAACCAGGAATGAGTTAGCTGGAAAATTTATAATGTCCAATAACGGACGAACTATACTGGTATTATAAATTTACTCATTTGGAACAAATATTTCAGGTTCCCTATGGGAATCTTACATCTTTATCCTCTGGTGGCCAAGCAGGCATCAATTTTTGAAAATGAGACAAAGTCTCTCATAGTGCATTGGCACTGCCAGTGGCTCCAAGTAGCCTACATAGTGGCCTCCACCGGGTCTTTCATCAACCTCTCTAAGTGGAATGGCTCAGTTCATCGAAACTACTCCTCTTACTCCATAATTTTTCTCAGCCGGTTGGCTCACCACCTATATTTCAGCTACCTCATCAACTTCAATAAAGCAAATTGGCTGACACTTCATTGGAAGTTGGCCCACCACATCATAGACACCTGCATAGTTTACGACACTGACACTTCCCTCTCCTCTCAAACCATCCTCAATGAGCTTCACCTTGATGGCGTTCCAGTTCACTAAGTCACCAGGATTACAAAAGACTCCACACCTAAAACTCTCATCCATCTCTATTTTGTCTCCGAAGATGACGTCCTGGACCTCATCCGCAATGGTGTACGTATCTTCCGCCAGCTCCATCCAGTGGAATCTAGTTGTCGGTATACAACAACTCCGCCATCTGCCACTTTGCATCAACAGCGTGGACAGCGCAGCCTTCGATGTCATCCTCTCTCTATACTTCCCCCACCACCACCACCACCACTACCACCACCACCACCACCACCATTAACAACATCCACCTATGCACTTCCCTCAGTTCCTATCACTACTATAGTAATGTCCCATCCTTCCCCTATTATGACTTCAACCCTCCCCATCCAGCCCCCACCTCAACAACTTCCGCATCAATCTGAATCCTTCCAGCATTCTGAAGACTCCCACCACCGACAGCACCCGCCACAAAGTTCAGCTGCGTCGTCCGTTGAGTCGACCCCGAAGTTTCTGAAGAAGAAGTTGTTCGAGGACTCCGCTTGGAGGGCTTCCCCGCCCGAAGAGCGTTCTGGATATACAGCGCCAACGGACCAACTTGCCTTATGCGCTTCCATCTTCCGCATCAAGAAGACGTTCACCATCTCATCGTCCACGTAACTCGCTTCTATGGCCATCGCTATAAAGTTGAATCTTCTCACTCCTCTCCCCAATCCATGACTTGCCATCCCAACACAACCTGTCGCTGCCCCCGGCCCGGTCCTCCTCCATTCCAACCTAGCCATCACGTCTGTTTTCATCCTCCCCCACCAAGTTTCTTCCCTCCACCATCGCCAACACCCGACCTTCTTCAATTCCTCCTAACTTCTCTCGTTCATTACTCTTCTACATTTCACATCCTTCCTCTTCACCTTACCCGTAACACTCCAGTCGAAATCTCCAACTCCTTCTCACCTCACTTCCCAAGAGATCCCATCGCATCACTTCACCTCCTTTATTCTGCAAATCCTATTCCCCTCTTCTGCATCACACACCTCTCCTCATTTTCACAAATTGCACAGCCTGAGTAAGAGCATAATTCTCTAGGGGGCCCGCCCCGCCCTTTTGGCTGGGGAATAAAAACTTCTCGCGTACGCACGCCTCCGCGGTATGCACTAGCCATGCGTCTTGGTAGGTGTGCTATTTACCAACTGAAGAGCACAACTTAGCATACTGGGGGCGAAACACTGGCAACCAGGAATTAGTTAGCTGGAAAATTTATAATGTCCAATAACGGACCAACTATATTGTTATTAACTTTACTGCTTCGGCCCCGTGCTGACTTGAAATCCTGAAACGTTCAACCTTAAATTCAATTTAAGGAATGCTTATCAAAGGTCTTAAGGATCTTTCATCAAGACATATATTTTAAATCATACATTTTTATTCACAACAACGATCATCTTACGATTTTATGAATATAACTATTAGTTCCCAGGAACTTTATCATCAAGAATTTAGTGAACAATTCAACCAATTTTATTGACTATATGACTTGAAACTTTAACAAAATTTGCTAATAATTTATTTTAAATGTCCCTGTGTATAAAAGTGTTTTGAACTTTTCTTTCCAATCTAGTAATATAATTTTTGTATCTGATATATTGTTGTAAATTATTCAAGCTGATGATGTCCCTTAGGGGAAGAAACATGTACCAGATTTAATAAATTATGTATGTATTGAATAGGCAGACCACTTAAATATAATATCTGAGTTATTCTTAAATAGTCGCTACTTGAATTTAGCCAAATCGATCTCCTCTCACCAATTTTATTCAATATCTCTTCATCTGTGATTCGATCTGTCCGCCTCACCGTCATTATTATTCTGTAACACCACATTTCAAAAGTTTATATTCTCTTTCTTTCTGAGAAAGTTATCATCCGTGCTTCACTTCCATACAATGCAATGCTCCAGGTGAAAGTCTTCAGAAACATATTTCTGATACCTATATCAATGTTCCAAGTGAACAATTTTCTCTTCCTTATTTGTGCTAGTCTATTTTTAAGTCCTCATTACTTCTGCTATTGTTAATTATTTTACTACCTAAGTAACAATAGCAATCTCATTCCTTTAAGACTTCATTTCCTAATCTAATACGTATGACTTGCATCACCTGACCTTGTTTGATTGTACTCCATTACTTTTGTTTTGGACTTACTTATTTTCATCTTGTACTCCTTACCTAAGACTTTGTCCATATCATTCAGCAATTTCTCCAGATATTTTGCAGTCTTAGTTAAAACAACTATCTTCAGCAAATCTCAGCATTTTCTCTCCGTGGATTGTAATTCCCTTTCCAAATTCCTCTTCTGTTTCCTTCACTGCCTGTTCTATATCAACATTAAAAGGAGGGGGGGGGTACAAACTGCAGTCTTGTCACACTCGTTCTGGGATTGCTGCGTCTTTTTCAAAGCCCTCAACTCTTATCATGGCAGATTGATTTTTATACAGATTGTAGATTATTTTTCGTTCTCGGTATTCTGATCAGGACTTCCTTCAGAATCTTGAACACCTTGGTCCAATCAACATTATCAAATGCCTTCTCTAAATCTATGAATGCCATGTACGTGGACTTGTCCTTCTTAATTTGATCTTCTAAGATCAAACGTGTTCCTACATTTCTCCTAAAGCCAAACTGATTTTCTCCCAACTCAGTTTCAACTTGTCGTTCTATTATGTTGTAAGTAATACATGTTAAATTTTACAGGTGAAAGATACTAAACTAATGGTGTGGTAGTTTTCACACTTGTCAGCACCAGCTTCCTTGAAAATAAATATAAAACATCCTGCGGAAAATCTGATGCCATTTCTCGTGTCTCATACCGAGCATCTTACACATTAAATGGAACAACCTCACCATGCTGGTTTCTCATAAGGCAGTCAATAATTCCGAGGGAATGTCATCGATGCCAGGTGCCCTTGTTCCTATTTAGGTCTCTCAAAGGGCTGTCAAATTCCGACCTCAAAATTGGGTCTCTCATTTCATCAGCATCAACAGTTTCTTCTAGATCCAGAACACTGCATCTACTTCTTTAACTTGATACAACAGTTTGATTGTTGAAATATCCTCATTTCTGCTCATTACACCGGTTTAGGAAATCAAATTAGGGGAGGGTGGTCAACAATGAGACAAAAAATACATTTCAGTTTCTACAAATTACGTATTGCAAAAAAATATGGTGTTACACTAGGAAAACATGAGCTCATATTTATTCTAGAAGATAAACCCTTGAAAATACATTGTTCTTTCTTCTTATGAGAACAACCTCTTTTTTCCTAAACCATGACATTTGTCTCATTGTACCCCACGTATGGTACACAGTGAGACACCTGCATGTACACAATGAGACAAATATATAAACATCGTTCACACGTACTTTAAGTTTACGTATTATCCTCATTACATTAAATTCTGAAGAGAGTGATATATTTACAATATTTTATGTTGTAAGAGAGCGATATATCTTATGTTGTAGGATAAGGAAAATAAACATTAAGTAAATTGTTGAAAAATAGATGTTTCCTTGTATATTTTTTAACAAATAGGCTACAACTGTGAAACATTATAAAAAACAGCATAATTTAGTGGGAACGAACCACACTATATTCATAGTTATGCAAAAAAGGAAAAAGTATAGACCTAATCACTGAATATTCAAGAGTCTCAAATCAATTTCAAACGAAATAAATGCTTGCTGCCTCTTTGTAGTTCCAGCAACGAAGGGCTTGGGCAAAATCATCTTGATGTCATTTGACGAGATGCCACATCAGGGTTATGAGGATGCACAAATTTCGTCCCTACACTCTTTTGACATTTCCTCAAGAAGCTCACCTCATAATCACCTTCATCATCTTTTGGTGCAGTCACCTCTCCAATGTAAAATACACTCTTCTTACTAGGAAACTCAACGAGAACATAATCCCCATGAGCTGGTTCTCGGTCAAGTTCCTCAAATGCTGTAGGATCTAAATGAAAGAAGATCGCCAATATCAAGATCATCATCTGTGTCATATAAATGAAGAGTTGTATCAACGTTTATCTCATCTTCATCACTTGTGGAGTCAAAATAAATTTTTCTCTTAGTTTTTTCTCTTTTAATGCCTCACATGTTTTCTTCGCTTTCTGTGACCTCTCAGCTAGAGCAAGTTTCTCCGGTGTATCAGTCGCAATAATGCTTTTGCATTTTCTGCGCCCCTTCCGTTGATTTGTTCTTGCTTTAGCCCTTGGATAACCTAAGGCATTGCTAGGACTCAGTAAAAATCCATTTCCCGTCTTCTCAGAAGCTGGTGATTCGTTAAAAGACTCTTCTGCTGTCACAGCACTAGTTTCAGGAGTTGAAGATGCTGCTGTTTCTTGAGAAGGACTTCCAAGGTTAGCGTCGGGTCGATCCATGGCCGAATTCATTAGAAAATCTTGTTCTGTGAAAACAAGTCTATTCAGTGGGAATATGCCTGTATTTCGAAAACCAGACAGGATGTTAGCAGGCGTCATGGCATTTTCGTGAGCAAATTTGACAAAGGAGGCTATCTCATAGATGGTGACAGGACATCCTGGATGGTGAAGCATCCATGAATCCATTGCTGAATTAATTTGTGCTTTGAAAGGATAATACACAGACACATCTAACGGCTGCATACGGTGGCTGCAATGAGGCAGGAGTGTAACTACGGTAACACCGTTATCTTTTGCAATATCAAGGGCTCGGAGAGAAAGGTGGCTTTCATGATTGTCCATGATGAGAATTGTTGGATCATCCTTACTAGAACGGGAATGCTGTACGAAATGCATCATTACACTCGCGAAGAGTTCTGCTGTCATCCAACCCGATGGGATGGTAAGACCTAAGGTGCCTGGCACTCCCCCATTAACCATATGTTGCTTGAAGTTCTTCCTGGGAAACACCATAACAGGAGGAATTGAATTTCCTGCTGCATTCACCGTGCAGCATACAGTGGCAAGTGTTCCACGTTCCCCACTGACAATCTTCCCTACTTGCTTAGATCCCTTTTCTGCAATGACTTTTTTCGGCTGATGGACAGTTGTAACAGCCGTTTCATCCAAATTGTAGGTTCTGCTTCCATCAGCAACATTTGGAGAACGCCTCAGGGCCTCTTCATAATTGTCAAAAAATATGTTGACGTTGTGTGGATTGAATGCAGTGGCTCTAGATATACTGCAGCTCTCGGGCTGTCTGATGCTGACATTCGGATTTCTTTTTAGGAATCCACGTAACCAATCCACTCCAGCTCTCTGTCTTTCAGTCCAAGTTGTAGGAACGGTAATTGAGTTTGTAGTTGCCATTTCATATGCTATCTTGCGTAAATCTCTAGTGGATTTTCCGTAACACATCCTTGAACAGGTAATGATATAATCAGCTAATTCTTTTTCCTGCTCTGTTGTGAAAATTTTCCTTACGTCATACCTAGGTGTCATAGATCTGTGAGCAAATGAACCTGCAATCTTTCTTTCTGCAGCCACATATCTATATAATGTTTGGAAACTAATTTTGTGAAGTCTGCCAGCTTCACGCAAGGGTATTTTATCTATTAATACTGCATTTACTGCTGCTCGCATGTCTTCGTCTTTAAATAGTCCCCTGTCTGTTTTCCTTGTCGATTTCCTTGGCATGATGAACCTAAAATTTAAAAACAATGCGTGTAAGGAGGGTGTGTGTGTGCACCTACAACAGCACAAGTCCTAAATAAACCAAAGACAAACAGAGAAAATTCGCATAGAAGTGTTCCATTCTGAAATATTTCATAACCTATATGGGATTTATTAAAAAAAACTGTACGCACACTACTCACACAAATCTTATACTCATTACTCTTCAAGAATTAATGGACTACAATTAATTGTATTCGAACCACAGCGTAAAATGCATGACCTAATATTATTGTGTGTTTATGGTACACAATGAGACATCTCAAATGTGATTAATGGAGCTGTGTCTCATTGTGTACCAGCAGACATCTCTACAATATTTCTCTTACAGAACAACTATTTTGACAATAACTAATAATCTAAATATACTCACAGTAAGAGAGAAGCATACAGTTTCAGACACAACAGCAACAAAACAACAATTTCGTGAAGTTACTGCACACGAAGACCACAACTGCATAACAAAATCACAACTTTTGCGCCATAAGAACACACATGCAAGGAATACTCAATAACCAGTGGAGCCAACCTTATAATTTATGCAGTACAGAATTATAGTTGTTTGTACATCTTCCACAAGAAAGCAGCACCCGCTAACTTAAATATGGCACTGGCCAGAGGACTTGTCTCATTGTGTACACTGTCTCATTGTTGACCACCCTCCCCTATAGCATAGAAAAACCAGTTTCATCACACACATCGTTTTATTACTAGCTGTTGACTACTTGTTCTTCTTCTTTCTTTCTTTCTTTCTTTCTTTCTTGAGGAGGTTGGTTGGGATTGAATGTTCTATCTCCCAGTCACAAGCCGTTATTAATAGTGCACTTAATTCACTTTTAGGTTACATACCGGTACGCATCACTAATAGTCTTTAGAACCACTAAATTACGTAATAGCATGTAATAGAAGAAAACGCTATATGACCTACAAAAAGGGGATGTGAGGAATGCTCTGGCAACTTATAGATGTGTCACTTCCAGGTAGTCGTGAAACAACTGAATGACTATAGCGTAATTACAACTTTATTTGAGTGGAATCAAGATAATCGTTAAGAACAGTGATGATTTGTGGTGAAGGTTGGAATACCAAAACTGAAACTCGCGTGGGCAAAGGTAGTACGTGAAGTCTGATTAATTTCCTCTTTAAGAATCTCTGTTGAGGCGCATATTGGGGACACTGAAAAATTAAATGATCACTGTCTCCATTATTATATCCACAAGAACAAGATGGGCTATTTGCTATGTTAAATCGATGTTGATAAACAGGGGTGAGCGAATGATTAAAGCGTAATCTTATAATATTAATAATATGGCGTCGCGTGTACGTACCATTGACAAACCATGGTTGTTTCGGAATGGTGGGCTGCAATTGATAATAGTGTTGTCCCTTCGTACCGGCAGAAAGTCGCCATAGTGTATTCCACGCTTTATGAGCATCCCTTGCAATACGTGAGAAGAAATCGGAAACCGGGATTTTGAAATAAATGTGCTATATCAGTACTTGCCTCTTTGGCTGCTAAATCGGCTGTATCATTACCCACGTGGTTACTATGTCCTTTTATCCAAAGTAAAGTTATAGAAAACCAGACTTCTCGAGTTGAAAAAGGAGGTATTTAACCTTATATTGCGCCGTTCCCGCGTCCAGGTAAGGACACAAGAGATCCTGACTAGCTCTGAATTCAATTAATTCGATGACTAAGTTTTATGGGTGTGAGTTCCGTAAGAGAAAAATGTCCAGGTCGGTTAATGGTAGATTCTAACTAACGTTGAAAGACGTCTCTTACCCGTTACTAGTTAGATATCATACTCTTATTAGCTCTTAGAGAAGTTGTCGTCAACTGTAGCTACTACAGTCTTACAACTAAATCTTATTCTAAGAACACATAGAAAGAACGTTGAGGTTTCACTATCTCATATTTATTTAAATATTATGTCAGACATTCAAGAAAAATTATCTCAAATTCAACCAATGAATACTTCTTGAGGTGAGTAATTCGTTATCATCCCTACGGCTTATATTCATTATCAACATTTCATGAAAATCACATCTTCCAAATTCACCGCAAATAAATGCATTCGCGGATCCTATCATTTCCTTTCATAAGTTCATTAATCTCTCAAAATGATCGAATATTAGAAGAAATATTATAATATCTGGGAACTATTAAGAAATAGATATTTTCCTTCGCAGGCAACTCACATACGAAGTTGGGCGATCATAAACTAAATTAATATGAATGAAATTAATTATATTTACATGTGCCGTACTGGCAAGAAAATAAACATGAAAATCAAGAATACCAAGAGTATTGGATGAATCCTTTAAGAAGAAAAATAAAAATTGTATCAATTACTATTTACAATATCTCTGACTATACTCTCTTGAGAAATAAAGAAACGCTTATTGAATCAGCAGATTGGTGTTTAGATAAGAATTGGAGTTCAAGTTGGCTGAAATGTCAGCTATTCTTTGAATAAGTATGAAATTCTGCTCGTTACTACCTATTCCTTACTCTTTAAACTGACACATTACTCAATTTATAATAACTGTCTGTCTCAATGCAGGTTTAAAATTCTCAATCAAAACTATCACCAAATTCTCTTGACTTGGAAATGACAAGTACTCTCTTGTATGTTTCACAGTTTAAATATTCACATTCGCATATTTAATTGCCGCTAAGTTACTCATATTTCCTTGTGTCTCGCACCATAAGCTAAGCTACGTCCAGTGTAAGTCGTAATCACCCTTCAAGAAACGTTCTCGTAAGATTTAACTTATAAACATAAAGTAATATGACCTTAATTGTAGTGATAAGTATTAGACTACGTGCGTATTTGGTTGCAAGAAACGTCATCAAACATATCTTATGAAGTTGTCATCACACATACTACTAACGGAAAATCTACTTGGTCAGAAGACACTGTCCGACTAAAATAATTCTTTTTTGAATATCTGTGTCACCAGTGATTATTCTAGTAGGTTGAATATTGTCCAGAATAATGTTATACACAGTGAGAGTTTTCAAAATCATCCGCAATAAATCAGTGAAGGCTTAAATCTCATCATAACTACATATATGACTCTCTAGACCAGGGATGGCGAACCTATGCCACGCGTGTCACTAGGTGACACGCGAACAGGATTTCGGTGGCACGCCACATGAACATGTTAAAGATTTTATATACGTCTTGTGCTACAGACTATACAATATCACATGGTTCGTATAGTCATAGTGTTTCACGTGTAAGAAATAAATAACGAAAACCTGACCGTCAGTTAGTCGGTAAGTGAAGTTTGACGTGTGTGTGGTAGCCAGTAGCGCGTAATTATTCGTTGTGTGTTACTGTTTATTGAATGTCGTTTGTATACGGACCTCACAAACACGTTTTCGATGCCGAAAAAACAGAAACTTAACAAAAGTAGTAACCGGATTCTTCAAGAACAGTGGACAACGGAATTCAGAGTGATAGAAATAAGCAATAACGCTTTGTGTTGCCTGTGACTGAAAACCGTTGTGTCCCGCACATTTAATGTAGACCAAAAGCACCATTTCTGGACGAATCATTTAAAGGTTCGTTGTATGTCAAATGAAGAAAGAAGAGAGCTCGTTTCACAGAAAATCGAAGAATACACAAAGCAAACTATTTGTTTTGTATCATCTTTCAGGCCAAGGAATAATATCAGTGCGGATGTTTCCATCTGTCTCACTGCATATTAGAGCATGGAAAGCCGATTTTTGACGGTGAGTTCTTGAAAGAGACTTTCTTATCGATGTCCGATACATTAATTGAAGACTTTCCTAACAAACAGCAAATAATTAACAGAATTAAAGAAATGCCAGCCAGCCGAAATACTGTCAAGGGTAGAATAATAAGAATGAGTGAAGATTTTTCGGAGCATTTGAAAGCTGATTCGGATAACTCCCAGATGTATTCAGTATGTCTTGATGAAAACACGCATGTGAACTTACAAGAAAGCATTGCTGTTTTGTCTGATTTCCTTGTGGAAATATGCTGAGGGGAGGGAGGAATTAGTAAAATTGTTAAGTTTACGAAATATGACAATAGGTAAGGATATAATGAAGGATGTGAAGCAAGAACTTGTATTAAAAATGGGCTTTGACTTACAGAATAGCCTCAAGTATGGTGGGTATTCGTAATGGGTATGTGCAATTTCTTAAAGGAAACGTTAAACACCCTACATTGAACGTTGTGAAGTCAACAGTTAGAATCCGTCTTGGTTCAGACCTACGTACTTCTTGTGTGTTATTGAAGACAAGAAGTTATGAACCCAACATAAATTACATGGGTACTAAATGTGAGAACGATATTTCACTCGAAGTTCATTAGCAATATTAGTATTTTAATTGTTATATCTAATAATATTTAATGACGAGGTGTGTTACAATGGGAGCTTATTATATATTTTTACAAGTAATGTTAGGTATTCTCGAAATACTTGAAAATATATTTTTGATATTTTTGCAAAATACAACCACGAAACGTGCAGTCAAATGTATTTACAAGATGTATATTAAATTAAATAAGTAAATATATCACTAAAAGAATAACTAACATATTATGAAACATAATTGGGAATTAAGAAAGGAAGTCGTACGGGGAGGGGGGGGGGCATTTCTTAAAAGAAAATAACAAGTGGCACAATAAACAGTTGAGAATAATAAAACAGACTTAAAATGGCACACTAGCTGGAAAAGGTTCGCCATCCCTGCTCTAGACAATCCTAACATGGATAAAACATTGCTCTACCAGTCTCGAGATCGTATCCTAAGCTATGTGAAAACGCATAGGATCAAGAATCATTACATGGAATTGGCAAGAATTCACTGACACTCTCAGAAACATCATTTGAAAATCATGACATCTCACTTCGAACAACTATGACTATCTCTCTCGAAGAAAATAATAACTATGACCATCATAAATCACTATCATTCTTATATCCTATCTATAACGCGTCAATTATTACTCACATTTCACGTATAACAGATCTCTCACTTCATCATATGCAAATCACTTCATTAAACTGCACATTAACGTGCCGTGACATTCATAAAATGCCTACTTTATTTCTTACTGTCGTAGTGCCAAATTTAACATCATAACTCTGAATAGTCTACTGGCTTATTCCTTCATAAACACTTCCTAAATACGATCTCGCACCGAGTGACTTTGATTAAAATAGTGTACACTGGTATTAATGCCAACTTCACTCCTTACACTTCACTGATAATAATAATTACTCTGACTATCTATCCTTACATATCACTGGAAACATTACGATCGGAATATCACTTGCTGACCACGCCTACTAATGGAATTGACATTTCTTATAGATGAATACCTACTTCCAATCATCTCAGCTAGACGTTTATCTACGCACTGTCTTCGCACAAAACACACAAATCAACATACAATCATAACAGATAAAATTCTCTTACTTACGAATATGACTTAGATAATGGACTTAGCTTTGCTCAAGGTGGTCTCGATGTCTCCTCCTCTCCGGTCATCTGAGATTAGGATCTCGTCATCTGGTTCCTCCACAAGTGATCGGGTTCATCGTAGCTCCTCAATCCTGATTACTGGTCATCCGGGATAGCCAACATCGTATCGCCTCATCAGGATCCAAATAGCGTTGCCTTGCTTCTTTACAGGCTCATAGTGGAATCTCGTACGTATGTAACAGAATAATAATAAAATATGTGATTCATTGCTATCATTCTTCAACTAATATTTCTCTTGTGAAGCTCAGATTGTAGGGATTTCGTTATGGTATAGTTAATCCAATAAATTAGCTCCAAATCGACTAAGATAAATGTTAAATATTTATTCCAATTTGGAAATGAAGTTCTTTCCTTTATATTTTTGTTGGTGTGAATGCACTCAACAGTTGATCAGTAAGTACCCTTCAATATTAAGCGGTATCGGGCAAATTTATTGAAGCTCTGCGCCACTTCGTGACGTAGTTCTATCGTAATCTGCTTATCTCCTTTTTAACGTATTTAATCTTCCGCACAGCGGTTAAATCTTGATAACAGCTGTTTGGCGTGTAGCCGCGAACTATATTTCGTTTCCAAATTATGATATTTAGCTCAGCTGGATAATCCTTTTCAAACTAGTCTTGCGTCTTCTTACAGCTTCACGGTCTGATTACATAGTAAGTGATGAGCAAATTTTTTTCTTGAATAATAGGTTTAAATAATGTCCATTTGTCATTCTTTTCCTGCGCCTTCTATATATGGTTCTTTCCGTAACCGACTGATGAAAATACCTGCATTTCGGCCCGTACTGACGTTAAATGCATTTTATTTAATATTTTGATCGCAGAGACTCCATCTTTGTTCCTACAGCTCTTATAAAGAACTGTGAAATGGCACAATATACATACATATTGTATTTTTTTGAAAAGGATTGTAGAGCCTGAAGCACACTTTGGGAATCGCTAAAAATATTTATTTTTCGAGAATTCAGTTGTTGAACATATAAAAGTGCTTGGTACATGGCATAGAGTTCCGCTGTAAATATAGTTAGACTATTCGGCAACGGATATTTAAAACTTGTGTGGGTTTGGGGATCAAAGAATGGTGCCCCTACACCAGTAGACGACTTTGCTCCATCGGTAAATATATGATAATCTTGGGAATGTAATAAACCTTTAAGGGCCGGTTTCACCAACCGCTGTTAAATATCCTCTAACGTTGCGTTACTTAACATCTGGTTAAAATTTTAACGTGGCGTTATGGAAATCGCGTTTCATAGAACATCTTAACAGGCTGGTTAAGTAATGTGGTCTTAGGAGGTCTTGCCGTTAACGATCAAATCAGCTGTGTGTAGCATTAACCTTATTTCGCTCTTCTGAACGGTGCCGGGAACAGCGTTATTCGTTTGTCACCTTTCTGTTTACCCTTTTTTGCGCCGAATAAGGGATCCCATTTGAAATTGAACTTTATGAGCTCCCCCCCCCCGGAGTACGTAATAAAATGGTGGGATAAAGAATGCCATGACATCATATTTAAGAGAAAACAATTATTTAAACATTATCGTCAATCTATGACACAACATCTTTACCTCCAATTACGTAATCATATAGCACAAACAAAGCTAATGTTTAACACCAAGAAACGTAAGGCATGGCAATTTTTCATTTCTACTTTAACTCCACAGCTACCGGCCGCGAAATTCTGGAATGTCATTCGCATGATTACAAGAACGTTTCAATATCAAGCAAACTTTTCATTTCCTCGACAAGTTTTAGAGGACTTTCTGCACACTCTCACCCCAGTATCAGTAAATCCCCCCTTTATACCCTCCCCTGTGGGTTATTCTTGTCATTTTAAGTTATTATTAAAACCAATCACATATAATGAACTTCAATATGTCCTATATAACGTTAATAGTTCCTCTCCAGGACCTGATGCAATCACGTATCGTATGCAAAAGGCATTGCCTTCCCAAGCCCATATCCACTTACTACAATATTACAATGGCATTTATGAGACATTACAAGTGCCAATGCAATGGAACAATTTTTTTATAACTCCCATTTTAAAGCCCACCAAACGACCCACTGTACCTGATAATTTTCGCGGAATTGTAATGGGATCATGTATCCGAATTTTTTTGTAAAATCCTAATGAAAAGAATGGCGTGGATATTAGAATATTATTCGTTATTACCTAAGTACCAATTCGCTTTTATGCGCGGTCATAGTACACAGGAACCTATTATTATATTCCTTTTGGATATCTCATTAGCAAAATGGCGGAAGCAATCTACTATTGCAGTTTTCTTGGATATAAAAGGCGCCTATGATGCCGTTTTATTACATATCCTATGGGAGAAGTTATCTACCTATGGATTTCCAATCAGATTCATTTCTATTTTACACCAATTATTCACCAATCGTAGTTTAACAATTAAATCAACTCAACATAAAAGTGATAGCCGGCTCACATCGCAGGGATTACTACAGGGATCAATACTAAGCGGCATTTTGTTTTCTCTCTATATGAAAGATCTAGAATCTATAGCAACACCGTATGCCCGAATTCTAGCCTATGCAGATGATTATGTACTTTATTGTTCACACCACAACATTG
The DNA here is from genome assembly GCF_040414725.1 of Anabrus simplex. NCBI lineage: Eukaryota > Metazoa > Arthropoda > Insecta > Orthoptera > Tettigoniidae > Anabrus > Anabrus simplex. The sequence continues at coordinate 1,241,085,824 of NC_090265.1, read as the reverse complement.
ACAGTTGTAGAGCTACTATATCCCATGTTTTTAGTCTAGTTTTTCGGTGGCTATCGACCCACGGACTTTCTCTTTCCTTACCTAAGTGTGCGGCGATGATTTTTACTAACAAAAGAGTTTTTGATAGAAGTCCTATTGCTTTCGATGATTATAACATCCCCTTTGTCCCACAGCATTTATATTTAGGCATTTATATAGACCAGCCAACGGCCGTAGCCGTGTTGAAACACCGGATCCCGTGAGATCTCCGAAGTTAAGCAACATTGGGCGTGGTCAGGAGTTGGATGGGTTGCCACGCGCTGTTGGTTGGGGGTAAGTGAATGGAGGAGCGGAAAGGAACTGGCCACCCCACCGCACGTAAACTCCGGCTCAGGAACACCTCTGCGGAGGTTCGGACCTGCCTTCGGGCAGAATAACCCGTACCTACCTTATATAGACCAAAGGCTAACATGGCATCCTCAAATACAGTCTTTAATGAGAAAATCTGATCGATACATCAATATCCTACGAAAAGTAACGAAACGTGCATGGGGTGCTGGCCCCTTGTCAGCATTACAGCTATACCGTGCAACCATTCGTTCCACTCTTGATTACAGTGCACATATAATTGATTTAGCTTCTAAACAAAGTCTATTAGCATTGGATCGACTACAATTTTCTGTATTACGTATCAGTGTGGGTGCCTTTAGAACAACACCAACCAACGCCCTGTTGATGGAAACTTCAGAAGAACCGCTTCATATTCGAAGGTTAAAAATTTCGAAAAAATTTCTACTCAAACATATTAGTCGATCGAACTCCATTATATTCCCTAAATTAAAATTACTACATGAAATTACCAACAGCGTCCTCCTAATAATCATCAATACCCCGCAATATATATGGCATACGTTGAAATGCAACATATTCCCGAGGCCATTATGCGAACACCACGCTTGAATATGTACTCATATATCTATGATATTCAAATATTCCGTCCATCTATTATTATTGTGCCCTTTGGCTCCTCGAATCAATCTATTCGTGCACCTACCCTCAAACCAGCTGCTCATAAGAAATTTAAAGGTTTATTAAATTCTGTAGATTATCTTTTTTAACCGATGGTTCAAAATCGTGTACTGGAGTTGGAGCAGCATTTTTTGATCCACAAACACACACTAGCTTTAAATATCCGTTGCCGAATAGTTTAACCATTTTTACAGCAGAACTATATGCCATATACCAAGCTCTTTTATATGTCCAGCACTTGAATTACAGAAAAATATATTTTTTCAGTGATTCCCAAAGTGTGCTGCAAGCTCTACAATCTTTCTCCCTAAGTCAAAACATGTATGTATACGAAGTTAAATACCTTCTTTTTCAACTCCAGACGTCTGGCTTTTTTATAACGTTATTATGGATAAAAGGGCATAGTCAGCACGTAGGTAACAATATAGCCGATTTAGCAGCCAAAGAAGCAAGTGCAGATACCGTTCATTTATTACAAATCAAAATTCCGGTCTCCGATTTCTTCCCACGTATTAAGCATGAAGCTCAGCTTGCATGGCACACACAATGGCGTCTATTCGCTGGTACGAAAGGACAATACTATTATCAATTGCAACCTAACATCCCAATACAACCGTGGTTTGCTAACGGTAAGTACACGCGACGTCACATTATTAACATTATTAGATTACGTTTTAATCATTCGCTAACCCCTGTGTACTTACACCGTTTTCATATCACGAATGACTCAGCTTGTTCCTGTGGACATAATTATGGAGACAGCGACCACTTATTTTTCCAATGCCCCCAATACGCACGACACCAGGAAATTTTAATGCGGAAATTAATTAGATTACACGTACCTTTGCCTACTCGACTTTCAGTCTTGCTATCACAACCTTCGCCACACATCACTGTTCTTAACGAGTATATTGACAACACTCAAATCAAATTGTAATTACGCTATAGAAATTCAGTTGTTTTTCCGGAATGCAGAGAATTGGCACTTCTATACGTTCCCGGAGAGTGTTTCACGACCCTAGCGTTTCATTCTTGTTACATCCTAGTTAAGTGTTTTTAGTTTTGTTTTGCTAAAGACCATTAGGATACCTGTGTATTCTAAAAGTTCATAGAGTGTAATATTTTGTATGGCTCTACTCACGAAGGACAGAATAGTGTTTTTTCCTATTACATATAACCAAGTATACTTGTGTCTAAAACGGTTATTAATGATGTGAGTGTATCGTAAAGTGACTCAAGTGAAATATTAAGTAGGCCTTGTGACTGGGAAACAACATATTTAATCCCAAACCAACCTCCTCAAGAAAGAAAAAGAAACAAGAAAATGAGGGAGACGTACAGCAGTCGTGTTCGAGCTCTCATTGAGTGCGTTTGTTCCCAGCGAATACGAGTGTTATTCCTCTTAGCGTGTGCAAGTTGCTGCCTTCGTAGCAGAGTGACTTAGTATTAAATATCGTGTGCTATATTCTGAGTGCTATTGTGTTTTTTCATGTAATTTACTCACCATGGCATTTGCCAGTGGGGGAGGAGGAACTAATCGTAGTCCGAACCTTCTAGAGGGTGATAATTTATTGGTAGATGGTCCAGTTGATATGACTGACTCAATTATTCTCAATTCAGACAATGGGGACGATGCCTCCATGGATTCTCTTGAGGATAGAACGCCTAACCCAACACAAGCTAGTACCGCCATTCAACAATCTGATAACCCTCCAATTGGGGATGAACAGAAAACTAATTCACATCCAATACCCACAAGTAAAATTCCACCAGCGACCCGATACCCTGCCAATCATATGGGCCCCTATCTTGTGTTTGTTGAAGCAAATGATAACAAAAATGTGGGCAACTTACGCCCAATGGCATTGGGTAGGCTCTTTTATGAGCGTAAAATTCCGGGTATCAAAGCTATTCATAGAAAAGGAAAAAATCGGATCCAATTAACTTGTTTCACAGCTGACGATGCTAATCATTTTATGCAACACCCCATTCTCAGTGAGAAAAACCTGAAAGCTTATATACCTTCCTCCAATGTCTACAGGGTCGGTTTAGTAAGGGGCGTAGATTTGACTTTAACTGAAGATGAACTTAAGAAATTTATTGATTCACCTGTGCCGGTTATAGGTGTCCAACGCCTTAAAAGAAGGAAATCTAACGCTGATTCATTTGAGTATGTTCCGACAGGAACTGTGAAGGTCACTTTTGAAACTCAAGTTCTCCCTCGGCAGATTTCTATTTTTAGCGTCATTTTGGACGTTCAGGTCTTCATCTTTAATCCTATTATTTGCAAACATTGCCAACGTTACGGACATACAGCCCTCAATTGTCGGGCGAAAACTCCTCGTTGTGGCCGATGCAGCAATAACCATGTCACGAAGGACTGTCAACAAACGCTTGTCAAATGCCTCCATTGTGATCAGAATCATCAAGTCGGATCCTCGCGATGTGCTGTGCACCAACAACAGACAGCCATTAAGAAGCATATGTGTACAGAAAACGTTTCCTTTGAAGAAGCCAAAAATAGGCTGCAACCCGTTAACTATAATCCTACCTTACTACCACATCATTTTCCATCCTTGGCTGAAACTCTGGGAAGCAGACCTGATAATTTCAACCCGCGTAAACGTAAAATCACTACCTATGTACACCGGGAACCTCGTCCACCACCACGCCCGGGTTATGATCGAGAGACCTATCTCAATCTAATACGAACCCCACCAACGGAAAAATCACTAGCTCACCAACCTCCGACCACCCATACTAGTACACCGGCGGTTTCTACTAATCCTGCTAGCGAAAACGAGCAGGGAATGACCCCTTCCACATCAAAAGTAGCCCCTGTTAAAGATATACGCAAAGAGATCCAGGACGATTTTGTTAATCTGATGGAACTAATGGGACCAAATGTCCAATGGCGACATTTATTAAAGTTGATACTTGATAAAATCCTCCCCATTTTAGATACTAAATATGCAGATACTGCAATGGAATTGTAGGAGTGTGGTAAACAAGCGACATGAGTTAATCCTACTCATTAACGAATTCCAACCAGATATTATCTTCTTACAAGAAACATGGTTTTCAAATTACATTAACTTTCGCATTAATGGATATACTATTGAACGATTAGATGGTGCAGGATATGGTGGAATTGCAATTGTAATTAAGAATTGCATACCCTATCATCTTCTCCCATCGGAACAAGCTATTGCAGGCACTTACTTTCAGCGCATTCAAATAAAAGATTTTATCTTTTCTAACTTTTACTGCCCTCCCGATATACATGGTTCCTACCATAATTGGTCCAATTTTTTTAACCAATTTACCGGTGCGAAGCAAAATATTATATTTGGTGACTTCAATGCTCATCACGTAACTTGGGGAAGCAAGAGCAATAGCTCCAAAGGAACTCATATCTTAACCTCTTCTCTTCAAGTCAATCTCACCATAATTAATGATGGGTCACCTACCCGGCTATCAGCACCTACAAATGCTCCGAGCGCGGTAGATCTTACTATATGTACCACGGACATAGCGCATAAAGTATCTTGGCAAACTATTAAGGACCTTCATGGTAGTGATCACTTCCCCATTCTCGTTACATGGTCTAACCACAGGTCTTTTTCAACTTACACGCTTCCTCGGATACCTGTACGCAATCTGAATAATATGGATTACGATCTCTTTTCGCAATTTATTCAGGATCAGTTCAGTCATACCTATAAAGCGCCATCCGCGGAATATGATTCGCTTTTACACTGTATAAAATCGTATCTCGACATATATCATCCAATCATTTACAAAACCTCAACCAATCATAATCCAACGCTCAAAATCCGTTGGTGGAATCAAGAATGTGAGGTCTGGATTAGACGACGGCGAAACCTGCTGCAAAATTTACGAAAACATTTTACTTTTACTAATTACATGCAATATAAACGAATCTGTGCAAAAATTAGATGTTTATTTAACAATAAACGTCGAATCGCATGGAAAACCTTCGTAGAGAGTATTAACAGTACTACATCCAGCAAGATCATCTGGGCAAAACTTCGCTCTCTTAGTAACTCTCGGCACACACCCCAACCTACAGCTTTATCTCCGCCCCAATTATATCAATTCTACTGTAATTTAACACCCGATTTTGTTCAGCCTGCTTATCTCTTAAGTTGTTCATACTCTTCTCATAAATATCAATCTTTGATGAATCCTATTACATATCAGGAATTAGAAATCGCCCTACATAAAAAAACTACATCCCCAGGGCCTGATTTTATAACTTACAAGATGCTCAGCTCTCTACCAACTAAGGCTAAATCCATTATTCTTAACCGGTTTAATAAAATTTTCACAGATACTGTAATACCTTCAGACTGGAATAATTTTGACATTATTCCAATACACAAACCAGGTACTGATCCCTTACAACCTCAAAATTATAGAGGTATAATATTAGGGTCCTGTCTACGTAAAACCTTTCAACGCATCCTTCTCCGCAGATTAATATGGCAATTAGAGTATCATAATGATTTACCAAAATGTCAATTCGCTTTCATAAAAGGACGAAGTACCACAGATGCCTTAAATATTTTTTTAACGGACCTCTTATTAGCACGGTGCCGAAAACAAGCTACTATAGCGGTTTTTCTCGATGTCAAAGGAGCTTACGATAATGTTGTTCTTCACATTTTGTTTCAAAAATTACATAAGTTACACTTCCCACTACCCCTTATTCATATATTTAAAAACCTTTTGCTAAATCGAACATTAAATTTGAAAAATTATAGACTTAATACTTGTGCACGACAGGCCAATGTCGGGATTCCGCAAGGGGATATATTAAGTGGAATACTTTTTACTCTCTATACAGGTGATTTGGAACGAGTAGTAACTCCTCATGCACGTATATTGCAATTTGCAGACGACATACTGATCTATACCACACAAAATACCGTAGACCAATGTCGTCACTCCATCTCCCAAACCCTCTCTCATATACATGAGTGGATGGAACACCACGGTTTAGAAATCACACACTCCAAAAGTGCAGCTGTTATATTTACCCAAAAACGAACATATGACAAATCTGCACTACCATATGCTAGCCACCATATTGCTATTCAACCCTATACCAAATATTTAGGAATTTTCATAGACAATAAGTTAAATTGGAAGACACATTTTGACCGACTGAAGTCCAACATTGAAAATACAATCCAAATTCTTAAGTCCTTAACTCGTAGAAACTGGGGATCGGATCCGGCCACACTACTACTTTTATATAAAAATTCAATCCGGGCAAGGATAGATTATGGCTGCCATTTCTTCGATACGGCGTCAAAGACCAACCTAAAAAAACTGGACACGTTACAATTCAACGCTTTACGAATCATATTAGGTGCATTACGGACAACACCCACCAATGCCTTACTGGTTGAAGCAGCAGAACTACCCTTGGCTATACGAAGAGAATATCTAGCGTCTAAATATTTACTTAAAAAGATAGCTCTGAATCGTCATCCCATATTACCTAAATTGCAGCTTTTAAATGAGTACCAAATATGTAGAAAATTGAAAGTCAACAACATACCGGCACTTCTATTGGCATATGAAGTCATTTTTCCCTTAAGAAATAATGTTGTACAGACAAGATCATTACCGGCATACTCTAACGAATACAACTTATCTACATACCACCCTTCCATCATAACTACTACTTTCGAACACCTTCCGGGTAATCTGAAGAATAATCCCACTTTAGTTAATAAAACTTTCCAAGCATTTCTCAATCCGCATAAACAATACACAAATTGCTTTACAGACGGATCTAAGACTTCAGAGGGAACTGGAGCTGCCTATTACATCCCCCAGCTTAACTTTCAGCAACAATTTACGTTACCACCCAACGCTTCCATATACACTGCTGAAACATTTGCTATTCGCCAAACTCTTTTATGTTTACGGCAATATAATATTCCCAATGCCCTCATCTGTACCGATTCATTAAGTGTACTTCAAAGTATCAAAACCCCGCAGGAATCTTCTAGTTGGTATATATGGAACATCCGTAAATTGTTATACAACCTTTCCGTAACTCAGCATGATATAATATTAATTTGGATACCAAGTCATTGCAGCATACCAGGTAATGTTCAGGTTGATCGTTTAGCTAAAGCTGCAGCTGAAGGACAAGGACTTCCCTATTACCTCGCCATTCCACACACGGATTATTCCCCTACTATCAAACAGACCGTACTTCAAAAATGGTCTTCTCTATGGAAAAATTCCGCAAAAACGAAGGGTAAAGCTTATTATCAACTACAACCGGAACTGCAAAGAACCCCCTGGTTCACTATGGGCACTTACTCTAGAAGACATATAACTACACTAATCCGTTTACGATTCAATCATGCGCTTACACCCGAATATAAGTATAAATTTCATATCAGTGACACAGATATTTGCACCTGTCAGCAAGCAAGTGGTACGATTCATCACATAATATTCCAATGTTGTAACTATTCTAACCAAAGAAAAAAGTTTTTTCAAGCACTAATAAATCATAACGTTCCTCTACCAACTAGTGTCGCTTGTCTTATTCATGCTCCTACGGAACCATTAGTAAATATGCTCACTAATTTCCTTGATGAATGTAAAATCGCCATATAAGTCACCCTTAGTAGCCTACACTTGTCACTAACGTTCTCACACTTACATTACATAACCTGACTAATCCTTTAAACTACACATGTTAACAACAGTACAAATCAGCTCACCGATAATAGAAGAAATTCCATATCTATCATGGATATCACATATCGGCGAATATTATCTTTTCATTACAATCTAACATAGGGTCCAATTAATAATTTAATCATTCTTTACCAGCACAAGCCTACTCCTCTGATTCTTCCTCAACCACGCAAAACAACTTCCAAACCTTGCATTACCCAGGATTACCAACCTAGAACTTACTGATATTCTTTCAACACAAATAAGTGCATTAACAAACGGTGTGGTTATTGGGTACAGAGTTAAAACTAAGCCCAACAACATACAAGAAGAAGAAGAAGAAGAAGAGGGAGACGTAGACGTAGAAGCAGAAGAAGAAGCTCTTTGGCATTGGCAGATGATGGCAGTGATGGCAGTGTCGATTAAAGCGTCGAAGAGTAAGGTTAGGTTGTGTTGGGACGAACTCGAATCTCCTATACTATAATAAGCAGTTGTCTTTAGATTATTTTACTTGTGATTTCTTTTGATTCGTCACAAAATGGATGTTAAGGTTGATATCGAATATTGGTGGGTATGAGAATTATAATATATGATTTTCATTGTTGTCTAATTTCTGCTGCCACATATAATAGTTTGAATTTGCGAGCTGTGTGGGGAAACGTTGTGGCAGATACCTCGCCAGTGTGCAAAAATAGACTAATATCTTTGACCGAACTGTGTATAAAACTTTAATGTATGAACTGTGTTTAAAATGTCAGTTAACTATATAGTACATGGCCATGGCTGTTATAAATACATTTTATTCATGTATTACGTTTTTGATGTAAACAATACGAATGCAGTAAATAATATCATTTTGACATTGTTTTATGTTTAATGTCTAGCGGTGGTTGTGGATATCTTCCTCGATTTGAAGAACTGGCCGAAAAGATACGATCTACTGTTCCTACAGCTAATGTGTCTGGAAAAGAAGGTCGCACAGGCAAGTGGAACGGAGATTATCCCATTACGATCATGTTCAGTTCATTTGTTACATTTTGCCTTTTTCTCATTTCAGGGTCCTTTGAAGTTACTGTGAATGGAACACTGATATACTCCAAATTGTCAACGATGGCTTTTCCCGATTTTGAAAATGTGACTGAGATTGTTGGAGAAGTTGCAGGAGGCAAACCTATTAGACCAGTGTCAGTGCAACAACCCATAAACTGTACAATTTTATAAAAGCTGAAATATCTAGACTACCTTCACATTGTCCTATATTGTGTGCTGTCAGCAACTCTGTGTTTATCATGGAATTCTTTAATTGCGGTCTTATCTAGAATTGAAGAAAAAGATCTGTTGTAGAGTTTTATCTGTTTAGATGACTTGAACTACTGCGATTATCTGCCATGTATTGGTTTTGTTAATTTGTTTTTCGTGTGCTTCTGTTGCACTTTTCAGTATTCGTTGAACATCCAAAATTGTAAGGGCATATGGTTGACAATTTGTGAACAATGTATACGTATGCTTATATGTAGGCTATACATTGATATGGCTTTTTCAGGAATTGTCATGTCTTGCATCGTTTTGTCTCCTCTATATCACAAAGTGTAAGTCGTACAGTGCTTAAATTTTTTAGCTCGCATCCTTAGGCCTACCAATAAAAACAAAGGTCTACAGTTTACAAGATTTATTGTTCTATTTAATGAACAAAGTTATTTTTCCTTGAAGCATTTATACATGCATTTTAAATAGTTTTCATTCGTTTTCTATAGAAAAGCTGAACATTTCTTACTACTGGAAATTTGGATGCAAGGAATTGAACTGGTAAATCTACAGTAGTGTCGGGTATGATACTTTTGTATATCTTTAAGGTTACGTCGTGCATTCCTATCTACGAAATGTCACTGTAAAATTTGTCACAAATGGAACATAATAATTGCTCTTACACAGTTGAAGTCTAAAATCTGCGGTAAATTAAGAAATATTGTATTTTTGGTGAATATTATGTATACCTACTTTACTAATTTACAAGTACTTTTGGTGCTACGCTCACAGTAACACACGTATCTCTTTTGTTTGTCTTACACTTTCAACAATTTCGTGTGTGATGTCTGTGTTCACTGAAGTTCTTTGCTTTCGTTTTATTGCTTCAGGTGTCAATGACATTATTTCCTGAATTGTATCGCTATATGCAAGATTTAATAGGCGACAAAAAGCTATGGCCAATGTACATAAGAATAATTCTGTGGACTAGTGATCCAGGGATCATGCTATTTTCGTTCGAACAAAAAAAAATTATTGGTCCAGGAATCATGCTATTTTCGTTCGAACAAAAAAAATGTTTATTGGTCCAGGGATCATGCTATTTTTCTTATCGTGAATGCTATTGACCTCCATTTTGCTGTTTCAGCTGGCCGCTCTAGTCATATGGACAAAGATAATGAGATTGCAAGTGACTAATAATGAGAGTCCACAGACATAGCATTCCCATTTCTCGGAGCTAGCCCTGGACCTCAAGAAATTAACAAAAAGACGGCACCAGCAGCGAAATACGACATAAAGAAGTCCTGTATACAGGCCTTAAGTATGTATTCATATTTCTCTAATAACGACGGTATTTCTTAATTTACCGCAGATTTTTCACTTCATTTAAGTAAAAGCAATTATTATGTTCCATTTGTATCAAATTTCACAGTGACATTTCGTAGATAGGAATGCGCGATGTAACCTATCTTTAATATAATTGATCATCGTTTGTAGATCATTTCTTTACTTCTCGCAGCCCAGTACTCGCTACATTCAGCTGCGCCCAGAGCGGCTGTCTTTTGTTTACACGTTCGCGGCCTTCTCGGAAAGGATGTTGTGATACGGTGCTCAGAGCTGCCAACCTGTTTACTGAGGAACTAATGAGTGAGGCTTCGATAGCTGGTGGTGGTTATTATTGTTACACGATTGGCCTGGACTGGTTCTTGCCATGCGGAAGGTTAGACCATTGGTCTGGACGGTTAGAAGCCGCGAAACGGCCCTAGGTCCCTAGTTTCGTGACGAAACACGATTGGTCTGGACGGTTAGGATTCTTGCCGTGGACAGACTATTGGTCTGGACGGTTAGGATTCTTGCCATGGACAAGACCATTGGTCTGGACGGTTAGAATTCTTGCTGTGGACATTACCATTGGTCTGGACGGTTAGAAGCCACGTAGCGGCCCTAGATCCCTAGTTTCGTATGGAAACACGATTGGTCTGGTCTGGTTCTTGCCGTGCGGTCGGTTAGGATAGGATCTGGACAAGACCATTGGTCTGAACTGTTACAAGCCGCATTGTTATTTTACATGGGGTTTTTGTTTGTGCTTTTATTCAGCCGAAGTTGGTAACGCAGTGTATTTATCAGCATTGATGGCAATGACATCACATTCTGTTTACGTTGACCAATGAGAATGCAAGAAGCTACTTTAGTCATGGACGATGGCGGCTGCTACTCTTTATTAGGTTATAAAAGTAAATCCACTTCTGTGGGCGGGATGGTGGGTTTGTAGACATCGCAATGAACACATCTCTCCTCTAAAAGGAGTTTTGAGTAAGATTTGCATTATTTTCACTTCCTTATAATTTTATAAATGTTGGGCTGTGGGATGTAAAGTTATACCGTTTGTAGCACAAGTAGGCTTACCGGTACTACTTTATTTCGTTTAGTGTTTTGCTTCTGATGTAAAGAGGAAATAAAAACTATTTCAGGTAGAAGTTCACTAAAGGCCTTGCAAGGTTAAAAACATAATAGCAAAAGGTAAACGGTGTTGATCATCTCTTGGATTGTTTGTAGAGAAGAGGCATGATTGTTATAAATACCAGGGAAGCACCAGCTCACCCCTAGAAGTATATTTACTTTTATAACCCTAATGCAATGAAGCACACATTATTTTCAGTCCTTCCTGCACCTACCACTGTTGCAATTGTTTGAAATATCTTGCAGTATGATGTCTAGACCTTGGATTTTTATTTGCTAAAAATGATTTTCAGATGCCTAAAATAGGCTCTCAGATATGAAAAATAGGTTCAAAAATATATTTTAGGCAATTTAAATGTTATTTATTTATTGACTTACACTTATGGTAAAATTAGGGCTCACAGCCCTCTCTTACACTTTACCACTTTCAATAACATGTAAAAATGTAAACAAAAATAAAAGGAAGACATAGTAATTATACATAAAAATTGATACAACATAAAAACTATTAAAATTAAGTGCTTAATACTGGACATGTAAGGTTTTTAAAATACCTGCCCCTAATAGTGAAGTGAAATGAATTTATGATATTCTTATAATAGATAGCAGGAAATGTAAACTACAGTTGTGTGTTTGACATATATTAATTACCAAACAGCATGATGAAAGTATAAATAATTAAGATGGGTTAGTAAGGTAATAAAAGTCATAATATTAGTGATAAGAATAAAACTAAGTATGCGACGTAAAGCCCCTAGCAAAAAAAAAAAACTAAGTATAATAATACCGAGCTCGATAGCTGCAGTTGCTTAAGTGCGGCCAGTATCCAGTAATCTGGAAATAGTAGGTTCGAGCCCCACTGTCGGCAGCCCCGAAGATGGTTTTCCGTGGTTTCCCATTTTCACACCAGACAAATGCGGGTGCTGTACCTTAAGGCCACGGCCGCTTCCTTCCAATTCCTAGGCCTTTCCTATCCCATCGTCGTCGTAAGACATATCTGTGTCGGTGCAACGTAAAGCAAATAGCAAAAAAAAAAAAAAGTATAGTAATAACTGAAGTGCATAACAGATGAAAGAAAACCCATTCACACAACATACACTCACTGACTCTCACAACTCAGTTATATGTCCCCAGGAAAAACTTTCGGCAAGCAGATTTGAATTTAAGAGAGGAAGTCAAGTGCTGAATATCAATTGGGAGTGCATTCGAGTCTCAGTGCAGAAACTAGAAAAGAATTATAATAGGAATTTGTTCGATTTAGCAGAATTTCAAGTAGGGAACCAGAATGGGTACTAATTTTATGGAATGAGGAAAGAGAACGAAAATTAGAAGATAGGCAAGTAGGAGGGTTCATGAATAGTAGTTGGTAAACAAGTGTAATTGGGTGAGATTTCCTTCATTTATGCGTAGCCATCCCAGTGTTTTGAAATATGGTGTAATATGAGCTTTATATCGCAGTTTGAAGGCATATCGTATGCAGTAGTTATGTGTTTGTTGAAGTCGCCCAGCTTGTTCGGCGTTTAGATTGACTAGTACTGTATCGCAGTGGTCCAAAATTGGGGATAGGAGTGTTTGAATTAATTTTAATTTAAGGATTTGAGGAAAAGCATTCTTGTGACGTTTCAAGCGATATAGAGCTGCATGAAACTTTCTACGTGTTAATTCCAGGTTAGGTTCTCATTGATATAGATACCAAGGTTAGTTACATTCTTAAGATATGGTACATCAATGCCATTGATGATTATGTGTAATAACTTAGAGTTGCCTATGATAATACTTTGTGTTCTAGAATAATTTAGGATTAAGTGCTTATTTTTGGAGTAGTGGTAAGCCTTGGATTATCTGAATTAATATGCTGGACTATTTCATATAAATTGTTTATAGTGGTGTGTTTGTATATCTGCAGACTTTCAGCATATAAGTGTTGTAACAATACTGCAGTGTGGATTATATGTCATTAATATGCAAGGCAAACAATAGAGGCCCTAGAACAGAGCTGTCTGTGATGCTGTAAGGACCATCTGGAACGTTGCAACATCTCTGGCGAAACGGATCGGCATGGCTCGGTGATGAGCTGTCTAAGGTGACTAGGAATGGTCGTCTCTTACGCATACTGTACATAAGGTGTTTTACATGGCTCCACAGAAAAAAATACAAGGGCATAAGATCGGACAATTTGGCGGGCCAGGCAACAGGTCCTCCCCTTCCTATCCATTTATCAGGTTACATCACGTGGAGATGGTTTCAGAGAACATCTATATATTTTTAGACCAATATTATAACAAAAATCTAAAGCTCAATGATATAATAAGTGAAAAACTCATATGAAATATTACCAAAATTACTGCATCCTAAATTTAAAACAAAACAAGATTCTAAATTATCTTAAATTTTTCTCTTCCAGGACCCCTACTATTTTAAAGAACACAACTCCTACCCTGCCCGCCCCCACAAACCCACCACAACCAATAACACACAAACTTAATGCCCGCCAAACCCCCCTCCACCACACCCACCTCCCCTAAATTCACATCAATATAACACCAGAAGCGCAAGTGTCAGTCAATTCAACGCTACCATAGCAACTGATTGATACTATAATAGTCGAAAAGATAAATGAAATTACATACGTTTTTCTTTAACTCACCTTTACTTTAACCAATTATCATAATTTAACAAGGGGGTAAATGAATTTACACACAGTTTCTTCTTTGAACTCACCTTTCCTTCAATTTTATTCCTTAATACTTAACTCTCCTCTTGTTACAGGACCCCTACTATTTTAAAGAACACAACTCCTACCCTGCCCGCCCCCACAAACCCACCACAACCAATAACACACAAACTTAATGCCCGCCAAACCCCCCTCCACCACACCCACCTCCCCTAAATTCACATCAATATAACACCAGAAGCGCAAGTGTCATATCCCTTTCGACTCTATAAGAAGCCGCAGTTGTACCTTCTAGCTATTATAAATATGGCTACTTACCATTAAGCACTCTTCCTCGCTCCTACAACGTGCTTTAAGAAGAATGCAGACATAACTCATCACACGAGATTAACAACAAACTAGCAATTTTAAATTTTATTTTATATCCCACTTAAAGTGATTAAAAATACTTTTGTTTGTCACTATTCCGAAGATCAAACTGTTTAAGCCCTAAATTTATTTTTTACGCCCTTAACCTTTACAGAGCGCCTTTTAACAAAGTTCAATTCAATGCAGAATTAACTATGTTCTTATAGAACTTTATAGTTACGGCTACTTACTATCAAGCATTTTCCCTCGCTCCTACAACGTAGTTTAAGAAGGCAGCAGACTTATCTCATCACAAAAGATTAACAAGAAAACTAATAACTTTAAAATTCATTTAAACTCCACTTGGAGTAATCAATAACACTTTTCTTTGTTATTATTCTAAAGATTAAGCTGGAAGCTTATTTCTTACGCCCTCAACCAACATTTTAACAAGGTTCAATTCAACGTAGCAATAATTGTGTTCTTATAGAAGTGCTAATATGCACCTTGTTACCATATTTTTAGACAAGGATATAGACAAAGGTATATAAATTAGGCTTTTTTATTCTACCTACATCATCATCCTCACATTTATAGTTTGTAATTTTTCTTTAAAAAAAACTACAATTAAAAGCAATCAGGATCCTGATTTATTATCTTTCAGGTTTGAGATTAAGGCTGAAGATGCCCTTACAAAAGGGCGAAACATGTCCTTATAATTTACTTAATTTTTAATTCTTAATTAAAATTACTCTTTATGTATTGAATAGGTGGAATTTAATAAACATAACTTTTTGACTAAATGGTATGTTCCGAGCTGTCAGTGGAGAGATGGCATGGAATGACATTAGTAGACGAATAAGTTTGAGTGGTGTCTTTAAAAGTAGGCAAGATCTCAATATGAAGATAAAGCTGGAATTCAAGAGGACAAATTGGGGCAAATATTCGTTTATAGTAAGGAGAGTTAGGGATTGTAATAACTTGCCAAGGGGGATGTTCAATAAATTTCAATTTCTTTGCAATCATTTAAGAAAAGGCTAGGAAAACAACACATGGGGAATCTGCGACCTGGGCAACTGCTCTAAATGCAGATCAGTAATGATTGTTTGAAAGAAAGATTATCATATAACACAAACTGTGGAAGTAAACCGTTCTTGAATAGATTCTGTACCAGGCTTATTCAAAATTTTTTTTTCAAGTTGATTTACGTCGCACCGACACAGGTAGGTCTTATGGCGACGATGGGGCAGGAAAGAGGTAGGAATGGGAAGGAAGCAGGCATGGCCTTAAATAAGGTACAGCCCCAGCATTTGCCTGGTGTGAAAATGGGAAACCACGGAAAACCACCTTCAGGGCTGCCGACAGTGGGGTTCAAACCCACTATCTCCCGAATACTGGATACTGGCCGCACATAAGCGACTGCAGCTATCCAGCTCGGTTTATTCTAAATAAAAACTTGTTCTTCATAATAAGTCAAAAGAAAGACATACAGTATATATTAAATCAATCACTTTTAGATGCATCACAGAAGAAACATAATATATGTTATTTATAAACAGTAGTTTTTATGCTTTATAATATATGTAATGTATAAAACGTTGTGTGCTGTGCTATATTGTTTATACAGTTTATAAAAAAATTTGTTAATATATGTATTTAATAATCAATTCACGATGACGATAGCTTATACTCAAAAGATACACACTTACGATTGTAATTTTTTCAGTATTTTCACCTCTTTCTCCAGTTCTTCTGTCTCTTCCTTAGCACTCTGCATAATACATCGTTTCTTCAGTTCTATATGTTTTATTTCTTCTGCTGCTAACTTTCTTTTGGCTGCAATGTTATTTATACTCTTTATATTTTAAAGCTTTATTTCTCAATGTTGTTGCATTTTTTGCTGCAGGGATCATCTTTTTCGAAACACTGACAGCTAATACTCCACCAGCTGCAGATACTACATCATACACCAGACGCTGTGCAATCAAGCTAATTTCATGAAGATTCTCTACTAGGTATTCTTTGTTTATTGAAAAATCTCTTTCTACAGTAGCATTGCCATGAAACAAAACAAGCACTTTTTGTGTGGAGTGGGTCAGTTCTTGTGAAACGTGTTGAAAATAGGCGGAACTAAGAAAGTCGTCAAATCGATTGATTTTTGGATCAAACTTCTTGAGGTATGTCACTACTTCTTCCTTTGATGAGAAATCTAAGTAGACTCGTTTTGCAATATCAGCTTCCATAGGAGATAATTGTTTTGTCTCAACAAGAACTTCTAATGCAGCAGTTACCCTGCAGGTCCTAATAGACGAATTGCTCATAACTGCACGATTGAAGCAGCTGGCACCTCTAGCAAACTTGAAAGCAAGGGGGCTATTGACAAAAATCTTCATACAAATATCAACAAAAAAATTTCTGCAGAGTCCATGGAACTGAAGAACTCGCGTGTTATATTCCCTTACCTTTTAAAGCAGTAGCATGACCTGCGGATATAAGATATTTTGTTTGAACTAAGTTTCCATCCCAAAATCTAACAGCCATATCCATTTGATCCTTCTGTGCGACAGAATTTAAACTTTTATCAAAAGAAATACAAGTAGCCTCCGTGGCTCAGATGGCAGGGCACCGGCTTCTCACCACTGGGTTCCGTGGTTCAAATCCCAGTCACTCTTTCTGAGATTTGTGTTGGACAAAGTGGAGACGGACAGGTTTTTCTCCGGGTACTCCGGTTTTCCCTGCCATCTTTCATTCAACAACATTCTCTACTGTCAGTTCATTTCATCTGTCATTCATTAATAATTGCCCCAGAGGAGTGTGACAGGCGTTGGCACAATTCCTATCCTCGCCGCTAGATGGGGGCTTCATTTATTCCATTCCTGACTTGGTCGGATGACTGGAAACAGGCTGTGGATTTTCATCAAAAGAAATACAAAAGCAAGGACACTCTTTAACCAAGTTTGTCAATTCATTTTTGATGTATGAACACAGTCCATATGTAACTAGGTATCCATGTTTTTCCTTATGCAACTTGAACTTCTTCCCAATTTTGCTGTCAGGAAATATAATTTTAAAAGATCACTACAAGTGCCAAAACTTGTAGCAGAAAAATGGGTCACAACTTGAGTAATAGCCCACAATATTTCTGCATTGATAGCTTCATCCTTGATGATAAAATTGTTAAGAGTGCTTCTAGGCACAACACAAGTATGCTTATCACTAGAGCCCGGATTTTTATGCATTAATAGGTTAGAATACAAAATTACTGAAAGGAGTACCAAGTATAGTCTGCCTTCACAACCATTGTGCTATGGGGATTACATAGACATTAGGGGTACGGTACATCAGTTATCACTTTCCTCTCTCTGAAGCCAGTACCAATCATAATTTATTGTTCTGTCGAACCAGTCATCTTTGAAAGAAGTCTTTCCTCTTATTTTACTCATTGTCTCTGAAAAAGAAGTGCAACACCAATGTAAGTCATTTTTTTATAAGTTGCCTTACATCGCACCGACACAGATAGGTCTTATGGTGACCACAGGACAGGAAGGGGCTAGGAGTGGGAAGGAAGCAGCCGTGGCCTTAATTAAGGTACAGTACCAGCATTTGTCTGGTGTGAAAATAGGAGAAACCACGGAAAACCGTCTTCAGGACTGCCGACAATGTGGTTTGAACCCACTATCTCCCAAATACTGGATACTGGTCGCACTTAAGCAACTGCAGCTGCCGAGCTTAGTAGTAAGTATATAAGTAGAAAAATAAATTTAAAAAATAACAATGGATGCATTATATTGTATGCATAATATAGGCTACTTGAAGTGTAGCATATAATATAATCCATCCATTGTTATTTTACTTGAAGTATTGCAAAAAAAGAATGAAGGAAAAGGGAACAGAAACTGAAACCTGTACTAATAGAAAAGGGGAAGTTACCGACTGTCTACAACACCAAGAGAGATGCTGGGCAATGAGGGTGTCACGTCCCGACACCAGGTTACTAGAGTAAATCAAAAGTTATTATTCTAGTAACTACTGTTACTACGTAAGTATTACTTTTCACTAAGATCACGTTTTAAGTTACAATGCCAACCTAAAGAATTATATTTGTTTCGGTATTTTTTATAATTATTCCAGTATATTTCCAGTACCTATATTAAATTCCAGAACAATTCCAGTATCAGTAGATACCCTGCAGATAGAGTGGGCACGTGCAGTAGAGGAGGAGAGCAAATGAGAAAGACATATTTGCGCTAACTGATCAAAGATGGCTGTACACAAGGCATGCGCCATATCTAGTATTGCATTAGTTCAAGTGTGGTATAGCTTAAAATTCACTCTTAATGATAACATAATTCCAGGTCTTTACTTTGATAGTAAAATGAAATGTTCGTAGATAATAACTTCGCGGGCGAATTCAAATGGGCTTTACAAGGCGGTGTTGCTAAATCTGCACGTGGCTTGGTCGGGCTTGAGAGCCATGCCAGACAATGAGCATCAAACACTAACTCATTGTGGGTTTCAGCCTATGCCACCGTAGCATGCTTGCTATGGGCTGAGCCTATCAGCAGGGAGGTCCTTGTTCAAGTCCCTCCCCTGGAGAAGTTTATTTCTTTTATTGGTGCTCTGTATCATTATAGTATAGTACCTTTACTTCCTCCTGATCATTACAGAATTCTCCCAGTTAGATCATTATCGCTGGAGAAATTACATTTTTAACAAAACAAAAACAAACACAATAAAGAAACCTAGTTTATGTCTTACTGCTCGCGTGCCTGCATTGTAACCCCCATTCCCCTCCTCGTGGATGGCCAGCAAACTGCTGGCAGAGCCCCTCTTACAGACCACCAACCTCCTGGCCAACATTCACACTAGTCTGCCCCTCTTCCCTTCTCTCTACAGAAACCAGTAGCAGAGGAGGCTATCATGAAAAAATGCATGCCTTTTTGAAAGTCCCTGTACCTACCTCAACAATCCCAGCTGACTCGACGCTCACCAGCCTTATGGATCACCACTAAGAGCCAGTTTACGTCTGCCCTTCTCCTTCATCCCCCTTGTATTTTTCTCTGCTGCTACAATCCTTCCAAAATATTTTCAGATAGGTAACTCAACTGTGTAAAATCACCCATGCAGACATACCCTCTGACTTCCCCTGCTCAGATAGCCATTAGCTAGTGGAGTCACACTCCCAAACTATTATTATGCTGAGTTAATGCACTCCTATCAGTTTACCTACACTCCTTTCTAACTGCATCTAAAATCTACTTTTTACCACTTAACAAATTGTCTTCCTGTTTAACTTTCTCGAACAATGCCCCCCTGCTCACTGTGTCGAAGGTCTTTTCAAAATCTTCCGCAGCCATATACACTGTATCTCCTTTTGACTTTACATATTTCTCTATTATAGCACTCACTATCATGATGTTATCCATAGCCCTTCTTCCTTTCCTGAATCCACTCTGGTAGATCGAGAGGATTGAAGACTCCTCCGCCCAATTTCTCAACCTATTCACTAAAATGCCTCTTATATAATTACAATTTATTGCTGAACATAGCAGGCTTCGGCCCAAATACATGTTCCCATTCCAAACCAAATCATAAATTAAAAAGAAATAAAATTCTAAATCTACTATGCGGGCAATCGCATGGGCGGGAGACTGAGCCACATGAAAGTGCCACTCCTATACTATCTGGACCTTCACAAGGACCGAAAACTGTGCCTAATGTGAGCTCTACCCCTATAACTCTAAATATCTTCACTTAATTTTGTGACCCCTCACACAGGCGGTAACCAATCCACATGTGAGGCGCCACACCTATAGCTACTGACCGGGCGTGCTGTTCCACCCTGGTGAGGAAAGAAGGAAACCACCCACCCTGGAACAACACGTCTGGCCCCCCATGCAGTTGACAGAGTTAGATCCTCACCATTCCGTTTAGCGGCAGGTCAAAGTATCCTCCCCCCTCCTTCTCTCAGCCTCTATCTATTAACACTTGTCAACCACACGAGATAGGTCCGCCCTATCCCTCCCTCTTATGACGTTCCCTCCCCTTCTTACAAACAACTTTTTTTTTAAATAAATACAAAAACAATATAATAAATAAAAAGATATACTGAGTATCAAGTGACACCTCACACCGGCGGATGACCAGACCCCATGTGAATTGCGATCCCTAAAAACTACTGCCCGTCCGTGTAAATCTGAAAGTTAAGACAAAAGATAGTAAAAGAGCAAGATGAATTAAAATGAAATAAAATTCTAAATCTACTATGTGGGCACTGGTTCGCTATCCATACAGTATCAATCAATTCAATCAATACTGATCTGCATTTAGGGCAGTCGCCCAGGTGGCAGATTCCCTAGCTGTTGCTTTCCTAGCCTTTTCCGAAATGATTTCTAAGAAATTGGAAATTTATTGAACATCTCCCTTGGTAAGTTATTCCAATCCCTAACTCCCCTTCCTATAAATGAATATTTGCCCCAGTTTGTCCTCTTGAATTCCAACTTTATCTTCATATCGTGATCTTTCCTACTTTTATAAACGCCATTCAAACCTATTCGTCTACTAATGTCATTCCACGCCATCTCTCCGCTGACAGCTCGGAACATACCACTTAGTCGAGCAGCTCTTCTTCTTTCTCTCAATTCTTCCCAACCCAAACATTGCAACATTTTTGTAACGCTACTCTTTTGTCGGAAATCACCCAGAACAAATCGAGCTGCTTTTCTTTGGATTTTTTCCAGTTCTTGAATCAGGTAATCCTGGTGAGGGTCCCATACACTGGAACCATACTCTAGTTGGGGTCTTACCAGAGACTTATATGCACTCTCCTTTACATCCTTACTACAACCCCTAAACACCCTCATAACCATGTATAGAGATCGGTACCCTTTATTTACAATCCCATTTATGTGATTACCCCAGTGAAGATCTTTCCTTATATTAACACCTAGATACTTACAATGATCCCCAAAAGGAACTTTCACCCCATCAACGCAGTAATTAAAACTGAGAGGACTTTTCCTATTTGTGAAACACACAACCTGACTTTTAGCCCCATTTATCAACATACCATTGCCTGCTGTCCATCTCACAACATTTTCGAGGTCACGTTGCAGTTGCTCACAATCTTGTAACTTATTTATCACTCTATAGAGAATAACATCATCCGCAAAAAGCCTTACCTCCGATTCCACTCCTTTACTCATATCATTTATATATATAAGAAAACATAAAGGTCCGATAACACTGCCCTGAGGAACTCCCCTCTCAACTATTACAGGGTCAGACAAAGCTTCACCTACTCTAACTCTCTGAGATCTATTTTCTAGAAATATAGCAACCCATTCAGTCACTCTTTTGTCTAGTCCAATTGCACTCATTTTTGCCAGTAGTCTCCCATGATCCACCCTATCAAATGCTTTAGACATGTCTATCGCGATACAGTCCATTTGACCTCCAGAATCCAAGATATCTGCTATATCTTGCTGGAATCCTACAAGTTGAGCTTCATTGGAATAACCTTTCCTAAAACCGAATTGCCTTCTATCGAACCAGTTATTAATTTCACAAACATGTCTAATATAATCAGAAAGAATGCCTTCCCAAAGCTTACATACAATGCATGTCAAACTTACTGGCCTGTAATTTTCAGCTTTATGTCTATCACCCTTTCCTTTATACACAGGGGCTACTATAGCAACTCTCCATTCATCTGGTATAGCTCCTTCGACCAAACAATAATCAAATAAGTACTTCAGATATGGTACTACATTCCAACCCATTGTCTTTAGTATATCCCCAGAAATCTGATCAATTCCAGCCGCTTTTCTAGTTTTCAACTTTTGTATCTTATTGTAAATGTCATTGTTATCATATGTAAATTGTATTACTTCTTTGGCCTTAGTCTCTTCCCCTATCTCGACATTATCCTTGTAACCAACAATCTTTACATACTGCTGACTGAATACTTCTGCCTTTTGAAGATCCTCACATACACACTCCCCTTGTTCATTAATTATTCCTGGAATGTCCTTCTTGGAACCTGTTTCTGCCTTAAAATACCTATACATACCCTTCCATTTTTCACTAAAATTTGTTTGACTGCCAATTATGCTTGCCATCATGTTATCCTTAGCTGCCTTCTTTGCTAGATTCAATTTTCTAGTAAGTTCCTTCAATTTCTCCTTAGTTCCACAGCCATTTCTAACTCTATTTCTTTCCAGTCTGCACCTCCTTCTTAGTCTCTTTATTTCTCTATTATAATAAGGTGGGTCTTTACCATTCCTTACCACCCTTAAAGGTACAAACCTGTTTTCGCATTCCTCAACAATTTCTTTAAACCCATCCCAGAGTCTGTTTACATTTTTATTTACCATTTTCCACCGATCATAGTTACTTTTTAGAAACTGCCTCATACCTGCTTTATCAGCCATATGGTACTGCCTAACAGTCCTACTTTTAAGACCTTCCTTTCTATCGCATTTATTTTTAACTACGATAAAAACAGCTTCATGATCACTAATACCATCTATTACTTCAGTTTCCCTATAGAGCTCATTTGGTTTTATCAGCACCACATCCAGGATATTTTTCCCTCTGGTTGGTTCCATCACTTTCTGAATCAGCTGTCCTTCCCATATTAACTTATTTGCCATTTGTTGGTCATGCTTCCTGTCGTTCGCATTTCCTTCCCAATTTACATCTGGCAAATTCAGATCTCCCGCTACAATCACATTTCTTTCCATGTCGTTTCCCACATAGCTGACTATCCTATCAAATAATTCCGAATCCACATCAGTGCTACCCTTTCCCGATCTGTACACTCCAAATATATCAAGTTGCCTATTATCTTTAGAAATGAGCCTTACACCTAGAATTTCATGTGTCTCATCTTTAACTTTTTCGTAGCTTACAAATTCTTCTTTCACCAGAATGAAAACTCCCCCTCCCACCTTTCCTATCCTATCTCTACGATACACACTCCAGTGCCGTGAGAAAATTTCTGCATCCATTATATCATTTCTCAGCCATGATTCAACTCCTATTACAATATCTGGTAAATATATATCTATTAAATTACTTAATTCGATTCCTTTCTTTACAATACTTCTACAGTTCAGCACTAACAATTTTATGTCATCCTTTCTTGATTTCCAGTTCCCTGTTCCCTTATCACCGCTCCCTAGGCCATCCCGGTTCCCTGAATGTACCTCCCTATTACCCTTCCAAACAAATTTCCTAACTTATACGTAATTTTTTGCTCATCTTTTTGCCTACACATGTTTTGCCGCTTCACATTTAGAAACTTTGCCCTTAATTTCTTTGTCCCTACTTCTGCATCCTACCTTGTCAGCATGTCTAGTAGAATTACCACTACACGCTGACGTTATCATAACATTTAAAGTGCTGAGTGCCAATTGCCTACTGACCTACTTATGCTGGCTACTCCTCTGTTTACATTCCAGGTTATTACATCATTTACTACTTCGCACTTTCCTTAGACATTTTTTTAAACTGCACATAAGAACTTATTCAGGCCGCAGTCATTTCTCCACTGGTTCGCTATCCATACAGTAATTTTTTGCTCATCTTTTTGCCTACACATGTTTTGCAGCTTCACATTTAGAAACTTTGCCCTTTGTTTCTTTGTCCCTATACAATCGTAAAGTAAATGTAGATCATCATACTTAACCTCACACAGGATGCACTGAGAGCTCTCTTTGCTCCTTATCCATCCCCTATTTCTATGCAACCCCATCGGCCACCATAATATCCCACCCTTTAATCTTCCATCTCCGAATCTTATACTTAAGTTTGAGATCTGGTAGACCTTATAGAATAGGCTGAGCGAAGGCCTTTCTCTACTTTCTTCTAAACTATTCTGCATCTGAATGTCCTTAATTCTCATTGTCAGGGGCCTCTACATTCTGCTATTATTCCCCTTCCATCCCTCCTGCCAGATATACCACATACCCAAATTCTCAACATAACTTTTAATTTTTGCTAGCCAACATTCATCATACATTCCTTCCAGTTCATATCTATATGCTGCCTGCAGAAAAATCCCACCTTCACCCCTCCTTAGTCTAGATCAATAATTTAATATCCTTTCAACGCAATCTATCTCGATAAACTCTCCGCATAGGATTAATGCCCCCACATTGGCTGTACATTGCGGTAATCTCATAACAGCTTCGCTACGGGATTTCCTAACTTAAGTCAACATAGGTCATTACAAAAACGTCTTTAGGAATGCCGCGATTAAAAGCAATGTTGTCATATAAAATACTCGATCAAATGAAAAACCGCACATTTTCTGACTTTCAATGAACAGTACTACGGTGTCGATCTTACAGTCCAAAGTTCCAGAGCTGGAATGACCAGGCCTCAGACTGCCGTGAACACTCCTCTGCTATTATTCTGTTAAATATGTACACTGCTCATTCCAATCAGTGCTTCAGAGTAGGGATTTAATAGCATGAATACTATTATGAACCGGTGTGTTACGTACCGTAAAATGGGGTGAATAGGATCACTTTCACGAGGAACATTAACCTACCAACAGAGAGAATACAGAATTATTCTCTTTTTTGGTTCAGTACACGAGTCCTACTATGTTTTATACCTTTATCCACAAATATTCTAGAATTCCTTCATATTTCCTTGATTTTAACCAATTTGTTAAGTGTTCCTATTTCCTATTCACCCCTTGACTGGGGTCAATAGGATCAGGCATATTAATATGAAAGTTATTCGATTCACATCAAACTGGGGTCAGTGGGATTGGTTATTTGATAGTTAAAACACATAAATACATTTTCTATTACAGTTTAATGTTCTGAAGTAACTAAAACAAAACTGATTAGGGTAAAAAACATTGTTGCCAAAGTAAAAAATATGTGTGAAAATTGTAGCAGGAATAGTGCCTTCATAAATAAAATAATAACAAAAAATTCTATTTATAGTAGGCTACATAGTTCAAATGTATTGTAAGGTGTATGTAATGGCAACAACATATATGAAGGAGAAACATTTGTTTTTGTTTTATCAAAGAATGACATTCTATGAAAGAGTCTGAGAGTGCACATTGAATTTCAATTGGCCCCTTCTCATTATATGTGGATTGTCCAGTTTTCCTATTACCTGAGTATAGGAAAATTCACATGTCCTCAACATCAGGAAAAGTGTAAATGTAACCAGCATAATCTCGAGTAACCTTCAGCCTCACAAAATTGGCCACAAATCAATCCTTCTCTTTCTTCTCTAGAACTTGACCAATAAAAGAGTGACTCATACTGGAACTAGTGCCTGGTTTACTGGTCAGAAAGGAAATCAGTAGTCAGTCCCCATTTTCAACTTCATCAGCAGGAACTTGTATTATGTTATTTGCATTCCCTTCTGAATTCTGTTCATGCAAACGACGTTCGGAAATATCACTGTTAGCTGCTGGAACATCCACTTCACATTGAGATTCACCCACGTTGTGATTTGAGGATGAGCCACTCTTACCTACAAGTCACGCTTTTGTCTGGAGCAACATCCAGCTTCTTTTGCTTCCGCACTACGTTCTCTTCATATCGCATGCCGGGTGCTCATTAGAAGAGCCATGAAAGAATCGTCCAACACTTCTCTGACGTGATCAGGATCATTTACCCCATCATCAAGTGGCAACACTTTAAAACTCTTCCCCAAACTGCTTACTTGCAGCTCTTATGCTAACACCTTTCTTATTAATTGCATCTTTAGCCAATTGTATGGTCTCAGGATCATGGTTCTTGTAAGCCCTTGCATATGGATCTCGTTTGAAAGTTCTTGGCATGGTGATCCTATTCACCCCAAACAAGCCTACAAAAATTACAAAGCGAGGTTAACCTAAGTTCCAGAAACTCTAATAGACGCACAATATTGCCTATTTCACACATGATTCTGGAATATATTTTGAATACAAAATACCAACTGTGATTTCGGGGAATCTAATAGCTTCTGAGATTCGGACAAAGTTATTTCACTCCCATATATTGTCACAGTGACACACATGGCGGGAAAATGTGGAGGTGTCACGACAGGCAACCCCCACACATGAAATTTACTGGATTCCAAGGAGAAAATAGCATATAATTGTATAAACATGGAAATCTTTAAAAAAGAAAGTCGTTTACTCCTTGAAAAGTGAAGGCAATAACTTTATCACTTTATGATCCTATTCACCCCATTTTACGGTACCAGTAGTATCAGAAAATGTATGAACCAGAGGAACGAATGCTAAGGAGAAAGTTGTCCAACTCCCCAGCTACTTAGCGCTGTGAAGAGGAGGCGGACCTCCTGTTGATTGAATCGGATAATACGATTACAGCGCTCCTCCGGTAGTCCTCCGATTGAATTCACTGGCGGAAAATTCAAATGCTTAGATGTGGGCAATGTTGCAACGGTGATCTTAGGAGGAATTACAATTTAGATTTTAGTACTAATTCCACAGATGCATGTGTTCCCCTACGTTTGTCATTCAAATGATGTAGTCGTTTCATGATCGCCGCATTATTTGTTACGTTATGAATAACAGATTTTGATCTGCTGACGTTCAGTTTGCAATAGGTGCAGGTGGATAGAATACTGTAGATTGAATATTGGCATATATTATACTGTTGCAAATGCGTTAACAATATTATTAATACTGGTAGTAAAATAGTTTAAGTGGTAATTATATTCCATTGCATGTAAACATGTATTATATACGATGTTCTTACATTAATTATACTCGTAGCACATTTATTACGGAACAGTACATCCGGCTCCATGGCTAAATGGTTAGCGTGCTGGCCTTTGGTCACAGGGGTCCCGGGTTCGATTCCCGGCAGGTTCGGGAATTTTGACCTTAATTGGCTAATTTCGCTGGCGCTGGTACTGGGTGTATGTGTCGTCTTCATCATCATTTCATCCACATCACAACGCGCAGATCGCCTAAAGACGTCAAATCAAAGGACCTGCATCTAGTGAGCCGAACTTGTCCTCAGACACTCTCGGCACTAAGTCATACGCCATTTCAGTTTTTACTGAAGAGTACGAACTGATTGAAACTGGTTATATGCTGTACCGGGCTGAGTAGTTCAGACGGTAAAGCGCTGGCCTTCTGAGCTCAAGCTTGCGGTTTCAATTCCGACTTTGCTCGGCGGTACCTGAAGGTGGTCAGGTGTACCGGCAGTAGCGGCGATTGGGAATTAGAAGTAGGGGGGAAAAATGTAAAGACAAAAAAGTACCCCAGTTTGTGGGATATAGCGGGGGGGGGGGGTATATACGTTATACATTAAAACTGAAAAAAAAAGCTACTAAATGGAATTTCGACAGAGAGGTAAAGATTCTCAGACTACCAACTTACCTGTGTTGATAATATTTATTTGAGATTTTGATTCAATACTATACAATAAAACTTTCACGAGAGGAACAATATTACACATGTATTACAATTAAATAGACGTACGGCGTGATTATATAATTAAAATCATTCAGTATTTGACTACAAACTAAAAAAAAGAAAAACTAACTGACACTAAATAGACTGCCAGACTAACGAATGCACGCGTACCCTTCCTCACAGCACATACAAAGTCTCCACTACAGTACTCGCTGTGGCGCTATAGAAATCGGTTAACCGCATGAACGACTTTGTTGCGTATTTCCGCTAATAATTTCGTTATTAATTAAAGCAAATAATTAGCTGATAAGACAACATTGCTTGTTTTAATAATTCCTATAATACCTTGTTTCATCCAGCTAAAATGGAATACAAATGCAAAGTTTTCTCCACAAAGTAGGGGGCGACTGTCCCCTCTTGCCCCCCCCCCCAATCGCCGCTACTGTACCGGCACATGTAAGAACTCCTGTAGGACAAAATGTCGGCACCTTAACGTCACAGAAAACCACAGAAGTGGTTATGGGAGTACAATAATAATAATAATCCTTCCATCAATTTACCCTCCCGGGTTGGGTGTTCCCTCGGACCTATGCCGCCTCAAGGACAGTGTCCTGGAGCGTGAGACTTTGGGTTTTGTTTTATGTCGCACCGACACAGATAAGTCTTATGGCGACGATGGGATAGGGAAGGTTTGGGAGTGGGAACGAAGCGGCCGTGGCCTTCAGTTAGGTACCATCCCGGCATTTTCCTGGAGGGGAAGTGGGAAACCACGGAAAACCATCTTCAAGGCTGCCGACAGTGGGATTCGATCCCACTATCTTCCGGATGAAAATGGGTTCGAACCCCACTGTCGGCAGCTCTGAAGATAGTTTTACGTCGTTTTCCATTTTCACGCCTAGAAATTACTCTCCTTAGCCGTTCCTATCACATCGTCGTCATAAGACGGCATGACGTAAAGCAAATTTTTACAAAAGTAATCGACAAATGAAACACGAACGATAAATGAGAACGTATATATTTCCTATATTCTCCTTCGTCATACTTATACAGCAGTATTTACTATGTCGCCAGCACATCCGTTGCGCACCACGGATGGAACGGCAAGCGAGGCACACATTCAGTACTGTTGCTCCGTCCTCCGCTCGCCCTCCGCTCGCGTGCCGAAGCACCGATTGGTTTCCCAGCAACAGTTTACTACCGGAGAATACCGGAGGGAGCGCTCACTCGCACTACCGATTGCAATCATAGGAGCAGCTGCTCCGTTCCCAGCTCTATTCGCAACAGTAGCTCCGAGTGTAAGGACTTAGTGGGCTGTAATTTCAAACTTACGTCCATGAATGTAGGCGCCCTATAAAAATCGTTACCTACATAAACAAAAATTGATCTGTATCACCGATATTTCATACAATACCCCTTAACAAAGAACGTATAGTCATTCAGAATAATTAATGCATCCTCTCATTTGTTATCAAGAAAATGCAATTATATCGACATATAATACATACCCCATATACCTGTAGGTATAAACCCTGTAGATACAACAAACAATATATCTTAATAGGTTCAGTTGTTCCTCAGAAAAGTACAGGCCCTACCTGTGCAGAACTTACACAGTGGTTCGTTCATTATTATTATCATTATTATGGAAATATTCCCATTATATTGGCGCTAGAATACAGTAATTTCAAGTTAAATTTGAATTCGTTTTTAATTTCTGGACATATGTAAAACACGTGAAAGACGTGGCAGAAGTAAGGGATGATTATTTACGAGCGGAGGGAGGAGTTCAAGTGGTTCAAATCTGTTAATGCTGCTGTGTAAAACATGGCACAAACGACTCCTAACCATTGGTCTTGCGGTGTAGGTGGCAACGCGTCCGCCTGTCACCCGGCGGCCCCGGGTTCGATTCCCGGCCAGGTCAGTTTTTTAATTGTAAATTATTAATATCCCTGGCCTGGGGACTGAGTGTTTGTGTCATCCTTAACGTTCCTTTCCTCGCATTCAACACTTTACCCTACCGCCATTTACATAATACACGCAGGTTTCCTCATATATGGTGCAAATAGGGGCAAAGGATCTTCATAGGTCGACGCCCCGAACAAATAGCATTTTAAAAAAGTTAAAGAAGGAGTGTAGTTTCGAGCAAAAACAGCGACGTCATGAATTCCTGTGAAAATGCTCGTTCATTCCTCCCGTATGAAGTTCACACTACGCGCTTGTCATTCAATGTTTTTTTTTCCTTTGCTACTTGTTTTACGTCGCACCGACACAGATGGGTCTTATGCGACGATGGGATAGGAAAGGTCTAGGAAGTGGAAGGAAGCGGCCGTGGCTTTAATTAAGGTACAGTCGCGGCATTTGCCTGGAGTGAAAATGGGAAACCACGGAGAACAATCGTCAGGGCTGCCGACAGTGGGGCTCGAACCCATCATCTCCCGAATACCATCTTCAGGGTTGCCAGCAGTGGGGTTCGAATCCACTATCTCCCGGATGCAATCTCACAGCTGCGCGCCCCTAACCACACGGCCAACTCGCTTGGTCGTACCGACTGTAACAGCCTGCCTGTATATTGGTGTGAAGTAGCTGGGGTGTAAGATAACTTTCTTCTTTAGCATGCCATTCCTCTGGTTCATACATTTTCTGATATATCTGGTACGTAACACACTGGTTCATCATTGTATTCGAGCTATAAAATCCCTACTCTGAGCCACTGATTGGAATGAGTAGTGTGCATATTTAACGAAATAATGACAGAGGAGTGGTCACGGCAGTCTGCGACCTGGTTATTCCAGTTCTGGAACTTTGGACTCTTAGATCGGCACCGTAGTACTGTTCGTTGAAAGTGAGAAAGTGTGCGGTTTTTCATTTGATCGAGTATTTTATATGATAACATTGCTTTCAATCGCTACATTCCTATTGACGTTTTTGTAATGACCTATGTTGAATTCAGTTAGGAAAACCACCAAGTCAGTCTTTCTGAGAATCCCGTAGCGAAGCACGGGTACATCAGCTAGTAATAATAATAATAATAATAATAATAATAATAATAATAATAATAATAATAATATTGGCTTTACGTCCCACTAACTACTTATAAGGTTTTCGGGGACGCCGTGATGCCAGAATTTGGTTACGCGGGAGTTCTTTTACGTGTAATTAAATCTACCAACACGAGGCAGACGAATTTGAGCATCTCCAAATATCACCGGACTGAGCCAGAATCGAACCTGCGAAGTTGGGGTCAGAAAGCCAATGCCTCAAACGTCCGAGCCACTCAGCCCGGCATGCAATGATAATAGTATTAATTATTTCATAACGAAGTAATTTACAGTCACGGACAAGGCCTAAATTATAACATGTTTATATTTAAGAAAATACATAATTATGTTTGTACGTAAGAATGCTATGTGTAATATCGATAAATAGTTAAGTTATTAACTGAGGGGCCTAGTTTCGCACAATAGTAGCGACAAGTTTTAAATTCCTGAGAAAATGCTCTTCCATTTCTCCCGTACCAAGTTCACACTACGCGCTTGTCATTCAATCGGAGGTTCTGTTACATAATTATTATGTCTGTACGTAAGAATGCTAGGCCTATTTGTAATATCGCCAAATAACTGAAGTATTAACGGAGGGGCGTAGTTTTTCACATTAATAGCGACAAGTTATAAATTCCTGTACAAATGCTCGTTCATTGCTCCCGTGCCAAGTTCAAACTACGCGCTTGCAATTCAATCGGAGGTTCTCCGGAGGCAAACGACTGAAAGCGCCCGGAGCCTCCGCTCCGTTAACAGCGCTACAGCTACTTCCCGTCAGTATTCAGGCACGCTGTTACACTCGGTACGACTGGGCGAGTTGGCCATGTGGTTAGGGGCGTGCAGCTGTGAGCTTCCATCCGGGAGATAGTGGATTCGAACCCCACTGTCAGCAGCCCTAAAGGTGGTATTCCATGGTTCCCCATTTTCACATTAGGCAAATGCTGAGGCTGTACCTTAATTAAGGCCACGGCTGCTTCCTTCTCACCCCTAGCTCTTTCCTATTCCATCGTCACCATAAGACACCGGTGTCGGTGCGACGTAAAGCAAATAAGAAATACTCGGTATGCAGCAGTAATTAGTGATGGGTAACGCTCTCGCTCGAGACTGACGTCACAGATCTCAAGACCGATCCTCCTGTAATGCAAGCTGTGCGACGTACCAGTAACTACGACTGTAAACTTTATAGTAAGCCCTATATCATTGCCAGTTATTGCGTGAAATAACGTTCTCATATGAAAATGTGTGAGCCAATACATTTTTTTCAAAAACCTCAACTTTGAACCCCTTAATACCATTATCGAAAGTGAGAACCGAATGTCAGTATCTTAAACTGTTCATGGCTTATTTGCTGTGGATATCTTAGCTGAATAACCCTGCATAATTTGTGGGTAACTGTAGATACGACGCACACCTACTTGGGTACTAGAGGCGTGCATTATTCGAACTTGAGACGGGGAAGATGTGTTTTGCTACATATGCAACCACTATTACACATGAGTGGAACGTGTAATCTAAAATGCCCGACTTTGCTCCGATTCTTTCAGCAGGGGTGATGGGCAACGCTCTTGAGACCGATTTTCGTGTGCTGCGAGCTGTGCGACGCGACGTCCCAGTAACTATGAATGTAAGCTTGATAGTTATCACTAGTGATGGGCAACGCTCTTGCTCGAGACTCTCGAGACTGACGCCGCAGATCTCGAGACCGATCCTCCTGTAGTGCAAGCTGTGCGACGTACCAGTAACTACGACTGTAAACTTGATAGTAGGCTATATCATTGGCAGTTATTGCGTGAAATAACGTTCTCATATGAAAACGTGTGAGCCAATACATTTTGTCAAAAGTACTGCGTGTTAACTATGGACTCCTTAATACCATTAACGAAAGTGAAAACCGAATGTCAGTATCTGAAACTGTTCACGGCTCATTTGAGGTGGACATTTTAGCTGAATAAACCTCCATAATTTGTGAATAACTGTAGATTGGATGAACACCTACTTGGATGCTAGAGGCGTAAATAATTCGAACCTGAAACGGGGAAGATGTGCTTTGCTACATATGCAACCCCCATTACACATGAGTGGAAAGTGTAGTCTAAAATGCCCGACTTTGCTCCAATTCATTCAGCAGGGGTGATGGGCAACGCTCTCGAGACCGATTTTCGTGTGCTGCGAGCTGTGCGACGCGACGTCCCAGTAACTAAGAGTGTAAGCTTGATAGTTATGATCAGCAGTTCTCATATGGAAACATGCGTGACGAAAATTTTTGTCAAAAGCCTAAGAAAGCACTGCATGTTGACCTATGAGCTCATTTATACCATTAACGAAAGTGAAGACAGAATGCCAGTACCGATATCTTAAACTGTTCACGAGTTATTTCAGGTGGACTTCTTAGCTGAATAAACCGTATAATTTGTTAGTAACTGTTATTAGGATGTAAACCTACCTGGATGCCTCACAATCGTTATCGGTAGGGCACTTT
Organism: Anabrus simplex; assembly: GCF_040414725.1. Lineage (NCBI taxonomy): Eukaryota > Metazoa > Arthropoda > Insecta > Orthoptera > Tettigoniidae > Anabrus > Anabrus simplex. The sequence continues at coordinate 1,241,052,432 of NC_090265.1, read as the reverse complement.
CTTGTGATTCAGACCGGGCCGGAGGTGTTCTGTGACTATTCCTCTTCATTTATATTACGAATTTTTAAGTGTCGAATCATCCTAGAATTATTTCTGCCGACGTAATTTACTTCTTTTGAATAAACAACACAGCGGGCTGTGCTATGTGGTATCCCTTCAAAATAACCGACATCCACGACTTACGTTGCATTTCGGACATCGTCTTCAAGTTGTCACGTACAACTAGACAAAATTACACATTGCACTGTCATATACCGAAGTACCTAATTATTATTATTATTATTATTATTATTATTATTATTATTATTATTATTATTATTATTATTAACAAATACATCGCAGATGGGGAATATCCCGGTGGCAATGGTCACTTACAGTAGTGTGATAATAACCAGCATACTGATGTGGACAAGTTTTCCTTCGTAAACAGGACCATAAGGGATTGGAATAAATTACCTGCAGCAGTCTTTGATAGATTTTCTTCCGTTATCAAATCGTTCAAGATGATGATTAGTGCTAGTGCAAAGTAAAAGCTGTCAACGACGGACACTGAATTTGTGATTGTCTGCTGGATTTAGAATGTTAAAGTAGTAGTACTTCTTGTGATATTTTCTCTCCATGGAATTGCTTGTTGAACTCTTGTCGTTTTAGTTGTTGGGTAGTTATATGTTTTAACTTAAATATCACTTGTAGTGTTAAACTAGTAGTAGGTAAGTTCAACCTATAGTATTTTAAGCCATACTGTTTAGTAATGGAAATACTTATGTTGTGTGTGAATATGTGTGTAATGAAGCTGGATTTAGAAAGTTAAACTAGTAGTACAGCATTTCTTGTCATACTTTCGATCGTTGTTGTCGTTATAGTTGTAGGGTAAAGATGGTTTATCTTCACTTTATTATCACTTGTAATATTAAGCTAGTAGAAAGCTCAACCTGTAGTAGTGATGGGCAACGCTCTCGCTCGAGACTGACTTCGCAGATCTCAAGACTCTTGAGACCGATCCTCCTGTAGTGCAAGCTGTGCGACGTACCAGTAACTACGACTGTAAACTTGATAGTATACAGTATGGCAGTTATTGCGTTCTCATATGAAAACGTGTGATGCAATACATTTTGTCAAATGCCTGGAAAAGTACTGCATGTTCAACTGTGAGCCCCTTAATACCATTAACGAAAGTGAAAACAGAGTGTCAGTATCTTAAACTGTTCACGACTTATTTGTGGTGGACATCTTAGCTGAATAACCTTGCATAATTTGTGAATAACTGTAGATAGGATGACACCTACTTGGATACCTGAGACGGGGAAGATGTGCTTGCTATGGATGCAACCCCCATTACACATGAGTGGAACGTGTAATCTAAAATACCCGACTTTGCTCCAATTCTTTCAGCTGGGCTGATGGGCAACGCTCTCGAGACCGATTCTCGTATGCTGCGAGCTGTGCGACGTCCCAGTAACTTCGAGTGTAACCTTGATAGTTATTATCATCAGTTCTCATATGTAAACGTGTGTGACCATAAATTTTGTCAAAAGCCTAGGAAAGCACTGCATGTTTACCTATGAGTTCCTTAATACCATTAACGAAAGTGAAGACAGAATGCCAGTATCTTAAACTGTTCACGAGTTATTTCAGGTGGACTTCTTAGCTGAATAATCCGTATAATTTGTTAATAACTGTTATTAGGATGTAAACCTACCTGGATGCCTCACAATCGTTGTCGGCAGGGTAGCTTCTTGTGATTCAGACCGTCCGGAGGTGTTCTGTGACTATTCCTCTTCATTTATATTATGTGTTTTTAAGTGTCGGATCATCCCAGAAGTATTTTTGCCGCCGTATTTTACTTCTTTTGAATAAGTAACACAGCGGGCAGTGCTATGTGACATCTATTCAAAATAACAGACAATCACGACGTACGTTGCGTTTCGGACATCGTCTTCAAGTTGTCGCGTATAAGTAGACACAATTTCGCATTGCACCGTCATATATCGTAGTACCTAATTATGACGCGATAACTCTATAACACCGGACGAGTTGGCCGTGCGGTTAGGAGCGCGCAGCTGTGAGTTCGCATCCGGGAGATAGTGGGTTCGAACCCCACTGTTGGCAGCCCTGAAGATTGTTTCCGTGGTTTCCCATTTTCACACCAGGCAAACGCTGAGCCTGAACCTTAATTAAGATCACGGCCATTTCTTTCCCATTCCTAGGCCTTTCCTGTCCCATCGTCGCCATAAGATCTATCTGTCGGTGCGACGTAAAGCAAATAGCACCAAAAATATACGTTATAACATTGTCACCAAAATATCGGTAAACACAAGCAGTGGTCATATGTTATTGAATGTGGGTTCTGATAACGATGTACACCTACCTGTCGACAGAATTGGAGCAAACTGAAGCATTTTATATTACACGTTCCACTCATGCGTAATGGTGGTTGCATATGTCGCAAGGCGCATCTTGCCTCGTCTCGAGTTCGAATAATGCACGCCTCTAGTATCCAGTTACGTGTACCTACAGTAGCCGTCAGGTTCTGCACTTAAACCATTCATTTGTGAACCTACCAGTGCATACAATGCCAGAATTATGTCATTCTGCGTCAAAATAGACCTCGGTATAAATGAAAGCTCTAGTCGCTTGTTGACACGTATTTGCGAAAATGAGAAGGCCCGTGGTTGGCTATTTGCATATTCGGAACAAACAACATTCAGCTCCGACTACCTGCAGGCCTACGACACGCTGCTCGCCGCACATTGTGGGGACAACGCTCTCGAGATTTCTCGAAATTTCTCGCGAGAAATAATGTCTGCGCTAGTCCCGAGAAATCCCGAGAAATCTGGAGACCTCGTCTCAGACTGCCCATCACTAGTTATCACCAGCTAGTGATGGGCAGTCTGAGACTAGGTCTAGGGATTTCTCGAGACTAGCGCAGGTACATTTTCTCGCAAGAAATTTCGAGAGATCTCGAGAGCGTTGTCCCCGCATTGTGCGGCGAGCAGCGTGTCGTTAGGGCTACAGGTGTCGGAGTTGAACGCTGTTTGTGCTGAGTATGCGAATAGCCAACCACGGGCCTTCTCCATTTCGTAAATACGTATTAGCAAGCGACTAATGCGTTAATTTCTACCGAGGTCTATTTTAACGGAGTATAACCTAATTATAAAGGATACGCATTCTGGCATTGTATGCACTGGTAGGTACACGAATGAGTGGTTTAAGTACAGAACCTGACGGCTACTGTAGGTACACGTACCTGGATACTAGAGGCGTGCAGTATTCGAACTCGAAACGAGACAAGATGCACCTTGCTGCATATGTAACCACCATTACGCATGAGTGGAATGTGTAATCTAAAATGGTTGAGTTTGCTCCAATTCTTTTGACAGGTAGGTGTACATTGTTATCAAACCCCACATTCAGTACCTTATTATGACCACTGCTTGTGTTTACCGATATTTTGGTGACGAAGGAAATAATTCCTTACAATGTTATAGACTATTCGCGTCATATGTAAAGTTAGCACAATTACACAACAACAACAACAACAACAACAAGAGTACAACAAGCAATTCCATGGAAAGGAAATATTACAAGAAGTACTACTAACTTAGCATTCTAAATCCAGCATCATCATGCACAAATTCATTATTTCCAGTGCTTAACATCACCGCTTACAATACTACAGGTTGAGCTTTCTACTAGCTTAACATTACAAGTGGTAATGAAGTGAAGTCAAACCATCATTACCCTACAACTCTAACGACAACAACAACAACAACAACAACGAAAGAAAATATGACAAGAAATACTACTAGTTTAACTTTCTAAATCCAGCATCAGCTTAAGTATTTCCATTACTTAACACTATGGCTTACAATACTATAGGTTGAATGTAGTACCGGTACTAGCTTAACACTACAAGTGATATTAAAGTTAAAACAAAACTAACCAACAACTACAACAACAAGTAATTTCATGAAGAGAAAATATTAGAAGAAATACTATTAGTTTAACATTCTAAATCCAGAAGAAAACTACAAATTCAGTGTCCGTCATTTACAGTTTTAATTTTTTCACTTTACACTAGCATTAATCATCTTAAAGGATTTGATACCGGAAGAGAATCTATCAAAGACTGCTGGAGGTAAGTTATTCCAATCCCTTATGGTCCTGTTTACGAAGGAAAACTTGCCCACATCAGTATGCTGGTTATTATTACACTACTGTTAGTGACAATCGCCACCGGGATATTCCCATTTGCGATGCATTTGTTAATAATAATAATAATAATAATAATAATAATAATAAGTAGGTACTTGGGTATATGACAGTGCAATGTGTAATTGTGTCTAGTTGTACGCGACACTTGAAGACGATGTCCCAAATGCAACGTAAGTCGTGGATGTCGGTTATTTTGAAGAGATGCCACCTAGCACAGCCCGCTGTATTTTTTCATTCAAAAGAAGTAAAATACGTCTGCAGAAAAACGTCTGGGATGGTCCGACACTTAAAAACACATGAGAAGGAATAGTCACAGAACACCTCTGGCCCGGTCTGAATCACAAGAAGGTACCCTGCCGACGATTGTGAGGCATCCAGGTAGGTTTACATCCTAATAACAGTTTTTTTTGTTTCGTGTGGCTATTTCTAGCCGGGTGCAGCCCTTGTAAGGCAGACCCTCCGATGAGGGTGGGCGGCAACTGCCATGTGTAGGTAACTGCGTATTATTGTGGTGAAGGATAGTGTTATGTGTGGTGTGAGAGTTACAGGTATGTTTGGGGACAGTACAAACACCCAGCCCTCGGGCCATAGGAATTAACCAATGAAGGTTAAAATCTCCGACGCGGCCGGGAATCAAACCCGGGACCCTGTGAACCGAAGGCCAGTACCCTGACCGTTCATCCAACGAATCGGACCTAATAACAGTTATTAACACATTATACCACTTATTCAGATAAGAAGTTCACTTGAAATAACTCGTGAACACTTTTAGATACTGGCATTCTGCCTTCACTTTCGTTAATGGTATTAAGGAGCTCATAGTTCAACATGCAGTGCTTTCCTAGGCTTTTGACAAACTTAATCGTAACACACGTTTCCATATGAGAACTGCTAATGATAACTATCAAGCTTACACTCGTAGTTACTGGGACGCAGCACACGAGAATCGGTCTCGAGAGCGTTGGCCATCACCCCTGCTGAAAGAATTGCAGCAAAATCGGGCATTTAGATTACACGTTCCACTCATATGTAATGGGGGTTGCATATGTAGCAAAGCACATCTTTCCCATCTCGAAGTTCGAACATTGCACGCCTCTAGTATCCTATCTACAGTTATTCACAAATTATGCAGTGTTATTCAGTAAGATGGCCACTCCAAATATGTCGTGAACAGTTTAAGATACTGACATTCGTTTTGCACTTTCGTTAATGGTATTAAGAGGTTCAGAGTTGAACATGCAGTACTTTTCCAGCTTTTGACAAAATGTATTGACTCACACGTTTTCATATGAGAACGTTATTTCACGCAATAACTGCCAATGATATACTATCAAGTTTACAGCCGTAGTCACTGGTACGTCGCGCAGCTTGCGCTACAGGAGGATCGGTCTCGAGATCTGTGACGTCATTCTCTAGAGTCTCGAGCGAGAGCATTGCCCGTCACTAATTCTCCCATTACGTGCAGCGTAAGTAAGCGAATGAATAGGCTAAGTACAGAAACCGACGGGTACTGTAGGTACACTTACGTGGATACTAGAGGCGTGCATATTCGAACTCGAGACGAGGCAAGATGCGCCTTGCTGCACATTCAACCACGATTACGCACGAGTGTAATCTAAAATGCTTGAGTATGCTCCAATTCTTCCGACAGGTAGGTGTGCATCGTTATCAGACCCCACATACAATATCATATGACCACTGCTTGTGTTTACCGATATTTTAGTGACAAAAGAATTAATTCCTTACAATGTATATATAGTATTCGCGTCATAATTAGGTATTTCGGTATACAGTATGGCGGTGCAATGTGTAATTGTATCCAGTTGTACGCGACAACTTGAAGCCTATGTCCGAAATGCAACGTAAGTCGTGGATGTCGGTTATTTTGAAGAGATGTCACATAACACAGCCCGCATACTATCGCTGAAGAGGAATCGTCACAAAACACCTCCGGGCCGGTCTGCATCACAAGAAGCTACCCAGTCGACGACAAAAACTGCGAGGTATCCAGGTAGGTGTACATCCTATATACAGTTATTAACAAATTACACGGGTTATTCAGCTAAAAAGTCCACCTGAAATCGGTCGTGAACAGTTTAAGATACTGACATTCTGTTTTCACTTTCGTTAATGGTATTAAGGGGCTCATAGTTAAACATGTAGTGCTTTCCTAGGCTTTTGACAAAATGTATTGGCATACACGATTCCATATGCAAACTGGTGATATACTATCAAGCTTACACTCGTAGTTACTGGGACGTCACAAAGCTTGCACCATAGGAGAATCGATCTCGAGAGCTATGCCATCACCCCTCTCGAACGAATTGGAGCATACTCTGGCATTTTAGATTACACGTTCCACTCATGTGTAATGGAGGTTGCATATGTAGCAAAGCATATCTTTCCTCGTCTCCAGTTCGAATAATGCACGCCTTTAGTATCCAAGTAGGTGTACATGCTATTTACAGTTATTCACAAATTATACAGAGTTATTCATCTAAGATGTCAACCACAAATAAGTTGTGAACAATTTAAGATACAGTACTGACATTCAATTTTCACTTTCGTTAATGGTATTAAGGGGCTCACAGTTCAAAATGCAGTACTCTCCCAGGCTTTTAGTAACATTTATTGGCGCACACACATTTCCATATGAGAACTGCTGACAATATACTATCAAGCTTACACTCGTAGTTACTGCGACGACGCACAGCTCGCAATACAGGAGAATCGGTCTCGAGATCCTCGCGAGAGTCTCGAGATCTGTGACGTCAGTCTCGAGCGAGAGCGTTGCCCATCACTATCACGAGCAGTTCTCATATGGAAACGTGTGTGATGATAAATTTTGTCAAAAGTATAGGAAAGCACTGCATGTTGAACAATGAGCTCCTTAATACCATTAACGAAAGTGAAAACAGAATCCCAGTATCTTAAACTGTATACGAGTAATTTCAGATGGACTTCGTAGCTTAATAACCAGTATAATTTGTTAACTGTTATTAGGATGTAAACCTACCTGGATGCCTCCCAGTCGTTGTCGCCAGGGTAGCTTCTTTTGATTCAGACCGGGCCGGAGGTGTTCTGTGACTATTCCTCTTCATTTATATTAGATATGTATTTTTAAGTGTCGGATCATCCCAGAAATATTTCTGCCGACGTATTTTACTTTTTTTGAATAAACAACACAGCGAGCTGTGCTATGTGGCATCTGTTCAAAATAACCGACATACACGACTTACGTTGCATTTCTGACATCGTCTTCTAGTTGTCGCGTACAACTAGACACAATTACGCATTGCACTGTCATATACCGAAGTACCTAATTATTATTATTATTATTATTATTATTATTAACAAGCACATTGCAAATGGGAAATATCCCGGTGGCAATGGTCACTTACAGTAGTGTAATAATAATCAGTAGGGGCCGTATTTTTTGGTAATAGCTGTACGCACGAAGTTTTTCATATCTTCTTTCTTGCCTATATATGATATTGTAGGTACCGTACCGTAACGTATTTTAGCGAAATATCACGAAATCTGATTTATTACGCATATTGCGCAAATAATCACGAAATATACCCCACTTAGTACGAAAAATGCGAAATCGTACCGGAAAAGATCTCCAATAAACGTTTACGTGCTTCTGAAAACTTGACTATTGTAGTTTCCTTCTCAGTTGATTGATAGCGCTGTATATTCTCGACACAAAGGCACACAAAGCGATGAGCCCTGTGTATCGGAAGTATGTGTATTCAGTTCCGCGATCTTTAAGGCAATCATTAAAAATCTATATCTGTTATCGATTACAGCAAATGGCGTTGTGGTCGTAGCAAGATCGGTTGTATATACAGCAGTGCGCATTATACTCTTTCGCAGTGAAAGTTCGCCACTTCTGAACCTTTATCACCAAATTTCCAACATTTAAGTACAAAAATGTTGAAAAATTAAGTCACGACAGTTCATAGAACGCCTCACTGTTGCATTCCTCGACCCTCGCAAATGTATGTGATGCTGCAAGAAAGATTCTAATGTGTAAGTACTGTAATGTTCGCATAACGTGAAAACGAAGAGACACGTGCGACATATATACTGTAGAGAATCAGAAACACACAAAAAGTAGAATAATGAAGCTAATGAACATAATTTTAAGCGGCAAATAACAATCGGCGATATTATACACATCGCAAAGGAGTTGAAAAGTGATATAGAGCAATTTGTAATAGACACAACAAAAGCATTCATGCAAACCAGCATTTATATAGAAAATTTTAATAATCCTGGGGTGAAGACATGGATTAATATAAAAGGAAAGATAAATAATACAGTATTTATTGTAAAATATGACGATATTAGTATGCCTATTGTAAATAAATCGCCTGGTTGAGTTGTAATAATGTTATTGTTTTTACGTCCCACTAACTACTTTTACGGTTTTCAGAGACACCGAGATGTCGGAATATTATTCCACAGGAGTTTTTTTACGTGACAATAAAACTAGTAACACGGGGCTGACGTATTTGAGTACCGGACTTACCCAGGATTGAACCTACCAATTTGGGCTCAAAAAGCCAACGCCTTAACCGTCTGAGCTACTCATCCCCGGCCGGGCAGCACCAGCATATCCATGAATATCTTTCAGGAATATATGGCTTTGCAAAAGTTAGAGAGAAAGCACGTCTGATAGAAGAGAAGACATTGTTAGTTAAGTTTTAGGAAGTTCCATAGAAGACCACAGTAAATTTGCACCCAAGTGATCGCAAGCATTATGGTTTCCGACGTCAGCGAAAGGGGCTGCTTTGTTTACACAAAGATGCTTTCTGACTGTCGCACAACTATGAATCCTGATAATGTTGAAACCATGCGTAGTTTGTCCTTTGGAGACAAGTCATTCAAAATGTAAAAACGTGTAGGCTATGTATAAATTCCTAACTTCATTTCGAGGTTTCAGTGATTTATATGGGCCTAACGGTATTTATTTCTATAACATTTTGTATATTTGATTGTTGTAAGATTGAATAACAATTTAATACATTACAAGTGTTCACTTTAAAATAGTGATGGGCAGTTAGACTAGGTCTCGAGATTTCTCCAGACTAGCGCAGACACTATTTCTCGCGAGAAATTTCGAGAGATCTCGAAATTTCTCTCTCGAGAGCGTTGTCCCCGCAATGTGCGGCGAGAAGCGTGTCGTAGGCATACAGGTACTCGGAGCTGAATGTTGTGAGTATGCAAATAGCCAACCACGGGCCTTTCCATTTCGTAAATACGTGTTAACAAGCGACTAGGGTGTTCATTTCTACCGAGGTCTATTTTGACGTAGTAGAACATAATTATAAAGGATGCGCATTCTGGCATTGTATGCACTGGTAGGTACACGAATGAGTGGTTTAAGTACAAAACCTGACGGCTTCTGTAGGTACACAAACCAGGATACCAGAGGCGTGTATTATTCGAACTCGAGACGAGGCAAGATGCGCCTTGGTCCATATGCAAACACCATTACGCATGAGTAGAATGTGTAATCTAAAATGCTTCAGTTTGCTCCAATTCTTTCGACAGGTAGGTGTACATCGTCATCAGACCCCACATTCAATATCACATTATGACCACTGCTTGTGTTTACCGATATTTTGGTGACGAAGGAAATAATTCCTTACAATGTTACAGAGTACCGGTATTCGCGTCATATGTAAAGTTAGCATAATTACCCAACAACAAGAGTACAACAAGCAATTCCATGGAAAGGAAATATTACAAGAAGTACTACTAATTTAACATTCTAAATCCAGCATCATCATAAACAAATTCAGTATTTAGCAATTCCATGGAAAGAAAATATTACAAGAAGTACTACTACTTTAACGTTCTAAATCCAGCACCATCATAAACAAATTACCGATATTTTGGTGACGAAGGAAATAATTCCTTACAATGTTACAGAGTATTCGCGTCATATGTAAAGTTAGCATAATTACCCAACAACAAGAGTACAACAAGCAATTTCATGGAAAGGAAATATTACAAGAAGTACTACTAATTTAACATTCTAAATCCAGCATCATCATAAACAAATTCAGTATTTAGCAATTCCATGGAAAGAAAATATTACAAGAAGTACTACTACTTTAACGTTCTAAATCCAGCACCATCATAAACAAATTCAGTATTTCCAGTGCTTAACACTACCGCTTACAATACTATAGGTTGAACTTGCTACTAGCTTAACATTCCAAGTGATAATAAAGTGAAGTTAAACCATCTTTATCCTACAACTATAACAACAACGAAAGAAAATATGGCAAGAAATACTACTAAATCCAGCATCATTATACATAAATTCACACACAACTTAAGTATTTCCATTACTTAACACTATGGCTTACAATACTATAGGTTGAACTTCCTACTAGCTTAACACTACAAGTGATATTCAAGTTGAAACATAACTACCAAACCGCTACAACAAGAGTACAACAAGCAGTTCCATGGAGAGAAGATATTAGAACAAATACTACTAGTTTAACATACCGGTACTAAATCCAGCAGAAAATCACAAATTCAGTGACCATTGTTTACAGCTTTTACTTTTCATTTTACACTAGCACTAATCATCATCTTAGGGGCTACCTGGCCGAGGCGGTAAAGGCGTGCTCGGTTCACCCGGAAGGACGTGGGTTCGAATTCCCGTCATGAAGTTGTAAAATTTAAGAGCTGAGATTTCCACTTCCAGAGGTGCGCATGGCCCTGAGGTTCACTCAGCCTACACCAAAAATGAGTACCAGGTTAATTCCTGGGGGCAACGGCGGCCGGGAGTAGAGCTAACCACTCAACTCCATCAAGTGCCGAGGTTAGGGATAGTGGAAGCATTTACCTTCCACCCCTCCAAGGGCCTTCGTGGCCTGTATGGAGATGACTTTGCTTTTACTTTTACTAATCATCATTTTAAACGATTTGATACTGGAAGGGAATCTATCAAAGACTGCTGCAGGTAATTTATTCCAATCCCTTATGGTCCTGTTTACGAAGGAAAACTTGCCTACATCACTACGCTGGTTATTATTACACTACTGTAAGTGATCATTGCCACCGGGATATTTCGAATTTGCGATGTATTTGTTAATAATAATAATAATAATTAGGTACTTCGGTATATGGCAGTGCAGTCCGGCCCCGCTGTGTAGGGGGCAACGCGTCCGCCTGTCACCCGACGGCCCCGGATTCGATTCCCGGCTGGGTCAGGTTTTTTGATTGTAAATTATTAATATCCCTGGCTTGGGGACTGGGTGTTTGTGTCGTCCTTAACGCTCCTTTCCGCACATTCAGCACTCTACATTTCCTCCATTCCAATTATACCCAGGTTCATATCACATGGCCCAAAAATAATGTCATTTAAAAAAATGACATTGCAATGTGTGGATGTCGTTTTTTTTAAGAGATGCCACATGGCACATCTCGCTGTGTTGTTTATTCCAAAGAAGTGAAATACGTCGGCAGAAATACTTCTGGGATGATCCTACACTTAAAAACACATAATATAAATGAAGAGGAATAGTCACAGAACACCTCCGGTCCGGTCTGAATCACAAGAAGCTACCCTGCCGACAACGATCGTGAGGCATCCAGGTAGGTTTACATTCTAATAACAGTTATTAACAAATTATACCGGTTATTCAGCTAAGAAGTCCACCTGAAATAACTCGTGAACAGTTTAAGATACTGGCATTGTCTTCAATTTCGTTAATGGTATTAAGAAGCTCATAGTTCAACATGAATTGATTTCCTATGCCTTTGACAAAAATTATCGTCACACACGTTTCCATATGAGAACTGCTGATGATAACTATCAAGCTTACATGCGTAGTTACTGCGACGTTGCGTCGCACAGCTCGCAGCACACGAGAATCGGTCTCGGGAGCGTTGCCCATCACCCCTGCTGAAAGAATTGGAGCAAAGTCGGGTATTTTAGATTACACGTTCCGCTCATGTGCAATGGGGGTTGCATACGTTGCAAAGCACATCTTCCCCGTCTCAAGTTCGAATAATGCACGCCTCTAGTATTCAAGTAGGTGTACATCCTATCTACAGTTATTCAAAAATTATGCAGGGTTATTCAGCTAAGATATCCACCTGAAATGTGCCGTGAACAATTTAAGATACTGACATTCGGTTTTCACTTTCGTTAATGGTATTAAGGGGTTCATAGTTGAACATGCACTACTTTTCCAGGCTTTTGACAAAATGTATTGGCTCACACGTTTTATATGAGAACGTTATTTCACTGAATAACTGCCAATTATATACTATCAAGTTCACAGTCGTATTGTAGTTACTGGTACGTCGCACAGCGTGCACTACAGGAGGATCGGTCTCGAGATTCTCGCGAGAGTCTCGAGCGAGAGCGTTGCCCATCACTACTTTAAAACTCCTAATTACAACATTAGTTAGATTTACCGAATACCATAAGGAATATTGCACAAGAAACATCGATCAGTACGACAATTTATTTCACGAAATACCTGCCGAAATAGTGTCAGTTTTAACACCCAAATCAACAGTTTTATTTCACCAAAAAGTAAGGCCCTTAATAATCAGCATACTGATGTGGGCAAGTTTTCCTTCGTAAACAGGACCATAAAGGATTGGAATAAATTGCCTGCAGCAGTCTTTGATAGATTCTCTTCTGGTATCAAATCGTTTAACATGATGATTAGTGCTAGTGTACAGTGAAAAGTAAAAGCTGTGAACGACGGACTCTGAATTTGTGATTTTCTGCAGGATTTGAAATGTTAAAATAGTAGTATTTCTTCTAATACTTTCTCTCCATGGAATTGCTTGTTGTACTCTTGTTGTTGTAGTTGTTGGGTAGTTATGTTTTAACTTTAATATCACTTGTAGTGTTAAGCTATTAGGAAGTTCAACCTATAGTACTGTAAGCCATAGTGTTAAGTAAGAGAAATACTTAAGTTGTGTGTGAATTTGTGTATAATGATGTTGGATTTAGAAAGTTAAACTAGTAGTATTTCTTGTCATATTTTCTTTCGTTGTTGTTGTTGTCGTTATAGTTGTAGAGTAATGATGGTTTAACTTCACTTCATTATCACTTGTAATGCTAAGCTAGTAGAAAGCTCAACTTATAATATTGTAAAAGGTAGTGTTAAGCACTGGAAATACTGAATTTTTTTTATGACGATGCTGGATTTAGAATGTTAAATTAGTAGTACATCCTGTAATATTTCCTTTCCGTGGAATTGCTTGTTGTACTCTTGTTGTTGTTGTAGGGTAAGTATGCTAACTTTACATATGATGCGAATACTCTATAACATTGCAAGGAATTATTTCCTTCGTCACCAAAATATTGGTAAACACAAGCAGTGGTATAATGTGATATTGAATGTGGGGGTCTGATAACGATGCACACCTATCTGTCGAAAGAAATGGAGCAAACTGAAGCATTTTAGATTAAACATTCTACTCATGCGTAATGGTGTGTGCATATGCAGCAAGGCGCATCTTGCCTCGTCTTGAGTTCGAATAATACACGCCTCTAGTATCCAGGTACGTGTACCTACAGAAGCCGTCAGGTTCTGTACTTAAACCACTCATTCGTGTACCTACCAGTGCATGCAATGCCAGAATGCGTATCCTTTATAATTATGTTATACTACGTCAAAATAGACCTCGGTAGAAATGAACGCCCTAGTCGCTTGTTGATACGTATTTACGAAATGGAGAAGGCCCGTGGTTGGCTATTCGCATACTCGGCACAAACAGCATTCCGCTCCGACTAGCTGTAGGGCTACGACGTGCTGCTCGCCAAACAATACGGGGACAACGCTTTCGAGATCTCTCGAAATTTCTCGCGAGAAATAGTGCCTGCGCTAGTCTCGAGAAATCTCGAGCCCTATTCTCAGACTGCCCATCACTAGCAGTAATTCTATCTATCGGAGATGAGTGGAAATAGAAGACGCAATGCACATCACAACAAACAATGGGCAATGTAATGTTATTGTTGATCAGGTATATGAGCTTTCTATATTGAGGCCTTCACGTAAGTTTTCTTTCGACTCTGTGATATTAGGGCGTCTTATAAAATTATTTATAGCATAGACTGTAGTTCCTTATTCTCCGACTTTACATACCAATTTTCATCAAATTCTGTACCCATTTTCTCGTGAGTCGGCGCTGATATGGACTTGGTAACAAAAATACAAATTCACTAATATCTCTGTGATCATAGCTAGTACGGTAACAATGTATAAGACATAAATGATCGGAAATGTAATATTATATAACTTTAGTTATGTAGTATTTATCGATACAAACACTAATAACAAATATTTGCGAATTAAATTTTAGGCCTTTCCCTAAACTACCATTTCACTCAGCGTGAATTAAATTATTCATGGCCTAGTTTATAGCGACTTGTTCTTTGACTCTGAATACCGATTTTCATTAAGATAGCGTCACTAATAACATAAATATTTGAGAATGATTTTTTTTTTTTTTTTTTTTTTGCTATTTGCTTTACGTCGCACTGACACAGATAGGTCTCATGGCGACGATAGGATAGGAAAGGCCTAGGAGTTGGAAGGAAGCGGCCGTGGCCTTAATTATGGTACAGCCCCGGTATTTGCCTGGTGTGAAAATGGGAAACCACGGAAAACCATCTTCAAGGCTGCCGACAGTGGGACTCGAACCCACTATATCCCGATTACTGGATACTGGCCGCACTTAAGCGACTGCAGCTATAGAGCTCGGTGAATGAAATTTTAGGCCTTTCCCTAAACTACCATTTCACTCAGCATGAATACAATTATTTTGGGATAGATTAAATCGACTTATTATCCCTACTTTGCATACAGATTTTCTTTAAGATACAACCACTAATAATAAATATTTGAGAATTAAATTTTAGGCCTTCCCCTAAACTACCATTTCACTCAGCGTGAATAAAATTATTTATGGCCTAGATTGTAGCGACTTATTCCCTGAATTTACATACCGATTTTCATTAAATTCTCTTCAGTCATTTTCTCGTGATGCGTGTACATACATACAGACAGACAGAAAGTACGGAAAATTAAAAAGTACATTTCTATGTTACTGTGGACATGACTGATACAGAAATACCATCCTTTTTAAATTCTGAGCAATGTACAGACAAAACTCTTAATATAGATTTGGTTAAAAATGCCTGTATATACCCTACTCAGTGAGTCTAATGTTATACACCTGTAGATGCTTGGATTATAAACGGGATATATTATTCCTTTTTGCCATTCTTGCAGGAATTTTGCACACTCAAAAACCTTATTACATAGCTTCACCAAACTCTCGAAAACTTTTTTATTTTTTAATGTCTCTTTCCAAAACACAGTTGTTATACCATTTTATCCCCCTGCAGTCTCACACTTACCTTTCCCCAACACTGTTAATTCCTCATCTTCCGTTATCTTTTTATCCAAGGCCGAACTACCTAGGTCTGGCTCCCACCCCATCTCTCTCGACAATCCCTCCCTATTCCATATATCTCTCCCCACCTAATAATCTTTGGAAATATTCAAATCATCTTTCATAATTTATATTGATCTTTCCCTGCCTCCTCTCTCCTCTATATATTCTGTTTATCATCTATCACACCTTATCACTTTGTTTTTACAGTCCTTATTTATTGTCTCCACCTGTTCCTTCTGCCATAACATCTTCCTTTGTACTAACATGTCCTTAAACACCTTCCTTAACCTACAGAACTCCTTCCTCTTCCCCATCCCCCCCTCCCTCCATTCATGAACATTCTCAAAGCTCTCATCACTTCTCTTCTCCTTGCATTCCTTACTCTACCACCCCTCTACACCTTCTTTCTTTCTTTTTTTTTTTCTCTGCCTTTTATCACACACACTACATTCTTGCTCAGTTTTTCCAATAATTCTAAGACCCCATCCACATTATTACCCCCAACGCTACTTCAATCCCAATCCTGATGATTTGGAAGTTCTCTTCTAAATAATTAATTTCTCTTTTGTCCCATCCGACCATTTATATTTAACGTAACTCGTGCACCTATCTCTTCCTCCCCTTCCCCTTTTCTCTTCTTCCTTCATCCTCCTCAAAGTAATATATATCGGTATGTTGGATGATTCCACCCAATTTACTACTTCTAACCTCTATCTTATTTATTCTGTGCAGCATGTCTCCTGAACTAAACACCAAGTCAATTACACTCCCTCCTAGCATCGATATGTATGTCATCTTCCCATTTTTCATCCTCTCTCCACCATCCATTCAAAATATACAAGATTCCTGCTGCACATAAACCCAGCTGTTTATTTCCATAACAGTTCCTCTCTTTATCTTCACTCTGTCTCTCATTATTTCCATCTCCTCCTCATTATATGATGGGGGCCGATGACCTTAGATGTTAGGCCCCTTTAAACAAAGTACCTTAAACTACCTAATCTTGCATTCCAGTCCTCCATCTTCTTCATACTTTTCTCTAATCATACTTCTATTAATTCCTCAAAAGTTATGATTTGCATGTGCCGATCCTAATATTGATTATACAAAAAAGCCATACATACATTCTAATCTTATCCAAACAACATCATCCATCTCATTCGATATTTCTTCTATTCTTTATATCTTCCTTTATTAACATCGCTATTCTTCCAGTATTTCTTCCCCTCATCCCCTTTTTCCTTTTCATTATATTCCTTACTTCAAACCCCTTCTCCCTACTGCTAGACAAATCTCAACAAAAACAAAAACAAAAACAAAAAAACAAAAAAACAACCCAACTCTCTACCAACTCTGCCACTTCTTCATTGCCCAGCTTACTTGACACCCCTTCAATATTTATGAAACCCACTTTCCAAACTAGTTATTTCTTCTCCCCTTCTACACTCTGTTTACCTCCTTTCTCCAATTGCACCTTATTCCCCCCCTCTAGGTCTTTTAAGCTTCTTCCCCTACCCTTGATTCACATCTTCTTCTCCCTTTCCTCACTTCCTCTTGTTGTCTGCATTGTCCCCTGGCTGCCCTCCAATATTGCTATCCCTGGCTCCATGTGCTCCACATTCAGCAGTTCTCCACTTCCTGATCTTGATGTGCGGTGGACTTCGCTCACTTCCGTAATATCACTCTCCACCATGTCATCGGTACTTCTCCTCGTCGTGACATTCCCACTTCTCCATTTGCTGCCTGCGTCACCTTCTGTTAATGTGGATGTTCTTCATCCATTTCCTCTCACCGACCCACCGTCCATGTACGTGACCAGCTGCTGACCTCTAATATATGCTCCAAGACCTTGTTTTCTTGCCACCCTTAATGCCTGCTAAGGATTCTGTTCTCTTTAATGGCTTCACTGCCCATCTCCCTTTTTATCCACATTTTCTCTACTTTTAAATTACTAGCATTTTTTACTACACTGCCCGCCATCAATATAGATAATAACTTCACTCTAATGGGTCTCCTTCCCTTAACTTTCCCGACCCAATGCACATCGTTTATATCCACTTCACTAAAGTTAATCTTCATTCTGTTCTGCACCACTTCCACTACTTTGTATACTAGTTCCACTTTACTTTCATTTTCCTCTTCTTGTACACCATAAATAAAAAACCTTTTTTCTCAAAATTTCTTTATCACTCCTCACTTCTAATTGCTTTGCTTCCTTCAGGCCTTGCTCTAAACTTCTTACCTTCTTCTTCAATATTTCCAGCTCATCTTTATTACTTCCTACCTCTTCCTTTAATTTCCTCACATCTTTCTTAATACAGATCTTTAGGTTCTTTATTTCCTTAGCTTGCTCTCAATTCCCTTATTTGCTGTGCCTGGCATGCCTCTCTAATCATCTCTTTTATCATTTCAAATTCCTCCCATTCAATGAAACCTACTGGACAAGGACTTGGATTAACTTCCACTCCCCCTATTGTCAGAACCACTACCGCCACCACCAGTAGAGCTGCCAAAATCCCCACTTTCTCCTCCTTTAATTTCTCTCTTCTCTTCATTTTACTTTCTACTCCTGTGCCAATTCCCTATCGCTGCCCGGTATTGCACCAGCGTGTTACCCATACTTTGGACCAACTCAGTACATCCGCATTCCTTGCTTACTCAGCTAAAACTCATTGGTTGTATCATATTACCTGGTGTAGCTGGTATATCCTTGTAAAGAGTGTCTTTCAGCATTCCCCAGAAAAAAAAATCTAAAGGAGTCAAATCTGTCAAAGGGGCTGGACAAGGTACAGATCCCCTTCATCCAATCCAGCGATTTGGAAACAATCGGTGAAGACAAGCTGTAGTACATCGTGCACTATGCGCTGGACAGCCATCGCGCTGATACATTTTCCGTCTAATCTACAGTGGAATGTCTTCTAACATCTGCGGAAGTTGGTGTGTTAGAAGGTTGAGATCCTTTCAGAATCTAGTGTTCCTTCTATGAAAAAAGGGCCTGTGAGCTGATGCTTCACTATTCCAGACCACACATTTAAACTCTATGGACATTGATGTTCCACCTGACAAAGCCATTGGGGATTGTTTACAGACCAGTAGTGAATGTTTCGGAGGTTTACTTGGCCACAGTTTGTAAATGTTGCTTCATCACTAAACAAGATACAGTATAAATCTGGTGTATCTTTTCTTGATGCCGATGTACAAAAGATAATATGATTCTCAAAATTGTTTCCATTCAACTCTTGATGGAGAGGGGCATGATACAGAGAGAACATACGAAGGTGGAGAACGTGAGGTAAACAAGCCTGGCTCATGCCCTTTAGTCGTATGATCGCATGGGAACTAATGTACGCATCTACAGCAACAGCAGTTACAACATTAATTTTACTCTCTTCTCCAGTCACTCATTTGTTTCTGTTACGTTCTCTAGGTGTTACACTTCGAGTTTCATGTAATTAGTTCAAGTAATTCTCAAGATGCGCAATGTCAATTGGAATATCGTTCCGTGTACACAGCACAAGGGCAAACAGTATTCTTCCTACATTCTCCACACAACATTAACATGTCTCCCTTTTCAGCACTGGTAAATACATCTCCCATCACATGTCCTACCTCTTGATCTATCACAAGGTAACCAACAAGGAAGTCACATTGCAGTCTGGGTACTGTGAAGGGAACAAACGTAAGAGCATAATAGCCTCGTAATAAAGAAGTTGAATGAAGCAGACAATAGCATACAGGCAAGTGAAATGAAATTTCTGAGAAGCAGGATAGGAGTGACAAGATTGGATAAGATGAGAAATGAGAAGGTTCGAGATATAGTAAAAGAAGAGCCACTACAGAATAGGATAGAGTCATCTAGACTTAGATCGTATGGACACATGAGGAGAATGATATAGGAAAGGATACTGAGGAGGATGCATGAAATGGAGATAACAGGTAAACAACCAAGAGGAAGACCAAGAGACAGGTGGATAAAAGGAGTGGAAGAGTGTGTACAGAGAAGAGGTGAGGACTGGGCAAGAGTGACTAGGGAGAAGTGGTGAGAAGGCAAGAGGAGATGGAGAGGCTTATGTTCCAAGCAGACCCGGCCAACAGCTGGACACTGATGATGATGATGATGATGATGATGATAGGATGCTTCTGGCATATTAGGTTTTTCACTAAAAATCTAGCCCAAAATCTGTGTGAGACAAATTATTTTTATGTCTAGGGTTATTTGCTACAAGATAGAGTAGGTCATACAGCCAGTGACTCATCACCAAGTGTTATGTGGCAGTAAATAACCTAACTCTCTAAAGGAGCCAACAGCTTTGGGCAGAGGAGTTCCTTTAGTTGGGTGCTGGTCAACCAGTGGAGAAAATGCTACTAAAATGCCATAGGCAGCAGTTGTTTTTCAGGTGGAGAGGGAGGGAGGCTCACTGAAACTTGACAGTGCCTTTGAATGTCTTGAAGGGTGTGACAACACAACTGATGAGCTCACTGCCACACTAGAGCGAAATGCTGGTAATTTCATGACTGAAAAAGCCTAAAGAAAAGTTTCCTTCTGGGAAATAATTTATGAGTTTAGAAAATTATTTTCATTTACCTTTGATAAGAGTTGCCAGTATTTCCAATGCATGATCAGGAATAGTCGGCTTCACAGTTGAGCCCTGTAATGGTTTGTTGTGCCTCAGGATCTTGCCAGGAGACTGACCAGGTTCTGCTCATCCCTTAATATAACTCTGCCGTTTTTTGAAACAGGAATAATGCCCATTTGAAGAATGGTTTCAGTTTCAGGCATGCAGGATCTAACATCTGTAATATCATTGTACTCTCTATTATCTTAAGTGGATGGAAGAAAAGGTCAATGTCATCACTTGAGTAAATTCTTGTTAAGACATAATGGAAAATGATATTGATAAGGTACATTATGCAAGCCGCTATCAACATTTTTGCCAATACTGAACTTTTGTGAACTTCCTTTGTAAATGCCCTTTTGTATTTTGTTGATTATATTAAATGCTGTCCAAATATGGGAGAAATTTTTTCAAATGGTCAGTCTAACCTTCTGTTTTATTAATATACATACATCTTCATTAGAGACTGTTATGCCTTTCAGTGTTCAATCTGCAAGCCTCTGAGAATTTACTAATCGCCACCACAATCCTGTGGCCTCGTACATTTCTATACCTCTTAACTTTAAATCGTTGGAAACTGAGTCTAAGCATCGTTGTCTTGGCCTCCCTCTACTCGTCTTAGCCTCCATAACAGAGTATTATTTTCCTAGGTTAACCTATCCTCCTCTATTTGCCTCACATGGCCCCACCACCAAAGCCGGTTTAAGTGTACAGCTTCATCCATTGAGTTCATTCCCAACTTACCTTTATTTTCTCATTCTGAGTACCCTCCTGCCATTATTCCCACATGTGTTTGTACCAGCAATCATTCTTGTTATTTTCATGACTGTTACTTCTAGCTTATGAATACGATCTCCTGAGTCCACCCAGCTTTCACTCCCATAAAGCAAAGTTGGTCTGAAAACAGACCAATATAAAGATAGTTTCATCTGGGAGCCGACTTCCTTCTTACAGAATACTGTTAATCGCAACTGCGAGCTTACTGGATTAGCATTACTGCACCTTGATTCAATCTCACTTACAATACTACCATCCTTGGAAAAAACACATCCTAAATACTTGAAATTATCCACCTGTTCCAGCTTTGTGTTCCCAATCTGACATTCAAGTCTCTTGGATTTCTTGCCTACTGACATCAATTTAGTCTTAGAAAGGCTAATTTTATACCATATTCATTGCACCTATTTTCAAGTTGCAAGATAGACTGGAGGCTTTTGGCACAATCTGCCATCCAGACCAGGTCGTCAGCATGGGCCAGACTGCTTACTACATTTCCGCCTAACTGAATCCCTCCCTGCCACTTAAAACGTTTTATCAGATGATCCATGTAAACTATTAACAATAAAAGTGAAAGATTACAGCCTTGTGTAACTCCTGTATTTACCTTGAACCAAGAACTCACTCTACTGTCAATTCTCACTGCAGCCCAGTTGTCAACATAAGTACATTTGATTGATTTTAATAATCTACCCTTAATCCCATAGTCCCCCAGTACAGCAAACATCATTTCTCTCAGTACTTTGTCATATGCCTTCTCTAGATCTGCAAAACATAAACATAACCGTCTGTTCTTCTCGTATCATTTTCCAATTACCTGTCGCATACAGAAAATCTCATCCTGACAGCCTCTCTGTGGTCTGAAACCACACTGATTTTTATCTAACTTCCTCTCAACTACTGATAGCACACTCCCTTCCAAGATGCCAGTGAACACTTTGCCTGGTATACTGATTAATGAGATACCTCAATAATTTTTGCAATCCTTCCTGTTCCCTTGCTTATATTACTGCTTTTTTCCAATCTGAAGGTACCTTACTAATGCTCCATGCTAATCTTATTACTCTATGAAGCAATTTTATCCCTGATTTCCCACTATACTTCACCATTTCAGGTCTAATTTCTTCTATTCCTGCTGCTTTATGACAAGGGAGTTTATTTACCATCCTTTCCACTTCATCAAGTGTCTTTTTACCAACATCATTGTCCTCCTCCCCACGAGCTTGGTTGTTTGAGACATCACAAGGAAGATACTATTATGCGTTGAGAAGATTTTCAAAATATTTCTTCCTCCTCTCCACTGATTCCTTGGGATCTATTATGAGTTCAGCTGATTTACCCAAAACACTATTCATTTCCTTTTTCCCTCCCTTCCTAAGATTATTACTGTACAGAAATGTTTCCTTGCTGCTTGTCCTAGCCTTTCCAGGTTATTACCAAAGTCTTCCCACAACTTCTTTTTGGATCCAACAACTATTAGTTTCACTCTGTTTCTTTCATCTACAAACAATTCCCTGTCTGCATCAGCCCTTGTTTGGAGCCATTTCTGATAAGCCTTCTTTTTACCTTTACAAGCTGCTCTCCCTTCATCATTCCTCCAAGATGTTTGCTTTTTTTCCATCTTCACACACACAGTTGTTCCTAGGCATGCCCTTGCTGTTTCTGCTACAGCATCCCTGTATGCCACCCATTCTCTTTCTATATCCTGAACCTGCTTACTGTCCAATGTTCAGAACATCTCACTAATTCTATCCATGTACTTATGTCTAATTTCCTCATCCTGGAGATCTTCTATCCTTATTCGTTTGCAGACAGATTTCACTTTCTCTACCCTAGGCCCAGATATACTTAGTTCATTGCGTATCTGATAGTGGTTCTGTATCATCAAAAAATCCCTGGAATACCTTCACATTGCCGACAGATTTCCTGAATTCAAAGTCAGTTATGATATTGTCTATTAAGGATCTGGTGTCCCTACCCTCCCAAATGCTTCCATTCCTATTAGTTTTCATATCTACTCCACATTTGCCAATCACCTTTTCGTATCCTTCAGTTCGATTTCCAACTCTTGCATTGAAATTGTCCATTAGCACTATTCTATCCTTGCTGTTGTCCTTGACTACAATGTCACTCAATTCTTCATAAAACTTGTCAACTTCATCTTCATCTGCACTCTCACACTAAGACAATTCTCATTCTAATTCCTCCAACCGCCTAATCTACCCACATTATTTGCTTACTTATGTGCCTAAGAGAAACTATGTTGCGTGCAATAGTATTCCTGATGAACAGTCCTACCCAGCATTCTGCCCTTCCTTTCTTAACACCTGTTAAGTGCACTTTATAATCTCCTATCTCTTCCTCGTTATCTCTCCTTACCTGAACATCATTAACTCCTAAACATCCAGATGCACCCTCTTTGCTGACTCAGCCAGTTCTACTTTCTTTCTTCCATAAACCCCTTTAATATTGATAGCTCCCCATCGAATTCCATTTAGTTTGCCTAGTTGTTTCTAAGGAGTCCCTCACCCGTCAAATGAGAGTGGGACTCCGTTACTCCCATAGGTTCGAAGTTTGCCTAAAACGTTCTGAGCATGCTTGATGAAAAATTATGTGAAGCAGGATGCTACCCTTACTTACACATAGTCCAAGTGTGGATCTCTCCTCAAACGGCTTAGGAACCACCAGTGGATTGCATAGTCCTAGCCACCTGAGCTCAAGAAGGGTGATGATTCAAAATATGTCCGAGGTGCCCACTCCCATTCCACAGCAACTGGTACCCCATCTCTCAGGACCACTTCCTAAGCCACTGTCCGCCTCTGTAGCATAACGATTAGTGTTATTAGCTGCCGTCCTTGGGGATCCGGGTTCGATTCCCGGTACTGCCAGAAATTTAAGAATGGCAGGAGGGCTGGTATATGGTTGAAATGGTACATGCAGCTCACCTCCAATGGGGGTGTGCCTGAAAAGAGCTGCACCACCTCGGGATGAGGACATGAGTTTACTTTACTAGGCCACTCGGCCGTTTCCCAGGGTTCACAAACTAGGACTTGACTACAGTAAACCATACCATGAACCATTTACCCTTTCTGGGAAGAGTGCGAAGTCTCATGTGGCAAGATCAGGACTGTATGGAGGGTGATCAAGTGCAGTCAACCGTGGCCTGGCAAGAAAATCCATTGCTACATTAGCACGATGTGCTGGAGCATTGTCGTGATGCAAGAGCCAAGTGTTGAGCTGTGGCCTTGGACGGAACTGCTTGAGAGCCTGGATGACAAGTCTCACTGCACCACTTCACGGTAACTGTCAGGATGCCCCGTTTAGGGAAGAATACTGCAGTCATCCTTTTCTTCACTGACCTTGACTTTCACACAGTCACAGGAGTACCCTCATCTTCAAACAGCCACATCTGGTTCTGGGATTTTGTTGGAACATCGTAATAATAAAGCCAAGTTTCGTCACCTGTAGCGATGTTGTTGACGTTACGCAAAGTCCCATTTTCAAACTGTTTTAGCATTTTTCGGCACCATTTCACTCGATGTGCCCTTTGTTCATCTGAAAGTGAATGGGGCACCCAAAGGGAAAAAACCTTTCTAACATGGAGATGGCCGTGTAGAATTAAATGAATAACTGGTGCAGGGATGTGGAGGGTTTCTTCTACCTGCCGATATGTCAACCGCCTCTCTTGCTGCAACATTTTCCTCACAGTTTCAATGTTTTCCTCAGTCACTGATTCAGACAGTCGCCCAGAATGAGGATCGTCTTCAACCCCAAAATTTCCCCTCTGGAACTCTTTGTACCAGCGGAAAATTGTTGTCCGATGTGGACAGTCTTTTCCCAGCACAGGAGTCATTTTTCTCCAGGCACTGGTCAACAGTCAATCCACGAGCAAAATTGTAGCGGATAATTGCGTGATATTCGCCTTTAGACCACACTGACATCTTAACTTGCTTTCAATCCCACTGCGCCTTGCTGTCTTCTAGACCGGTTTTCACCCCTCTGTTCATGCCTCACCATAACAGGGGTGTCCAGACAACCATTTTTGTGTATTGCAAACTTTCCTAGTGCCCTTTGTATTAAATGTAATTTTATTTTCATTTCTGGAATAAATAGTAAACTGGAGTAATCACATTGCAAATACTGTGAATATCGAACCCATTTTGAAATACATTCATAAAGTAAACTGACTCATCAAACTGTTCTGTCCTTGATCTTCTCCAGGCATACTACTTCTAAACTTTGTAGTCGGGCAACAGTTTTTCTGGAAAATATTATTTTTTGCCTCTTCAACACACCTTTTTTTTTTTTCAGATTCGTGGGATAAACAATTTTTCCAGTCAATTTTCTTACTGAGTGGATTGTACTGCGTTCTCAAGCGATCAATAGTCAAAATATCTTCATTAACTACAAAATTTCTGCTTAAATTTTATGATCTTACATGTTTTATTATGTGACTAGGATCAAAACTCGTTCTCTGTGGTGATTCTTAAGACTTGGACACCACATTCAATCACTGCCATGACAGCAACCAAGAACAGTTTAGCTATTTTTTCGCCAGTAATATGAGTAAAATAGAATTTGACATGTATTCAATAAAATATGAACATCCCCTTGAACGATATGCAAAATAACTTGTTTACCAACTTAACAATGCCAACAGCATCTTTCTCGATATCAGTCATGCTGAGAGCCATGCCTAGGTTTCTGTCATATTTGAGTTTGGCTTTAGTAGCCATTTCATCAATCATTTGTGATACAATTTTCTCATTTTCATGGGTAAGAGGCTTTTTTCAGCAGCCAGTCTCATTTTAATGAGGGAGGTAATTCTTGTTTACCAAGCTCGATAGCTGCAGTCGCTTAAGTGCGGCCAGTATCCAGTAATTGGGAGATAGTGGGTTTGAACCCCACTGTCGGCAGCCCTGAAGATGGTTTTCCGTGGTTTCCCATTTTCACACCAGGGAAATGCTGGGGCTGTACCTTAATTAAGGCCACGGCTGCTTCCTTCCCATTCCTAGGCCTTTCCTCTTCCATCGTCGCCATAAGACCTGTGACGGTGCGACGTAAAGCAAACAGAAAAAAAAGTTCGTGTTTATCCGTTAGAATAGCCCACGTATGATTTCAATGTTTCAATGTTTTATATCTGTTAACAGTTTAAACCCAGTAAGTAGATGAACTTGAGAAAAGTAAAACGCAAAGCTCAATAGCAGTTTCACAAAAAAGTTTGATCGAGAGTCACCACATTCTACTCCATGGTAAAGCTCATTTACCTGTTTATGAAGGCGATGGAGACTGTTTCTGTTTTAATTTTAAAATATCTTTCTTAAAATACAAAGTATGGTAGAAGTGTTAATATCCACCTATACCTACTTTTACGTACATTTCAATACGGACCTAACATGAGAATTATAACGTGTAATATCTTTCTTTCGCCGAGAACAAATGGGTCACAATTGAAAATCCACGATTTCTCAGGAGAAGAGTTTAAAGTTTGAGCAGTTTACATCATTGCCTCTCAAAATTACACTTGTTACACAATTTTTATGAAAACTGGTGTGTACATAGTTCTTACATCTTGTAATAATAATAATAATAATGTTATTTGCTTTACGTCTCACTAACTACTCTTTTACGGTTTTTGGAGACGCCGAGGTGCCGGAATTTAGTTCCACAGGAGTTCTTTTATGTGCCAGTAAATCTACCGATACAGGGCTGACGTATTTGAGCACCTTCAAATACCACCGGACTGAGCCAGGATCGAACCTGCCAAGTTGGGGTCAGAAGGCCAGCGCCTTAACCGTCTGAGCCACTCAGCCCGGCTTTACATCTTTTATTGTAATCTGAAAAAGAGTTACAACTCAAAATGTAACCCTTACGAATTAAGCAAAACGGTTAATGTCAGAACACTGAAAACCGTTAGAAGTACTTCCTGGCATGAGTACATTATATTTTGTGTTGTAACACTTTTGGAGCTTGTTGAGGTCGAAATAAGCATTTATGGTAACATCACAAAAGGGTATTTTTTCCAAGTTGTAAACTTTTCATTCTCAGGCATCGATTTTACTTCTAAGTTTAGAAATTGCATTAGCCTTTGACATCCTCCCTGATTTCATTTTTAGTTTCTTTTGGAAGTTTCACTTTGGAGGTGAACACTGGACATCTATGCTGAGGTTGCTTACACAATCTAATGACATGTTTCCTCCTCTGGATACATTCATCCAAGTTTTCTATACAAAATTTTTGTGGTCTTCTGTTATTAGCTGGCATTACTTCACGCTTATGGAAATCCTCGAAAATACAGAGTTTAGTTTTTGGAGAAATTCATTTCCTTCAATACCTGCACAGTAGACGTCTATTTTAAAAAGCCTGCAACATACAACTGACCTATTTTTTGGTTGCCATAAGGAACTACGCTCACCTCTTTGCCGCAAAATAGCAACAACCCATGTCTGTCTTATGGAACTGTTAGAAGGAAATTAGTGCAATTTTGTTCCCTTACTTACACCATGTCTTAATTCACATAAGGGGACACAAGAGTACACCATTTTGACAAAACACTTCACGAAAAGGAACTGAAACACTTAGGGTTTACACATCTCAGCCACTGCCATTACACGAGTGGGTAGGGTGACATAGCGGCAATTACTGGAACTTTGTATAGTCCAAGTTAAACTCAAATTAGCTGTCCATACTCTGGCCTGTATCTGTTTCGTAGGCTTTAATTTGAAACGTATCCACTAATTTCTACTTCCTTTAAGGCTTCGATAACATTGGAGGCATGCTTGTGCAAGTAATTTGGTGGCGCACGCGTGCGCAAGCTGGCGTGAACAGCAATGTGCTCACACTAAATGCAAGCAGGTGCAAGTTAATTATTATAAACAGGTCAGT
Source organism: Anabrus simplex (assembly GCF_040414725.1). Classification (NCBI taxonomy): domain Eukaryota; kingdom Metazoa; phylum Arthropoda; class Insecta; order Orthoptera; family Tettigoniidae; genus Anabrus; species Anabrus simplex. The sequence goes on along the minus strand of NC_090265.1, from coordinate 1,241,024,482 downwards.
CAAAATGGAAATGTCAGACGATGAAGACATTGTTTTGGAAAATGGTGTTTTTAAACTTTTTATTTTTGGATGAGGAGGAAATCAGAGAAGAGTGGGTGAAAGAGTATTTTTTTGGACAGAGGAAGATGGAGAGATTTCAACAATTTGCTTAGACAGCCTGATAAGCTTTTTGAATACTTCAGAATGATACCAGACACTTTCTACTATATACTGGACAAAATCACACCTAGAATAAGGGGGCAATCTAATTTCCGAAAGTGTGTATCGCCTGAAGAGAAGCTGATGGTTACGTTGAGGTAAGACTTGAAGATTTATTAACTATTGACTTTAAAATATGCTTTTGATGAATTTACAAATGATATTCAGTCTGCCAATATTAAAAATGTTGTAGGCCTTTCTCTCCACAAAAAATTAATTTAATGTATTAATTATAACCATTAAAAAAGTGCCGACTGAATATATTTTCAGTGAATAGTTTATGAAAATAACCTGGATATTCTTTTTCTTCTTCTTCTTCTTCTTATTATTATTATTAACTTATTGAATATCCATAGCAGTTTGGAACCCTATTTTACATAGCATACTAGGGTGGTAGTTAAAATACATATTCAGTTTTACAATGAAAAAGAATTCATGTATCTAATTGACAGAAAATGAAGTGGATGAAGATAATAAAATCTTTGTAACAGCACGGCTTCTTAAACAAATGATACACGGGTTTTGATAATGCAATGTTGCAATAATTCAAATGAGAGTTCAAGTCATGCCTTCTTCTTTCAAATGCAGCACATTCAAACAGTAGGTGATCCCCCGATTGTGAGGATCCGCAAACACACACGTAGCCATCAGAATGTTTAATTCTGAATCGATGAAAATAGTAACCAAATTTGCCATGACCAGTCAAAAATTGAGTAATTTTAAAGCTTGGCACCAACACGTTACTTTGTAGGCGGTTGAAAACCTCAGGGAAGAATATTTCTCTGGTAATTTGGCCCTCTAGTGGAAGAAGTCCAATGTTGTTCCATTGATGGATTATGTGCTTCTTTATGATTTTTTTAGCGTGGCTAGGTGACGTTTTGTCATAAGAAATTTCCAAATTAGATGTAGCCGCTGCTTTCGCCAGTACCATAGATCAGCTTTCTCGTTTCCAGATATTCCACAATGACCGTGAATCCAGTCAAAACAGATGTGCGGACTTTGTTGAGCTGTGGTTCTAATAGCTACAGCTATTGGATTCAGATTATATTTATTATTTATCGCATTCAGCACAGCTTGCGAATCACTTAATAACCGAGATTTCTTATTGTTAGATTTGCACCATTCGATCGCAGACTTGATCGCCCACAGCCTGGAAAATAGAGCATGTGGAAGAGAGTTTGTACTGGGATGAGAACACCTCAGAATCATTTTCAAGAACAACAAAGGCACATCCAACTCTGTCCTGTTCATCTGTACTTGGTATGCGAGATCCATCTGTGTAAATAAAGCAGTCATGGGTAATTGAACAATTTTCATAAATGTTTTTGAAGAGACTTGGGTGATCAGACTGTAGAAAATGACAAGGTTACTCTAGAGTGGTATTCAGAATGGGCATTGGTCACATTGGATATCAGGTTTGGAAAATAAAACACTCGTTTCTACTATGCTTGGTCAAAACCTTTATTACATGAAACCAAAGAATATAAGAAAATGTAAGAATGTAATGTTTAGAATTTTAATGTTATACAATTAAGTAACGTTGAAAGTCATAATAATTTTAATTTAATTTAGTTATTTTTATAATTTATTTTAAACACTTCCCCCATATCTTGCGATCCACTGAGTGAGCTCTGCATCTTCGTATGGTCCTCCATTTGTATGACCTCCAAATCATGAGTGTATTTTGACTCATAATTCATATTATTAGTGAAACCAAAGTGAGCGGTATTTTAATATTTTGGCATAAAATCATGAAGATCACTGAAATGGTCGACTCTGATTCAAATAGTGATGAGGAACGAGTGTAGGTATTCACCGTTCAATAAATGTTACGTCAAAAACAGCCTGTACTGGAATATAACAAACATATGAATACGATGTGAGATTTAGGTTAGATTACAGAACTACTGAGTATTTGCTTGATAGGATTGGTAATAGAACGTTCCACTGCACGGAAGCATAACCTTAAAATAGCAGCTTCGCATTGCACTCCAGCAGTTGGTAGTGATACACAATATCATTGTGTTTCTTTAGTGCAGTTCTGCTCGGACACTCCAGGTATCCTTTAAAATATTGGCTTATATCAAAAATAAACCAAGATGATGCTGGTGATGATTATTGTTTTAAGGGGAAGTAGGCTACAACTAGGCAACCATCATCTATAATAGCACTAATCAGATAGAAAAATGGAAAGGATCCACATTTTGAAAAATGAAGGTATCGGCTAAAGAAAGAGAAGGGCCACGATGGGCGTGAAAATGAAAGACTCTCTCGGCCTCGCAACCTAATACTGTCAGGGTCGGAAAAGAACAAGAGTTGAACAAGGGAGGTTAGAAGGGTAGATGAAAATGAGCCTGGCAGAAGTAAGTTAAAGCAATAGCAGGACTCATCTCAGTGCCCCATGTTCGCCAACACACGCTCCCGAGTTGAGAGCCCTGGGACCCCTTTTAGTCGCCTCTTACGATAGGCAGGGGATACCGTGGCTCTTATCCTGCCGCCCCCACCAATAGGGCGTAGTAAACAAAGATTTTGCTAGTCCATCTCAGAGATTTTTAAGAGCACATGAAATAAAAAAGTAAAAGGAACAAGGAGGGTTATAGTGTGCAAAAGGCTGCGAATAGTTGACGCTTTAACTCAATCACTTTCTGCAAAGTAATTTTCTTCTCTCACATTATTTTCACTTCTTTTCACACGTATCTAATTCATAACAACGAAAATATCAAGTGAGCCTTTTGAACATGTGGATTAATAGTCGGTTGTAGTCAAGTATTAGCCTACTGCGAGGAACAAACCCAAACCAAGAACATATGCAACAGACCGATTCTAACCTCCATTTGTATCAGCTGACTAATGAACTAATATTATTAGTGAAGGTATTTTATTAGTCATGTGTAAATCTTTATGAAACATAATTTGGTTAACTAATAATTATTTTTATGAGTTCTAATATTATTAGTTAGTTATATGAAACAGGGCCCAGGTGACACCACGCTTTCATAAGAGTCTGTAATTGTTGATGGTTGAGGACTATACTGTAGTTAAACTCGACCACAGTGTTGTATCCCTCTTCTTGTAGAAACAAGTCCTCAATCTTCCACCATAGCGCAAATTTCCTGTAACCTGCATGTTCAACAATGAACCCGTTAATACCATTGACGAAAGTGAAAACCGAATGTCAGTATCTTAAACTGTTCACGACTTATTTGTGGTGGACATCTTAGCTGAATAACCATGCAAAATTTGAGAATAACTGTAGATAGGATGTACACCTACTTGGATACTGGAGGCGTGGATTATTCGAACCTGAGACGGGGAAGATGTGCTTTGCTACATATGCAACCACCATTACACATGAGTGGAACGTGTAATCTAAAATGCCCGACTTTGCTCCAATAGGGAACATGCATGATCCGGGGTTTTAATTAAAAATATGCTAATCTGATTCAAAATTTCATGCAGAATTCAAAAATGTGATCAGAATGTACAAATAATAACTCCAAATGTGATAAAAATCTACGAAAATGTCACGTCACGCAAGCACGCGATCTCATTGGTCTGACGTCATCGTACAGGTTGACTGAATTAGCAGACGAAGTAACACATAGTGTGCTGTGAGAAGCAGGATACACTTCGCGTATTTCTACTTTACGTTAGTGTCTAGTATGGTTAAATTCGAGGTCTATACATTGGATAATAATCTGAGTGGTATATTTTAGACTTAAAATGAATCCTGCGCAGACAGTGAGGCAGAAAACTTATAAATGGTGTAGAGTTCCGATGTGCAATAGCACATCGCATACCATACCAAACAAATTGTTTATAAATATTCCAAAGACGCTAAAACTAGGGAGAAATGGATTTTGGCGAGCCGGAGAAATGCTGGTGATATATCGGAAAAGTCTACAGTTTATTTTTTTTTTTTTTGAAGATTTTAACGTAAGATGAATTTGTTTGAATTTTCAAATCACTTTTCCATGTCAGCTGTTCTAGTGGTAAAACTTTAAATTTTAATGTATGATGCTTTATTTAAATGCTTCAATTACATCTTGGAATATGAAAGTAAAAAACAGTGCATTAAATAATGCTGATTATTAAAGTATTCTCCAAATCTAACCTATGTTTTGGGTGATCCATGTCAAGATAATAAATCAAAGGGGTTATGAACCATTTTGACAGCTCTAATTCTACCAATATATCTTGGCATGGGACAGTTTTGTATGTCTTTATTGAAGAGCTTAATTGGTAAAGAAATTTAGGCTATATCTAAATACTCTATAATGTAACAAAGAATAGGCGTGTACATCATGAAAGGAAACAACGTGAATTTAACAAATGTATAACTCTACACAAAACCAATGCTTGTCTGTTGGGGTCTTATAAGTTAACAATGCTCAATTATAATAATTATCATAATATTAATGAAATAAATAACATAATTGCACACAGGTGAAAATAGTGATGTAGGTGTTTAAAATATTATCCAACTTAGCCTAAGTTTTAGGTTATACAAGCCAAGTCAATAAACCGAAGGGTAAAAATACAGCGCGAGTTGGCCGTGCGGTTAGGAGCGCGCAGCTGTGAGCTCGCATCCGGGAGATAGTGGGTTTTGAACCCCACTGCCGGCAGCCCTGAAGATGGTTTCCGTGGTTTCCCATTTTCACACCAGGCAAGTGCTGAGGCTGTACCTAAGGCCACGGCCGCTTTGTTCCCATTCCTAGGCCTTTCCTGTCCCATCGTCGCCATAAGACCTATATGTGACGGTGTGACGTAAAGCAAAAAAAAAAAAAAAAAAAAAAAAGTAAAAGTCACAGCACCCAAAGACATTCCTGTATTGAGCGACTAAAATGTCACCGGGACACTTTTCTTTCCTGATATGCTCAGCTTGTTAAAAGCTAAATGTAATTAATGTTATTGGCTTCACGCCCCGCTAACTACTTCTACGATTTTCGGAGACGCCGATGTGCAGGAATTTAGTCCTGCAGGAGTTCTTTTACGTGCCAGTAAATCTACCGACACGAGGCTGACGTATTTGAGCACCTTCAACTACCACCGGACTGAACCAGGATCGAACCTGCCAAGTTGGGGTCAGAAGGCCAGCACCTCAACAGTCTCAACCACTCAGCCCGACTTGTGAAAACTAGATGAAGTCATATTTATCTTTATCATGTTTAACTTTTTCCCTCCACAAAGATATTTAATTCTCTTTCATGGGCCCTGGAAGTGGGTAGGCCAGTTGTCCCAACCATAAATATATATTTTTTTGGAATGATAGATTATAGCCCTATAGTACTATGATCTTTCTTTCCTTCTTTCTTTCTTTCTTTCTTTCTTTCTTTCTTTCTTTCTTTCTTTCTTTCTTAATCAGTGTATCCTTCAGGGTTGGTTTTCTCTCGGACTCAGCGAGGGATTTCACCTCTACCACTTCAAGGGCAGTGTCCTGGAACGTGAGACTTTGAGTATGGGATGAAACTGGTGAGGAGGGCCATTACCTCGCCCAGGCGGCCTCACCTGTTATGCTCAACAGGGGCCTTGTTGGAGGATGGGAGGATCGGAAGGGATAGACAAGGAAGAGGGAAGGAAACGGCCGTGGCCTTAGGTGCCTGGAGGAGAAGTAGGAAAATACGAAAAACCACTTCGAGGATGGCTGAGGTGGGATTCGAAACCCTTCTACTCAGTTGACCTCCCGAGGCTGAGTCGACCCCGTTCCAGTCCTCGTACTATTTGTTTTCAACTTTCATGGCAGAGCCGGGAATCGAAACCGGGCCTCCGGGAGTGGCACACATTAACCACTACACCACAGAAGCGGACTAGTACTATAATGCTACCTATATGTTTATGTTAGTGCTGAAATCCGATCTCTTACTTTACTAATGCTGAAAGCCCGAAAATGTAATGTTCTTCTTTAATAGGGGAATCAGTCTAGAAGGAAATGTTGAAAGTGATGTGATATCTATCCAGGTTCGTTGTTATCCTAATACTATGGGTTACAGTACATTGCACGTATATAAAAGACGCCACTTACAAACTTGCTTGTTATCCGCGAATTTCTGCGGCCACAAAAGTCACATTTTTCAAGAATGATGACATCTACACTTGGTAGATTGTCTGACTGTGCTGTTTCGAACCTTTCTTCTGTCATTTCGAAGTTATTCGCGATCGTGAATAATAAACAATCGGCTTTTAGCAACGGCTGATGCACAACGGCTGATAGAGCTCCATGCGGTACTGGATCGTGACGTCACAGCGCGCCGCTTACGTCAGAGGCCGTTTCACTCGCCTTGCGGAAAGGCACTATTAAATATTTTTTTAATGGTAGAAAACAAGGCAACATACCACAATGTAATGCGTTTACGTACTATTTCATTGGTGTACTTTTCAAAAAAAATATTTTTGAAAATGATACATGTTCCCAATTCTTTCAGCAGGGGTGAGAGACCGATTCTCGAGTGCTGCGAGTTGTGCGACGTCCCAATAACTACGAGTGTAAGCTTGATAGTTATCACCAGCAGTTCTCATGGAAACGTGTGTGATGTTAAATTTTGTCAAAAGCATAGGAAAGCACTGCATGTTGAACAATGAGCTCCTTAATACCATTAACGAAAGTGAAGACAGAATGACAGTATCTTAAACTGTTCACGAGTTAAGTCAGGTGGACTTCTTAGCTGAATAACACGTATAATTTGTTAATAACTATTATTAGGATGTAAACCTACCTGGATGCCTCACAATCGTTGTAGGCAGGGTAGCCTCTTGTGATTCAGACCGGGCCGGAGGTGTTCTGTGACTATTCCTCTTCATTTATATTATGTGTTTTTAAGTATCGGATCATCCCAGAAGTATTTTACTTCTTTTGAATAAGAAACACAGCGGGCTGTGCTATGCGACATCTCTTCAAAATAACCGACATCCACGACTTACGTTGCGTTTCGGACATCGTCTTCAAGTTGTCGCGTATAACTAGATACAGTTTCACATTGCACAGTCATATATTGAAGTACCTAATTATGACGCGAATACTCTGTAACATTGTAAGGAATTATTTCCTTCGTTACCAAAATATCGGTAAACACAAGCAGTCGTCATATGTTATTGAATGTGGGGTCTGATAATGATGTCGAAAGAATTGGAGCAAACTGAAGCATTTTAGATTACACATTCCACTCTTGCGTAATGGTAGTTGCATACGCAGCAAGACGCATCTTGCCTCGTCTCGAGTTCAAATAATGCACGCTTCTAGTATACAGGTACGTGTACCTACAGTACCGGTCAGGTTCTGTACTTAAACCACTCAGTCGTGTACCTACCAGTGCATACAATGCCAGAATGCGTTTCCTTTACAATTATGTTACGCTGCGTCAAAATAGACCTCGGTAGAAATGAACGCCCTAGTCGCTTGTTGACACGTATTTACGAAATTGAGAAGGCCTGTGGTTGGCTATTCGCATACTCGGCACAAACAACATTCAGCTCTGACTACCTGTAGGCCTACAACACGCTGCTCACCGCACAATACGGGGACAACGCTCTCGAGATCTCTCGAAATTTTTCGCGAGAAATAGTATCTGCGCTAGTCTCGAGAAATCTCGAGACCTCGTCTCAGACTGCCCATCACTACGTGAAAGTGATGGCGGGGTCTTCCAATCGATGCCTTTGTACAAACAGAAGAAGGAATAATCATTCTGGAAGATAAGCCACTTCCATTTTCAGACAATGCACAAACAACCCCTATCCCACATGTTATTCTTGGAGATCAAGGTGACCCTTTGAAAGATTATCTTTTAAAACCATACAATCGCCAAACTGCTACTGAACACCAAACATTGTTGAACTACAAATTGTCATCTGTACGTCGAGTTATTGAATGCGCCTTCTGTATTACAGTGGCTAAATGGCGAGTACTTAAAACAGAAATATAGTGTGCACCGGGCAAAGTGGATATGATTGTAAAATGTATGTGCCTACTACACAACATTGTCATAGACAAAGAAGGTAGTGAAGTGAACACATATCTAACAGATCATCCTGAAGGTAGTAAACAAATATCTATAACCGGTAGATCAACGTAGGTACAACAGAGCAACCAAAAAAGCAATTGAGATTCGAGACGCATTCAAGCACTACTTCCAATGTGGAAAATAGACAAAGAATAAAGTGTCGACGAATATTTTTTGTGCTATTCTTAAAGTATTCATACTGAATTTTTTCAGAAAACGATGTGAAGAGACATATTTGATAATTATATAATAGTAATGTATAAAGCTTGAAGTTATTTATAACTTACTTTTCTATTGTATCAATTTGTGGTTTAGGCTTTATTCGTGAATTTACGTAAGAAAAATGAATTACTCATGCCGTTAGCCTGGTAAGACTTAATCGTATTGAAAATAAAATTTATCATTTATTGTACATGTGCTCTTCAGTTTTTCACCACCTTTTACTTGTTGTCAACACTAGTGATGGGCAACGCTCTCGCTCGAGACTCTCGTCGCAGATCTCGAGACTCTTGAGACCGATTCTCCTGTATTACGAGCTGTGCGTCGTCGCAGTAACTACGAGTGTAAGCTTGATCGTATATCATCAGTAGTTCTCATATGGACATGTAGTCCCGATAAATGTTACTAAAAGCCTGGGAGAGTACTGCGTTTTGAACTGTGAGCCCCTTAATACCATTGACGAAAGTGAAAATTGAATGTCAATATCTTAAATTGTTCACAACTTATTTGAGATAGGATGTACACCTACTTGGATACTAGAGGCGTGCATTATTCAAACTGGAGACGGGGAAAGATGTGCTTTGCTACATATGCAACCACCATTACACATGAGTGGAACGTATAATCTAAAATGCCTGAGTATGCTCCAGTTCTTTCGAGAGGGGTGATGGGCATCGCTCTCGAGACCGATTCTCCTATGCTGCAAGCTTTGTGACGTCCCAGTAACTACGAGTGTAAGCTTGGTAGTATATCACCAGTTCGCATATGGAAACGTGTGTGCCAATACATTTTGTCAAAAGCCTAGGAAAGCACTGCATGTTTAACTATGAGCACCTTAATACCATTAACGAAAGTGAAAATAGAATGTCAAAACTGTGGCTCGCTTAAACCTTAAATATTTTTTATAAATGCTCATATTTGTCTAAGCAAATAAAAGATTATGAGCACTATACAGTATGAAATACGAATTAACATGAATAAAATATGTAACTGTATCTGTCATAAAAAGTAGTAGATTGGTGATTCTGATTGACGGGTGACGTTCTTCATTCCATTTTTGTAGTCGTGCCAACATGAATTACAACTGTCAAGTGCAACCTTGTGCCGGTCCACCTATAGTCGCTTGTTGACACCTACTTACGGAATGGAGATGGCGCGTGGTTTGCTTTTCGCATACTCGGCACACAAGCAACATTCAGCTCCACCTACCTGGAGGCCTACGACACGCTGCACGGCACACAATGTGGGGACAACGCTCTCGAGATCTCTCTAAATTTCTCGCGAGAATTAGTGCCTGTGTTAGTCTCGAGAAATGTCGAGACCTCGTCTCAGACTGCCCATCACTACTGTTCACAGAACTACTAGTTAGCTACAGTAGATATATTGCACTTACATTCAACGTTGAGTTCATTTGCAATATCGTCCCCAAGCTTGTTGATATGGTCCCTATTGCTGTGAAGTTTTAACAAAGCGTCCAAAATCGGCCTTCTTCTCATGGCATCAATAAGCGTTTCCATATCTATCATATACTCGTAAACACACAAATCAGGAGCTCCACAACACTACACTGTCACTGCCTCGATGGTCAGAAATCAACTGAGATAACGCACGCTTGCAACTACAAAACAGATATTTTTGTTTCGAAGTGGAGTTGGATCAAGCTTGTGCAAGCGTGCACTTGCTTGTGGCGGACAGTGTGAGCAGCGATGGACAAGTCACCACTTGTTTCTGTCACTCTCCTGCAGATTTTGTTTATATGCACGCCTCCAAATTACTTTCACAAGAGTGCCTGCCTCCAATGTGATCGAAGCCTAATGAAAGTACTTTCTAACATCAGGTTCTTCACAACGGGAGATAACATTTCTTGGCAAGTTCTAGGGACATATGTAGGAATCAACATACACAGAGGCACATCAAATTACTTTCAAATATATTTCAAAATTCATTTCATTTTTCAAAAATAAATTTTATCACAGAATTAATATACAGTGGATTCCCAGTAATTCACATGCGGATAATTCACTAGTCTCCAAGAGTGTTTTTTTTATAGCAACTAATCAGCACAAGCAGTAAAATAATATCTCTGCACCATTTAAATGAATTTTATTGCGATACAATGCATGAAGACAAGTTTTTTTTCAGTATTACAGTAGGCCTACTTGCACACTGCAACAAAAAGGCTGCAAATCTGGAAACATCGATGGTGATGATGCTTGATGTTTAAAGGGGCCTAACATGATATGATAATTAAAATTTTAAAATGTATTCACTGACTAGTATTTACAGATGATGACAACAATGATTGTGAGTTTAAAATAATCAGTAGATCCATTTCGCAAACATTAGAGCATGTTGTCACGAGTGTTATAGCACAAATTTCCTCATTTTCAAAGCCAAGATAATATGAGAGGAATGCACATTCACTTGGAGCCTAGCCTACCTATCTTATGCCCCAAGATCGCTGATCTGTTCTAAACTTAGTTGCAAAGGGTGGATGTGCAAACAGTACAGCCTACTCATACAGTAGTTGAAAAGTGTAAACGTCGGTATGAACTTGCGGATGTCATTTTAAATGTTCAAATAATTTAATTGCGAGAATTTGCAATTGTGATTTGTGATTGAGTAAGTTTTCAATATGAGCTGTCGTAAAATGAAATATACAAGGTAAATCATAAGTGAAAAACTGAAAATAATACAAAAACTGAAAAACGGTGAGTCGACATCCAAACTAGCCAGTGAGATTGGTGTGGGTGAAACAACAGTGAGAGAGATTTAAAAAAAATAAAATAAAGAAACCCTGACCAAATTTGCTGCTACCGGGTGAGTTGGCCGTGCGGTTAGGAGTGCACAGCTGTGAGCTCGCATCCGGAAAATAATGGGTTCGAACCGCACTGTCGGCAGTCCTGAAGATGATTTTCCGTGGTTTCCCATTTTCACACCAGGCAAATGCTGGGGCTGTACCTTAAGTCCACGGCCGCTTCCTTTCCCATTCCTAGGCCTTTCCTGTCCCATCATTGCCATAAGACCTATCTGTGTCAGTGCGACATAAACCAACTAGGAAAGCAAATTTTCTGCTAGGTGTGATCGTTCATTGTCCCGAAAATCAATGAGAACATCAGACTATGAAAATCTAGATGAAGCCATGATATGGCGGTTTAATAAAAAACAAGCGCAAGGTATTTCTGTGTCCGGCTCGATGTGTGCTGAATAAGCACAAAGTTTTCACTTTACTCTTGGCTTGCAAGGAGATTTCAAAAGCATCTTCTAGCTGGCTTACAAATTTTAAGAAATGTTTCAGAATTTGAGAAATTACAATTCATGGAGAACATCTTAGCACAGACATGGCTGCTGCTGAGAATTTCAATCATTCATTGAAAAAGAACAGCTTGACCTGAAGCAAATTTACAATGCAGATGAGACAGAACTATTGGAAATGTTTACTATCACGAACACTAGTGATGCAACAAGAACAGCGAGTGCCAGGCCATAAAACATCCAAGGAAAGAATAACCATTATGGCATGTGTTAACGCAAATGGTGATCATAAATTAAAATTATTAGTGATAGCAATTTTTTTTTTTTTTTTTTTAAGGTGGTGTTTTAAACGGGAAAATGTCCCTTTGCAGTAGTGTTACCAAACAGCCTCATAGACGTACACGTGAATGTAAATGCCCGCCAAAGTGAGTGACCTTGACAGGGCATCCCTACCCTCCCCTCCCCCCCCCCCCCCGCCACACACGTGTGTCAGTCACGTCCCAGCCGTGTTCCTGTCCACGTTCAGAGAGTAATAATCCCTCTTACGTAATGTAATGCGCCTGAGAGACGCACAGTTACCATTTAATGTAAAGTTTTATACGCCTTTCAGATGCATTGTTACCAATAATAGACGTATATAATAATACACTTTTCAGGAGTGTTTCAGCTTACACGCTCTACTTTTAGTATGGTTTATGGCGCATTGTAAGGAATCTTCTGCATCATACAATACGTCCTAAATTCTAGCCTTGTTATTCTTGTAATGAGTCTGAAACTATTGACACAGACGATGTAGAATTAGAAAATTCTACCGATTCAGATGATTCTCTCATTGACCCCGATTTTGATCCTGATAAGTGTAAGGATGAAGAGGAAACTGTCGTAGATGTCTTACGACCTCCTTGTAACATAAAGGCAACTCCAACAGTGTCTGGACTCAACATCAAGAAAGGCCAGAGAGTTGACGTTGAGTGAACAAGGGAAGAAAAAAAAGAAAGCTGGTGATAATGAAATCCAAAATAAAACCTGACTGTGATATTATATTTGAGCAGGACCATATTTTCTCATGGAAAACGGCTCCTATAAGTGATTTGATGGGAAAAACTGTGTCCAAAAGCGTGGTGCATATCAGTCGCAAGACGAAGAATGATGCTTTACATGCATCGGAGCCAGAAGAATGTTTCAATGTATTTTTTACTACGGATATTATGGAAGCTATTCTTCTCCACACAAACGAAGAAATTGTGCGGCAAAGGCGTGTATATAAAACCTCTACCAATTCAACTCTGAAGGACCTATCCATGACGGAACTAAGAGCTCTCTTGGGAGTTCTATTTCTATCAGGGGCAAAAAAGGATAATCATATGAACTCAGAAGTGCTTCATAATCCAGTGCTTTGTGGTGAAAAATATCGAAGTGTGCTTTCCGTCAAAAGGCATCAATTTTTGATCAATATTCTTCGCTTTGACTCCAGAGAGACATGAGATGAAAGGCAGAAAACAGATAAGTTAGCTCCCATCGGAGAGATTTGGGACTTGCTGATCAAGCAGTGTCAAACATCGTATCAGCCAAGTGCTTCTTTGACTATAGATGAACAGCTTATCTCCTTTAGAGGTCGTGTGGGATTTAGAATGTATATCCCAAAAATAAACCAGGTAAATACGGGCTGAAGATAGTTATGATATGTGATCAGGGAACGTATTATGTGCTCAATGCCAATCCATATCTCGGAAAGGGCATTACACCAAATAATAAACCATCAGCAGACTATTTTCTGGAAAAGCTTGTGGAAACTATAAAAAACACAAACAGAAATATAACCACGGATAACTGGTTCATGAGTATACCACTGGCTCAACGTCTACTGAAGAACTACGGGCTAACCATGGTAGGGAGAATAAAAGGGAGCTCCCATCAGAATTTGTGGATCTGAAGTACTACAATCGCCCTCCTGGATCATCATTGTTTCTGTTCCACGAAGACATAACGGCTGTTTCTTACTCGCCTCACAAGAACAAGGTGGTCTTGCTGATTTCCACTATGCACGATGATGATGATGCAGTGAACAAGGGGAGTCTGAAACTTGAAATTACAGTCTGTTATAATCAGACAAAAGGGCCGGTTGATTCCTTTGACCAATGCATGACAAACACCAGCTGTGCAAGGAAGACGAAGCGATGGCCCATGTGCTTTTTTTACAACATAGCAGCATACAATGCTTATGTTGTGTATGTGTACAACTTCTACAAAAATAATAAGGACGGAACGAGACCATTATCTAGATTCAATTTTCTAGTCAAGCTGTCCGATCAGTTGACATCTCCTTGGATGATGCAAAGGCTCCAACAACCACACATGCCTCATGCAGTTAGGGACAGCATCCAGAAATGTTTGGGGAATGTGTCTGAACCTGTTGTTGAAGAAACAATGGACAGAAACCTCAAGAGGAAGTACTGTAGCTACTGCTCCTACAAGAAAAGGAGAATGACAAAGATGGTTTGTCACAAGTGCAAGAAATCAATTTGTGGTGAACACAGCAGCAATGTGTGCGTGCAGTGTAAGGTAACACTGCCTACTGGGCTAGAAGAGTTGAAGGCTAACAATTGGTGTGATTCTTTCTAGTTTATTTCATACGAGTTTTTATCAAATTTGTTGTAGGTTATTTTTCTTTTACTTGAATTACTTCTGGAACAAGAATTTACTTTCAACAAGCTAGTAAGATTGTCTTAAGAGTCTAGTTTTTCTACTGGTGTTTATTTTTATGTCCTACTTGTGCCTTATATATCTTGTGTTGGAAATAGAATAATTAATTCAAGTTTCAGAAAGAAAATATAATTGAATTTACTTAGTGATGTAGATAACATGAAAAACATTGGAGAAAAGAAACATAGGAGACAATACAGACGTTGTTTTGCGCCGTGTACGCCTTGGAAGCATATAGTTACCAATAAGCGTTAAATTTCCTTGTTACCATTCTAGGGTTAATTGATAATACACCCTCGCACCCCACACGAAAGTGAACTTAAAGAAGGCAATATTTTTGTCAAATTCCTTTCCCCTAATGTAACTTCTGTTCTGCAACCTATGAATCAAAGTTGCAAGTTGAAATGATGCTTTAAAGAGGAACTACAGATAGACTCTGCTACAACAATTGGTTGAGGAAATCACTGATATTCCAATATTTTGGAAGGAATTTAGTTTGTTGGATGCTTTCGATGCAGCCAACAAGTCATGGGAGAAAATTACTGCTACTACACTCACACAATCATTGAAATCAATTCTAGGTGAAGAACAAGCATATGCCAGCTTCAGTAATGATGATATATCCAATGGGAAATATAGACTTGCTACAATGACATCATTACTGCAGAACATGGATGAATGTCAAGATGCAGAAGAAAGTGACATAGTTGAGTGGTTAGATGTCTGTAAACACGATGGTTTCAGACACGAAAGTGAAGAGTTCATTTTGCGGAATTGGACTGTTGGTGAGGAAGACAAGAATCTGGATGATGTCGAGTGTGGGAGTGATACAAGGGAAGTTTCCAAAGTCAAGCTAGTGTCTCTACAGAAAAACATATCTTGTATGGAAAACCAAGATCAATTTTCATTCTCAAATATTTTTTTCTTGAGAAATGTACGATCCAAAATTAGGAGTAAATGAATGATTATCTAAGAAACAAGAGATGATGACAGATTTTTTTTTTGTTAGTTGTTGGCATAATCCACATGCATTTTGTAAAGCTCATTTTTTTTTTGTTGTATATTAATTTTCCTCTATTGTGTCTTGCAATATAACATAAAATGTTGTCATCACTTTTTTGTTTGTTCATACATTTCAATATTTTAACCGATGACTTCATTTTTACCAGGCTTAAAAGAAAAATTGTGGATAATTCGCAGAAGTTTATGCATTAATTACTGTGAATTATCGAGAGTCCACTGTAATACAAATGAATTTCTTATAATTTAATGATTAGTCATTACTCTATTATCTGCAGTTAAAATATAGAAAATATTTCTTATTATTAATTGGATCTCAACAATGTCAAAAAATACAATTATAACTTCACAAATAACAATGGCTGTTTTTAAATGTTTAAATGTCAAAAGTACAGTTATATCTAAATCCAAATGTACATATCATCCTATTAAAAGAATAAAATAAACTGAAATTTAAATAAGTAAATTAAACCCAACATTAAAAACAATCACAACCAAGAAAACAGAATCAAAAACAAAATAAACACTACAATACTGCAATGGTATTCACAGGAAATTTAATTATTAATTGGTATACAATCTAAAGTAATCATAAAAATACCAATACACACTGATATGTCTATTTGAGATTCTAAATTATGGTGATCAAAAGTGGTTAAATTGGCTAAAATGTTTAGTAAATGCCAAGCATCATTATACACATTGATAACATTCATCACATTACAACAACAACAAAAGCAATGATAGATTTGTTTTCCTTTCTGAATGCAGCACAATATGGAGTTCACAAATGAATGTAATGCCCCAGAGGAACACAAAAACGAATTATGGAAAAATTATGAGAGAACATACATTTTACTGATATCTCTTCTTCTTCTTCTTCTTCTTCTTCTTCTCCTTCTTCTTCCTGGCCTTGTTCTCAAGTTGCTGGGTCCAGTTCTTGATATGGATCTGACCCAGTTTTAAGGCCAGATGCCTTTCCTGACACCAACCTCATGTGGAGGGAGGTTTCACTACTGTTTGATTTGATTTGATTTGATTTGATTTGTTTATTTATCATCAACAGAGTTATTGATTCTCCAATTACAGATGATATAATACATTCAAATAATAACAATATTAACAGAACTTACTACTACCACTAATTATAAATAAGCAATGTCTCTGGTAGTTAGTGTGTGATATGATGTATGTTGAAGTATCAACTTGTGAAAATTTGAATTTATAATTCCACCTTTACAATACTGTAATAGTCTTTATTAAAAAAGACTACATTAGATTATAGTCATGAAACATGTTTCGTCCTCTTATGGGACATATTCAGTCACAAATAAAAAAACATTAAAAATAAGGCGAGGACACGTTGAAATAAGTAAATAAAAAGTCTTTGTATCCTGTGACGCGGCGTGATGGTGTCTTGTCAATCTTCAATGTTAAAATGATGCGGCGTGAACATGATACGAAGCATGAAGTCCAATTACAATCATAGATTAAAATTGTTGTTCAAAACAACGAATTGTCAATTATAAAACAACGTAAGTGGCTATGCGAATAAAATTATGTGCATACTGTACATAAAACAGTGTGGTGGTAATGCCACATTAAAATAGCTTTCTTGATTAGGAAGTGGAGTTATAGTGATGATGCAAGTTGAACTTGATTGTGTGTTGACAATAGGGGCCTGAAAAAGAAAAATATGAATGAACTGAAGAATAAATTCAATTAAAATGTGAACTAAGTGCATTTGTATTTGTGACTGAAGATGTCCCATAAGAGGATGAAACATGTTTCACAAGTATAATTTAATGCAGTCTTTTTAATAAAGACTATTACAGTATTGTGAAGGTGAAATTATAAATTCAAATTTTCACAAGTTGATACTTTGACAATACGGGCTCTAATATATTTATAATGTGCAAAGAGAAGTATACTGAGACAAAAACAAACACCCAGTCCCCGAATTGCAGAATTGATCATATGCAGTTAAAATATTTGACCCAGCTGGGAATCGAACCCAGGCTGTCTAAACCAAAGACCAGTTCACTGACCATTCAGCCAAGGAGCTGGCCACTGCTCAGCCCTCGGGCTTGCAGATTATGAGGTGATGCATGGTCAGTGCGATGAATCCTCTTCGCTGTTATTCTTGGCTTTCTTGTCCAGAAATGCACAAAAAGTAGTCTTCAAATCTGACCTCAAATCGTTAAATCTATATAGACCTATGACAAATATGTTGCAAAAATTTGAGTAGAAATACAAGATTTAAAAAGGACTTCTTGACTACGTATTCTTTTGTCTAAAAAGCAAGACTTGCTAAATCATACTTGAAGACAACAAATGTTAGGCATTTCATAAAAGTGAACAATTTGGCATTCATGAAGTAAATTGAAATAAAACAGGCATGTCATTCATACTGTCATTCATAGTCTGCACAATTATATTTCTTTCTTTTTTTCACTTCTAGGAATTCTCTTAGCAGTATGGGAATCATGCGATTTCTGGCAGAGAATGACACTAAATCAGTAAGGTAAAACATTACTTTCGTCGCCATAAGACCTATCTGTGTCGGTGCGACGTAAAGCCCCTAGCAAAAACAAAAACAAAAAAACATTACTTTCTGTAAGCGAATAAAAAGAATCTGACAAATGTGAAAACAATTCTTTTACATGCCATATTAATTTGTTATACATATGCAGACACAGTACTGAAAACAACAAGATCTTGTGAAATTGTCCAGTTCATACCTGTAACTAGAAAACAAAAGTCAAATGTTTCCTGACTATCTTATCAACATCTGTATCCATTTGGTAATTGGCATACTATTTTTCCTTTGGCTAAGGAACTGTTTCAATATCACAATAATGTTACATTGGAGACAATGAAACAAGGAGAAATTCCTCACCTGATTCGAATAGTCACGTAACTCTTGTTTCCTGTATCCCAAAGAAAAAGAAGTATCTTTATTTATTGTTATTATTATTATTAAATGCATTGCAATCAGGAGATATCTCAGTGGAAATACTTACTTACAGTACCAGCAGTATGACAATGAAGTAATATTAAAACATAAATTACATTGAAACAAGAAATTTCACAATAACAAAAGAAGAATAAAAAGAAATTGTTAAAACAAGGAAAAAAAAGAACTTGAAAATTAAGAATAACATACAAGTCTTGTAACATAATAATCAAAAGCAATTACAAAGAAATATGTGGAAAATAAATATTCCCACACATTTAGCATAACATAATTAGAACACAGACACTTAGGAATTCACCCTAAATTGACAAAATATTCCATTACAAGTAGTGTCCACAATAAAGGTTACAGCGCAATCGCATGTAGATTCACACACAACTGAAATATTTCCAATACCTTAACATTATGACTTATAACAAGTTAAGGGGTACAATGATTTACTACTAGCTTAACATTGTAAATACACCACCATCAGATACAAATTCACACATAACTTACGTATTTCAAGTGCATTATATTTTGTGTTAGAACAAAAGCACTGGTTTGAGGATTATGATGAGATTCATCTTGAAATGATTGTATTTTAAGTGAACCTTTGCATGAGATGCCAGCGAACCAAACAGGTTAACTTTCACCTTTTGCAATGTTCGGCTCTGTGGCTAATTGTTAAACAGGCTGGCCTTAGGTCCAAGGGGTCGCGTGTTCGATTCCCAGGTGGGTTGGGGATTTTAACCTACATTTGTTATTTTCTATGGCTTGGGTACTGGGTGTTTGTGCCTTGTTTCATCCTAGGTAAGGTCCCATCCTCACAGACACCCTGGGCGTCAACACAAAAGACATGCAACAGGCCTCTCCAGAGCCCACACGCCATTACTGTTATTCTCTTTTACAAAAATGTTATTATGTAAACAAGCATGGTATTGTAAAGCAAATGTTTTGTGGAAAAAAACAACAGGATTATCAACCTTAACAACAAACCTGAGAAGCCACTACTAGGAAAATACTACTGTATCTTGAAAATACTTTGAGAGAGACTTATTACAAAGTATGAGATATCCCAGCTTTTTTAAAAGTATGAATAGTGAAGACTAACAATCTGAAAAAAGTCCAAAGTCTCAATAAAAGCACTGCAAATGCCTGATTCGAGAAATGGGCAAAGATTTCGCTCAAGACTCTTGAGATCCACGTTACGGATCATGAGACCGATTCTCCCTTGCTGCGATCTATGCAATGTTCCAGTAACTTCATACATGATGCTCAAAGCTTGGTAGTTGGTATATTAGTGGTGGTTACTGCATGAAATAATGTCCTCACTCACAGGGAAACATGATCATAACATGTATGTTGTTAGAAACATGCTGCCTCAGTTCTGAATTGTTATTCAGTGACAACCATGCACAGTGTTTAGAACTGCTGACTAAGTATTACCAAACATGTAATACAGAGTATTGGTACCTCAGTATGTTCTATAAAATAAAGCATCTACAGTAAACCAAACAAATTCTATATCCTCCAATTGTGTAAATGCTTCAGAAAATGAAAACCAGTGAATAAAAGCACTGCAAATGGGCAAATATACCCTTTTTTACTAACGCAATGCAAATATTGTTATGTAATTTGAAAAATATGTTGTTTATGCCGTATCTTGCTATGATGATCCCATTTTGCGACATCAACAAACCCAAAAATCACATACCATATATGAAGAACTGAGGCCAAACAAAGTATCACACACCGTTTAAAGCACAAACAAATTACGAATATCATTAAGTATGCCAAACATGACCTCTAATCATGATGTAATTACTATGACGTTTACAGCCCAGGAGTTTTGAGGCATAAATCACTTGTTTACTAGGTAACCGTGAATAAGAGTATTATGGACAACCTAGTATTTTCTTGGGGAATATTGTGCATGAAAGCATTATTTATTATTAGATTAGTTGGCTGAGTTTTAAGACCATAATACAAACAGAAGATCTGACAAATTGCATGCAAACAATGTTCAGCTCCACCTAGCCCTAGGTCAATTACATGATGGACGCTCTCAATATATCTCGACACCTCTTGCTAGTAACAGATCATTGCGCTAGTCTCAAAAAAATCGTGGGATCTCACGACAATTCATTTAGATCAGGCCTATAGTTAGTTTGGAGCACAACATCAATAGTGTTTGTGCATGCAAGTGGAGACAGTTCAATCACAGCAGTGCAATGTGGCAGACTGGTTGACAGAAGACTAAGTGAGGCAAAGAATGGGATTGTGTTCCTGGGAAAACAATTATGACTAATGGCAGTTTATTAATTTTTATGTAGGCTACATTTTAACACACTAATTTAGTTTGCAGCTATTGAAAGAAGAACTATATATAGGTATCAAATTGAAGAATGAATTATGTAGTGTCAGGTAAAAAAAAAAGGTCTGTCTCTGATTTTTAGATTATGTAATTCTGAAAAAATAATATGACTTTGCCTGAACACAATCTATTCCACCTCACACCAACTCCATATCAGGAGAGCTGAAATTTGTCTATCAAGGTCTAAGCAGACATTTGCAAAAAGCCTTTGAGTACACAGACTGATATGTCTGTTTTGTAGAAGGAAGAAGTTTGTACAACAAAATTCTGTAACTACTTTACATACTTCTGTTCTTAAGTTATTTAATATTCATATTTGTTGTCATTATAAGAGTGTGATGCATTGCTCATGATTGTATTCATTAGTTTTAAAGATATTAAACTGAAATATCCCACTACTTGATAGCTATGACTAATTAATGTTACACAATCTTATATTCATGATCTTCTACAAGGTAGTAAATTGTTTCTATTTTATAACCCTTTTAGTTAAGTACCGTAGATTGAGGTAAAACCAATTACCAACGCACTTTTGAAATTCTCTGAGTTACCATCTAACTCAAATACGCAGGAGATTTCTTATTCACACATTTATAACATGTGCTCTCAGGCCAACAGTGCTGATAACAAGCAGCTCTCCTTTTACATACGTGAGTTATCAGAAGTGTTATTATTGAGATAACAACTCCACTTGAAATACACTTGGCACAAAACTTATGGGAACAAATGTTTGACATGCTGTAAAAGTTTATATCATGGAACATGAAACATGTACAGGGTTATACAAATTGCAACACGCCATTGTAACGCGGTCATTATTGTTTAACTGTGTAGAGGTTACCTTGTTTAACATAAACATGCTTCCAGTCCCATCAGGTCTCAATACAAAGTAGTCTGTAGTATATGAACCACTCTCACCACACTATTGGTGACGTTGATAAGCATTATTCAAGTATGAGACAGCACGAGGCGTCTAAGTAAACTGGAAGTGTCCCGAGCTGTTGCCCTATGTGAAGAAGGGAGAACAATGCACAGACTCTGGCATCGTTATGCGGAGACAGCAGGGTATGTTAAGTACCGTGGACTAGGCTGCAAACGGAAAAGTACTGCTCAACAAGACAGATTCGTACGATTATCAGCACTATGCCGGCCCTCCAGTAGCACCAGGGAACTACGAAGTGACCTTACAAGAGCCTGAGTGTTCAGACCATATGCAATCGATTAAGAGAGGATAACATATGCTTTAGAAAACCTGCTCATGTAGCACCCAACACCATAGAGCTCATCTTGCATTTGCCAGAGAATATTGTCACTGGCATCAGTTAATGGTTACAGACGGGTCCAGGTTTACCTTACTTGGACTGGATGGCCATCAACGTGTGTGTAAACGATGAGAACAGTGATTTATTGAAGGTCTTATGCAGGAAGTGGACAGACATGGTGTGGGGATGGATCATGATTGATAAATGTACAGGTCTTGTGGTGGTACCTGGCCGCCTGAATGCTGCTCCTGCTATTCTTGGTATAGGGACTGATTTATTGTTGATGTATGATAATACGACAGCCCATACTGCACGAGATACCAGAGATCATCTCTAACAACAACAACACATCTCTGAGATGGAGTGGCCTGCAAGAAACCCTGACCTAAATCCACTGGAGCAGTTACGGGTGTATTGCAGAGACATATTCGGCAGCGCTTAAAAGCTCCATAAACATTACAAGACCTCAGAGAAGCACTGGTCGAGGAGTGGGACGCCATTCCACAGTCAGTCATCCGATGTTACATATGCAGCATGCCATGCAGGTGTGCAGCTGTAATTGAAGCTAGGGGAGGTGCAACATGATATTAGACAACTATCGCTCCGGTATGCGGTGTTCAGCAAGAACTTTACGTTGTGATTGTGGTAGTTCATCTGTTGTGAATTGTGGTGAATAGCTAATTGCAATGGCGATGGTTTTGTTGTTGTTAATTAAATAAAGCATGCAGTTCCTTTGCCAACATGTTTTTCTTTTTACAAATCCATATGTCAAGATTATACACAACACTAAAAACTTGTTCCCCTAAGTTTTATGTTGAACTAGCAAGATACCCGTGCTTCGCTACGGTATTATACTGAAATTTATAATTGAATGATTATTGTTTTATATATAATCAGCCGAAATTCGCGATCTGACTGGTTTTCTGAGAGAATCCGCCAAATTTCGCGATCTGACTCGTTTTCTAATAGATTACGGCAAGTTTCCTCCCATTTTTCAATCTTTCTTTCCAGGAATCGATTTCGTACTTCCCGGGCTAGGTCCAGGTATTCCACCCGGTCAGTTGGGTCTCTAAATCTTTGCCATCTTTTCCTATAAGCATTTTTAATATGGATCAAATCCTTGAGGAGATCCGGCGTGGTTTCGTCTTGGGTGCCTTGGCGGTACTGAACCCGTGGCCGGACTGCATTCTTAGTCATTACCAGGCCAGGACCTGTTTCCAACGCGGTCCGCACATTTGGCGATGGTCCTTATTATTATTATTATTATTATTATTATTATTATAGATGTTTTGGACCCCATAGCAAGATGGAAGACCGCTACTTGGTGGTAAATTACATCTGCTGCCATTGTCATTGTTGACATTGTGACCAGCACCATTGTCATGCGTAGGCAAGTGTGCGGGATTTCTGGCAATACGAATGACATACTTCTGTGTATTATTGACCTTATTATAGAGGTGAACAACTGGACGGTCAATCTCATTCCTATCGTTTATTTCAAAGGTGTTTAAATTTTTATTTATATGCCAGGAGAATCTACTGTAATCTAAGAACGTTCTCCGAAGAAAAAGATGGCTCTTGAAAACAAACCCAGGAAAGATTAAAAATGATCGGTTTATGATCAGAATAAGTACATCGAAAAACTACAGCCTGTTTCCAGTCATTCGACAGGGTCAGGAATGGAATGAATAAAGCCCCATCTAGCGGCGACAATTGGAATTGTGCCGGCTGCCGAAGCCTGTCACACTCCTCTGGGGCAATGGATAATGAATGACAAATGAAATGAAATGATATTGGACAGTGTGCTGGAATGAATGATGACAGGAAAAACCAGAGTATCCAGAGAAAATCTGTCTCGCCTCCGTTTTGTCCAGCAGGAATGTCACGTGGAGTGACCGGGATTTGAACCACGGAACCGAGCTGTGAGAGGCCGGCGCGCTGCCACCTGAGCAACGGAGGCTCCTTATAAGTACATTATGAACAGTAAAATCAACTGGACTCACTTCCTTTTACACCCCACCGCCGTCAAGTTTATTTAACCCCCCCACAAAAAATTAAAAGAAGGCATGTTTCTTTATGTTTAAAAGAGATTCCAAACACCAATGTTCACGTCTATTACCTTCAGCTTTGGGATATAAGTATCCCCATAAAAGTAATTCACTTTATTTCACTCCTTTTCACCCCCCCCCCCCAAGTGAATTTTCTGGCAAAAAACTTGTTTCTTTAATTGTAAAGGATCTTCTAAATACCAATTATCACGACTCTAACTTCTTCAGTTTTTTATTTCTGTGTCCTCATGAAAGAAATTCAACTCCAGTTTACTCCCGCTCCCCAAGATGATTTCCCCCCCCCCCCCCAAAACACGTTTTTCTTTGTTTTTAAAGGAGATACATTTTCACGTCTGTAACAACTTTAGTTTTTATTAGATGAAAGTATTCTCATACAATTAAGTCAATTAATTTTTCAATTCTTTCACCCCCCCCCCCACTTCATTGGATTTTCTGAGAATACGTGTTTCTTTACTTTTAAAGCAGATTCCAAATACTAAATTTCACGTCTGTAACATCTTCATTCTTGAGATATTAGTAGCCTAATTAAAATAATTCAACACCATTTTCAGACACTTTTACCCCCCCCCCTTCCACCCAAGTGGTATTTCGGAAAACTAAAAATACACGTTTCTTGATTTTTAATAGAGATAATAAATACCATTTTTCACTTCTGTAACATGTTAAGTTTTTTGAGATATACTGTACAAATTCTCATTTTAAAATTTCACCCCCTTTTTAGTTCCCCTTAAGTGGAGTTTCCAAAAACAAATCACCTATGTTTCTTTACATTTACAGGAGATACCAAATACCACTTTTTACGTCTGTAACATTTTACATTTCTCAGGTATTCTGTAGATATAATCTTTCAAAAAATTCACCCTAATTTGTCACTCCTGTTTAACCGCCATTAATTGGATTTTCCAAAAACAAAAAAACACGTGTTTCTTTATTTTTAAAGAAGATCCCATATACAAATTTTCAGTTCTGTAATATCTTCAATTTCTGAGATATATGTATCCTCATTAAAATAAATGTTCTTTTATTTTTAAAGGAGATTCTAAATATCAATTTTTACATGTGCAGACTTTTAAAGTTTTGAGATATAGATACAGACATTTTAAAAATTCACCCCCTTTACATTTTCACGTCTGTAACAACTTTAGTTTTTATTAGATGAAAGTATTCTCATACAATTAAGTCAATTAATTTTTCAAGATATACTGAAAATCTGTCTCGCCTCCGTTTTGTCCAGCAGGAATGTCACGTGGAGTGACCTTGGGGGGGGGGGGGGAGGGGTGAAAAGGAGTGAAATAAAGTGAATTACTTTTATGGGGATACTTATATCCCAAAGCTGAAGGTAATAGACGTGAACATTGGTGTTTGGAATCTCTTTTAAACATAAAGAAACATGCCTTCTTTTAATTTTTTGTGGGGGGTTAAATAAACTTGACGGCGGTGGGGTGTAAAAGGAGGTGAGTCCAGTTGATTTTACTGTTCATAATGTACTTATGTACATAATGTACATAAAGAAACATGCCTTCTTTTAATTTTTTGTGGGGGGGGGGGTAAATAAACTTGACGGCGGTGGGGTGTAAAAGGAGGTGAGTCCAGTTGATTTTACTGTTCATAATGTACTTATAAGGAGCCTCCGTTGCTCAGGTGGCAGCGCGCCGGCCTCTCACAGCTCGGTTCCGTGGTTCAAATTGGATTTTCCAAAAAAAAATTCTTTATTTTTAAAGGAAATCCCAAACACCAATTTTCAGGTCTGTAATATCTTCAGTTTCTGAGATACATGTATCCTCATTAAAGGCATTCAACCCGTTTTTCACCCCTTTTAATTCCTGCTATTGGGATTTTCGAAAAACAAAAAAATACATGTTTCTTTATTTTTAAAAGAGATCAAAAGTACAAATTTTCAGGTCTGTAATATGTTCAGTTTCTGAGATATGAGTACCAGTATCCTGATTAAAGGTATTCAACCCATTTTTCACCCTTTTTCATTCCTCCTATTGGGATTTTCTGAAAACAAAAAAATATGTATTTCCTTATTTTTAAAGAAGATTCTAAATGCCAATTTTTACATCTGTAAACTTTTAAAGTTTTGAGATATAGATACACTCATTTTAAAATTTCACCCCCCCCCCCCCCTTTTCACCCCCTTAGCGACGGAATATCCAAAAATCCTCTCTTAGCGAGCACCTACATGTTAATATGAATGTATCCCCAAAATTTCATTTCTGTATGTCCAGTAGTTTTGGCTCGGCGATGATGAATCAGTCAGGACAAGTTAATTTATATATATAGATGTATTGAAGACAAGAAAGAAATGTCGTATATGTTTTTTCCTTTGAATCTCACAACCATTAGTATGAGGCACACAACAATACACCATGCACCACATGCCGTTACGAGAGGTAAGTCTTGTATAACCTATGCCATTTGACTAACACACTCTCTCTCTCTCTCTCCTTCTATTTATCTACAATTGATTCAGGTTAACTTCATGGACACTGCAATGAATTGCGAATTTGTACCAGCCACAAATTAAGAATGTGTCAGTTTTAACCATATCTCATGTGCCGTCCTGACAATGTCCAACAGCATTTCAGCACATTTTTAACAAGCACTACAGGAACATTTTATTTACGTTGGTCGATGTGGAAACACCATCTAGCAGTTCAGCGTCAGTTGGTGGTTATTTACAGTGGCATCCAGTGGTTTGCATACTGCTAACACCACTCAAGTAGACTTGGTGACTGATGATCTGACTACAGAATCAACATTTACCAGTTCCCGTTTTGCAGTTGAAATGGTAATGATTAGCAGTGATGGAACTAACAATTCTATGAATACCAATACAAGAAAGAGTCTGGATGATGAGCATACTCCAGGTGCTAAGAATTTAGAGCCCAATTTATTTTTCAAATTTTACACTTAGTTCATCCCAGATTTTAATGTTAATTGTGTGTTTGTACTTTAGTTTTCATGTCAATTGTGTGTTTTTACATTTGTTTAGTTATTAGATGTATTACATTAAGGCTGAAGATGGATGAAGGCATACGTTACTTACGTATAACATACAGGTACATCAGAATATGTATGGTTGAGCCACGTCAGGCTCTTCCCCCCCCCCCCCCCCCTTCTTTTTTTTTTTACAATATTATCAGCATGAAATATGAATGCCACCGAATTAGGAAGTTGCCTCTCTCATGCAGTAAAAGGCTATTACAAAATGGTATTAGAGTATTCCCCTATTATACTTTGGGTCAATAAAGTGACCTCGAATCAAAGTGTCTTCCTCCTTTTTACCACATTACCTCCCCCCCTTTTTTTTTTTTGGTGGCAACAATAATTCCTAAAGAGAAAATGTATTATCCTTCAGGCACAAAGAAAACATATTATCAAATAAGAAGTAAGATGAGGGTAGATGTGCGAGGCAAGGAAGTATGAATAGAATACATACATGGAGAAAAATACAAATACAAAATTTCCATGGTTACTTTCAAAATACATAAATGAAGTTCAAAGATGGCAGAGCCAAAACAAAATGAGAGAATGGCTGGGGAAGCCAGAAACAAGAATGAAATACCAAAAGATACTGAAAATTTGACACCCAAAAAGCAATGTAGATCCAGATAAACTCTTTCACATGAACACGGATGAGATCAACACACAGAAATGTAGGGCGGAAGGACAAGTCAGTAAAGCATGTCGTAACAGTTCATAACAAGTATAATCAAAAGAACCAATTTGCTCGTGAATCTGGTCTGGTAAAACAAACACAGAACCAGGCCAATAGGGAAAACATGCACCACACCAGCAACAATGCATCACGCAGTCAGAACCCTTGTTATCAGTACACATCCACACCACACACCAAGAGTGGACATGAATAGTACAGAGTGGACGCGCAAGAAAACACCAAAGAGTGTCAGAATCAAGCAAGATATAGAATGTCCCTGTGTACACAAAATAGGTTTCCACACATGTAAACATACACACGAACCAATCAAACTGAGCAGAAAAAATAACGGGATCTACACTGCCCTTGGTTTCTGAACAGAACATGAAAAGTGGCAGACATATGAAAATATAAGATCAATGAGAAACAAGACTGCAATAAAATTAAAGTAGAAAACAAATATGTAACCCCAGAAAAAACTTAAAAGCAAGTCTTGGGAGGACCAAAAATAGCAAAATAATAATTAAAAGAAAATAATTGCCTAATGGATAATAAGAACAAGAAGTCTCTCGAAAGAACCGAGAGTTCACAATACCATATTTAAAGCAGTTAAAGTATCTTTTATAGGATAGAAAAGCCATGTCAGAAACCTCCATCACCATTTCCTTTTTCAAAACTGAACAAGAATAAACAATAGGGCAGATAAAAAGGACAAGACTAGACAGTAATAAAGAATAACGAATCTGAGTACGAGATTTGCCATCTGCCTACACAGAGATGAGTTGTTAGATAATACAGTAGATCGCAAGGCGCAATACATGTCAAAGAAGAGAAATACTATAATGAATAATAAGGGGTGGTTGAAATGAAAAATATCCCTCACCTTGGTACAAGATTTATTGTCATCAAAAGGATTCTAAATTCAATCCTGGATTCACCTCTGTTAACAACCGAGCACTGACCCCTTCTTTCTGAAGCATGAACAAGGTGTATAGTATCGGTTGGCAAGAAAGATCCAAAAGAAACAGATAATTTCCGGAGAACATCATCTCAAAGTTTCCTTACAAAAACATGATTATCTTCTTTGGGTACTTCAGTGCCCAAAATCAGCAAAGTATAAAATTTCTAAAACATTGTTGAATATTATCTGGCTCACCGGAGAGCCAACTGCAATGGAGAGAGACTCGTGGAACTCTGTACGATCTTCAACTTAGTTACAAAATCACTTGCTTTCAAAACCCGTCCAGGAAGCAGAAAACCCTAACCTTGGTGAGTTTCAAAGTGATCATGTCGCTATTGTATGAAAAGTAAAGAGATCCAGAATGTGAAGGTTCTGAGAAGTCCCAGCGTCGATTTTGATCATCTCCTATCTAACTTAAGCTTCTTCCAAGAAATACAATACTGCAAAGTCCCAGCCTAGAAAGTTTAGTACATCTGACACAGAAAAGTTAATATCCAACCAAGAATTCACTGAGAAGTTTGGGACGTTGGATCCACAGAACTGGGAACAACTACAGGCCCACTAAAAAAAATAAAAAAAAAGCCTGATGGACCAGTGGCAATAAGGCAAAGAAAACTGGAGAAATTTTCTGTGGGGTAAAATGTCCCTTCAATTAAAACCAACAGACACAAATTAAGCAATACTTTGAGAGGAACAATACCTGTGACTTCTATAGAATCTTCATGCAGAATCTCAGCAAATATGCTTCACTGAGCCTACACTTCGTGGACCCCGATGGAAAAATTGCTCACAGTGAAAAGGACAACTGCCAAGTCCTGGCCAATTACTTTGAATCTCTCCTCAACTGTAAAGCTCTGGAATACACACTCACTTTCAAAAGTACATTTCCACCCAGATTCACCTCCCGCCCACAAAAGAAGAACTCAAACAGATCATCCAGTCACTCAAAACCAACAAAGCACCACGTAAGGTCTTGATAGTTGCCGAACTATGAAAGTATGCTGGCGACAAAGCATTCAATACCTTAACTGAGATAATCTGAAAAATTTGGGAAATGGAGAAACCTCAAGTAACTGGACCTTAACCTTCATTCACCCTCTTCATAAGAAAGTCAACAATGTATATGAAAACCTACCATGATAACTCTCTCCTACAAAACTGTCTTGAAAGCTCTTCAGGACAGAAAAACAACTGGATCCACAACAGAAAGAAATACCAAGGAGTGTTCAGGAAAGGACACTCATGTGCCAAACAGATTATAAATCCTAAAGATCTGCACACAGCAACGTGGGAAGCAGGAGCGGGAGCAAAACCTACAATTCCATGGTCACTGCGAAGTTTGTCCTTGTCTTCACACCGGAGCGGGAAACAGTAGCATCTGATGAGGAAGTGCTTCTGCTTCTAGCAGTTGATGACGATAAGGAACACAGGTTCGTATTATTATTATTAATTATTACTACTTTCTTTAGCTTATCCCAGTTATTTCTGGGGTTATTTCTGTGACCCTGGGTTGTCCAACAATAAAACTGCTTTAATAGGCAGACTCTTCTTTCTCAAAAAGGTTTTAGTTTCAGGCACAAAAACAAACGTGTGATCTCAGCAGAGGGGAGCCACAACATATGTTGGGAATAAGCGGAGAATGAAGTGCTGAAGAAAAATCATTTTAAATTTGAAAAAGAAAAATTCAAATAATGCTCGGATTTAATGAACCCTCAGATTAGCAAGACTCTACTGCACGTATTTTTCTTTCAGATTTATGGCTACTGGAGATTCCTATTCTCTAATTGGTCACAGTTTCCGAGTCGGATTGACAACAGTTGGTGCTATTGTGCGAGGTATTTGCCAAGCTATTTGTGACAGAATGCAAGGAATATACTTACCAGAACCACTATCAAAACATGGATAGAATCAGCTGAAGGATATTAGAGAATGTGACAATTCCCGAACTGTACTGGTATTATCGATGGAAAGCACGTTACTATAAAATGTCCGAGCAACAGTGGATCAAATTATTTTTGTTACCTGAAGAAATTCTCTATTGTGCTTTCATCAATTGGTCGTCCAGATTACAAATTCCTATGTGTGGATATAGAAGTGGGGTAAGGTAAAGAGATGAACTCTTATCTCAGCTCTCAGAGGAAAAAACAGTGATGGTGGTAATTTCCAGAACTCTGTAATGAGACAACGGTTAGAAGCGGGTGCCCTTAGTGTTCCGAAAGACAAAAAAATCTTCCTGGACAGAATGTGCCTGTGCCTTATTTCATAATCAGCGACTAAGCATTTTACCTGAAAAGAACTTAATGAGACCGTTTCCATAAAGGAAAGCAAAAGGAGACCAGCCCAAAGAAAATTACAACTATCGACTGGGTAGAGCAAGAAGGGTCATAGAAAATGCCTTCGGCATACTAGCACAGAAATGGAGAATTTATTACAGAACCATGGATGTTAATGTGGACACAAATAATCTTATCAATAGAACAACGTTCATTCTGCACAACTACCTGACAGAAAATTATGCATATTACGAAGATTTAGATCAACCGGAATCAGAGCTCGGATCCTTAGAAAATGTTAACAAAGTACACGACGAGCACCCGCTGTAGCTTTTGCTGATCATGAGAAATTTGTGGAGTTCTTTGGCATGCATAACAACAATGTATAGATAATTTTAGCATAAATTTTCCATGCATCTGGATGTGCAATGTGTCCAAAAAGACACACAGACACAGTGATAATTCAAGAATTGATACTTACCAGATATATGCAGTTCTTTTCCTATTTCATAGCACAACACATCTTTCTTCCTTACATTCTTATGATCTTCATTACTCATGTCATAAAGCATTGTATGTTTCTTAATGCACTTTATGAATAGTTCAGTCGCCATTGTGATTGTTCACAATGAACGCGGGATGCAGGAAAACACTGCATGCAGCGAACTGAAAATGGTTCGCTGCAATCCCACTATGTAGGCAGGAGAGTGACGCTCCAGTGTGAGTGGATTCATATCCCGCTGTGCTTATAATAGTTCACGACAGGATCGCTCCCGCGTTGGTGTGTGCAGACCTTAAATCTATACTTTCATATCTCTAGTTTAGAAACAAACCGTTGTAGATTTCAAGGTGTACGACTCCACTGATCGATTCAACTGAGCTTGGATAGTAAAACAATCATTCAGTAGATCCTAATCAGCATTACCTCCAAAGTGGAATTCTGGGAAAAGATTTCAGACATTTTTGAAATCAGAACTGAGGTAATAATTTTGTGTGGCTATTTCTAGCAGAGTGCAGCCCTTGTAAGGCAGACCCATTGATGAGGGTGGGTGGCATCTGCCATGTGTAGGTAACTGCATGTTAATGTGGTGGAGGATAGTGTTACGTGTGAGTAGAACTGGGGTAAGGTAAAGAGATGAACTCTTAGCTCTCCAATTGTAAACCTATAAGTCATCCATAAGTGGTGCAAAGAAATGAGAAATGAAGGGATCGAAAAGGTCAGATTAGGCTGTAGAAATATGAAGCTGGCAGTTGTCTGTCTAGCCTTCACAGATGATCTCACAATATTATTTGGACTCTTTAGATACAGCCGCAGAGCATATCAACTATCAACCAACTGCAGGCACAAGTGGCAAAGGCAAGCCTCAAGAACTCCTTTGAGATAACACTGTTTACCACTAACACCAAGAGGTCTAAACATGGGAAAAAGATACTTCAAATGAACAAAAACAGTCAAAAACCTATGTGAGAGGATAAAGCCAAACATGTACAAATCTCCAAGTAAGAAGCCTTTTTGTCTTGGATCAAGAAAATGTAATTGGTATATCAGCTAACAAAGGCTAACAAAGGACATCTACAAGAGGAGACAGATCAAGATTTCCAAATGCCAAGTCCAAACACTACCATACAGCCATTCGACCAGACATCTACTATGATGAGGAGTGCCTTGTGATGCATAGGAAAGGTCTGATGTAGTAACTGGAAGTGAAAGAAAGATTCTGAGAAAAATCTGAAATCCAGTAAAAGATAACAGTGAATACATGGATTCTACACGCATATGAAAAAGTAAATATATAAAATAATTTGGAAAGGATAGCTTTTTATAATCAAACTTCACGAATGAGCCCAGTGAGATTGACAGTCTTTCCCTACTTTCTAGAAAAGATAACTGAGGGGGCCTGGTTCGTTGAAAAAGAAAGACAGTGACTTACAAGCAGTGAGGGTTACACATATTCGGAAGCATGACCCCCCTGCTCCCCTTCTAGATGAAAATAAGGCACACCAGAATTTTGAAAAAAAAGACTAGCTTAAAAAAAGACATCATAGAGTCAAGAATAATAGTAGTAATGTAACTGGTTTTATATCCTACCAACAACTTTCATGTTTTTCAGAGATGTCATACCAAATGACGGGGCCAGGAGAAGACTGTTGGAACTTTTTTTCTGTCCTTAGTGATAAGATACCTTACTTTCTTCACCAAATAACTGGACTGTATAAGTCAAGTTCCATAACAGACATTGTATATTACAACATAATATGTCAAATGTGTTTCCAAATAAACATAGTTAAAGTAAGTTTAAAAAAAAAATATTTAAGTACTGCCATTCAGTGCAGATAAAATTAGTAAAATTATCCAAAAATATTAGAAAAAATAGTATAGTAATTGAGATGAAATCGTTTGATTTTGTACAGTGTCTTAAAATATAAGTAAATTTGCCTCAACCATCCAGTCAGAATGCCACTGCATATAACATCATCTCTGTGACCACTAGCCAGAGTCTGCCTGTGATGAGAACTACCTCAGTGTCAAGCCCATCACGGGATTCTCAGCATGGAAGTAATGAGCTAAAAATAGAATGTAAAAGCTAACCACCACTGTAAACAATCATTTGAAGAAACAACTTCAAGTAATATTCCTTCTCTTTTTTTGCCCAAAGAACACTAAAACTTCTTGCTTACATTCATGTAAAAAAATCAACAATAATTACAAGTGAACAGTCAAGATGATCTGTACATACCTCAGCCCATTGTTAAGTTCAACAAAAACCAGTGTCATGAGAGAAAATCACAACCAAACACAGTTATTAAGTATAGAGGAATTGTAAAAAATATTTAAAGCTGTTGCTGCCTCTTTCCACAGCAAATATGATTATTTTGCAATAGATGAGAAATAATTCTTCATTGGTAGGGTACACTTTTAAGAGAATGGGACAACCTTATCTCCAACAGATATCTTTATATCTTTTGTATCTTCTCCAAGATGTCTCAAATAGATTCCAAACCTCATTTTGCCATGAAAAGATGCTGCGAGTGTTCGCAGAGGTTCCCGTGTTCGTTCACCGGTGGCTTGATCAATGCAAATCATTTGACAACGAGTGCAAGGTCCATCCACCTAGAAGTACAAAATGAAAAAGTCTTCTAACATTATCTGCAAAGAATTTAAAAACACTATGATAAATGCTATTATCATTATTTACAATATTATTTCATATATTCAAGATGAAGTAAGTTAATGCCGAGGTCTAAATTATAAAAAAGTTATTTAAAACTACTCTCTCATTAAAATTCAGGAAACTCAATTGTCAGAAATTACCAGTGTTTCGCCCCAGTGTGGCATGGGATCATCAGTTGGATACCGCACCTTTCCAAGACACTAGCTGGCTAGCATGCCGGTAACAACACCACTACGAGCAATCATGTGATAAGTGCAAATGCAGTGCCAATTTACCAGGGGAGAATTACATCTCCACTTGCTATACATGCACTTCTGGGCTTGCATGAACAAAATCACTGCTTTCAATCGAGGTAGCTAAATAAAATTCAGGAAACTCAATCATCAAAAATTACCAGTGTTTCACCCCAGTGCGGCATGGGCTCATCGGTTGGATATGCACCTCACCAAGACACTGGTCGGCTAGCACGCCGGTAGCGGCACCACTGCAAGCTATCGTGATAAGCACAAATGCAGTGCTGATGTATTAGGGGAGAATTACATCTCCATTTGTTATACATGCCCGTCCGGGCTAGGATGAACAAAAATACGGCTTTCGATTGATTTTTAACCAGCTCTGTGGCTTCATGTATTTCCACACATCTTATCATTCAATCATTAAAAATTGAGGCTAACCATCATTGCCTTGGTTTCCCTCTACTTCTCTTACTCTCCAAGACCAAGTCTATTATTCACCTAGGAAACCTACCTTTCAACATTTCTCCATATCAAGTCTAACCATCATCGCCTTGGTCCCCCTCTAATTCTCTTACCATCCATGGCCGAGTCCAAGGCAAATACATTTGTACAGCTTCATCCATAGAGTTCATTCCAAACGTAGCCTTTACCTCCTCATTCTGAGTACCCTCCTGCCATTGTCCCCACCTGTTTGTACCAGCAATTATTCTCACTACCTCTATGTCTGCTACTTATGAATAAAATCTCTCGAGTCCACCCGGGTTTCACTCCCATACGGCAAAGTTCACCCGAAAATAGATGGATGTAAAGATAGTTTTGCCCGAGAACTTACTTCTTCCTTACAGTATACCACTGATTACAACTGCGAGTTCACTACATTAGATCAAAATCAATCACCACTGATCTGCATTTCGGGCAGTCGCCAACGTGGCAGATTTCCTATCCATTGTTTACGTAGTGTTTTCTAAAATAATTGTAAAAAAAATTGGAAACTGATTGAAAATCTCGCTTGGTAAATTATTCCAATCCCTAATTCCCCTTCCTATAAACAAATATTTGCCCCAATTTATCCTCTTGAATTCCAACTTTATCTTCATATTGAGATCTTTCCTACTTTAAAAACACCACTCAAACTTATTTGTCTACTGATGTCATTCCATGCCATCTCTCCACTGACAGCTTGGAACATACCACTCAGTCAAGCAGCTCATCTCTTTTCTCCAAAATCTTCCCTGCCAAAACTTTGCAACATTTTCATAACGCTACTCTTTTGTCAGAAGTCACTCAGAACAAACTGAGCTGCTTTTCTTTGGATTTTTTCCAGTTCTCGAATTAAATAAAACTGGTAAGGGTCCCATACATTGGAACCATACTCTAGTTGGGGTCTTACCAGAGACTTATATGTCCTCTCCTTTACCTCATTACTACAACCCCTAAATACCCTGATAACCAAGTGCAGAGATCTGTACCCTTTATTTATAATCCCATATATGTGATTACCCCAATGAAGATCTTTCCTTATATCAACACCTAGGTATTTACATCATTCATTTTCATTTCTCCTTGTCCAGCTCCTCACAGGTTGGGGTGTTGATGGTATACAGTCTTGTCTAACCCTGTAACTACTTTGAACCAAGAACTCATTCTACCAGCAATTCTCACTGTAGCCTGATTGTCAAAATAAATGTCTCGATTCCCTGCAATAACCTGATCTCTCATTATATCCCATTATACTGTAGCTAAAATCGTTTTCCAAGGTACTCTGTCATGCGCCTTTTCGAGGCCTATAAAACAAAAACAAAACTATTCCACTTACAGCATTTTTAAATTACTTGACTGATATGGAAAATCTGGTCCTGACAGCCCTCTGTGGTCTGAAACCACACTGCTAGCTTACTCTCCACCACTAATCGCATTCTCCTTACCCAAAATGCCCATGAACACCTTGTTTGGTATAATGATCAAATGAAATACTCAACAATCAGTAGGTACCTTACTCATATTCCATGTTAATCCTATTACTCTTCGAAGCCATTTCCTCCCTGCCTTCCCATTATAATTCACCATTTTACGTCTAATTTCATTTATCCCTCCTGCTTTATGACAATATACTTTGTTTACCATCCCTTTAATTTCCTGCAATCTAATTCCACTGCCATCGCTGTTCTCCTGCCCATGATCTCCACTGTTCAGAAATTTGTTCTAATATGGGATTAGCAGTTTGGAATTCATTCTTCTAATACAAGGCTGTTATACATGGGAGAGTATGAGCACCAAGTGATGAAATCCCAGTTTACAAGAACTTCTTGTCAGAATTCCGGCAAAGGACAATATTAACAGTCCATGGCTAAATTGTAGAAATTGCTGCAAGATGTCAATGCCAGTCTTTAATAACCCATTTTTGGAACAACCCTTTGTAAGGAAATGACAGCATGGACATTTGGAGCAGAGAAGCACACAAGAAGTCTTTGCTCACATCTGCTCATGAAGGTGGTTAATTACAAAATGTGAAGAGAGATAAAGAGAGAAGATAAACAGACCAGAAGTACTGACACTGTGTTATCAGGGAAACCACTTCTGCTTGTATGTGAATGATATACAGTTAAACCTGCTTTATACGTAACTCTGTTCTACGTAATTCGTATTTGTACGTAATTTCCTTTAGGTCCCGGCAAAATATAATTTAAAAGCGTGTTAATTAAATCTTATTTATACGTAATCTGTTTATACGTAATTCGCTGTTATACGTATTAAGTGCCAGTGAAATATAACTGAGTTTTGCGTAATTGTAATGAGAATGTGCTTTTTAAAAAGAAACTACTGTATTTACGAAGTTCCCTCTTTGTCGGCGTAGGCGGAAATAGAGCAATCGGGTTTCGGTGCTGAAACAGAACAGAGAGTTTCGCCGAGTGACATTGTTGACCCTTACTTACTGGCGGCGTAACAAAGACGAGCCCCCTTCGCTCCTCCTCTACCTTTGTCGTTTTTAACACGCCGCCAAGATTAAGGTACATTGTAAGCAAAATGGGCGGTTTCGGTGCGTAAACAAAAGAAAATACAGTAAATTTGTTTGAATATGAGAATTTCTTTCGTGGGAACAACGGAGAATAAAATGTCCACGATGCCGGTATCTGATGTTTACTGTTGAACAGTAGTTGCTTTTGATTAGCCATGGAGAACAGAAAAGGGAAAAGTTATATGAGAAGTGGACGCTAATCCACACAAAACGAAAACTGAAATCGCTTCAGACTTAGGCATTGCTTACACCATCAGTCATCAGTAAAAGAACGCTATTTTGGATCAGTTCTTAAAACTGGGTTAAAAATCAGCAAAGCGCAGCCGTCAGCAAGAAGGAAGGTATGCAGATTTGGAGAAAGCACTTTTCACATGGTTCCAGCAAAAGCGGGCTGCAGCTCTACCAATTAGTGCAGACATGCTGAAGGCAAAGGCGACAGATTTAGCTAAAATGATGAGTATCACTGCTGCTTTCAAGGCTTCATCGGGATGGTTGCAAGGATTTAAATATCGTCATGGAATTACAGGGAGAACAATTTGCGGTGACTCAAAATCTGCAGACGACGTCACTGTGCAACACTGGAAAGAGGAGGTTTTGCCGGGTATTGTAAGTGATTATCAGCCTCCAAACATCTACAACTGTGATGAGACCGGCCTATTCTACAATCTGCTTCCTAATAAGACATTAGCTGAAAAAGGTGACTCATGCCACGGAGGGAAGAAAAATAAAATTTGTGTAACAGTACTTTTCGCCACCAATGCAGGTGGATCTGACAAACTTCCTCCACTGTGATAAGAAAATCGAAGAATCCGAGGTGTTTTAAGGGTGCGAAAACAAAACCTAAGGAAGTTGAATCCAATGGAACAGTGGTTGAAAAAACTGGACATTAAAATGAAAAAGAAACAGAAGAAGATCCTTCATTTTATGGATCGATGTGCAGTAAATCCACCTCAAATCTTTCTGGAGAATATCCGAATGGAATTTTTCCCTCCTAACTGTACCAGCATTCTACAACCGCTTGACTTGGGCATCATTGCAAATTTCAAAGTGCATTATAGAAAAATGCTGGTTCAACATTTAATAACACTGAGTGATGCAGGAAATGAACCTCTCTCCATTAATTTGCTACAAGCCATGAACTTTATTTCGGCTGCCTGGAAGCAGGTGTCATCCTCCACAATCAGCAACCGTTCCTGCAGAACTGGTGTCTTACGAGAAGAGGCTGCCTCTAATTATGATGTGATTATGGGGACGAAGTTTTGTCTGGTAATGAGCTAACGGTGGGTGTATAAAAAATAGAATTCGATACTTTTGTGGATTTCGATGACAATCTGGCTGTATGTGGAGAACTACCAGATGAAGAGATTATTGCTGATGTATGCCAACAACGCGGCGGTGATGGACCAGCTACAAGCAATAGTGACATTGGAGATGGAGATAACGACTTGAATCTTGACGCCTGAACTGAGCGAAGTGTTAAATTGCAATCGAAGTGTGTAGGCGTTCCATCACTGCGAAAAGTTGAAGTGAAAATGCTTTGAATATATTACCAAGTTTGCTAAAGGAGGTTTATATTCTTAATGCAAGAAAAGTGAAACAAGCCAAACTATCTGATTTCTTTAAGGCCGGGCCAAGTTCAAAATAATATTTTCTGTCTTAATGTATTTATTATTTGCAAGGATTTACTCATGTAGGTCTATTCCATTGGTTTTTCAGTAAATATGTGATGTTTTGTGTAAGTCTGATTTCTGAGTAATTCTGAGTTACAAGTAGTTTTTTCTCTTCCCCTTGATATACGTATAAGTCAGGTTAAACTGTATTCTTATTTATCATGGAGTATTGATATATAGGGAGGCACAGAACATAGTCACATGAACAGGTTATTTAAATCAAATCAAACATATTCATTTTTGCACTGAATCATGTACGCTTGCATTTCAGCAAAATGACGTTTTAACACCTTCAGGTTTGCACATATTTAAAGTTATCTTAGCAGTCACAATTAATGTACATTAAATGATAACCAACAACAAAAACAAAAGTATAAGTTTTGTGACATCCAATTCTGCATACACCACAAGTATAGGGGAAAAAAAATTTGAATTGAACTGAATGGTTCATGGTGTGGGTTACTGTAGTCACGTCCTAGTTAATGAACCATGGGCAATGGCTGAGTGGCCTAGTAAGTGGTCCTGAGAGTCAGGATATCAGTTACTGTGGAATGGGAGTGGACATCTCGGACACATTCTGAGTCATGGTCCTCCTTGTGCTCAGGCGGCTAGGACTATACAATCCACCGGTGGTCCTAACACTTTAGAGGAAAGATCCTCACCCAGACTATGTGTAAGTAGGGTAGCATCCTGCTTCACAAATTTACCGAGCTCAAAACATTTTAAGCAAGCCTCACCTATGGGAGTAATGGAGTTCCACTCCAATTTGACAGGCGAAGGACTCCTTGGAAACAACTTGGCGAACAAAACGGAATTTGATGGGGAGATATCAATATAAATGGGATTTATGGAAGAAAGGAAGTAGAACAGGCTGAGTCAGCAAAGATGATGTATCTGGATGTGCAAGGAGTAAATGCTATTTGGGTTAAGGGGAGATAATGAGGAAGAGATAGGAGGCTATAAAGTGTACTTGACGGGTCCTAAAAGGCAAGGGCAGAGTGTGGGTAGGGCTGTTCACTAGGAATACTACTGCACGCAACATAGTTTCTGTTAGGCACATAAATGAGCGAATGATGTGGGTACATTTGGCAGTTGGAGGAATTAGGACGGGAACTGTCTCAGTGTATTTACCATGTTAAGGTGCAGATGAGGATGAAGTTGACAAGTTTTAGGAAGCATTGAGTGACATCATAGTCAGGGTCAACAGCAAGGATAGGATAGTGTTAACGAGCGATCTGAATACAAGACTTGGAAATAGAACAGAAGGGTACGAAAGAGTGATTGGTAAATGTGGGGAAGATATGGAAGCTAATGGCAATGGGAAGCGTTTGCTGGACTTCTGTGCTAGTATGGGTTTAGCAGTTACGAATACATTCTTCAAGCATAAGGCTATTCACCGCTACACATGGGAGGCTAGAGGTACCAGATCCATAATAGACTATATCTTAACCGACTTCAAATTCAGGAAATCTGTTACAAATGTATGGGTTTTTGGGGGATGTTTCGATGATACAGACCACTATCTGATCTGTAGTGAACTAAGTATCTCTAGGCCTAGGATAGAGAAAGTGAAATCTGTCTCCAAACGAATAAGGATAGAAATTCTCCAGGCTGAGGAAATAAGACAGAAGTACATGGATATGATTAGTGAGAAGTTCTGAACATTGGACAGTAAGCAGGTTTAGGATATAGAAAGAGAATGGGTGGCATAAAGGGATGCTGTAGTAGAAACAGCAAGGGAATGCCTGGGAACAACTGTGTGTAAAGATGGAAAAAAGCAAACATCTTGGTGGAATGATAAAGAGAGAGGAGCTTGTAAACGTAAAAAGAAGGCTTATCAGAAATAGCTCCAAACAAGGGCTGATGCAGACAGGGAATTGTACATAGATTAAAGAAACAGAGCAAAACACATAGTTGTTGAATCCTAAAAGAAGTCATGTGAAGATTTTGGTAATAACCTGGAAAGGCTAGGTCAAGCAGCAGGGCAACTTTCTGGACAGTAATAAAGAATCTTAGGAAGGGAGGGAAAAAGGAAATGAACAGTGTTTGGGGTAATTCAGGTGAACTCATAATAGATCCTAGGGCAG
The DNA here is from genome assembly GCF_040414725.1 of Anabrus simplex. Taxonomy (NCBI): domain Eukaryota; kingdom Metazoa; phylum Arthropoda; class Insecta; order Orthoptera; family Tettigoniidae; genus Anabrus; species Anabrus simplex. Next base: position 1,240,983,349 of record NC_090265.1, on the reverse strand, counting down.
GGATGGCGAACCTATGCCACGCGTATCACTAGGTGACACGCGAACATGATTTCAGTGGCACGCCACATGAACATAATAATGTTTTAATATACGTCTTGTTCTACAGACAATACATATCTTATAGTGCTTCACGAGTAAGAAATAAATATCGAAAATCTAAATACTTGTTCCATTCGGACGTGCAATATGGCAACACTGCTACACTGATAGATCTGAAAGTCAAGTGAGATAAGTGTCGTTTTCTGGTGGTTTTGTATACGGACCTTGCAAACATGTTTTCAGTGCCGAAAAGAACAGCAACTTAACAAAGGTAATGACCGGATTTTTCAAGAACCGTGGACAAGGGAATTCGGAATAATAGAAAGATGTATTGCCATGCGTTCAAAAACAATTGTATTCCCCCTCATTTAATGTAAAGCGCCATTTCGAGACTAATCATTCAAATGTTTGTTCCATGCCAAATGAAGAAAGAGAGTTCGTTTCACAAAATATCGAACTCTACACAAAACAAACTAGTTCTTTTGTATCATACATCCACCCTAGGAATAATATCAGTGCGGCTGTTATATCTGTCTCACTGGATAGTACAGCATGCATGGAAAACCGCTTTCTGACGGTGAGTTCTTGAAAAACGTCCGACACATTATTTGAGAACTTCCCTAACAAACAACAAATAATTAGACAGAATTAAAGGAATGCCAGCCAGCTGAACTGCTGTCAAGGATAGAATAATGAGAATGAGTGAAGAAGTTTCTGAGCAATTGAAAGTTAATTTGGATAACTCCCAGATGTATGCAGTATGTTTTGATGAAAGCTGTTTTTTCGATTTTCTTGTGGAGATGTGATGAGGGAGAAATAAGTAAAATTGTTGAGCATAAGAACTATAAACATAGAAAGATAATGAAGCTAAAGGAGGAAGTGAAGTCCATTGGCAATATTAGTATTTTTCACAGATAGGTCTTATGGTGACGATAGGAGAGGAAAGGCTTACGAGTAGGATGGTAACCGCCGTGGCGTTAATTGAGGTACAGCCCCATTTGCCTAGTGTGAAAATGGGAAACCACGGAAACCATCTTCAGGGCTGCAGACAGGGGCTCTCGAACCCACTATTTCCCGCTCACAGCTGCGCGCCCTAACCACGCGGCCAACTCGCCCGGTAATAATATTTATTGACGAAGTGTGTTACAATGTAAGCTTATTATTTATATTTTTACAAATAATATTAGGTATTCTAAAAACTTACATATTTAAAAATATATTTTTTGCGGTATTTGCAAAATACGACCACGGAACATGCAATCAAATGTATTTACAAAATATATATCTAAAAGTAAATAAATCAGTAAATAAATAAAATAAATAAATATTATGAAACATAATTGGAATTTGGAAAGGAAGTCGCGGTTGGGGGAGGGGGGTTGTTGGTTGTAGCAATTTCTTAAAGGAAAATAGCAAGTGGCACAGTTGATAGTTGAGAATAATAAAGCAGACTTAAAATGGCACACTAGTTGGAAAAGGTTCGCCATCCCTGTCCTAGGGAATCACTGAACAGGTGGAGGGAATATTTTGAAAATCTGCTCAACGTAAAAGGAAATATTCTTGGTGGTGTCGCAAACAACCAAGCTCATGGGGAAGAGGAAAATGATGTTGATGAAATTACACTTGAGGAAGTAGAAAGGATGGTAAATAAACTCCGTTGTCATAAAGCAGCAAGAATAGATGAAATTAGACCAGAAATGGTGACGTAAAGTGGGAAGGTAGGTATGAAGTGGCTTCACAGAGTAATATATTTTTTTTTGCTACTTGCTTTACGTTGCACCGAACAGATAGGTCTTATGGCGACGAAGTAATAAAATTAGCATGGAGTGTTGGTAAGGTGCCTTCGGATTGGACAAAAGCACTAATTGCACCTATCTGTAAGCAAGGCAACAGGAAGGATTCCAACAACTATCGAGGTATCTCCTTGATTCGTATACTAGGCAAAGTATTGCCTGGCATTTTGGAAAAGAGGGTGCGATCAGTGGTTGAAAGGAAGTTGGATGAAAACCAGTATGGTTTCAGACCATAGAGGGACTGTCAGGATCAGATTTTCAGTATGCGCCAGGTAATTGAAAAATGCTATTGAGAGGAATAGACAGTTATATTTCGTAGATCTAGAGAAAGATTTGACAGGGTACCGAGGGAAAAGATGTTTGCCATACTAGGGGACTATGCGATTAAGGGTAGATTATTAAAGTCAATCAAAGGCATTTACGTTGACAATTGGGCTGCAGTGAGAATTAATGGTAGAATGAGTTCTTGGTTCAGGTCCTTACAGGGGTTAGACAAGGCTGTGATCTTTCACCTTTGTTGTTCGTACTTCACATGGATCATCTGCTGAAAGGTATAAAGTGGCAGGGAGGGATTCAGTTAGGTGGAAATATAGTAAGCAGTCTGGCCTATGCTGACTACTTGGTGTTAATGGCTGATTGTGCCGAAAGCCTGCAGTCTAATATCTTGCAACTTGAAAACAGGTGCAATGAGTATGGTATGAAAATTAGCCTTTCAAAGACTAAATTGATATCAGTAGGTAAGAAATTCAACAAAATTGAATGTGAGATTGGCGATACAAAGCTGGAACAGGTAGATGATTTCAAGTATTTAAGGTGCAGTAAAGCTAATGCAGTGAGCTCGCAGTTGCGATCAACAGTATTCTGTAAGAAGGAAATCAGCTCCCAAACGAAATTATCTTTACATCGGTCTGTTTTCAGACAAACTTTGCTTTATGGGAGCGAACTCAGGATATCTTATTCATAATTTAGAAGTAACAGACATGAAAGTAGCGAGAATGATTGCTGGTACAAACATGTGGGAACAATGGCAGGAGGGTACTCAGAATGAGGAAATAAAGGCTGTTAGGAATGAACTCGGTGGATGAATCTGTATGCATAAACCGGCTTCAGTGGTGGGGTCATGTAAGGCGAATGAAGGAGGATAGCTTAGCTAGGAGAATAATGGACTCTGTTAAGGAGGGTTAGAGAAGTAGAGGGAGACCAAGACGACGATGGTTATACTCCGCACGGCCTTACTTCTAAATTGACGTTTCGTAAACCAAATGAGCATTGCCTTCCCTCTGTTGCCAGTGCGCTACGCCTGCGAGAACAGCTGATGCAATATGACCGCGGTAAACAGCCCTTGTAAAATATAATACCCTACTCAGAAAAATGAATGAATATGGATTGAAAACAAATTCACAAGACCTACACTTTCTAACAATATCTGGGACTAAAAGAGAATATATTATTAACAATAAAAGACAATGAGGAAATAACACACCACTAACGGCTAATGGCTGGCACAGAAAGGAGGTTATGGCCTACAAAGGGAACACTCTACTGATCTCAGAGTCACTGAAACCCTCCAACAATATGAAAAACACACTAAATATTGAAGGAAAATGCAAAAGATCGCGAACCGCACCGAATACCATACACGCTGAGCAAGATAGGTTAACCACGTGGCGAATGTAAATATTAGAGTTGGCAACTAGGTTTCGAGATCGTGCTCTATCGATATAAATTGATATGAATGGCAGCTTGGGATTGGTTGGATGTTATGCTTCAGCGCATAACCACCAGGCAGAGCCAAAATCTGCTAAAACGTCAATTTAGAAGTAGAGCCGTACGTAGTATAGATTCAGTTTCTAACAATTTAAAGGTAGGAGGTATAGAACTAAATGAGACCACAGCACTATTGCAAATAGAGGATTGTGGTGATGTTTGGTAAATTCACAGAGGATTGAAGACTGAACGCTGAAAGGCATAATGGTCTATAATGTTGTATGTGTGTATATTTGAATTGAATTTGCAGTATCACGAAGAAAACCCTCAAGAAGGATTTACAAGGGGGTGTCCGAAGAGTGACACTTGGATTTTGACGAAACTTAGTATGACACAACTAAGGTTGAAATCTGTAACTTGGTATGGCTGTGGTCATCTTCAACTGATGTCTTGCTCTGAAATAATTTTTTGTCAACCTGGAACCACTGTTTTGGGAAGCCAGGCTCTGTCTGTCACAAATAAGGAGTAACACTTCTTTTAAAAACCTTGGTCCAGTTAGCCCAGCTGGTAGCATTTTGTAAGGGTCTCTTTCCAGGGTTAAAGGTGAAATCTGGTGAATGGTCTTGAAGGTGGAAGAGGAATCTCACCCCTAATGGCTGAGAGAGTGGAAGAACTTAGTGGAGTAAACCACGAAAAACAATCCTCGCATCTGTTCTCCAGATTAGGGGTGGCTACAGAGGGCGTCTGTTTCCCAAGTTGGGGGTGGCCTCAATTATGTGCAGAAGGCAACGGGAAATACTGCATTACGTAGTCCCAAGTTAAGCAACCACGATATTGTCACAGCAAGATGCGCAGTTTACTGATCACGAAGGACGGAACCTATGATCCGGCAAGGGAAGGAAAGAGGCTTCCCAGATCATCATTAAGCGAAATCCTAGCAATATCGAGTCAATGAAAATTGGAATGTGGAATGTGAAATGTGAAAATGCTGCTGGAAGCAAGAAAAAAATGGAAGAAGCTAAAATTGTCATCAATCAAAGAGAACTAGGTATTCTGGGTCTATGTGAAATCATATGGCCAGGAAATTATTTCTGCAGTGATGACATTAAAATGATCTACAATGGTAGTACAATTGGATGCAGTAATGGAGTAGGACTGCTAATGAGATGTTGCTGAGCAAGAAATGTGATTAACACCTATCACGTTAATGAGAGGATTCTAGTTACAACAATCAAAAAACAAATTCCAGGAATCTGGTGATTGTTCAAGTGTACTTTCCAACATCAAACAGCTTGGATGAAGAAATAGAAGAAATGTATGAGAGCACTGATGAAATATGGAATCTGGCAAAGGAATCAGATAATGTAATAATCATGGGACATTTCAATGCTATTGCTGGAATGCAACCAGATCAAGAAAGAATTGGGAAGTTTGGTCTAGGTGTCAGTAACAAACGAGGGGAGAAGTTGCTAGACTTCTGTGATCAGTACGATATGATTGTAACAGACATGTTATTTGATGGTCCATTACGCAGGAGATACAGCTGGAAAGCCCCGGGTGACACTGCCCGTTATCAAAATGACTATATCCTTGTCAAGAGAAAATATCTCAATCAAGTCATAACAAGTCACAGCTATCCTGGGACAAAGGATGTCAGTGACCATTGCCTAGTCATGACCAGATGCAGTATCCAACTGAAAAGAATCGATCATCGAAAAGCAAAACCTTTAGATTTAGCCAAGCTAAGAAAGCACCAAACTATGGATGTTAATCTATAAAAAAACACATGAATTAATCAAAGGAAATGAAGAATTGAAATGGGATAATATAAAAGAAGGCTTGATAAGAAAACCGTGGATTACCAGACAAATATTGGATCAGATAATGAAGAGAAATCAGTACAGGAGAGGGAACATGACAGAAAGCCAAGAATCAAATTACAACTCTCTGTAGAAGAGAAAAAGAAATGTGGATGGTCGAGATAACTGAGAATATCAGAAAATATATTGTTGAAGGAAGGACAGAGCATTTAGGAGCATTAAAATATTAAACCGGAAACCTAATGTGAAAAACTCCGTAGTAAGAGATAAAAATGGGAAAATATTAATAGATAATTATGACATCAGTGCACCGTGGAAGGAATACCTTGAACAACTGTATGAAGGAGGAAATGTGCTGAATGATCTAAGGTGTATTGAACCAGAACATGAAGTAGAGGAAGATGATAAAGGTCCTACAATCATGAGGAGGGAGTGTGAATCAGCACTTCAGCGATGACATGAAAATAAAGCTACCAGTCCAGATAAAATACCTGAAAAACTGTTAAAGAATATGGGACAGAAATTGAAAGCTTCTATATGCTATGATATGCAGATGCTATGATGATGGTGAAATTCCAGAAGACTTCATCAAAAGCAATATGGTTATGATATCAAAGAAGGGAAATAGTGTAGAATGTGTAGAACCATAACTCTGTTCTCTCATACATCCAAAATACTACTACAAATAATAAAAAACAAGATAAATAACAAATTAAATTTACAAATTGATCAGAACCAGTTTGGCTTTAGGACAGGGATAGGAACAAGAGAAGTCCTGTTAGCTCTCCGAACAATGTTAGAAACGAGGTTGAAGATGAGTAGGAACACCTATGTAACGTTTGTAAATATTGAAAAGGCCTTTCAATAACATGACTTGGGACAAACTGTTTAAAATTCTTGAAGCTACAGGTTCGGACTGAAAAGACAGGAGACTGATACTGCGACTCTATGAAGGACAGACCACAATGGTAGACATCAGAGGAAGTATCCAGACAGAAAAAATCAGGAAAGGTGTAAGGCAGGGCTGTTCTCTCTCACCGCACCCTTTTAATGTATTCATTGAAGAAGTCATAACTTACTTTAAGGCAAATACCAAAGAAGTAAAAGTAAATGGACATCATATCCAATGCATTTGATATGCAGATGACAGAGCAATTATAGCAGATTCCGAGAAAGAGTTGTCCAAGATGCTGAATATATTATCCTCAGCACTGTCAGATTCACTCTTAAACATTAATGTTAAGAAGACAAAGGTATTAGTTGTGAGTAAACATCCTGAACGAATTCACACCAACATCAAGCTTACTGACAAAATAGTGGAACAAGTCACCAGTTTCCCCTATTTAGGAAGCCCAATCACCAATGATAACAGGTGCAGCAAAGAGAGAAAAAGGCAAACAGGGCTTGCCAAACAGGCATTTAGTAGTAAGAGAAATCTTTTGACCAGTGCAGCTTTGGAATTTGGAAGAAATTTGTGATTTCTTCTGTATGGAGTGTGCTATGGTATGCCTGAGAATCTTGGACAATCAGAGATCTGGATGGAAAATGACTCTAAGCATTTCAGGTATGGGTCTGGAGACAAATACCACGGATTAAATGGATTGAAAAGAAAACAAACAAAAGCATTCTGCAAGAAATTCAAGGTGAGAGATCTGATGGTAACGATACAGAGCATGCATGCATACATACATACATACATACATACATACATACATACATACATTCATTATCATTATAGACTGTTATGCCTTTCAGCGTTCAGTCTGCAAGCCTCTGTGAATTTACTAAACGTCGCCACAATCCTCGGTTTGCAACTAGTGTTGTGGCCTCATTTAGTTCTATACCTCTTATCTTTAAAATCGTTAGAAACTGAGTCTAACCATTGTCATCTTGGTGTTCCACTACTTCTCTTATCCTCCATAGCAGAGTCCATTATTCTCCTAGGTAACCTATCCTCCTCCATTCGCCTCACATGACCCCACCACCGAAGCCGGATTATGCGTACAGCTTCATCCATCGAGTTCATTCCTAAATTAGCCTTTATCTCCTCATTCCATTGTTCCCTGCCATTGTTCCCACATGTTTAAATCAGCAATCATTCTTGCCACTTTCATGTCTGTTACTTCTAACTTATGAATAAGATATCCTGAGTCCACCCAACTTTCGTTCCCGTAAAACAAAGTTGGTCTGAAAACAGGCCGATGTAAAGATAGTTTCGTCTGGGAGCTGACTTCCTTCTTACAGAATACTGCTGATCGCGACTGCGAGCTCACTTCATTAGCTTTACTACACCTTGATTCAATACACTTACTATATTACCATCCTGGGAGAACACACAACCTAAATACTTGAAATTATCGACCTGTTCTAGCTTTGTATCATCAATCTGACACTCAATTCTGTTGAATTTCTTACCTACTGACATCAATTTAGTCTTCGATAGGCTAATTTTCATACCATACTCATTGCACCTATTTTCAAGTTCCAAGATATTAGACTGCAGGCTTTCGGCACAGTCTGCCATTAAGACCAAGTCGTCAGCATAGGCCAAACTGCTTACTACATTTCCACTTAACTGAATCCCTCCCTGCCATTTTATACCTTTCAGCAGATGATCCATGTAAACTACGAACAGCAAAGGTGAAAGATTGCAGCCTTGTCTAACCCCTGTAAGTACCCTGAACGAAGAACTCATTCTACCATCAATTCTCACTGAAGCCCAATTGTCAACATAAATGCCTTTGATTGCTTTTAATAATCTGCCTTTAATTCCATAGTCCCCCTGTATGGCGAACATCTTTTCCCTCGGTACCCTGTCATATGCTTTCTCTAGATCTACGAAACATAAACACAACTGCCTATTCCTCTCGTAGCATTTTTCAATTACCTGGCGCATACTGAAAATCTGGTCCTGACAGCCTCTCTGTGGTCTGAAACCACACTGGTTTTCATCCAGCTTCCTCTCAACGACTGATCGCACCCTCCCTTCCAAGATGCCAGTGAATGCTTTGCCTGGTATACTAATCAATGAGATACGTCGATAGTTGTTGCAATCCTTCCTGTTCCCTTGCTTATAGATGGGTGCAATTACTGCTTTTGCCCAATCTGAAGGTACCTTACCAACACTCCTGGCTAATTTTACTACTCTGTGAAGCCATTTCATCCCTGCCTTCCCACTATACTTCACCATTTCAGGCCTAATTTCATCTATTTCTGCTGCCTTATGACAATGGAGTTTATTTACTACCCTTTCCACTTCCTCGAGCATAATTTCACCAACATAATTTTCCTCCTCCCCATGAGCTTGGCTGTTCACAACACCACCAGGATGATTTCCTTTTACATTGAGAAGATGTTCGAAATATTCCCTCCACCTCTCCAGTGATTCCCTGGGATCTATTATGAGTTCACCTGAATTACTCAAAACACTGTTCATTTCCTTTTTCCCTCCCTTCCTAAGATTCTTTATTACTGTCCAGAAAGGTTTCCCTGCTGCTTGACCTAGCCTTTCCAGGTTGTTACCAAAATCTTCCCATGACTTCATTTTGGATTCAACAACTATTTGTTTCGCTCTGTTTCTTTCATCTTCGTACAAATCCCTGTCTTCCTCGGCCTTGTTTGGAGCCATTTGTGATAAGCCTTCTTTTTACATTTACAGGCTGCTCTCACTTCATCATTCCACCAATACATTCGCCTTTTCCAGTCTTTACACACAGTTGTTCCTAGGCATTCCCTTGCTGTTTCTACTACAGCATCCCTGTATGCCACCCATTCACTTTCTATATCCTGAACCTGCTTACTGTGTACTATTTGAAACTTCTCACTAATCATATCCATGTACTTCTGTCTAATTTCTTCGTCCTGGAGATTTTCTACCCTTATTCGTTTGCAGACAGATTTCACTTTCTCTACCCTAGGCCTAGAGATACTTAGTTCACTACAGATCAGATAGTGGTCTGTATCATCGAAAAATCTGCAAAAAACTCGTACATTTGTAACAGATTTCCTGAATTCAAAGTCTGTTAAGATATAGTCTATTATGGATCTGGTACCCCTAGCCTCCCATGTGTAGCGGTGAATAGCCTTATGCTTGAAGAATGTATTCGTAACAGCTAAACCCATACTAGCACTGAAGTCCAGCAAATGCTTCCCATTCCCATTAGGTTCCGTATCTTCCCCACATTTACCAATCACCCTTTCGTATCCTTCAGTTCTATTCCCAACTCTCACATTGAAATCGCCCATTAGCACTATTCTATCCTTGCTGTTGACCTTGACCACGATGTCACCAATGCTTCATAAAACTTATCAACTTCATCCTCATCTGCACCCTCACATGGTGAAAACACGGACACAATTCCTCCAACTGACAAATCTACCCACATCATTCGCTCATTTACATGCCTAACGGAAACTATGTTGCGTGCAATGGTATTCCTGATAAAGAGCCCTACCCCAGACTCTGCCCTTCCCTTTCTAACTCCCGTCAAGTACACTTTATAATCTCCTATCTCTTCCTCATTAGCTCCCCTTACCCGAATATCACTTACTCCTAGCACATCCAGATGTATCCTCTTTGCTGACTCAGCCAATTCTACCTTCTTTCTTCCATAAGCCCCATTAATATTGATAGCTCCTCATCGAATTCCATTTCGTTCGCCAAGTTGTTTCCAAAGAGTCCCTTGCCTGTCAAACGGGAGTGGGACTCCATTACTCCCATAAGTCCGAGGCTTGCTTAAAATGTTCTGATCTCGGTAAATTCATGAAGCAGGATGCTACCCTACTTGCACATAGTCCAACTGAGGATCTCTCCTCTAACGGGTTAAGGACCACCAGTGAATTGTATAGTCCTAGCCACCTGAGCACAAGGAGGGCCATGACTCAGAATATGTCCGAGATGCCCACCCCCATTCCATAGCAGCTGGTATCCCGACTCTCAGGACCACTTACTAGACCACTCAGCCGTTGCCCATGGTTCACGAACTAGGACGTGACTACAGTAACCCACAAACGTGAACCATCGATACAGAGCAGAAGAGCCAAATTAACTGGCCACATCTTGTGACATAATACCTTTCTAACCAATCTGCTGGAAGGAAAAATCACGGGGAAGAAAGGCAGAGGACTACTGAGGAAAAAAATTCCTTCAAGGCATTGCCTTTAGACACTGATGATTTATTTTCACATGCCTTTTAGAGTATGTTAAAATTTCAATGTCTGAATTGCTCGCCTACTGATTGCAGGAGTACAAAATAACTAACAAAGAAGAAGGAAAGAATTTTGCAAAAACTTAACAATGAAATAGGAAAGAATGAAGATATCAAATAAAAGGGAATGAAGACTTAACTAATCACAATACATTTGTGCTAAGCCTACTAAAAGAACACTAAAAACATTACTACATGAAGAATACCACAGAAAGGGATTATTAAAAAGCCTCAGTGGACAACACATCAACAAATTTACAGGGCCAGAGTTTTCGCATAATCAACAAGATTGGAGATTTATTGTTAGATCCTTTAACCATTTCATTGCTGTAGGGATGGCTTACAATATTTCTTTCCACTCTCCACTCTGTAGTAATTGTGGTACACAGTTCGTTTGGCAGGTCCACAGTTATCCTCTGGAGAATTGAAATTCCCCATTTCACACATTTATATCTCCCAATACCACGTCTAGCAAAGTTTAGTTGGCAGCAGACATTCTTTGGAAGTTGGATTCTAGGTAAAGACTCCAAACTGAATATTAAAATACAGAAAATACTGAAAAATCATGATCAATGATCAATGTGCATACAAGTTTAATATAAGTTATTTACAGAAGAAGAAAAAGACAGCAAAGGTATGAAAAGACTTTCCAGTCTTTGAAACATTACTGATAAAAACACACACACATATATTGTAGAGTGTTATGTCTTTCATTGTTAAGTCAGCAAGCTACCATGATTTAACCAAGCACCTCCACAATTCTCAGTTTGAAACTAGCTACTTTATGTGGGATTGTTGAATTCCACATAATCATTAAATCATTCAAAACTGGGTCTAATCATTGTTACCTTAGTTTCCTCTGCTTCTCTTACCCTCCATGGCTGAGTCCATTAATCTCCTGGGTAACCCAGCCTCCTCCATTCACCTCACATGACCCTACCACCAAAGCCAATTTATGCATACAACTTCATCCATCACATTCATTCCTGGCTTAGCCTTTATCTCCTCATTCCAAGTACCTCCTGTTTGTAACAGCAATCATTCCTTCTGCTTTCATATCTCTTACTGCTAACTAACGAATAAGATATCCTGAGTCTACAAGCGTGCCAGGTGCAGCTTGTACAGGGGAGGAGCTCTGAACTGAGTAGGGGCTTTTCTGTACTCTGTGGAAGACGGATCTGGATGGGGAAGTCCTCAACCCCGACAAGGCGCGACCCAATGGCTGATAGGGGCTCTCTTGAGAGAGTGGTGCTCGCACCCGCGGATCAACTGAGGACATGATATAGTGGCAGCAGCTATATCATTAATACTGATAAGAAGATTGTTACGTCGATCTTATATGAGCATACAGCTGCCTCGCATCCTGGCATCCTTGGATGTTGGGATGTGACGGGGTTACTGCGCACTGAGGAAGGCAACGGGAAACCACCTCAATTAATTTTCCCTAGTAATCACTATGGCTATGCTTGCAGCTAAATTAGTATCTGAAGTAGAGGATTTGATCCCAGGATCCCAAAAACCGGGATCCTGGCCACTTTTCAAACCCGTAGTTTTCGGGATCCTGGGATTTTCGGGATTGACATCATTTTTAAAAATTTGCAAAATAGACTGCGTGAAGCGAAACTCTCAGTGTGTTTGAATAATCCAGTGCAGTTGGAAGAGTCCGATTTCGAGTTCATCGATGAAATCACTGAAGTCTTGGCTCCAGTCAAATTAACTGTAGAACCACTCTATCACACTGATGTGAATTTATGCACAGCTCATGCTGCCTGTAAGTTTCTTTTTAAGCAATTAAATGATAATAACTCCGAGTTGGCTTCTAAATTCAAGATACATTTACAAAAGCACATGAAAAATCAGCAAAGAAATGAGTTGAGTGGCGTATTATGCTACCTAAAAAATCCTTATAGTGCCAATGTGGCGTTGGCATTCGATGATGAAATAAAGCTTACATTTTCAAGTCCGAGCAAAGTCCTGATAAAAAGCAGATTGTTTCTTTAACTGAGAGATTAAATGGTAAAAGGAATGATGACGAGGAAGACTAAAATACGCAAGTGGAGCCTACAAATACAGCAAAATGTTATTTGACGCTCAGAGAAAAGCTTCAGCTGGAAATAGAAAACATCATGAAAATTATGTCTTCTGAAGCATTAAATGAAAATGAATTTTCCAGAATTGTTAAGAAGGATATGAACCTATTCAGGTCTTCAAATTCTACTCGGAGCTATAACCTAGAGCAGGCTTATAAGTATTTACTAACGATTCCTCCAACTTCCATCGAACCTGAACGCGCTTTCTTAGCATCTGCACATATGTGCAACAAATTGAGAAGTGGGCTTGATGATGAGGCACTGGATGCGTTGTTATTTCACAGATCATATTTTCGCAATTCAAATTAGAATGTCCCTATTAAATTAGTTTTCTTTATATTTACGAGAAATGTGAAATGTGTCTGATTCATGTTATTTTTAAATACTTTTTGCTAAGAAATTTTCTACCTACTTATTATTTTGTTGCTTGAAAGTCGTCTATTTAGTCTATGTTCAGAGATATTGTAGTTAATTTCAAAAGTTTATTTGCATAGTTTGTTACATAATGTTTTTTAATTTATATAAGTTTAAAGAGATCTCACTGATTCTTGGAAAAGAATAATTTTAACATAGGGATTGAGTGATTTTAAGTCTGGTTAGTCTTTTTTTTTTTTTTTTTTGTTTTTTTTTTTTTTTGCTAGGGGCTTTACGTCGCACCGACACAGATAGGTCTTATGGCGACGATGGGATAGGAAAGGCCTAGGAGTTGGAAGGAAGCGGCCGTGGCCTTAATTAAGGTACAGCCCCAGCATTTGCCTGATGTGAAAATGGGAAACCACGGAAAACCATTTTCAGGGCTGCCGATAGTGGGATTCGAACCTACTATCTCCTGGATGCAAGCTCACAGCCGCGCGCCTCTACGCGCACGGCCAACTCGCCCAGTTCTGGTTAGTCTGACCCTAAGTCTAATTAGTTAATTAGAGTGATTACATTTGCTAGGTGTATACCGCAAAATATATTGATTTTGTCTAAATTTCGATTCGCTAATTAAGCAGCTGATTTCTGTAAGATGTTCTTATTTTTTATTTGTAACCTCCAATCCCAGGATTGACCAAGTGTAATCCCAAAATCCCAGGATTAGAAATAAGGGCCGGGATCGAATTCCCTAATCCGGAGTAAGCTCCTCGATTGGATCTCCGAGAGAGGCAGATACAAGCACAGCAACAGAAAGGCTGAAATATCAAGACAGAATCAAAATTGGAACTTGGATTGTGAAGACGATGAGCCAGGTGGGAAAGATCCACAATGCAATAAAGGAAATTACAAAAATGAAAACAGATATTCTAGGAGTAAACTAAATGTGATGGCCAGGATCTGGAAACATCAACATAGACGAGCACCGAGTCTACTACTTGGGTACTGACAATGGTATCTTGAACATGGGGTAGGATCATACTGAACAATAGAATAGCCAAGTGTGTTGACAATGTTATGCTAGTCTCATTATGTGTTATGTTAGTTCAAATCAAACCAAGGCCAGTTGACTTAAATATTATTCAAATCTACAATCCTAATGCAGATGAGGAAGTAGAAAATTTCTATCACAGCATAAACCATATCCTGAATAAGCTAAAAAGAGAAGACCTCACATTAGTCATGGACGAATTTATGCAAAAAAAATTTTTTCACCATGTTGGTTAATCCTGTCCGTATTGACTTACATTCAAATTTCTATAGAACACTTTCCTGCCTTGCCAATACTTTACATATTTTATTATACTTAATTACTGTACATGTTTCGAGAGCTAAGAAGAGAGTACGGTAATTAAGCATAATAAAATATGTAAAGTATTGGCAAGGCGGGAAAGTGTTCTATAGAAATTTAATGCAAAACTTGGGGCAGGAAGAACATCAGACGCCCTCGGACTCTTTGGTCTAGGAGACAGGAATGCTTGAGGAGATGACTTGGAACTATTTCCAGAAACAAATCAGTTAGTGGTGATGAATACATGGATTAAACTACTACCACACAAGTTATACACATGGAAAAAGCCTATGGACAAACCAGGACACATAGTGAGGAATCAGATTGATTTCATGATGGTGAACAAGAGATACAGAAATGGTTGTATATCTGTAAGAGCAGACATACAATCAGACCATGTCCCAGTGATTGGAAATTTAAAGATCAGAATGAAATATGTTTTCCCCAAAACGGCACAGAAACACGACTTGAGAAAATTGAAAGATTCTACCATACAGCAGACAGTCAAGACAGCTCTAAACAATAAACTGATTGACAACAGTGACCATTACATGTTATAATTCTCATATTTTGGTCCGTATTAAATTGTACAATAAAGTCAAAGAAATATTAATGTTTATTTATTCCCCCTATTCAATACATAAAAAGTGATTTTAAATTATAGGGACATGTTTCGCCCTTAATATAAGGGGATCTTCAGCCTAAATCTCAATCCGAAAGATAAAAAATCAAGATCCTGATTGTTCTTAATTGTGGTTGATTAAAACAAAATTACAAATAAATGTGAGGATGATGTAGGAAATAGTAAAGATATTCTTAAAAATGAAGTCTTAATAAAGTCTTACAAACAAATAGACGTAATTTATACACTTTCTTGAATGTCCTTGTCTAAAAATGTGGTAACAAGTTGCATATTGGTAGTTCTATAAGAACGCAAATTGCTACGTTGAATCTTGTAAAGCAACGCCCTGTGTTGGTTGAGGGCGTTAGAGATAAGTTTGGAACCTAAACAGTTCAAACGTCAGAATAATGATGAAGAATGTTGCTGATTACTCCAGGTGGAGTTTAAATACATTTTAAAACTAGTAATGAGACGTTTCTGCTGCTCACTCAAATTATGCTGTAGGGGCAAGGGAAATGCTTGATACTTTAAGTGGGGTTTATAATAACATATAAAGTGGTTAGATTGTTGTAAATCTCGTGTGAAGAGATAAATCTGTAGTCTTCTTAAAGCACAAGTGAAGAAGAGTGCTCACTGGTAAGCAGCTGTGTTAAATATTAGCTGGAAGGAGCGACTGTAGCTTCTTGTGTAGAGTCGAAAGGGAAATTTGGTTTGAAGTCTGTAACAATAGGAGATTTACGTATTAAGGAATGATTTTGGAGGAAAGGAGAGTTCAAAGAAAAAACCGATGTGTGTAAATTCACTTACCTCTTTATTAATATTAAACTGGTTAACGTAAAGTTGAGTTGGAGAGAAAACGTTGTGTGTAATTTCATTTATTTTTGATTGTAATAGTGTTAAATAGTTGCTATGGTAGCGTTGAAATGACTGATACTTGTGCTACTGGTGTTACAACGATGTGAGATTAAAGGAGGAGAGGGTCTCAGCGGCGTGCCAAGTTTATATGCTATTGGGCACGGCAGGCAGCAAGAAATGAGTTCATATCTCAGAACAAAAACAAAGAGAAATGCTACCAACTGCTTCAAGTGGAGTTCAAATAAATATTAGAGGCAGCCTGTAGTCAATCCTTTGTGAGGAGATAATTCTGCCGCCCTCTCAAACTATGTTGAAGGAGCAAGGGAAAAGCCCGACAGTAAGTTGCCACAATAATTAAGTTCTATAAGAACTCAGTCAATTCCACTTAAAGGTGTCCTGTAAAGGGTTGAGGGTGTAAGAAATCAAATTATAGCTTTAATAGTCTGACGAAGAAAAGATTTTTTTTTATCATTCCAAGTGGGGTTTAAATTTTTTTTTTTAAATCTCGTGAAATGGGATAATTCTGTAATCTTCTTAAAGCACGTATAAAAGAGGAAGGGTGCTTGATGGCAAGTAGTAGTGTTTAAAAGTAGCCACAACAATACTGTTCTATGGGAACACAGTCAATTCTACTAAAAGGCATTCTGCAAAGGATTGAGGGTGTAAGAAATCAAACTAGAGCTTAAACGGCTTGAACCTTAGGACAATGATGAAGGAAAGATCTTCTGATTATTCCAAATGGGGTTTTAAATAAAATTTAAAGTTGCTAGTTTGTTGCCGATCTCGTGTGAAGAGATAAGTCTAGCCCTTTCAAAGCATGTACGAGTGAGGAAGAGTGCTCGATGGTAAGTAGCTGTGTTAATATTTTCTGAGAGGTGTGACTGTGGTTTTTTATATAGAGAGTTGAAAAAGAAAAGGTGGTTTGATGTCTGCAATAAGAGGAGAATTATGTATTAAGTGTGGCAACTTACTGTCAGGCTTTTCCCTCGCTCCTGCAATGTAGTTTGAGAGGGCGGCAGAATTATCTCCTCACAAAGGATTGACTAAAGGCTGGCTCTAATATTTATTTAAACTTCACTTGAAGCTGTCGGTAGCATTTCTCTTTGTTTTTGTTCTGAGAACTGAACTCATTTCTCGCTGCCTGCCGCGGTCAATAGCATATAAACTTGGCACCCCGCTTAGACCCTCTCCTCTTTTAATCTCACATCGTAACACCAGTAGCACAAGTATCAGTCATTTCAACGCTACCATAGCAACTATTTAACACTATTACAAGAGAAAATAAATGAAATTACACACAACGTTTTCTCTCCAACTCAACTTTACGTTAACCAATTTAATATTAATAAAGAGGTAAGTGAATTTACACACATCGGTTTTTTCTTTGAACTCTCCTTTCCTCCAAAATCATTCCTTCATACGTAAATCTCCTATTGTTACAGACTTCAAACCAAATTTCCCTTTCGGCTCTACACAAGAAGCTACAGTCGCTCCTTCCAGCTAATATTTAACATTGCTGCTTACCATTGAGCACTCTTCTTCACTCGTGCTTTAAGAAGACTACAGATTTATCTCTTCACACGAGATTTACAACAATCTAACCACTTTATATGTTATTATAAACCCCACTTAAAGTATCAAGCATTTCCCTCGCCCCTACAGCATAATTTGAGTGAGTGGGAGAAACGTCTCATTACTAGCTTAAAAATGTATTTAAACTCCACTTGGAGTAATCAGCAACATTCTTCATCATTATTCTGACGTCTGAACTGTTTAGGATCCAAACTTATCTCTAACACCCTCAACCAACACAGGCGCCGCTTTACAAGATTCAACGTAGCAATTTGCGTTCTTATAGAACTACCAATATGCAACTTGTTACCACATTTTTAGACAAGGACATTCAAGAAAGTGTATAAATTACGTCTATTTGTTTGTAAAACTTTATTAAGACTTTATTCTTAAGAATATCTTAACTATTTCCTACATCATCCTCATATTCATTTGTAATTTTTTTTTTAAATCAACCACAATTAAGGGGCGAAACATGTCCCTATAATTTAAAATCACTTTTTATGTATTGAATAGGTGGAATCAATAAACATTAATATTTCTTTGACTTTATTAACAATGACGATGTTAATGAAAAACTCACACACCTACAAGAAGCAACGAAGAGTATTCGCGACCGGGCCTTAGAAAGAGGAAAACGTGGATGACAAACAAGATTTTGGACCTAATGCAAGAACTAGGAAGAGAAGAGGTAATTTGATGGAATACAGAGCGATTCTAAATACAATCAGAAGGAAAATCAGAGAAACTAAAGAGAAAGAAAAAACTGAATTATGTGCAGAAACAGAGTTTTATCAGAGTAGACATGACGATTTTAATGTGTATCGGAAGGTCAGAGCGCAACAAAAAATACCGCAAATCATACTGTGCGAAGCTAGTAGATAGTAGTGGTAACCTCATAATCGACACAGAAGGAAAAAAGAGAAAATGGGAGAAATATCTGGAACAGTTATTCCAAGATGACATGAGGAGACAGGAACCAGAGAGATCAGATACAATGGGTCCAGATATCCTAGTAAGTGAAGTCGAAGGAGGCATACAACAAATTAAGGAAGGGAAAGCAACTGGGCCAGATGGACAAGCAGAATTTCTCAAATGGCTCAGTGAAGAAAAAGTAAAAAATGATCACAAAAATATTCGATGACATTGACTCATCCAGAATAGTTAAAATCAGAATTTAATGTTTTACCTAAGAAATCAAACACCAAAGAATGTGGGGACTACCGTACCATCAATTTAATGAGCCATCTGCTAAAATGGTTTCTTAAAGTGATACACAAGCGGATATACAGGATATGTGAAGAAATATCTCCCTTGGTAAGTTATTCCAATCCCTAACTCTCCTTCCTATAAATGAATATTTGCCCCAATTTGTCCTCTTGAATTCCAACTTTATCTTCATATTGTGATCTTTCCTACTTTTATAAACGCCACTCAAACTTATTCATCTACTAATGTCATTCCACGCCATCTCTCAAGAATTTGCGCTACGCAGATGACACAATTGTCTTTGCAGATACAATGGAAGGGCTACAAAAGTTGATGAACAAAATTTCTGAAACAAGCAAGAGATATGGTCTGGACATCAACACTAATAAAACAAAATTTATGATCATCAGTAAGAAGAATATCCGAGGTGTGAATCTGCTCCTCAATGTAGCAAGTATAGAGAGAGTTTCACAGTATCCATACCTGGGTACCATCCTTAACGAAGCACGAGACAATTCGCAAGAGATAAAGTGTCGCACTGGAAAAGCGAGGAGTGTTTTCAACTCGATGAGCTCAACCTTCAAGAATCACGACATTACCATGGATACCAAAATGCGGCTCCTTAGGTGTTATACGTTTTCAGTTCTCTTTTATGGTGTGGAAACATGGACCCTTACAAAAGCCACCCCTGCTAGACTGGAAGCATTTGAACTCTGGCTATTCAGAAGAATTTTGAGAACATCATGGACTCAGAAAGTTACAAACGTTGAGGTTCTATGCCAAGCTAACAAGAGACCAGAGCTGATCAACACCACCAAGTGTCGTAAACTACAATATTTTGGACACATCATGAGGAATCAGAAAAGATATGAGCTGCTTCAACTTATCCTGCAAGGAAGAAGATCTCCTGGGCAAAAGAAGAATCCCCTGGCTTGAAAACCTTAAAACCTGGTTCAACAAAACATCTACAGAACTGTTCCGAATTGCAATGGATGAAGCCAGAATAGCCATGTTGATCGCTAACATCCCAGGCGGACAGGCACGCTAAGAAGAAGAAGAAGAAGAAGATGAGTCTACCACACTTACACTTCTCTACAGCAATATCGGTCTGAAAACAGACCAAAGTAAAGACAGTTTGATATGATAGCTGACTTCTCTCTTACAGAATACCACTGATAATAACTGTAAGCCAACTGCATTAACTTTGCTGCACTTTGATTTACTTTCACTTACTATACTACTATTCTGGGAGAATATACAGTGAGTTTCTCTCATTGGTTGACTGGCAGATGAGCAGGTCCTGCCTGCCGTTGGCTCATCACTTCCCCCCTCTGCAGCATACTAATAAGCATGGCAATTCCCTCACTTTCTCAGTTGTGCTCCATGCTTAGAACATTTAACAAGCATTGATCTGCCATCCCAATTGTACTCACATTATAAGGCGATCTTTATTTGAATCAAAAGCACCAGTTAAATACAACACAGATGATGAACAGTAAGAACACAATAATAATTATTAAATTAATGTCATATGGTCCACCTTTTTCAATACTATATTATGCAATATTATTGAATTACATTACTAAACTAGGGAGTAGTTTCGGCCTTGGCTGGCCGTCTTCAGCCTTAATGTAATACATCTAATAACTAAACAAATGTAAAAACACACAACTGACATGGAAACTAATGTACAAACACATAATTAACATTAAAATCTGGGATGAACTAAGTGTAAAATCTGAAAGGTTCTAAATTCTTAGCATCTGAAGTATTTCAATGGAAATTGTAATGATTAGCAGTGTTGGAACTAACAATTCTATGAATATCAGTACAAGAATGTTATCTAGCACAAAAAGGCCCCTTACTCAATACCTTAGAAAATATACATATTCACATAGACCAGTATATCAACCTAGAACATCATTTGAATGAAATTAACAAAAAATCAAATTCTTTATTTGAAGCTTCTGTTCCATTTCTTTAACAAAAAATCAAATTCTTTATTTGAAGCTTCTGTTCCATTTCTTTGGAGATTTGCTTCCAATAACACATGGCCCCATCCTCAGCCAATGATAGCTTTCCTTTTTTTGCATTCAGTTCCCCCATATACCTCTTCAAGCTCCTTACATCACGCTCCTTCTATCACCCTCAAAGCTATGAACCCGCAACATCATAACAAACCTGACCGCGAATTTGAATACTGGGCATTGGGAGGTTAGTGATATTTTATTACTTATAAACACATTAACTATATACTTACCACATTCCTCTTTACATCAAATTAATTTAAGCCTTTTTATTTACAGGTATTTTTATCACCACAACATTTTGTTTTCCTATAAAAACTCCTTATTGGTAGCTAGCCTAATTGTGAAATATTGAATGTTCATCAAATACTACCTAATTCTGTTAACTGACTTCTATTTAAGCATCAAGAGACAACATCTAACAAGTGGTCATTAGTGTATATGGAAGATTTTACCACAACTCAAGTACACGAACTCATTAAGAACGTTTTAACAATCATATCATATCTTGTTCTAATTTAAGTGTTTTAACCATTATACATGCCAGTTTTAACATTCTACTGAAGATGAGCCAATCAGGCTCAGAACATGTTAGATGTGACAAATGTGAATTTTAAATGTTAAATTTGCATTATGCTACACATCTACAAAAATTGTAGTTGTAGTAAATAGCTGTCAATACAGAAATATGAAATTTATATCTTGGGGTTCTTCCAACATGATAAAATTTATTGGCTGATAAAATACTGTATACCCTAGGGTATCAACATAATCATTATCAACATGATCATAATCATCAATTATTATCTTGGCATCCATCTTGTGTGCGCACACATTTCATGTCGAAGTGATACTTGCATTTGTTATCAGACTAATTGTTCAAGAAAAGAAATCTGTAGTACAACAAAGTACTTACTCTGAATTCAGTGTTAGAGATATATACTTTGGACCAATCATTCTCATCAAATGGTTGGAAACCCGTAACTGTCAAATTACTGCGGAACCGCTCCAATAATCCTTCCTGTAATATTGGACAAAATATGAAAACAAAAGGAGGAGATTCATCACCACCCTTGTTATTTATCAGTACAGTATCAATATACCTCCTATATTATATCAGTATCAATATACCTCCTATATTAATTACATAAACTCCAATTACATGTTAAATAATGACCTGTTGACTGGATATGTATTTTGAATGAGGGTTTTTTTTTTTAATTTGATGTAAGTGTAATGGCTATACTAGGAATATAAAATTTGTTATTAATCAGAACTTGGATTTATATCCTTAGATGTTAAGCTTCTACAGTATGTTAAATTACTATTAATTTATTTCCTAGGTTGGACCAAGCTGCTTTATGTACAGAAGTTGGTTATAGCTACCTATGGAAACAGATTACCATGGATTGAGTAGGAGAACATCAGTCACCTTGGTAAAGAATACTCCAATATGTTCAAAATTTAAGCAACATATACTGTACATCAGTGGCGGCGCGTGACACTTATCAAAGTATTAGCAAACTAGTTTGTAGAAACATGGATAAAAATTTATGGGTATTAAAGCTTAAATAGAAGTGTGCATTTCTAAAATTTAAAAAATCAATCCTCTCTGTACATCTATATATATAAAATAACTTGTCCTGACTGACTGACTGATTCATCATCGCTGAGCCAAAACTACTAGCCATAAAGAAATGAAATTTTGGGGATACATTCATTTTAAGATGTAGGTGCTCCCTAAGAGAGGATTTTTGGATATTCCGTCGCTAAGGGGGGGGAAAGGGGGGTAAAATTTTAAAATGAGTGTATATATATATATCTCAAAACTTTAAAAGTTTACAGGTGTAAAAATTGGTATTTAGAATCTTCTTTAAAAATAAGGAAACACGCATTTTCTTGTTTTCGGAAAATCCCAATAGGAGGGGTGAAAAAGGGCGAAAAAGGGGTTGAATGCCTTTAATCAGGATACCGGTACTTATATCTCACAAACTGAAGATATTACAGACCTGAAATTTGGTACTTTTGATCTTTTAAAAATAAAAAATAAAACACATAGTTTTTTGTTTTTGGAAAATCCAAATAATGGGAGGGTGAAAAGGGGGCAGATGAATTTTTAAAATGAGTGTATATATATCTCAAAACTTTGAAAGTTTACAAATGTAAAAATTGGTATTTAGATCTTCATTAAAAATAAAGAAACACATATTTTTTTTTGTTTTCGGAAAATCCCAATAGGAGGGATGAAAAGGGGTGAAAAAGGGATTGAATGCCTTTAATGAGGATACTTATATCTCAGAAACTGAAGATATGATGGCCCTGAAAATTGGTATTTGGGATCTCTTTTAAAAATAAAGAAACACATATTTTTTTGTTTTTTTGGAAAATCCAATTAATAGGGGGGGGGTGAAAAGGGGGGTGAATTTTTAAAATGAGTGTATATATTGAACCATTCTGTTCATGGATCAATAGTATAGATTTTAGTATTAGATATTGGGATTACCTGAGACCACCCATGAAGTCATTGTCTTATAGTTTATTTCATAAAAGATTCTAGAAGAAGTGTTCTCATGTGAAGAGAGCTAGAGCGTCATTATGAAAATCTCCAGAACCTCATTAAAGGGAGTTATGTCCCAAGCCAAGCCTCTTAATGAAGATTGGGGACGCTCCCCGGATCCCGGCAAAACTAACCTTCGGAGGGAAGAAAGGAGTTAAATTAATATCTTTGGTTACGAAAGAGATGCATTGGATCTGATACAAGAATTGCAACCTGCATAATTTATGCTTAATTTTGATATGCATTAGGGCTGCAATCATAAATGCATTCGTTAAGTAGGGTACTTGGCGTGCTTTGTGCGGGAAAACTTCGAGTCGCGGGCGCGCGTATCCTGCACGCGATCAAGCGGCGTGGCTATGCCGACCTGATTATAAATGCAAGGCCGCCTGGCACATCAGCCTCATTCTCTGACCGTAAGGCTGCTTGGACGAAGTCGTCATGCTGCAAGTCGGTACCGAGAACAACATTTTATCATCGAGCTGCACATACAACTAGTACTACTGAATCTGCGAGGAAGTAAGTAATCAACTTGCATATTCAGCTAAATTCTTGATATTACCTCTGTTGATATGCTATGGTGAGATGAGGTGCTGCCTATAATAGACGGATGAACTAGTAGCTTCATATATCTGTGAGGTCAAGTTGTAACTGACGTAATGCTAGAATAATTGTAGGCTCAGGGTAGTTCTTATAGCACGACATGTTGTCCGAGTGAAAGGATGGAATAACAGTGTTACTGAGAGTGGTGAAGAAACTATAGTGTACCACGTTTAAAATTCAGAACAAGACTTGGTCAATGTAACGTGTGAGGCACGATAGTAGTGGAAACAGGCATCGAGTCTGGACAGTCTGTAATAAATGAATTTGTTTTCAGTTACCCCGGCATCAAGCCAGAACGAGCTTCTACATCAACACTGTGAGGAAGCCACAACGGGAGCTGAAGTCGGCACGACATCGGGAATCGATCCAGGAACGTTGGGCGTACCTGATCAGCGCGACGCCGAAGGGGACATCTTCCAACCATCTAAGGAGCTGTACGAAGGACTCACGCAAGATAGAATGTCTCCAATTGTTCACCAGTATCTGCTGCAAGCGTGGCAGAGTGTCTTGATGTGGTAAATTCAGTGGTCCACAGGAAGGGCCGCTCCGTCATTTCATCAATCATATAAGGTCAGAGCTTTCCAATTCTGTTTCAAGCATGTCATTTAAATTTAGATAGGAATAGGGCAGCCGTCAGCCAACAGGTTAGTTTATGGTAGGAAAATTCTTGGTAATAAAGAGCTAGGCCTCAAGCTCGAACCCCGTACATTAGGGTAGATGATAGTTTGTAGATTTCTTGTTGGTGTGTTTATATCACATTTTGATAGTATTATATTAGCGTACGTGTTATCTTCAGGTCAGGTCGAACTCCCTTGGTCATGGTAGGTTAATCTGACAGGCAGGCACTATTTATTGTGTCGCGTCTAGGCATTTGTCTCTGCAGACGTAGGCTGTATAGTTGAGACCAGGATTAACCCCGTAATTCACCTAGCTTTACTGACAGGGCGAGCGAGTCCGAATGTTTGAGAGATGTGGGCAATATGCATGTAGCTGACTGTATGAATTGATATGAGAGAGCCCCAGCACAGTTTGAGAGTGTATTGGATGCATTTGAGATGCCTTATTATGGTCATGTGACTATAGCTTACTGATTTGTGCCTTTGTATTATCAAGGTTGAGCCCATGGGAGGCGGAAATAAGATTTGTTATATTGCTGGTGATATTGAGATGAGGGCGGATAGCCCGTGTGTATTTAAAAGAGTGCTCTTAGCAGCCAGATTATGTGAGGTACTTTGAAAGGCGAAATTTCTTAGCACGCAGTCAGTCAGCTGGGCTCATAAATTGTGTGGACGGCCGCTTGTCGAGTGTTCGGCTGGTGAGGGTTATTGTGCCTGATGTCACAGTCTTGAAACTTGGTTATATGGCTGTCTGCAGCTTGCAAGTGACTAATCTCATGTTTTAATCCGTATTGAAATCTGTTGATATACAATAATAAAGTTTTATTATGAATCCACCTGTTCAATACATTATAATGTTGTTACATTTAAAATAAATTCATTAGTTAAAAAGTTATATATGGGACATGTTTCGCTCCCTTATAGAGCATCATCAGCCAAATCTGAATCTCAAATAATTGTTATTTACGTAAATAAAGACTTAAGAACTATTAGAACATTTTTGACAAACTTAAAACTTATTCTATTAGAAAATCATAAAATATAAAATCTTTGTATACATGGCTTAATTACATGTGCTTAATAGGAAGATATATTAAAATTATGGAAGAGAGAGTACTAAAATATAAAATAAATAATATATATTTCATGTACAAAATCCTAGAAAGACGTGAAGATCAATCTTAGGAGCTAAATTTGAGGATTTTCTTAGCAATGAGATCTGGTAAAAAAGTTATTTATCCCTTGTGGATAAGAGTCTATAAAGATTGAAATTTTATCGTCAATTTGATGATTGAACTTATAACAGGATAAATGTTGGTCTTCAAGAAATTTAAATGCTTGTTGTCATGTGACCTCGGCGAATGCTGTTGAAAAGATATGTTCTTATAGATGACAATGACCGTTCGTTGAACTAATGGATTTGATAAAGATGATTGAAAGGGACGTAAATCAACGTTTGTATTGAAAGCTGCTGCTTGGTTTATCTTGTTGAATGTCTGTAACAAGAAAAGGAATCTTGTAAGTAATCGGAATTTGTGTTGCTAGTTAAGAGTGTGCTTCTAGAAACTTCACTTACCCCTCCAATTGCTGTTTGTCGGTTTGGTGTTGTCCGAGGTTATGTGGTGACTGTCTGTTCTGTGTCTACTCCTTGTGTAATACCAATATAAATGGTCCGTTATTGGACATTATAAATTTTCCAGCTAACTCATTCTTGGTTGCCAGCGTTTCGCCCTCGTGTGCTAGGGTGGGTTCATCAGTTGGTACCTAGCACACCTACCAATACGCTGGCTAGTGCATACCGTGGAGGCCACTGTGCAGGCTAACTGGAGCCACCGGCAGTGCCAATGCACTAAGAGACTTTGTCTCATTATCAAAAATTGATGCCTGCTTGGTCATCAGATGATATAGATGTTGATTCCCATAGGGAATCTGAGATATTTGTCCTGAATGAGTAAATTTATAATACCAATATAAATGGTCCGTTATTGGACATTATAAATTTTCCAGCTAACTCATTCTTGGTTGCCAGCGTTTCGCCCTCGTGTGCTAGGGTGGGCTCATCAGTTGATACCTAGCACACCTACCAATACGCTGGCTAGTGCATACCGTGGAGGCCACTGTGCAGGCTAACTGGAGCCACCGGCAGTGCCAATGCACTAAGAGACTTTGTCTCATTATCAAAAATTGATGCCTGCTTGGTCATCAGCACACGAGGGCGAAACGCTGGCAACCAAGAATGAGTTAGCTGGAAAATTTATAATGTCCAATAACGGACCATTTATATTGGTATTATAAATTTACTCATTCAGGACAAATATCTCAGATTCCCTATGGGAATCAACATCTATATCATCTGATGACCAAGCAGGCATCAATTTTTGATAATGAGACAAAGTCTCTTAGTGCATTGGCACTGCCGGTGGCTCCAGTTAGCCTGCACAGTGGCCTCCACGGTATGCACTAGCCAGCGTATTGGTAGGTGTGCTAGGTACCAACTGATGAGCCCACCCTAGCACACGAGGGCGAAACGCTGGCAACCAAGAATGAGTTAGCTGGAAAATTTATAATGTCCAATAACGGACCATTTATATTGGTATTATAAATTTACTCATTCAGGACAAATATCTCAGATTCCCTATGGGAATCAACATCTATATCATCTGATGACCAAGCAGGCATCAATTTTTGATAATGAGACAAAGTCTCTTAGTGCATTGGCACTGCCGGTGGCTCCAGTTAGCCTGCACAGTGGCCTCCACGGTATGCACTAGCCAGCGTATTGGTAGGTGTGCTAGGTACCAACTGATGAGCCCACCCTAGCACACGAGGGCGAAACGCTGGCAACCAAGAATGAGTTAGCTGGAAAATTTATAATGTCCAATAACGGACCATTTATATTGGTATTATAAATTTACTCATTCAGGACAAATATCTCAGATTCCCTATGGGAATCAACATCTATATCATCTGATGACCAAGCAGGCATCAATTTTTGATAATGAGACAAAGTCTCATAGTGCATTGGCACTGCCGGTGGCTCCAGTTAGCCTGCACAGTGGCCTCCACGGTATGCACTAGCCAGCGTATTGGTAGGTGTGCTAGGTACCAACTGATGAGCCCACCCTAGCACACGAGGGCGAAACGCTGGCAACCAAGAATGAGTTAGCTGGAAAATTTATAATGTCCAATAACGGACCATTTATATTGGTATTATAAATTTACTCATTCAGGACAAATATCTCAGATTCCCTATGGGAATCAACATCTATATCATCTGATGACCAAGCAGGCATCAATTTTTGATAATGAGACAAAGTCTCTTAGTGCATTGGCACTGCCGGTGGCTCCAGTTAGCCTGCACAGTGGCCTCCACGGTATGCACTAGCCAGCGTATTGGTAGGTGTGCTAGGTACCAACTGATGAGCCCACCCTAGCACACGAGGGCGAAACGCTGGCAACCAAGAATGAGTTAGCTGGAAAATTTATAATGTCCAATAACGGACCATTTATATTGGTATTATAAATTTACTCATTCAGGACAAATATCTCAGATTCCCTATGGGAATCAACATCTATATCATCTGATGACCAAGCAGGCATCAATTTTTGATAATGAGACAAAGTCTCTTAGTGCATTGGCACTGCCGGTGGCTCCAGTTAGCCTGCACAGTGGCCTCCACGGTATGCACTAGCCAGCGTATTGGTAGGTGTGCTAGGTACCAACTGATGAGCCCACCCTAGCACACGAGGGCGAAACGCTGGCAACCAAGAATGAGTTAGCTGGAAAATTTATAATGTCCAATAACGGACCATTTATATTGGTATTATAAATTTACTCATTCAGGACAAATATCTCAGATTCCCTATGGGAATCAACATCTATATTACTCCTTGTGTTGTAAGAGTGAGGTGGTGGGGGTTGAGGGGAGGGAGTAGGGGTAGGAGGAGAAATGTTTGTGGGTGTGGTTTTGGAAGGGGAATGTCTAGTAGGAGCGCAGGGAGGGGTTGAGTTCTTTAATGTTGGATGATTATTAGTTGTTTTGGGAATGAATACTTTGGCAAAATTACTTTTTTCTAGATTAAGCGTCTTTAAGAGTTTCGGTAATTGTTCGTGTAACGGATTTCTTATTTCAATTTCGTCATTTAAATTTTTTTCCTTATTGAAATACTGGTCCAAGTGGATATAAATATTTTCTAATTCTGTCATTAGTTTACCTTTTTCTATCTTCTTTATAATTTTTAGGTCTTTCTCTATGGTTGTAAAGTGGTGGCCTGACTCTCTCATGTGAGCACTCATCGCAGAATGTTTGTTGTGCTTTGTAGCATTAACGTGTTCTAAGTATCTTGTGAGAAAGTTACGGCCAGTTTGGCCAACATATGAACATTTACATTCTACACATGTTAATCTATAGATGCCAGAAATTAGATAAGGGTTCTTGTTGGAATTTATACTATTGTGGTTGAAAAAACTGTTTCTGTTTGTATTTTGTGTTTTGAATACTACATTCACATCTCGTTTTTTGATAGGATTATTTATTTGAAAAATGGCTGGATTGGTGAATGTAAATGTTGCAAATTTGGACTGCTTAGTTTTTTCGGGAGTAAGATTAGTTACTAACTTGTGTTTTACTTTATTGATGATCCGATTGACTATATTTATTTTATATCCATTAATTGAGGCCAGATCTTTTATAAAATTGAGTTCCTTTTTTAAGTTACTCTCTGAAAGGGGGATTTTGAAAGCTCTATGAACTAAACTGTAAAAAGCCGCCTGTTTATGTGATTTTGGGTGAAGAGAATCATTTTTTATCGTTAGAGGAGCGTATGATGGTTTTCTAAATATTTGAAATTCAAAACTATCTCTTATTCGTGTTACATTAATATCCAGGAAGTTTATTGAGTTGTTAGTTTCATCTTCTTTCGTGAATTTTATATTTGGGTCAATATTATTTAAGAAACTTAGGATTTTTTCACTATCATTTTTTTTGGCTATCTATTATGACAAAGGTGTCGTCTACATACCTGATCCAAAGGCAAAGTCCATTTATTTTTGTGTTTATTTTGTTTTGCTCCAAATGATCCATATATATGTCTGCCAGTATGCCCGACGTGGGGTCTCCCATTGCTAGGCATGTTTGATGGTAAATCTTTTTATTAAATGTGAAGTAATTATTGTTTAATACAAATTTCAGTAGGTTTACGAATTCATCTATTTCACATCTACTTAATTTACTGTATGTAAGGAGAGTGTGTTTGATGATATTGATGGTTTCTTTAACCGGTATATTTGGATACATGTTGGTTACGTCGAATGAAACCATTTTATGTTGTGGTTGTAAATTGAATTTTCCTAGTTTATTACAAAATTCTATTGAATTTTTGATTGTAGATTCTTTGTTAAATTTGTAATGTCTTTTGAGGAAATAGTGTATAAATTTGGATGTTTTATACGTGGGACTATTTCTACTGTTTATTATAGGACGTATGGGTACGTTGGGTTTATGTAATTTGGGCAATGCCCTAGCTGTTGGTAACTTTGGATTCATATTTATCATTTTTTGGTGCTCTTGTTCATTAAATAAAAAAGTAGAATTCTTGAGGATAATTTTTAGATTCCGTTGAATCTTATTTATGGGATCCTGGTTTACGACAGTATAGGTTTTGTCTGAAAAGAATTCTTCTGTTTTTTCAATATAGTCATTTTTATTTAAGAGGACTGTGGTTTCACCTTTGTCTGCTTTGGTAACAACTACATTATTTTTGTTTAGTTTTGTTTTTAGTGTCATTATTTCTGTTATGAGAGTGGGATTAGAACTTTTGTTTATTTCCCTTACGAAAGCCGGGAGCTTCTTTTTAACTTCAAATCTGATGTCGTTTTGTATATCTGGTGTTAATTTATTCAAGTTTGATTCAACTTCTGCTACTACATTGATTACGTCTTCTACTTTTTGAGAGTTAGGCCAATTAAATTTTGAACCTTTATATAATAGGTTCATTTCATTATCAGTGAACTTTGTGTTTGAGAGATTGATAGTGGTGGGAATGTTTTTAAGGTTAGAATTAGGATTATTTGCTCTATTGTTAGATTTGTTATGATTTGGTTTGTTTTCTTTTAAGAGTGTAAGTTTGTTATCTAGGGTTTTTTGTTTCTTGTCTAAAACGTCTGCAAGTTTCTCTGTTATATGATTTTGGATAGAGTTACATTCTAAAGGAGAATATTCTTGTGCAATTTCCAAGTGTGTACGATATAATTGCAAGTTCAAAAATGATTTCTTCCTATATAGAGCTTTAATTTCACTTTTCAGCCAGATCTCATTTATTTTGTTTTGAGTATCTGCTACCTTTGAATTAGATACGTTTTTTCTTTGTATAGATTTGAAAAACCTAGGTACTAATTTACATTTCAAACATTCTTTCAAGAACCAAATATCTTTGGATCTTACTGATTTCGATTTTGAGATTCAGATATCTATTCTTTTTGTTTGTATTAGCCTGGTTGGCTATTTCATTGCAAGTGACTAATCTCATGTTTTAATCCGTATTGAAATCTGTTGATATACAATAATAAAGTTTTATTATGAATCCACCTGTTCAATACATCATAATGTTGTTACATTTAAAATAAATTCATTAGTTAAAAAGTTATATATGGGACATGTTTCACTCCCTTATAGAGCATCATCAGCCAAATCTGAATCTCAAATAATTGTTATTTATGTAAATAAAGACTTAAGAACTATTAGAACATTTTTGACAAACTTAAAACTTATTCTATTAGAAAATCATAAAATATAAAATCTTTGTATACACGGCCTAATTACATGTGCTTAATAGGAAGATATATTAAAATTATGGAAGAGAGAGTACTAAAATATAAAATAAATAATATATATATCATGTCCAAAATCCTAGAAAGACGTGAAGATCAATCTTAGGAGCTAAATTTGAGGATTTTCTTAGCAATGAGATCTGGTAAAAAAGTTATTTATCCCTTGTGGATAAGAGTCTATAAAGATTGAAATTTATCGTCAATTTGATGATTGAACTTATAACCCTTTCAGACCGAGTACGCACAATTGTGCGGGTTCGTATTTTAGTTATCCCTGACCATATTTGATGTTTTTTCGGTGCTACACCGAACTGCAGTGATTGTGCAGGATACGTGGCGTGTATTTCAATTGATTTTAGTATGCCCTTGACCGCCAGGGCGAAGGAAGAAGAGTTTAAAAAGCACAGTTGATCGGCGAGATGGCAGGAAGCAGTAGTGCCAAAAGTAAGTATTTATTTACTGCGTTTATATTAATCTAGAAGCTTTACTGAATACCGGAATATATTCAATGAAGTGTGTACATTGGTTAGTGAACGTAAATTTTGAAGCTACACAATCGTACGTGATACAACGAGGTTTCGAATTTTGATACGCACCATTGTGTGGGTCCTCTTGTTCGGATGTTAGTTTTTATTTTGTAAAAGAAACTATTAATATGTGTATTGAGGAGCATTTTAGTCAGTTCTTGACGTACAAACAAAAATTCACACCTCCAGCTTTCTTTCAGGTCTGAAAGGGATAACAGGATAAATGTTGGTCGTCAAGAAATTTAAATGCTTGTTGTCATGTGACCTCGGCGAATGCTGTTGAAAAGATATGTTCTTATAGATGTCAATGACCGTTCGTTGAACTAATGGATTTGATAAGGATGATTGAAAGGGACTAAATCAACGTTTGTATTGAAAGCTGCTGCTTGGTTTATCTTGTTGAATGTCTGTAACAAGAAAAGGAATCTTGTAAGTAATCGGAATTTGTGTTGCTAGTTAAGAGTATGCTTCTAGAAACTTCACTTACCCCTCCAATTGCTGTTTGTCGGTTTGGTGTTGTCCGAGGTTATGTGGTGACTGTCTGTTCTGTGTCTACTCCTTGTGTTGTAAGAGTGAGGTGGTGGGGCTTGAGGGGAGGGAGTAGGGATAGGAGGAGAAATGTTTGTGGGTGTGGTTTTGGAAGGGGAATGTCTAGTAGGAGCGCAGGGAGGGGTTGAGTTCTTTAATGTTGGATGATTATTAGTTGTTTTGGGAATGAAAACTTTGGCAAAATTACTTTTTTCTAGATTAAGCGTCTTTAAGAGTTTCGGTAATTATTCGTGTAACGGATTTCTTATTTCAATTTCGTCATTTAAATTTTTTTCCTTATTGAAATACTGGTCTAAGTGGATATAAATATTTTCTAATTCTGTCATAAGTTTACCTTTTTCTATCTTCTTTATAATTTTTAGGTCTTTCTCTATGGTTGTAAATTGGTGGCCTGACTCTCTCATGTGAGCACTCATCGCAGAATGTTTGTTGTGCTTTGTAGCATTAACGTGTTCTAAGTATCTTGTGAGAAAGTTACGGCCAGTTTGGCCAACATATGAACATTTACATTCTACACATGTTAATCTATAGATGCCAGAACTTAGATAAGGGTTCTTGTTGGAATTTATACTATTGTGATTGAAAAAAATGTTTCTGTTTATATTTTGTGTTTTGAATACTACATTCACATCTCGTTTTTTGATAGGATTAGTTATTTGAAAAATGGCTGGATTGGTGAATGTAAATGTTGCGAATTTGGACTGCTTAGTTTTTTCGGGAGTAAGATTAGTTACTAACTTTTGTTTTACTTTATTGATGATCCGATTGACTATATTTATTTTATATCCATTAATTGAGGCCAGATCTTTTATAAAATTGAGTTCCTTTTTTTGAGTTTTAAGTTTGTCAAAAATGTTCTAATAGTTCTTAAGTCTTTATTTAAGTAAATAACAATTATTTGAGATTCAGATTTGGCTGATGATGCTCTATAAGGGAGCGAAACATGTCCCATATATAACTTTTTAACTAATGAAGTTATTTTAAATGTAACAACATTATAATGTATTGAACAGGTGGATTCATAATAAAACTTTATTATTGTATGTCTGCAGCTTGTCGAGTGTGTAAGGGGGGAGAAGACGACCTTGATGTTTTGAACGCAGGGAGAGATTTTTGTTCTGTTTGTTCTACTTTAATTTTCACACTGGCCCGTTTGATATTGACCCCTTTGACATGTTGGTTGTGTTCCTTTTATATAGTTTGTATATGAATATTCAACGGCTTACTTTTCATGGGACCAGGATTCGAGACCGGGTCAGGGCACTGTACATTATGTGTTTATATTTGTTTGCACCGGGGTTCGATGGTACGAGGCATAGTAAAGTTTGTGGAAATTACTGTTAGATGTGTATTTCAGCAGATATCCATTTTTCTAGATTTCATTATTTACACTATTGTAACATGCTTGTTACAGCACAGCTGTTTCGTGAAGGCAGTGAACTGGTTGTCATCGGCTCAACATTATCTTTACCCCAATCATATTTGAAAGCTCTTATATTTGTAAATAGTATATTTTCATGTAATAAATCCCTGATTGTAAAACTTTGAATGCAGCGATGTTTTCTGTTAGATATTTTTTTTCATTTTCTTTTAGCTGATTCTTACCTGATTAGTCACATATCCTAGTGTTTTATCTTAATTTTGCCCTTTGTTCTCCTTTGTTATCCCTGAGAAGTTCGCGATTGTGCGGCCGAGCGTGGATATGTGTTCAGGTAAGACTATGTGCACAAGCTCATGTATCTGGGAGTTCTTTCACTACTGTACTCTGGGTTCGAGACCGGCATTCGCCTGGCCGGAACCATAGGGTCCTGTAGGGCACAATATATCTCAAAACTTTTAAAGTTTACAGATATAGGTAAGGGTTATTCTGCCCGAAGGCAGGTCCGAACCTCCGCAGAGGTGTTCCTGAGCCGGAGTTTACCTGCGGTAGGGTGGCCAGTTCCTTTCCGCTCCTCCATTCCCTTATCCCCCACCAACAGCGCATGGCAACCCATTCAACTCCTGACCACGCCCAATGTTGCTTAACTTCGGAGATCTCACAGGATCTGGTGTTTCAACACGGCTACGACCGTTGGCTTTACAGATGTAAAAATTGATATTTGGAACCCTCTCTAAAAATAAAGAATAACATATTTTTTTTTGTTTTTGGAAAATCCCAATAGGAGGGGTGAAAAAGGGGTTGAATGCCTTAAATGAGGATACTTATATCTCAGAAACAGAAGATATTTCTGACCTGAAAATTGGTATTTGGGTTCTCCTTTATTTATTTATTTATTTATTTATTTATTTATTTATTTATTTATTTATTTATTTATTTATTTATTTAGTTTACGTCCACATTGGAGCACTTAAATCAAACCCAAATACATTTATGTTAACAAAAGAATTAACTGAAGATTTATCTTGCATCATCTTCTTCCTTTCCCAAAATCTCTTCATTCTGACTGACCTGGCTGCCCTTTCTTCATCAGATATGACATATTGTTTGTGTTGTACAGTTTTTAATGACAATCTTATTTGTTTGTTCTTGAGAATCTTTTTTTCTTCTTTATTTTCAATTTGCTTCATTGTAATATTCAGCTCTTCTAAATCATTCTGAACTTCTTTAAACCAATTATTTTTTGTTTTACTTTTCCAAAAGTAATTAAATAGTTGTTTTATTATCCTATTATCATTTAATCTAGAAAGATGACAGAAAAAGGCAATTCTTCTTTTTCTCATCGTATCTATTATAGATTCACTTTCCCTATAAACCACTGCATTAGACAATAATCTCCATTGTCCATCCACCTGATGTTTTTTATTAATGATTGTTCTGTCAACCTTTTGCAGTGTATCAGTTGTTGCTTTGGTGTTCAATTTAAATAGTGTTTCACAAGCATAAGTCACTTCAGGTTTAAAGACGGAACAGTAATGTTGAAGTTTAGCATTTATTGAAAGAGATTTTTCCTTGTACGTTGGCCAAGTAATTCGTTGTGCTTTTTTTAACTGAAATGTTCTGCTTTCTATTGATGATTTTTCATTGGAGTTCCAAGTTATAATTTCACCAAGATATTTAAACTTATTCACAATTTTAATTTGTTTGATATTGGCTAAGGTAATGGTTGGTGCTGTAACAGGGAAGGTTGGCATTATTTCTGTTTTTTCATATGAAATTTGCAATCCAACTTTTCTTGCTATGTTATCAAGTTCTTCTATTTGCAATTTAGCTTCTTCCATATCATTAGCAAGTAGTGCAAGATCATCAGCGAATGCTAAACAATTGAGTCTTATTTTTCTGCCAATCTTGATGTTAGGTTGACACATCTTATTCCATTCCCGCATGATTTTTTCCAACACACAATTAAACAATAATGGTGAGAGTCCATCTCCCTCCCAAAGTCCAGTATTAATGTCAAATGGCTTTGAGAGTTAATTTCTAAATCTGACTTTAGATTTAGTGTTCTTAAGGGTAATTCCAATAAGGCAAATAAGTTTTGGATGTAAACCAAATTCTTTTAGGATATTTAATAATGACTCACGATGGATACTATCATATGCCTTTTTAAAATCAACAAAAGTGATAACTAACTTTTTGTTTCTAACCACATGATGTTTCATAATCCACTTTAAACTGATAATTTGATGTGGACAACTTCTCCCTGGACGAAAGCCTCCTGGGATCTCCTATGAAAATAAAGAAACACGTATTTTTTTGTTTTTGGAAAATCTAATTAATGGGGGTTAAATAGGAGTGACAAATTGGGGTGAATTTTTAAAAAGACTATATCTACAGTATATGTCAGAAACGTAAAATGTTACAGACGTAAAAATTGGTATTTGGAATCTCCTGTAAAAGTAAAGAAACATAGGTGATTTGTTTTCGGAAACTCCACTTAAGGGGAACTAAAAAGGGGGCGAGATTTTAAAATGAGCATTTCTACAGTATATCTCAAAAACTTAACATGTTACCGAAGTGAAAAATAGTATTTTTTATCTCTATTGA
Organism: Anabrus simplex; assembly: GCF_040414725.1. Taxonomy (NCBI): domain Eukaryota; kingdom Metazoa; phylum Arthropoda; class Insecta; order Orthoptera; family Tettigoniidae; genus Anabrus; species Anabrus simplex. The sequence goes on along the minus strand of NC_090265.1, from coordinate 1,240,947,039 downwards.
AAATAAAGAAACATGTATTTTTTGTTCTCTGAAAAAACACTTGGGTGGAGGGATAAAAGTGACTGAAAATGGGGTTGAATTCCTTTTAATTAGGGCACTGATATCTCAAAAGCTGAAGATGTTCCAGACGTTAAATTTGGTATTTGGAATTTCCTTCAAAAATAAAGGAATACATATCTTCTTTGTTTTCTTAAATCCGCCTAAAGAGAGGAGAGAAATTGAAAAATTAGTTGAATTATTTGTATGAGGATACTATTATCTCAAAAATGAAATATTTTGCAGACGTGAAAATTGCTATTTGGAATCTGCTTTAAAATTAAAGAAACACATATTCTTGGAAAATCCAATGAAGGGCGGGTGAGGTGAAAAATTGAAAAATTAATTGATTTAATTGTATGAGGATACTTACATCTAATAAAAACTAAAGTTGTTACATAAGTAAAAATTGATATTTGGATCTCCTTTAAAAACAAAGAAAAAAGTGTTTTTGGGCGAAATCATTTTAGGGGGCGGGGGTGAAAATGAGTTGAATTCTTTTATGTGGACACATCTCAAAAAATGAAGATGTTAGAGTCGTGATAACTGGTATTTAGAAGATCCTTTACTATTAAAGAGACAAGTATTTTTAACCGAAAATTCACTTAGTGGGGGGGAGTGTGAAGTGAAGTGAAAAAAGTGAATTATTTTTATGGGGATACTTATATCTCAGAACTGAAGGTAACAGACCTGCACATTGGTATTTGGAATCTCCTTTAAACATAAGGAAATACGCCTTCTATTTTGAGGGGGAGGGGTAAATCAACTTAACTGTAGTGGGGTGAAAAAGGAGTTGAGACCAATTGATTTTACTGTTCATAATGTACTTATTCTGATCATAAACTGATCATTTTTAATCTTTCCTGGGTTCGTTTTCAAGAACCATCTTTTCCTTTGGAGTACACAAAGTTAGAGTACAGTAGATTTCCTGGCATATAAATAAAAATTTAAACACATTTGCAATGAACGATATGAATGACAATGACTGTGCAATTGTTCACTTCTACAATAAGGTCAGTACTTCACGGAAGTATATCATTCGTGTCGCAAGAAATCTCGTGCACTTGCGTACGCGTGACGATGGTGCTGGTCACATTGTCAGCAATGACACGGCAGAGGATGTAATTTACCACCAAGTAGCGGTCTTGCATCTTGCTGTGAGTTCCAGACCATCAATACTAATAATAATAATAATAATAATAATAATAATAATAATAATAATAATAATAATAATAATAATAATCATAATAATAATAATGTTCTGGATCGTCGTCAAAATGTGCGGACCGCGCTGGAAATGGGTCCTGGCCGGGTAATGACTACGATTGCAGTCCGGCCGCGGGTTCAGTACTGCCAAGGCACCCAGGACGACACCACGCCTGATCTCCTCAAGGATTTGATCCATATTAAAATGCTTATAGGAAAAGATGGCTAAGATTTAGGGACCCAATTGATCGGGTGGAATACCTGGACCTAGCCCGGGAAGTATGAAATCGATTGCTGGAAAGAAAGATTGAAAAATGGGAGGAACTTTGCTGTAATCTCTCAGAAAACGAGACAGATCACAAATTTTTCGGATTCTCTCAGAAAACGAGTTAGATCGCGAATTTTGGCAGATTATACATAAAACGTTAAGCATTCAATTATAAATTTCATTATAATACCGTAGCGAAGCACGGGTATCTTGCTAGTCTATTTATATTACTTCTTGAAACACAGCTCTATCCGGTGATTTTATGCTTGTACAGCTTTTCAGGAGGTTCTTCTCAACTGAAATTAATGACAATTTTGATCATATTTCTTGTGTTTGCGTACCTCTTAAATAATGTTTATAAGTTTCACTGCTGAGAAAGATAGTTTGACAAAGGTGCTAGTAGCAGGAATAGTCAAAATTAAAGAACAGTTTGGTTACTTCAGGTAATGCCAAATTTAATCCTGAACATGTTAAATATTTATAAAATTCTAGTAAGAAGGACTTCTTAAATTCTGTTGATGCTTACATGGCCAACAACTCTGTTTTGAGTACCAGTACGTTAAAGTAGCTACCATATGATTTAACCGGAGAATTGAAATGCCGAGTAGGCAAAGAGTCAATGTATGTTTCAAACAAGTCAAAATCCAAAAGAGAAAGAAATTCCAGCTTATTCAGTTCGGGAAAAACTGTAGGTTATATGTCGAACCATTGTATCAAGTACTTCACAATACAGTCTCAGTATGATTTCTGTTTGCTAACTCTGGAACATATGACTTAGAACTGTACATGTGAGAAACAGTCCCCTCTCAAGTTGAAAAAAAAAAAAGCCTGCTATATCCACATCTGTAACATCTTCAATTTTTGAGACATAAATAACCCCATAAAAAGAATTCAATCCCCTTATCAGTCATCCCCCCCTCCCCCCGCCAACAACTAAGTGGATTTTCCAAAAACAAAACAATACATGTTTCTTTATATTTAAAGTAGATTCCAAATACCAATTTTCACATCTGTAACCTCGTCAGTTTTTGAGATTTAAGTATTATCATAAAAAGAATTCAACCCAATTTTCAGTCCGCCCCCCCCCCCCCCCCCCCATGGATTTTCAAAAAAACAAAAAAACAAAGTTTCTTTATTTTTAAATGAGATTTCAATTACCAATAGTTACATCTGTAACATGTTAAGTTTTTGAGATATACTCATTTTAAGAATTCAACCCCCCCCCCCCCCCCCCCTCCCCTCTAAGTGTTTCCAAAAAACAAAAAATAAGTTTTTCTTTTTTAAAGGAGATTCCATGTACCAATTTTCACATCTGTAACATCTTCTGAGATGTAAGTATCCTCATAAAAAGTATTCAATTCCTTATGGGAATTGTCTAAAAACAAAAAAAATACACATTTCTTTATTTTTATAGGAGATTCCAAATACCAATTTTCACATCTTCAAGCGGTTAAGCTTTTGAGATATAGACATGCACATTTTTAAAATTTCACCCCCCCCTTTTCATCCCCTTAAACCAAACCAAACCCCATGGCACTACAACCCTTGAAGGGCCTCGGTCTACCAAGTGACCGCTGCTCAGCCCGAAAGCCTGTGGTCAGCACGACGAATCCTCTCGGCCGTTATTCTTGGCTTTCTAGACTGGGGCCGCTATCTCACCGTCAGATAGCTACTCAATTCTAATCACGTAGGCTGAGTGAACCTCGAACCAGCCCTCAGGTCCAGGTAAAAATCCCTGACCTGGCTGGGAATCAAACCCGGGGCCTCCGGGTAAGAGGCAGGCTGCTACCCCTACAACACGGGGCTGACTTTCATCCCCTTAGCGACAGAATAACAAAAAATCCTGCTTTAGTGAGCACCTACATTGTAATATAAATGTATCCCCAAAATTTTGTTTCTTTATGTTGAGTAGTTTTGGCTTGGCGCTCAGCCCGAAAGCCTGTGGTCAGCACGATGAATCCTCTCGGCCGTTATTCTTGGCTTTCTAGACTGGGGCCGCTATCTCCAAATACCAATTTTCACGTCTTCAAGCTGTTAAGCTTTTGAGATATAGACATACAGAGATGCCAACTTTCAAGAAAGGTAAATCGTAATGCAGCCGCTAAGGTACCGGGGGGGGGGGGGGGGGGGGGGGGGGCGGTCGTAGATTTTCTTTTTTCGAGATCTTACTAACTTATATATCATTGAAAGTTTGTAGTTCCTGTTTGGTAAACGTACACTGGTGACATGCTTTCTCTTTTGATATCATGTGGATCCTCTGCACTAACAGAGTACTTAACAGTTCGGAGTTCATATTAGCGCGGAATTCAATCTTGTTCTTTCTCATCATGCGCATCTGAAAAATCGCGGCTACACACGCTTCAAAACACGTGTGAATTAGATTTTGAGGAACGCAGTAAACAGGCCATTCTTTCGAGTATTCCTCCCTAAATTTTTGAACTATTTTTGTTTTTTTTTACTAGCGTCACTAGTCACAGTTAGGTAATCACACGTATTTTCCTGAACAAGAAATCGCTTCATTTTTTAAACCTTTCGCATTTCGTAACACACGATTACCATATCGCAATAAATACTTCTTCAACAGTAACGCACACAATATTCAAAATTAAACGGAGCTTGTCATCACTTTGCCGCCAAAACAAAGACAAAATAACTCGCATATTTGCATGGATGTCTGATCATGTGACGAACAAAGACAACAACTCCGCAAGATATACCAGTTCACAGGTGCCTATATTTCCGGTACTGGAAGCACACACTGCGTTCGGCGCATGAAAACTCGAAATATTCTTAATCCAGGGACAGGAAAGGGGTAAAAATGATTACTGAGAAATCCGGAAATAATATTCTGAGAATTCAAGCTGTAATGACATTCCTTGTGTATCTTTTTGACCACTTCATACACCTAGATTTAAAAATCAACAAAAAAAGGTGTGTGATTCGTAAAGGCGTAATTACGATGGGTAATTCGTAATTATTACGATTGAATCGTAATACTTGGCACCTCTGGACATACACATTTTTAAAATTTCACACCCCTTTTCATCCCCTTAAACCAAACCAAACCTCGTGGCACTACAACCCTTGAAGGGCCTTGGTCTACCAAGTGACCGCTGATCAGCCCGAAAGCCTGTGGTCAGCACAACGAATCCTCTCGGCCGTTATTCTTGGCTTTCTAGACTGGGGCCACTATCTCACCATCAGATAGCTCCTCAATTCTAATCACGTAGGCTGAGTGAACCTCAAACCAGCCCTCAGGTCCAGGTAAAAATCCCTGACCTGGCTGGGAATCAAACCCGGGGCCTCCGGGTAAGAGGCAGGCATGCTACCCCTACAACACGGGGCCGACTTTCATCCCCTTAGCGACAGAATAATAAAAAATCCTGCTTTAGTGAGCACCTACATTGTAATATAAATGTATCCCCCAAATTTTGTTTCTTTATGTTGAGTAGTTTTGGCTTGGCAATGATGAATCAGTCAGTCAGTCAGTCAGTCAGTCAGTCAGTCAGTCAGTCAGTCAGTCAGTCACTCAGACAGGACATGTTATTTTATATATATATATAAATTTGTGTCTTGTTCGGTGGTGACGTTAGAGCTCTAGGCCTTCTTTTACACTTAGCCACAGTTTGATTACAATCTAAAATAAAATTCAATGTTGTAAATTATATAAGTACATATACTGATATTCAATTAACTTATTAACATGAAACAAACATTATCAAAGGGTAGAGAAGGGTCCACCTATTCAATACCATTAGCTTGTATAGTGGCCTATATAATTGGAACTAGTTTTGACCCCATACACACTGGGTCATCTTCAGCCACGACCCAATTGGAAAAAAAACATATACTCACATACAACCAATAATAAAGTAATCAAACTGGTATGTCTGTTTACAATCCAAATTTAAAACATTGATGAAGTCCGAACAACACATCCAGAATTGGAATCAAATGACACATGAAAACTGCCGCAGTTGGTGCTGAACTATGTAGTCGCTCCTACAAAAACCAAACATTCCTGAGTTGATCTGGGAGATGGCATTCCCTATCTGTAGAGATGAGCCACTTGGTTTATAAATTTTATTTGTTCTGCTGACCGCGTGGTCACATTCAAGTGACTATTGAATTAATTTACTAAATTCACTGCATGGCTTTTCTTTTCCCTTTAGGGATGTACCATCCGTCTCTTTACATTCTATAACACTCCCATATATTTTCAAAAATAAATTGGCAATCTTTTTCTCTAGTGAAGTAAAATTACGGCCCCAAAGACTTTTTCTCCGTCAGCTTCCATTATAATTACTTTTCTCCTGTGCGTAGTATAATTTACGATCTCTTCCTATCACCAAGTAAGTTAATTTTCAAATGGAACCTCTTATTCTGTGCAAAAAGCGTACAGGAGAAAGGTGACAAATGAATAACATTATGATAAGCACCGTTCAGAAGAGCCAAATAATGTTAATGCTACACACTGCTAACTTGATCGTTAACATTAACGCCACTTTAGTTAACAAGTTTGTTATAGCGTTCAGTGAAACGCGATTTCCGTAACGTCATGTTAAAATCTTAACAAGGTATTAACTAATGCTCCATTAATGAATTTTTAACAGCGGCTGATGAAACTGGCCTTAGGTAAACAACTGATAGGGAATCTGCCACGTGGGTGAGTGCCTTAAATGCACATTGGTGCTGATTGGTTGGAAGACATTACAGAGAAATTTTTTGTTAAATGAGGAAACATTTTAGAAATTCAAATGAAACAAAAATTTTAAAGAGTGTTTCAAGTTAGTTGAATGGCTCTACTAAGACACTTTTATAGATTTTCTCTTGACAAGAGAAAATCCACAAAGAAAAGAAAAAAAAGACACATAGTTTTTCCTCAAAAATGACATATATGTTTAAAAAGAAGCAAGCTCTAAATATTGAGGTGGTGTTTCTTTGGGGGAAATAAAACTAATTTTATACATTCACATAAAGAAATTATCCTGAAGTTCCTTTATCAACACTGAAACTAAATGACTTTCCTTTTCAGTCTTTCTAAGCACTACTCCTGTCTTTGCACTTTATCCCAGCTGATCCCTCTATGTAGATATTATGTCTTATTTTACTTCATCCAGCTCTCTCTTCCTAGGTCTTCACACAGGTGTCTTCCAATAATCTCTACGTGACCATTTTTTTTTTAATTAATGCTATAGGAAAAAGTTCCATAAAACTATTTTCAGAAGCTGGTGCATAATTTTGCCATTATCTAGGTTCAATTTTGCCACGTCAATGGATTTTCTTCTAATTATACAGGATTTTAATTAGTTTTATCAAGAAGGAAATGCAAAATTTATATTGTTCATGTTTGATTTTAACAGATATTTTAAATATTCATAACAAGAAAAATACATTTCTTTTATTAATTTAGCAGAATTTATTACCATTTAGCAACCATCCATGTGTTTGTATTGGCAGCAATGGTAGGAACGTTTTTTCCACAAATTTTTACCCATTCCTGAATATGTTAGATAGGTGAAAAGTTAAGTTGTATAAAGTGTGAGTTTTGGCTGTTTCAAAATGAAGCACTGTCATCCACCAATTTTGAATGGAAAGTGATTTGTTTTGCTGAGGAGACATCAAGTGTTGCTGTGCAACAACAATATGGGATTGACAAAAGTAACATCACATGGTGGAGAAAGCAGAAAGAGAAACTATTTACATGTCCTAACAAGATAAAAACATCTGTTGGGCCAAAATGTGGTCACTATCATGCAGTGGAATTACTCTGCGAAACAGCAGTGTCAAAAATGCCTACCAGTGAATGTCGAAATTATTCAAATTAAGGCTCATAAAATTGCTTGAGAGTAAAACATTATTTTACAGCAAGTGACCATTCAGTTTAACATTTCAAGAAGCGCTGGAGATTTTCACTTTTGTACCTGCACATTGATTGTGCAAAAGTGACCAGAAAATTACAAAGAGAAACTGATAGAATTTCGCTGCTGCATAGTAAGGTTTCAGTAGCTTTACTCTGTTTTGGACACTTCCACCTAATCAATACTTACAACTACTGAAACTGGAAAATCAACACGGAAATCATGAAAATCATAAATTATGACATCATAATAAGGTGGCATACTGAAAATAACTATCTTCTTGGTGAGACAGGAAATACTGACCAAATTCCCATTTATTTTGATTAGCAAATTATTCAGTAGAGGATAAAGGGAAGCGAAAATCTTGTCAACAGCGGGTGAAAAGCAATGTATGTCAGTTTTGCTAGCATATACTGCTTATGCACATAAACTAATACGTTTCGTGTATTTCGATGCAAGACATTGCCAAAGTCAGAAATATTCCGGAAAGTATCGTACGTGTCAGTGGAAGTGGGTGGTTTACTGAGGACATTGTGATGGAATGGGTTTGGTTGGTTGGCAACATTGTCCTGGTGCTTTGTTGGGTTTTCCTAGTCTCCTTGTCTTGAATTCTTATGCAAGCCATACAATAGGGGCGGTAAAGAAACGGTTAAAGCAGAGTGGAGACTTGGCTGTCTTTCAAGGTGGGATGACTTCAATTCTTCAACCCCTTGATATGTGCATCAACAAGCAATTCAAGGACAAGTTGAAAGAAATGTACACAAACTGGCTCATTAGGGAAGATAAAGACAGGGCGTAGGAAGTAGGCTAGTCTATCACATGTGTGCATGAGTACTGACAATGCATAGAAAAGTATCTTGTGAGAAATCATCAATTGTGAATTTCAAAAATATTTGATCTTGAATGCGCCTGACGATACAAAAGACAGTGTACATAGATAGTGACAACAAAATCATTGACAAAAAATCTTAATCACCTGATGGCAATGACTGACTGAACAATAAAATGTCAGAAAATGTACTTCTTATGCTATGTATGCTTCATTAATAATTTTCAATTTTGTACATTTTTGTTTTTGATTCCTGGGAGGTCAGCTTACAATTAGTGTCAGCTTATAATCAAATAAATATGGTAACTAATGTCAAGCCCAGAGAAGCTCCAGGTAAAGAGTAGGCCAATGCTGAATAAGGACCTCAAAAAGATATCTGGTGCGCAACAGAAGAAATTGCCTCGAGAAGGAAAGAGATGACTGTACACACCTGGACGGGGAAAGAAGCCATCCACACAGATGCCAGATCTCCAGAAGCACTTGCAGGACCAAGTGGAGGGACTAAAAGACCTCACTCTGACTCCAGCATATCCACACCTACACACAAGTATCCTAGGGAAAACAGGAGCAATCAGACATAGACTGTTGCATATAAACATGCTACTGCAAGAATTAAAGTGGCACTGATCAGCAGATGACAAAACTATAAATTGAATCAGGAACAAGCAAACCTGATTCAAACCAAAATACTTAAGGTAATGGATACTAATCCTCCTGAGGAAGTTTTTCAACTCCAGCTTTGAGTTACCCCCCATGTGAAAATGAGGACACTAAGCAGTAGCTACACAGGACAGTCAGCAGAATAGATTATCTTTGGAAAGGAACAGAGCTGCATGTGGTAGATATCAAAAACCTCCTAAAAATGCTGAAGGTTCTTGTCTACATACTCACACCTGGGGATATAGGCACTATCAAGACAAGATTCTTGAACCAAAACTTGGGCCTTAGTTGATGAGTGGTTGCTTGAGAGCTACAAGGTGACTGAAAGATGACAAACCTTGTCCTTCTCAGTGGATCTTGACTCATTTAAAGTGCTAAAATGCAAGCAGTTTAAGGCCATGAGTGGCTGAAGGACATAACCAGAACCATGGATGAGAGTGCTCCAGATAAATCTTCAGCATAGTAAGGCTGCCTCAGCAGCAATCTGTTTGACATTTACAGATGGTAATGTGGCTCTTATTCAGGAAATTTGGGAAGTTTAAGGATGGTTGAAGGCTTAAAAGAGGTGGGAAAAGAGCTGGTATGAGGCAGATCTAACCAAACTTTTGTACAAAACAACTGGGTCATCGTCACCACCGATTCTCCACTCCAGCAGGTCAGACGTGGGAGTGGGTGCTTTAAAAAATGTTTTGACCAACTGAAAGAAACAAATTATTCAGAATATGCTAAACTAATGCTAAACCTGAACTCTAGTAATCATCCTGTTTAATGTTATCAATGATTCTGAGAGATATAGAACAGCAAAAAGTTTGTATTCAACGGTTCTTGTGATAAACTCCTCAATAAATAGGAATTTTTATACTCCTACTACTATTAGTTGTTCCCCTCTTGATTGGACCTTTACTTAGAAGGCACATTAGTAAATTATCTTATAATTATAAATCATATATATATATATACACTGTATAATGTGTGTGTATATATATATATATATATAATTCATTTATATTCATATATAATTCATTAATTCTTCTTCTTGCTTCCGAATTTGGCCAACTGTGGACCACGTGAAACTTAATGCTTTCTGGCCAGCCTTCTTCTTTTCTCTTCCCAGAACTTCTTCATTCGTTCACTCCTTATTTTTCTCTGCTCCTCAGATATTACAAATTTGGGCCTGTTCTTCCGCTGCTCTTCATGGAATTTGTGGTCAACTACTCGAGTTCTGAACTTCTTTCTGTTGAGGATCTATTCTGATGTTATTTTAATTTCTTCTGCATCCTTCTTAACCTCTTCCACCCATTTCGTTGTCCTCCTCAATCCAATTATATATTTAAATATCCTTTTAGTCAGGTGGTTGTCATTCATTCTGACGAGATGTCCGTAAAATTTCAGTCTTCGTTTTCGCATTGTGTCCGTGATCTTTTCGGAATACTTGTAGAGATCCTCATTTCTCCTTTTCCTCCACGTACCATCCGTTGTTTTCTGAGGTCCAAGAATTTTCCTCAGAATTTTTCTTTCCTTCTCAATTTCCTTAAGTTCCCCTTTTTTACTTAATATAAGGCATTCTGAAGCGTACAGCCCCTCTGGTTTTACAACAGCATTGTAGTGTTTAATTTTGACTTTGTAGGATATTGCCCGTTTATTGTACCTGTTCTGTGTCAGTCTGTAGGCCAGTTCTAATTTTCTAGCTCTTTCCTTGTTTGCCTCCTTGTCTAGTCCATTGGGTTGGATCAGTTCTCCCAGATACTTAAACTTTTCTACTCTTCTAACCTTTCCGCACTTTACTTTCATGCTTTTCTCTCCCTGATGTCGGTACTCCATGTACTTTTCGTAGGAGACTTTGAGACCTGTTTTCTTAGCAATGTCATGAAGAAGCTCCAGCATCCTTTGGGCATCCTCTCTGTTTTGAGCTAAGAGAGCAAGATCGTCAGCAAAAGCCAGACATTTAATTTCCAAGTTTTGTCCCTTGCATCCAAGATGAATTCCCTGTATGCCTTCTACTTTCAGAGAGTTTTCCCAGGTTCTTATGACTTTCTCCAATACAATGTTAAACAGGATGGGTGATAATCCATCTCCCTGTCTGACTCCTGTCTTTATTTGGAATGGATCAGAGATTTCTCCAGCGAATTTAATTTTTGAGATGGTGTCTGTCAGGGTTTGTTTTATTATTTCTCTCATTTTCCTGTTGATTCCAAACTCTTCTAGGATATTAAATAATGTCTGTCTATCAATTGTCATATGCTTTTTGGAAATCGAAAAAAATTACTACTGTGTTCTGGCCACTGATCTCTATACATGGATGGCTGGTAGTTTGTATAGCAGTAAGCAGAATAGAAGATGACTCGCGTTGTAAGATGGCAGCGAGCGCACGGTGCAGTAGACCACGAGGAGCGTACTTTCTTTGTTTATGCTTAGTTCAGAGATGCCAGGCCTCTTGATTGTAGTTCCACAGGTGTTCTGTGCTGTGTTATTGCAAAGGAAATAGTAGTGTACTATCCGAATTTAGGTTTGTTGCCTTGTAGTATGCCTGTAAATTAAAAGATTCAATTTCAATGTGTATGTGTTTATGTGAAATTTGAATGAAGAGTACGAGGTATTAACATGCCGCAGTATTCAGCTTATGGATGTACAAACAGAACCGATCAGCAGAAGGAGAAATCATTTCATCGGTGTGCTTTATATTCTTCTTCTTTATCTGTTTATTCTCCAGGGTCGGTTTTTCCTTGGACTCAGCGAGGGATCCCACCTCTACCGCCTCCAGGGCAGTGTCCTGGAGCTTCAGGCTCTGGGTCTAGGGATACAACTGGGGAGGATGACCAGTATCTCGGCCAGGCGGCCTCACCTGCTATGCTGAATAGGGGCTTCGTTGGGGGATGGGAAGATTGGAAGGGATAGACAAGGAAGAGGGAAGGAAGCGGCCATGACCTTAAGTTAGGTACCATCCCGGTATTTGCCTGGAAAAGTGGGAAACCACGGAAAACCACTTCCAGGATGGCTGATGTGGGAATCGAACCCACCTCTACTGAGTTTACCTCCCAAGGCTGAGTGGTCCCCGCTCCAGCCCTCGTACCACTTTTCAAATTTCGTGGCAGAGCTGGAATTGCACCTGGCAGCTAATCACACTAACCACTACACCACGGAGGCGGACGATGACTTTTATACTGTACATAATAATTTTCCTAGGGTAGTTTTGAGTTTTAGGTTTATTGTATCTCATTTCGTTTATTCTAGGAGCAAAATGGCAATTAATTTTTGTAGGTTTCCTTTAACGAGACCCGAACTTCTATGATCATATATTAGGAGTATTAGGCGGGAGAATTGGAAGCCTTCTAAAACAGCTGTTCTCTGGTCAGATCACTCTGAGGAAGACTGTTTTGATAGAACTGGACAAACTGTACACCTTAGAAGTGATGCACAGCCAACTGTTTTCAGTTTTCCTGAACATTTACTGCAAGTAAAGATTTACTTATATTTTTATTTATTTGTCATCATTAATCTGACGGTTTTTATGAAATAATTGACGTGATTTTATAATAATCTTAGAAAACGAAGTCTGGAGGAGTTCTAGACCTTATTTACATCAGTAATAATTATGGGTTTCAGACACTGGAGTGGTGGGAGAAGGGAAAGTGTGGTGGGTGTTTTAGGCTATCCTATTATAATATTTGTGGTATTTGGGGCTCTTTTAAGGGGTGTTACATATTTATGATGATGACCGTCAATATGGCTTTGCTAGCTGAATTTAATTAAAGAGGTTTGTAATAGTTATTTAGGGTAACAATTTATGAGCTGGAAGGAAGTCATAACACCATAACCTTAATTTACCCTATTCATTGTCATAGGCTTGCAAGTGGGGAGGGTGTTTTGATCACATTTCCCCACCCTTTCATTGTTACATCCCTATTTTCACATCATTTTCAGGCAGTAGTAAATTTTTATTGCTATCCCGGAGATTTACTGACCTCGGAATGACGTGTCAGTGATCCCAATGCCCTTATGCTTTGAGTGAACATGTCTCTATATTTTTAATTATTCCAATACGCCATTAATTGTGATTTAAAATTGACTATATTATCATTGCTTCCCCATAAGGAGAGCTCTAGGATGGGTACGCCAACATGGCGGACCGCGCGCTCAACTTGGCGTACTTTCTCCTGCAACGGAGAGCTGCCATCAGCGATCCATGTAATAGAGATCAGTGGTCCTGGCCCTTCAATGCTCTAGTCCTTAGAATACCCTTGAGGTTGAATATCTGTTCTGTACATGACCTTCCTTTCCTGAAACTAGCTTAGTATTCTCCAATGAGGGAGTCTATTTGTTCTTCAACCCTGTTCAGTAGCACTTTGGAGAATATTCTGTACGCGACTGAAAGTAAAGAGATACCTCTGTAGTTATTAATATCCATTCGGCTACCTTTCTTGTGGAGTGGGTGGATAAGCGCACATTTCCAATCGTTCGGAATCCTTTCAGTTTTCCAAATCTCTTTTATGAGGTGATGTATTCTTTCTGCAGCCACTTCTTCTCCAATCTTCCACATTTCTGCCACAATGCCATCTTCCCCTGGTGCTTCGTTGAAGCTCTCTGATTATACATTTTATCTCATCTAGACTTGGTGGTTTGGAATTTGGATTCTCATTGGATAGTTTCAGGACAGGCAATCTTTCATGCGGTTCTTCACAGTTGAGCAGCGTTTTGAAGTAGTCAGCCAAGACCTGGCAGTTTTCTTTATCATTTGTTGCTATGCTACCGTCTGTTCGTCTGAAGCACAGATTTGGTGATGTGTATCCCTTTAGGTCTTCTTTGAAGGTTTTGTAGAACTCCCTGGTGTTGTTCCTTTTAAATTCCTCTTTTATCTTCTCTATCCTATTCCTGTCATATTTTCTCTTCTCTGTTCTTATGATCCTAGCTGTTCTCTTCCTTGCTTCCTTGAAGTCTTCCAAGTTCTCGCTGTTGCTGTTCGAATGCCATCTCTTCCAGGCCTTTAGTCTACTTTCTAATGCATCGTCACATTTTTCGTTCCACCATCTATGTTTCCGCTTCCTTGGAGGATTCCCCAAACCTTCAGCAGCTTTGTTCATGGAGTCTCTGATTTCATCTCAGTTGGTCATCCTTAGTTTGGAGAGGTTCTGTTGGTATTCCAATTTATTCTACTCCAGTCTCTCTATATTGATCCTGGGCTTCCTTTGCTGTCTCGGTTTAGATCTATTCAGCTGGAATCTTATTTTTATCTCAGAGAGATAGTGATCCGAATCAATGTTCAGGCTTTTCCTTACTTTGACATTTAGGATTTCTTTCTGGTTTCGTGCTGTTATTGCAACATGGTCAATCTGAAATTCACCCAACATTGTATTAGGAGAGACCCAGGTTTTCTTCTTTTTTGGGAGAGCTTTGAAATATGTGGACATGAGTTTCAGGTTGAATAGTCTACAGTAGTCAATCAGTCTTTCACCATTTCTATTCGTTCTTCTGTGTGCTGGGTAATCTCCCACGACTTTTCTATGTTTCCTTTCTTTGCCTATCTGAGCGTTGAAGTCTTCGACCAAAACCTTTACATGATGTTGTGGAATTTTGGAAGTTATATCTTCAAGAGTTTCCCAAAATTCATCCACCTTTTCTGGATGTTTCCTGTTATCTTCATTTATAGGGGCATGTGCGTTGATGATTGTGTAAGCTTTGTTGCCAGATCTAAAGGAGAGAATTGAGAGCCTCTCTGTTGGTGACGTGAAGTTTATGACGGACTCAGCAATGCTCCTTTTGACTACAAAAGCCGTTCCTAGAATTGGCATGTTAGAGTTGTTTCTTATTACAGGTTTTCCTATACAGATTCTGAAACCGTCTGACTCGAATTAATTTTCGTCCAAAAATCTCGTCTCTTGTACCGCTAATATGCAGATATTCCGTTCCTTTATAATACTGGTAAGTTGTTTTAATTTCCTGGCCTGTAGAAGAGTGTTAATGTTCACTGTTCCCAAAAGGTGTTTTTTCTTGGGTTGAATCTTCTGCATTGAAGTTCTGGGAAACTCCGACTCTTCCCTACATCATGTTCCAGGCTCTCCAGAATCCGACGGCCTGGTTGCAATGCTCTTGGCAGTGGGGGATTTTCATTTCTGGGTACTCCCTGGAGTAGTTTTTCCTGAAGACGTTTCCATCATGCTTTAAGTTGAAGTTAGGTGGGAGGGCAGGAACAGCCTGCTCCTCAGGTAGTAAGCCCCAGAGTTTGTTCTAGGCCGCCCCTTACCTGGGGAACAGACACTGCTGTTGGCTAGTGTACTCATACTATTTCCTGAGTACTGGGCTGCCTCTTCCACAATCTCCACCATTCCAAAGTCCATCTTCTCTGCTGTAGATTCCGTTCTATTTTAATGTTTAATTGACCAAGTGAATTTGATAGTTAGTTACAGCTGCCTGGATGTAAGGAGGATTTAAAATTTGTTTGAAACGTCAATAATACAATAGAAAAGCTTCAGTCCGAAACATACGTATAACAGTTTATGTAATTTTTTTTTTTACCTTGCAGCAGTCAGTTTCCTCTTCGAGTTTCTCACCCAACCATTTTATGCTAGACTCATTCACAAGTAGAAACTGTGCCTGATTGGAGAGTGAGAGGCTAGGGACCTTTTCACCTGAAACAATAGTGTACATGCAAATCATTAGATTAACAGACAGCACCAGCGGGAAGAAATAATAATAATAATAATAATAATAATAATAATAATAATAATTTTGCCAATGATATTGCTGTTCTCTCAAACAACATAGAAACCACTAGAGCTCAAGTTGAAATTTTAAAGGAAATTGCCGAACAAACTGGTTTGCAGATATCGTTTGAGAAAACAGAAGTAATGACTAACATCAGAGAGGCTCCACCAAAACTCCATACATTTTTTTTTTTTTTTTTTTGCTAGTTACTTTACGTCGCACCGACACAGGTAGGTCTTACGGCGACGATGGGATGGGAAAGGCCTAGGAGTTGGAAGGAAGCGGCCGTGGCCTTAATTAAGGTACAGCCCCAGCATTTGCCTGGTGTGAAAATGGGAAACCACGGAAAACCATCTTCAGGGCTGCCGACAGTGGGGCTCGAACCCACGATCTCCCGGATGCAAGCTCACAGCCGCGCGCCTCTACGCGCACGGCCAACTCGCCCAGTAAACTCCATACAAAATACTTGAGTAGACAAATTCAAATACCTGGGTGAGATCATCATGAAAAATGGACCGGACAAAGAAGCACTTCAGGAGCGAGTACGCAAACTGGAAATAGCCTACCTAACATCCCGCACAATCTACAACAAAAAATGCCTTTCCCAAAACACCAAGATACGTCACTATGAAACAGTTCTGAAACCAATAGTTCTATATGCAGCTGAAACCCTGTCTCTAAATGCCAACAAAGGACTCCTTGAAGAACTGGAGAAAAGAGAATGCAAAATTGTGAGAGGAATCTTGGGATCAAAGTACAGACATGGAATCCATCAAAAGAGATCCAACAAGGAAGTCTACAGCAAAATAGAGAAAATTATCGACACAATCAGAAAAAGACGGGCACGATTTTACGGTCATCTGAAAAGAATGGACGGAAGAAAGTTAACCAAAGAAATCTTTCACTTTTTTGATTCAAACCCCAAAACCACAATTCCCAGAATTACCAAAGAAGACCTGCAAATGCTACATATCTCAGCTGAAGATGCCCTTAACAGAGATCTCTTCCGCAAGAAAATATTGACAAATGGGCTAAACCGAAACGAGCAACTGAAGAGAAGACACAGTGCCCCTTGGACAGACGAGCGTAAGCAGGCCCACTCACAAAGAATGAGGGAAATTTGGGCTCTAAAGAAGGCCAAGTTCAGTGTCAAATGCAACAAGACTTAACGTGGTCCTTGATGGCCCCAGCGAATTATTATATAATAATAATAATAATAATAATAATAATAATAATAATAATAATAATAATAATAATAATAATAATAATAATAATAATAATAATAACAACAACATACATACATCATCATTATAGAAGGTTATGCCTTTCAGCATTCATTCTGCAAGCCTCTGAATTTACTAAACGTTGCCACAATCCTCTATCTGCAACTAGTACTGTGGCCTCGTTTAGTTCTGTACCTCTTATATTTAAATCGTCAGAAACTGAGTCTAACCATCGTCTTCTTGGTCTCCCTCTACTTCTCTTACCCTCCATAACAGAGTCCATTATTCTTCTAGGTAACCTATCCTCCTCCATTCGCCTCACATGACCCCCATACCAAAGGCAGTTTATGCGTACAGCTTCATCCATTGAGTTCATTCCTAACTTAGCCTTTCTCTCCTCATTCCAAGTACCCTCCTGCCATTGTTCCCACCTGTTTGTACCAGGAATCATTCTCGCTACTTTCATGTCTGTTACTTCTAACTTATGAATAAGATATCCTAAGTCTACCCAGCTTTTGCTCCCGTAAAGCAAAGTTGGTCTGAAAACAGACCGATGTACTGAGCTCACATCCTTCTCACAGAATACTGTCGATCACAACTGCAAGCTCACTGCATTAGCCTTATTGCATCTTGATTCAATCTCACTTACTATATTATCATTTTGGGAGAACACACATCCTAAATACTTGAAATTATCTACCTGTTCCAGCTTTATTTCACCAATCTGACATTCAATTCTCTTGGATTTCTTACCTACTGACATCAATTTAGTCTTCGAGAGGCTAATTTTCATACCATACTAATTGCACCGATTTTCAAGTTCCAAGATATTAGGCTGCAGGCTTTTGGCACAATCTGCCTTTAAGACCAAGTCATCAGCAGAGGCCAGACTGCTTACTACATTTTCACCTATCTGAATCCCTTCCTGCCACTTTATACTGCACCATTTCCTGTCCTTAAATCTGACTAACTCAGGGGGGTGGTAGAGCGCGTTGTGCTGTCCAAAAAAGAAAATAAAGAAAGAAAATCACTAAATAAACTTATAGTAATTAGTATATGGATAGGAGATATGGAGGTATATCTTGAAATGAGAAATATATCTATAAGGGGTAGAATGGATTTATTGGTCCAAAAACATAAATATGGTCCATACTAATTGAAAATCAAGATTTAAAAAATTAGTCATCTCGACCTCAAACTCGGTTGTAAAAAAATGTGACTCACACATGAAGCAAAATACATGACCACAAAATATACAAATCTAAAAGGAAAAAGCAGGCAACGACCCGAAGATCAGAGTTACAAAGTCTATTTACATGGAGAATTGATCCCAAGTTATGAAATAATGATGTAGTTACGCCAGCTAAGTACCTAAGTCAATCTGCCCTTGGGCATCGATTTCAACCGTTCATGTGATGTTCCAGAAATACTAACACACTAGTACAAAATAACTATCTATATTTACACTCCGACATATTCGGACACAAATAATAAAGCACATTGGTACAGGGTGATTCCCTAAGATTATCTTAGAAAAAATAAACACTGATTCTACTGTATGAGTCTGCACTCATATGCAAATTAGACCACACAGAACTGGGTTACTAACCAAAATTAGCTATCAAGCTAAATATACCATAATTAACACTCCAGTGGTCGCGCGAAGAAAAGTCAGTCAGTGGTCGCGCAGATCACAATTGTGATCCGTACTTTCTTTGTAATATAAGGCTATTCTATGCTATTTATTCAATGAATATGATTATGCATTGTGAAAAGAACTTCATTTTCTGTACAATATAATATAATTATCCATGCATTTATAAACAATCCCTGAAAAATTACCAGATATTGTGATTTGTCTCACTTACTCCCTCCATAAGGTACCTCACTGTCTGGTTCATTCAGCCATCGATTTATATTCTCATAGTCATATATACCAGCAATTAATATAAACTCATAAAACAGAGTAGATACACTGACTGACAGAGCAAATGCAACAACAAGAAGGAGTGGTCAGAACTTTATGCCAATTGCAGGGTAGACTGACGTCACTGAGGTATGTTCATGATGTGAAATGCGCCGCTGTGCGAACGATAAATGGGACACGGCGTTGGCGAATGGCCCACTTCATACCGTGATTTCTCAGCCGACAGTCATTGTAGAACGTGTTGTCGTGTGCCACAGGACACGTGTATAGCTAAGAATGCCAGGCCGCCGTCAACGGAGGCATTTCCAGCAGACAGACGACTTTACGAGGGGTATGGTGATCGGGCTGAGAAGGGCAGGTTGGTCGCTTCGTCAAATCGCAGCCGATACCCTTAGGGATGTGTCCACGGTGCAGCGCCTGTGGCGAAGATGGTTGGCGCAGGGACATGTGGCACGTGCGAGGGGTCCAGGCGCAGCCCGAGTGACGTCAGCACGCGAGGATCGGCGCATCCACCGCCAAGCGGTGGCAGCCCCGCACGCCACATCAACCGCCATTCTTCAGCATGTGCAAGACACCCTGGCTGTTCCAATATCGACCAGAAAAATTTCCCGTCGATTGGTTGAAGGAGGCCTGCACTCCCGGCGTCCGCTCAGAAGACTACCATTGACTCCACAGCATAGACGTGCACGCCTGGCATGGTGCCGGGCTAGAGCGACTTGGATGAGGGAATGGCGGAACGTCGTGTTCTCCGATGAGTCACGCTTCTGTTCTGTCAGTGATAGTCACCGCAGACGAGTGTGGCGTCGGCGTGGAGAAAGGTCAAATCCGGCAGTAACTGTGGAGCGCCCTACCGCTAGACAACGCGGCATCATGGTTTGGGGCGCTATTGCGTATGATTCCACGTCACCTCTAGTGCGTATTCAAGGCACGTTAAATGCCCACCGCTACGTGCAGCATGTGCTGCGGCCGGTGGCACTCCCGTACCTTCAGGGGCTGCCCAATGCTCTGTTTCAGCAGGATAATGCCCGCCGACACACTGCTCGCATCTCCCAACAGGCTCTACGAGGTGTACAGATGCTTCCGTGGCCAGCGTACTCTCCGGATCTCTCACCAATCGAACACGTGTGGGATCTCATTGGACGCCGTTTGCAAACTCTGCCCCAGTGCCCCAGCCTCGTACGGACGACCAACTGTGGCAAATGGTTGACAGAGAATGGAGAACCATCCCTCAGGACACCATCCGCACTCTTATTGACTCTGTACCTCGACGTGTTTCTGCGTGCATCGCCGCTCGCAGTGGTCCTACATCCTACTGAGTCGATGCCGTGCGCACTGTTTAACCTGCATATCGGTTTGAAATAAACATCAATTATTCGTCCGTGCGTATCTGTTTTTTCCCCAACTTTTATCCCTTTCGAACCACTCCTTCTTGGTGTTGCATTTGCTCTGTCAGTCAGTGTATATGCACATGAACTGAGACTGGACGCCGTAATAAGAAAACACACAAAGTCAAAAGAAGTCACGCTAGTGGTCGCACGGATCACAGCTGTGATCCACAAGAATAAATTGTTTTATAACGCAACAACCATCAGTCAAGGTTAGCAGAGAGAGGATGGGGCGCGAGGAAGGTACACAGATGCTCAAGCTCAACAGTCATACCAAAAAACAGGAGCGAAAAAAAACGAAATGACTGGATCACTATTGTGATCTGCGCGACCACTAGAGTGTTAAACAACACAAGACACACAAAAACAAGTATATACACACACATAAAGAGCACAAACCTGTAGACAAACTATATACACACAAAACGTATGGAATCACAGAGATATCAGGGATTGAACCCAACACTGGCAGGCTTTGTAGTCTTGCGTCTAATTTAAAAATAAGAATTTCATAATGTTTCGTATTGAACTAAGTTCACAAATAAACAGAAATAAGATATATAGTGGTTCAACCTTTTCAATACAAGTAGAATAAGAAATGTAATGTTACATTCCTAGTTAATTACAAGCGGTACCGGTTTCGACCACTGTTCCAGGTCATCATCAGCCGATCACTTAAAATATTAAAAACAATTCAAATCTTTCACCTGTTGCAGTTCTGGAACACTATACACTTTAGGGATTAGCACTGCGTGTTGAAAGTTCCCAAAAACCTGAAGAAGTCAAGGATCAATCACATAAATGATGCCAGAAGCAAGTTCTTGAAGAGCAACAGAACATACATGCTGACCAGCACTGTGCTTCCAAATGTTTATGAAACTCACAAATCTTTCACCAGTTGCAGTTCATGAAGCACTGTAACACTTTAGAGATTAGCACTGCATGTTGAATGTTCCCAAAATCCTGAAGAAGTTGAGGATCAATCACAGAGATGAAGCCAGAAGCAAGTTCTTGACATACGAGCTGACCGGCACATGCTTCCAAATGTTTATGAAGCTTGATGAAAAATGAAATAGTTCAAGTATCAAGCCTGCAAACACTGCTAGGTGCAAAATCGTACCATACAGTTTAATATACACTGACTGACAGAGCAAATGCAACACCAAGAAGGACTGATCAGAACTTTATGCCAATTGCAGGGTAGACTGACGTCACTGAGGTATGCTCATGATGTGAAATGCGCCGCTGTGCTGCGCACGTAGCGAACGATAAATGGGACACGGCGTTGGCGAATGGCCCACTTCGTACCGTGATTTCTCAGCCGACAGTCATTGTAGAACGTGTTGTCGTGTGCCACAGGACACGTGTATAGCTAAGAATGCCAGGCCGCCGTCAACGGAGGCATTTCCAGCAGACAGACGACTTTACGAGGGGTATGGTGATCGGGCTGAGAAGGGCAGGTTGGTCGCTTCGTCAAATCGCAGCCAATACCCATAGGGATGTGTCCATGGTGCAGCGCCTGTGGCGAAGATGGTTGGCGCAGGGACATGTGGCACGTGCGAGGGGTCCAGGCGCAGCCCGAGTGACGTCAGCATGCGAGGATCGGTGCATCCGCCGCCAAGCGGTGGCAGCCCCGCA
Organism: Anabrus simplex; assembly: GCF_040414725.1. NCBI lineage: Eukaryota > Metazoa > Arthropoda > Insecta > Orthoptera > Tettigoniidae > Anabrus > Anabrus simplex. Next base: position 1,240,925,307 of record NC_090265.1, on the reverse strand, counting down.
CGCCACGTCAACCGCCATTCTTCAGCATGTGCAAGACACCCTGGCTGTTCCAATATCGACCAGAACAATTTCCCGTCGATTGGTTGAAGGAGGCCTGCACTCCCGGCGTCCGCTCAGAAGACTACCATTGACTCCACAGCATAGACGTGCACGCCTGACATGATGCCGGGCTAGAGCGACTTGGATGAGGGAATGGCGGAACGTCGTGTTCTCCGATGAGTCACGCTTCTGTTCTGTCAGTGATAGTCACCGCAGACGAGTGTGGCGTCGGCGTGGAGAAAGGTCAAATCCGGCAGTAACTGTGGAGCGCCCTACCGCTAGACAACGCGGCATCATGGTTTGGGGCGCTATTGCGTATGATTCCACGTCACCTCTAGTGCGTATTCAAGGCACGTTAAATGCCCACCGCTACGTGCAGCATGTGCTGCGGCCGGTGGCACTCCCGTACCTTCAGGGGCTGCCCAATGCTCTGTTTCAGCAGGATAATGCCTGCCCACACACTGCTCGCATCTCCCAACAGGCTCTACGAGGTGTACAGATGCTTCCGTGGCCAGCGTACTCTCCGGATCTCTCACCAATCGAACACGTGTGGGATCTCATTGGACGCCGTTTGCAAACTCTCCCCCAGCCTCGTACGGACGACCAACTGTGGCAAATGGTTGACAGAGAATGGAGAACCATCCCTCAGGACACCATCCGCACTCTTATTGACTCTGTACCTCGACGTGTTTCTGCGTGCATCGCCGCTCGCGGTGGTCCTACATCCTACTGAGTCGATGCCATGCGCATTGTGTAACCTGCATATCGGTTTGAAATAAACATCAATTATTCGTCTGTGCCGTCTCTGTTTTTTCCCCAACTTTCATCCCTTTCGAACCACTCCTTCTTGGTGTTGCATTTGCTCTGTCAGTCAGTGTACTTGATGGTAGAAATATATTAATGTTTATAGAATCTTGTATGTCAGATTCTTGAAGTTTGGAGATGAAGAACAGTTGACATAAAAAAAATTGTGAAAAGAAAAAAGTTAAAAAGCGCAATATTAGAACAATTGAGAAATGCATTTATGCAGCGTGTTATTTTTTGAAGATAAGAGCTCAGGTAGTTCTTGAGGTGACGTAAAGTATAAATTTAAATATAAAGATAATGATCTGAACTGTAAGTGATATTATAATACACAGTTCAATGTGGAAAAGAAAAAGAGAGAAAAACAACTATGTTAATAGAAGAAAAATAGGTGTGGATCAGAATATAAATAATGAGTAAAGCAGGTAAAAGCAGGTATAGAGGGGTTGAATTAGATAGGAAATGATTAACAGAGCAGGAAGTGGAATGAACTGTCAACATGCAGTGCTAATCCCTAAAGTGTTATGGTGCTTCATGACTGCAATTGGTAAAAGATTTGCGAGTTTCATAAACATTTAGAAGCACAGTGCCGGCCAAATCGTATGTTTTGCTGCTCTTCAAGAACTTACTTCTGGCTTCATTTATGTGACTGATTCTCGACTTCTTCAGGTTTTTGGGAACTTTCAACATGCAGTGCTAATTCCTAAAGTGTTATAGTGTTCCAGAACTGCAACTGGTGAAAGATTTGCATTTTTAAAAAATATTTTACGTGATCGGCTGATGATGACCCGGAACCGTGGTCGAAACCGGTACTGCTTGTAATCAACTAGGAATGTAACATTACATTTCTTATTCTACTTCTTGTTCTTATTCCTCATATAAAGGCACTACTCACTGGTAACATAGATCCAGGGTGTTCCTCACATGGTGGTACTAACTGCAAGTAATGTCGACCGATGGTGTTCCTCACATAATGGTACTAAGCACAAGTAGTTTCATGGTTCTAATGTCATCATCCCTTGGTCGCCCTTTTTAGTCGCCCCTTACAACAGGCAGGGGATACCGCAGGTGTATTCTTTGTCTGCATCCTCCCACCCACAGGGGTTGTGTGTTTGGTCCATGAGAGCTATTTTATTTCACTCAAGTCTGCCAGCAAGCCTGTTAGGACCCCCCTATCCGCCACCTGGGATGCGCCATGTGGGAGTATCACCTCTTGCCCTGCTACGCCAGTGTAGTAGGTTCATGTTCTTCTTTCTTTATAATAACCTTAGATAGTGTCAAAAACTATTTCCTCTCAACATTCCTAAGAATTTGTTTACAAACTGCCTATTAAACCTGTGGCATCCAATTCCTTCTTTCGATCAAAGTCTGACATATGTGTACTGTATGCCCTATGGATCAGACTACAGAATAAAGCCTTCTTATGTACTTCCAGGTGCATGGAATCTTGTCTGATTGCGTTCACTGTCTGAGTGGGTTTTCTGAAAATTTTGGGCCAATTACAGAAACAAGGACTAGTTTTAAGCTTTAGACGACGTCTACCTAAAAAATGTCTATGTTGCACATGGTCTTCCATTGCATAAACAATGTTCAGCCGGTGTTTAACTAGACAGCGTTTAAAGTTTCAATATTGGTTCGAAAATGGAGATAGAAGTATCTTTCATGCAACTCTTTGCTTGTCGCAACCAATGAAATTTGTATGTGTGCGCATCAAACGCTAGTCAGCTGTTGTCTTTCTACACATTACTGAAATATGGCTAAGCACGAACATGACTTGCCCACAGATAAGAATATCACTTACGGTGGAAATTAAATCTCATAATGAAATATTGTTGACATTAAAACGACACGCCAGCGTACGAGGAAGTGTAGCTTTGATTACAGTATTGTTGCGGTGAGTGTAATCTAAATAGCTTCGGCGAAGGGAAGATGAAACAATAGTACTGTGTAACCGAATGAATTGTATAGGCCATATAGATGTAGCTTGCATTCTGGAAATCATAGATTCGAAACGCATTATCGGCAGCCCTGGAGGTTGTTTTCCGTAGTTTCCCTATTTTTACACCAGGCAAATACTAGGGCTGTTATTATGGCCACGGCTCTTCTTCCTTACCTATTTTTGCAATTTGGTCTTTAGAGTAAGATATTTGTTAACTCTTCCTGCCTGGTTGTCATCAACATTACACATAATAAACTTCATGCTTGAGCCCATATTGTCATAAGTATTAACTTGTGAAATCCTTATGTCAAATATTCCACCTTTACAATACTATGAATCGTCTTTATTGTTAAGACTACATTAAGCTATAATAATGACACGTTTCCTCCTGCTTTCGGGATATCTTCACTTAAATATGAACAAGACCCATTTAAAAAATATAATAATGACAAAGTTCAACTATTTGATAAAAGTCTTTGCATCCTTGTTACAACATGACATGTTGACGCCTTGTCGTAAAACCTTTGGTAAAATTTATTATGTGTAATGCCATTTTTTATTGTTTCCATTGAACATTTGCTCCTTTTTCATAACAACATGGAATGATCTCATGGCTATCAAATGGTAATGGTTACTTTAAATAAAAACACAAAGGATTTTGTTCACCAACCCAAGGGAAGTCCACTGTTCAATGTTGGTTACAATGACCTTGACTACATCGCAGATGCAAGCAGTGATAGTAGGCCTATGTCAGATTTAGAAGTAAAAGAAGGTACGATTAACTGTAATAATGTAAACAGTATACAAGAAGACCAACTCTATAGGCCTATGGCTGGACAGTCGTTTACTCCTATACAAAGTAATTTTGATGAAAATTATGTAGGCCTACATTTGACATACGAACATAAAAATGACACCCAACCATCCAATGAAGACATTGACTTGTTTGAATTACAGCCATTTAGAGTGGACCTGACTGAATCTAACAATGGTACAGAATGTATTACAGAACCAACAGTGAAATGTTGATACTAATGCTCATCAGGAAGATACTGAATATACTAAAAAAGGTACCATTAGAAAAAGAAAAAATATATCATGCCTCTTGAAGAAAGAAAAAGAAAGAAATCTGAAACATTTGTAGAAATGCATAACATCAAAGTTGGCCATGATGACTCATGTCCACACAAGTGTAAAACAAAGATATCAGAAGGTAGAAGACATTTCATTACTGCAGAATTCTGGAAAATATTTGAGCCAACTGCAAGAAAATATTTCATGATGCATCATGTATTTAAAACTCTCATCAAGCAAAAAACAGTTCAAAATGTTGAAAAACATAGAAGAAATCAATCATTATGGTATTCCTTAAAAGATAATAATGGTACAACTCAAATTGTTTGCAAAACCTTTTTTTTTCTCACAACATTGGGTTATGAAAAAACAAATGACAAGGTCTTACGAACTGCTCTAAATAATTCTGCAAACTCAGTAATTGCAAAAAAAAGATAAAAGGGGTTCAAAACTGCTTCACATTAAAATTGGTAAGGACCTTATCTGTAAACACATACATTAATTTCAACCAATGATATCACACTACCGCAGGGAGCATGCTCCTAGTCATCTGTATCTCTCAAGCGATTTATCTTTTACCCAGATGCATAATGACTTTAAATCAAAATATAGCAACTTGTGTTCCTATAAAAAATATCATACAGTGCCAGAAAAATGCATATTTTAATCATGAAGTTGGGCCACGAAGAATGTGAATCTTGTGAAGAATTCAACATGCAAAACAGCCATAAAAAAAAAAAAAAATGATGAATCGTGTGAAGTGTGTAAAAAGTGCAAAAAATCACGAAGATAGAGCAGACAAGTCTTGATTTAGGTATTTGGAAGACAAAGATAAGGAAGTAAACAAAGATGTAATATACTGTGCATATATGGAAAAACGAATTATGTTACCTCGTCTTGATATGTTCAAGTCTGCAATATTTAGCCATCACATTATTGTTTATAAAGAGAGTTTTGTTCCTGTAGGAAGGGAGAAGAAGAATTCTTCAAGTTTTGCTGCTTTATGGCATGAGGAAATTTCTGGTAGAAACAAAGGCAAGTTAATAAGCACTTTCTACAAGTTTTTTTTGCCAAAGCAAGACACAAAGCACATTACCCTCTGGCTTGACAACTATTCGGCACAAAACAATAATTGGTAACAATTTTCTCTCTTTCTCTACATGATTAATTCAGAAGAGATTGTTGCTTCAGAAATAATTCTAAAATATTTTGAAACAGGCCATACTTTCATGGCTGCTGACTCGTTCCATCATAGAGTTGAGAGATCTATGCAAAGAATGGGTAACACACGCTGTGATTTATTAGATTTTGTCACTGCTGTTAAAAATGCATCCCCAAGAACAGAGGTGTTTAAAACACTTTTTTTGGTGGGAAGATTATTCATCAACTTATAAGTTGAGCCACACGCAAACCAGGCCGTATCTACAAAGTGTGGTGGAGGTTGTATTTACAAGAGGTTTGAAAAACTTAAAATACAAAAATGACTTCAGTGAATATGAGTTCATTGAACTAAATTTTTTAAGTGCCACACTGACCAAGAGCAACGTTCTTCCAGACCCAAGAAGCAAAGAAAAGTATAATGGAATCTCTGCTAACAAAAAGAAGAATATTCTCAAGAACCTAGGTGGCCTCATTGGAAAGAACCGGTTACAGTTTTGGGAACAACTCCCCGAGTGTCGAGAAGACAATAAACTTTGTGGTTTATATTATCAGTGTATAATTTTTTTCAATTCTTCTAATAAAAGCCAATATTTAACAATGTTATTTTAACTTTTTGCAAATGTTTACTATTAAACGGTATTAGGCTTAATTATTTAAAGTATATCTTTAAATGTTTCAGTTATGTAAGAATGATCTCTTGTAACATTTTTTTTAGATAAGACCTTTTCACCAACTGGTGATTAATTATCTTTCCTAGGCTAAAAGGGTGTTTCTCAGTTAATTATAAAATAAACAATAATTTAGCTCAAAGATCCGTGAAACTTATTAAAGAGTTATTAAGTAATTAATAAAAACTTAAAAACCATTCAATTCAACATTATTTAGTAGGTACGGAATATACATTTACTACAATGCTACTAGCCAAAAGTCACAGTTCTTTGAGATATGCTTTTTAGGCTTAGGAGGGCAGTATAATGCTTCGAGTAACCACGGCATGATGACCAAACAGGACAGCACACATTTTATGACACATGGGTGAAAATAGCCAATGACAAATATCAGGGGAAAGTACGCAACTGCAAGACAATTCTGCCGAGCAAGTTGCCTACCAAACAAATTTTGGAGTACAATATTAAGAATTTAGTGGTGACCTGTCGTGAGAACCTACCCTTTTGTAGATAGGAATCTTATGTTCGCCGGAGCTAAGCCATACCATGCTATATATATGATATGATATTTACATGATGATATGCCAACCCTACCTGTAATTATATTTATGACATCCTATTTGATAATAATTCAGCTTTAGTTGTAATTAAGGTGTATATATTTACCATGAGTATGATGATTGCTAGGATGCTTTATATGAATGATAGGTTGTGTATGATAATTATTTATGTGACATTGCAATGCCCTATATCATCACTTATTATCACCACACATGTTTTTGCATATTTTGACGCCCAACAGCGGGCAATATCACCACAGTGTCGCATTATTTGTAGCCCAAGCGCATGGCGAATCCAATTCTAGGGCATGATATCGCAGTATCTACATACAAAAAAGTGGCATGCAAACTTTAAAAAATGCCTAATTACCTTCCTATTGGAATAAAATTTGAATCAACAGGTCTCCATGACCACTCTGGTGAGCATTCACTTATATCACTATAATTACATACATAACACGTAATTTCCTGCTGTGCATAATCATCATCGCTAACACTTTCATTATCACTTGGATTATTCTCGATACTTTCACCTAATACAGCTGCATTAGATGAATAGAGACCATGCGAGGACGCCGCCATGTTGTTTACAACGATCAACGTTGATGAAACAAATTCTTTTTTTAACGCCAACACAATGCCGCATTACGGTAGAAGATACTCCCCTGCATAGAATGATATTGTATGCTGTGAGCAGTGCTAAAAGTTCACATTGACAACCAACAGATGGCACGCAGGTGTACATCTAAAATATTGCTAGCCTAGTCCGTACAGGTATATGTCAAATCGCTCCTGGCTTTGTTTTGTAGGTCCGTACATGTACACGTCAAACCGCTTTGAGTGGTTAATGGTATTCAGGTGCACAGTATCCGCTTTGCAAATGATATTGCTATCTTAGCTAATTCTGAAAAGGATATGAGTAAGATGCTAAGAACATACAACAAATCCTTAGAAAAATTTAAACTAAAAAAAATATAAAAATAAAATTCATGATAGTAGACAAAAAGAAGCCTACAGGTAGAAAACCTTAAAATTAAATAACACACCGATAGAACAAGTTACAGAATTCTCCTATTTGGGTAGTGTAATTAACTCTGATAACAGATCCCTTTCAGAAATCAAGAAAGGAATAGCGGAAGACTTAAAAATAAGAAAAATTTATTGTTAAACAATCATCTCAGCCTGTAGACCAGAAAATAATTTCTCAAGACCTTTGTTTGGAGTGTACCACTGTACGGATGTAAAACCAGGACATTAAGGAAACAGGAAGAAACGAAACTTGAGGCTGCAGAAATGTGGTTTTGGAGGAGAATTAAAACAAGTTGGATGGATAAAATAACAAATGAGCTTGTTTTAAAGAATGCAAAGGAGTATCAATGTTTATTAAATACGATAAAGAAGACAAAAACAAAGTTCCTTGGACACGTACTGAGACATGACTCACTTCTCCAAACCATCATTGAAGGTAAAGTACACTGACTGAGCACTGTCATGGAATAGCGGAGCACTGATGCGCAGGTGTGTTGTTTGCGCACCACACGCCCCTTGTGCCAGCGGCAGTTGTATAGGAGACCTTGTGAGCAGTGGCTGTGCATGTGACAGGTGTAACGTGGAACGTCGTTGTGAGCTGACACTGTTCAAACGGGGTATGGTGGTCAGTGCCCGACGGACGGGAAGTGCGATTTCGGAAGTGGTGCGGGAATTCGGCTTCACACAATCAATCGTGTCCAGGGTGTATCGTGAATGGTTAAGTGCGGGTGTCACCGTCCACAACAGACGAACGACCGGCCGTCCAGCCACCCTCGATGACCATGACCGGCGACATCTGAGACGGATTGTCAATAGTGACAGACGGGCAACCGTGCAACAAATCACAGCTCAATTTAACACAGGCCGTGCTAGACACGTCTCCCAGTGGACAATCCGTAGGAACATGGGTTCTATGGGGTATAGAAGCTGGTGCTGCACACGGGTGCCACTGTTAACCCAACGTCATTGGGCACAACGACGCGCATTTGTTGCCAGTCACCAGGGATGGACACTGGAACAATGACTTAACATGATATGGTCAGACGAATCACGATTTCAACTGTACCATGCCGATGGGAAGCACTGTGTATGGCACAGACCACATGAAGCGATGGAACCTGCCTGCCTCGAAGGTGTGGTCCAGGGCACTGGTGTCTCTGTTATGGTCTGGGGTGCATTTTCCTGGTATGGAATGGGCCCCCTAGTTGTTCTGGAAGAGACTTTGAATGGTACACGGTATGTTGAGCTGCTCGGAGACCATCTCCACCCATTTTTGGCCTTCCAGCGCCCAGACGGTTTTGCGGTTTCAAGATGATAATGCGCCGCCACATCGCTCCCATGTCGCCTTGGAATGGTTCCAGGAACATGCAGCGGAGGTCCAACGACTGCCATGGCCACCCATGAGCCCAGATATGAACCCTATTGAGCATATCTGGGATGTACTGGAGCGCAGGCTCCGTACCATGGATCCTGCACCCACGAACAGACCAGAATTGGCGGCTGCAAACGATTTGGTGTCAGCTGCATCCAGAGGACTACCAGGGACGTGTCGACTCACTTCCACGGCATCCCACTACAGTTCGCAGGGCCAGAGGCGGCCCCACACGCTATTAAGTGACTATCCCATGACATTTGCTAGGTCAGTGTACTAGGAAAGAGACCCAGGGGATGACCAAGGATGTCATACATCAGAAACTCTGTTGGTGAACTGGCATGTGGTTCATATAGCAACATGAAGAGTCTAGCAGAAGATTGTCAGATGTGGCTACAGTGACAAGGCATTGCCTTTAGCAGATGATGATGATGATGATGATGATGATAACACTCCTTTAAGTCACTTTATAGAAAGAATCTGGTGCGGAGAATTTTATTCCTTATGGATGCTGAAAAAGCTCCATTGTCATTTGTACGCACACCCCGACGTCTTATAAAAGGGGAGTGCTCCCGTGGACGGCACTTCAGTTTGAATGTTACGCTTTGGAGATAGGTAGCCACAGCTTAATCCTTGCACGATGTGTCGTCCTCACCTGATGCATCGCCAGAGAAGGGGTGTTTTGTTATCAAAGACAAAGCAGCGCGGCCTGGAGGGGCGGTCTTCCTCGCCCCAGGACTACTGCTGGACCACCCTTCCCTGCCAACCAGACTTGCCAGCAATGCTTTGCGACTACTGGCAGTCCTTCCATCGGGAGGATAATATCGACGATGAACACCAAGACCTCCAGAATGCTCCACAACTTCCTCAGGCGATTTACCCGACAGATGCCGAGCTTTGGATTCAATCCGCACCATGGGATATCATCTCTGATGACGGTCCAGCCTCTCCGTCCATCTTATCTTGTGACGGAGACGACGATGATGCCCGTAGCATCGGAACGGATCAGGCCACTAACTCCGACCTCGAAATCGATGCCGACGCCAGCTTCATTCGGCCTTTCCCACAACGCGTCCCCCATCCTGATCCCCTCCACCCTCCAATATTCTTACCACGGCCTCAGCCGGACTTGCTATCACTCTGTGGCGGTTCCTGCTGCACACCCCGTTCCTTATCTTGACACCTCGCTAGGGAATTATGCGTCTCACATTCTCTTCCAGGGGGGTTCTTCCGAAACGTCGAGACACCCCTCGAGTCTTTCGCTCAAACCGACCCTCGGCTCTCCTCGACCAAGTCATTCAAGACTTGTTACAGCACCACCTCATCGAGAAGGATACGCCACCGCTGCCTTCCCAGTCTATCTGGTACCGAAAGAGACAGGAGCCGCTCGGGTTATATACGACTTGTCACAATGGACACCGTGCATCCAACGGCCTGTCTTTTCTCTCCAGGGTCCGGCCCAAGTCCTACAGCGCATACCACCGAGTCACCGCACCATAAAGTTGGATTTACGCAGTGGATTCTACCAGATACTTCTTGACCTCACATGTCGACATAATTTTGGCATTCGGTATCCCGGCCAGACATATTTTTGGACTTGTCTGTCCATGGGGCATTCTTTAGCCCCATCAGTGATGCAGCGCTGGGTCTCTGCAGTAGCACAACTCATCGAGCAGGAATTCCCGGTGAAGATGATGGTTTACCTCGACGACTGGCTTATAAATGCTCATGACATGGATGATCAACTCGCCGAAGAAGTACGCCTGTACCTGACGGTCATCCTTGGGATTACGATCAATGAACACGAATCGATCCTCTGTCCCGTCCACCTCCTTACATATTTGGATGTGACAATCGTTATTTCTGGGCAAGAAGTATCCCTCCACCATCCGACGCAGCAAAGGGTGCTCCAAATGATTCCATTCATCCCAACTGCCAGTGAAGAACGTCAACAAATTGCTGGATACCTGAGTTGGGTGGCATATGTGATGGGTTGGCCGCGCTTCTTATCCAAACACGCCCTTTCAGAAGAGGCATTCTGGATTTGCAGACTCCTTACCCCACAGCCGGTCACCACCCCCAACCCCCGACGCCTTTCTTTGCATGGTAGTACCTTGGAAGTCATCGCCGATGCGATGCCGCACTCTATCGCGTAAAGCCACATAAATGCTTAATATGTTGTTTTACCATTTTATTTTCTGGACAGATCAAGAAATTAATTACATATTATTTGGAACTGTAAATTTCATGTAGTTGTATTGTATCAGTTAAATTAATTTCAAGAAACCTATGAAGAATATGGACTATGGACTTGGAAGAAGAATTTTTTATAAAGTGTAATTTTTTTTATTGAAAGATATTTTTTAAAATTATTGTATGGAGAAGATGATTTATGTTCAAAGAGATCTGGGTATTTATATTACCTGTTTCAAATTGTATACTGTTCTGCAAATTGTATACATAAATTGTGAGGCAGGGTGTGCCACGTGTAAGTGGCCCTTTCCTGCCGTTTGGTAATATCCGCTCATATGCGGATTCAGCAGTAATGCTGATTCTAGAAGATCCTAGGCATTGGCCAAAATAAAAGTGTTTCTTATTGGCCAAAATATTAGGGTTTTTCATTGGTGAATGTGGCAGTCTGGAGTGTTGTTACTAGTTATTTGTATGATACAGATGTTGATTCCCATAGGGAATCTGAAATATTTGTCCTGAATGAGTAAATTTATAATACCAATATAAATGGTCCGTTATTGGACATTATAAATTTTCCAGCTAACTCATTCTTGGTTGCCAGCGTTTCGCCCTCGTGTGCTAGGGTGGGCTCATCAGTTGGTACCTAGCACACCTACCAATACGCTGGCTAGTGCATACCGTGGAGGCCACTGCGTAGGCTAACTGGAGCCACCGGCAGTGCCAATGCACTAAGAGACTTTGTCTCATTACCAAAAATTGATGCCTGCCTGGTCATCAGATGATTTATGATAATATTGGTATTATAAATTTACTCATTCAGGACAAATATTTCAGATTCCCTATGGGAATCAACATCTGTATCATCTGATGGCCAGGCAGGCATCAATTTTTGCTAATGAGACAAAGTTTCTTAGTGCATTGGCACTGCCGGTGGCTCCAGTTAGCCTACGCAGTGGCCTCCACGGTATGCACTAGCCAGCGTATTGGTAGGTGTGCTAGGTACCAACTGATGAGCCCACCCTAGCACACGAGGGCGAAACGCTGGCAACCAAGAATGAGTTAGCTGGAAAATGTATAATGTCCAATAACGGACCATTTATATTGGTATTATAAATTTACTCATTCAGGACAAATATTTCAGATTCCCTATGGGAATCAACATCTGTATCATCTGATGGCCAGGCAGGCATCAATTTTTGGTAATGAGACAAAGTCTCTTAGTGCATTGGCACTGCCGGTGGCTCCAGTTAGCCTACGCAGTGGCCTCCACGGTATGCACTAGCCAGCGTATTGGTAGGTGTGCTAGGTACCAACTGATGAGCCCACCCTAGCACACGAGGGCGAAACGCTGGCAACCAAGAATGAGTTAGCTGGAAAATTTATAACGTCCAATAACGGACCATTTATATTGGTATTATAAATTTACTCATTCAGGACAAATATTTCAGATTCCCTATGGGAATCAACATCTGTATCATCTGATGGCCAGGCAGGCATCAATTTTTGGTAATGAGACAAAGTCTCTTAGTGCATTGGCACTGCCGGTGGCTCCAGTTAGCCTACGCAGTGGCCTCCACAGTATGCACTAGCCAGCGTATTGGTAGGTGTGCTAGGTACCAACTAATGAGCCCACCCTAGCACACGAGGGCGAAACGCTGGCAACCACGAATGAGTTAGCTGGAAAATTTATAATGTCCAATAACGGACCATTTATATTGGTATTAGTTATTTGTAATCGCACAATTTCCTGTTTTGGGCTCCTTGTGTGAACGATACTTACTGTCCGCGTCTTTGAATTCGGATCACTGCAGTGGGTGGACGCATCTTACGTCCGTCCTGACTTGGGTCTCCAGTCTCTCACGGTAAGCACTGTGTTATTGTCTTGTAATTAATTTAAACTCATTCTTGTGTTTCGGTCTTTTCCCACTTAACATAACTTCCATGATTATGTAGATTTTTATTTTGTGTGCTGGAGTTTCCTCTAGATTTCCACATTTACCAAAATTGAGCATGAGTATGACTTAGCTGTTAAGCTAGTCTGCAACATGTTTTCGAAGGCAAACCTTCCTTTCTGACTCAATATGTTGTAATTAAAAGGAAATGTAACTCTCTTTCTTGGATAATTGTATATCACATTAATTAATTTTTTTAAATTCTTTCAGGGGTGCCTCCTTTCATTCTGTAAACTTTACTTAAATGTGAACTTATATGTCAAAGTTCGTTCGTGTCTGAAGGGCTTGTTTAGATTGATGTTTCGTTTTGGTATGTCTGTTTACTCTGCCATTTATTAACTTTGTTTAATTTGAATTTGTATTTTTTATTTTTTAATAACTATTAGTCTGAGGGTGATTGTTGTGAATCTATTCTTCCCCATAACGTCATACTTTCCCGCAGACATCAATAGGGCTTCCTTCACGTTCCACAATCCTTTCCGTAGTAGTCATTAGGCCTGTAAGTCATGTTTACCTTGCATATGGTTTGATTTTGCGTGTTTGATAAGTTAACTATCTCCTTTCCAAAGCTTAGATGTGAAACTGCTGCTACATTGATATTTTTCTATTTTCCCCATATTTATTTTATTATTATGAGGGCCATCCGGAAAGTAGTACCCGTTAGCGCCGCATGAAGCGCTGATGACTCGGGTAGCCGCTGGGCAAGGTCAGACCGCGTCAGTGGCTTGTCTGCCTGCTCTGTGCGAGGTTGCGTGACGCTAGCATTGCCTGTGTTGTCTGTGATCGTTTAAAAAGTTTAAACAAACTGAGAACCCCGCCAGTTATGAAATGAGGGCCGTGATTAAATTTCTTAATGCACAAAACGTTCGACCTCGTGATATTCATCGCCAATTAACGGAGGTGTATGGAGACAATGCGATGGACGAGTCGTCTGTTCGGCACTGATGTTGCAACTTCAACTTGGGGAGGGGAATACAGACGACGAAGAGCGTTCAGGAGACCATCTGTCATTACAGACCAACTGCTGAGCGCAGTAGAAGAATGCGTGAGGAAAGATCGGCGCGTCACAACTGATGAACTCTGTGAACATTTTCCTAATGTGTCTCGAACAATTGTTCATGAAATTGTCAAAGACCATCTGCATTATTCAAAAATCTGTGCAAAGTGGGTTCCTCGCATGCTTACAGAGAAGCACAAAACCAAGCGTATGGCTGCAGTACTGACGTTTCTGGGACATTATTCCGATGAAGAAGACTCTTTCCTGACTCACATCATTACTGGAGACGAAACATGGGTTTGTTATGCATCACCTGAGAGTAAACGACAGTCAATGGAGTGGCATCATGCTCATTCACCAACCAAACCAAAAAAATTCAAGACATTTCTGTCCACCAGGAAACTCATGGCAACCGTTTTCTGAGATCGCCGAGGTGTACTGCTCATTGATTTTATGGCCTGTGGAGACACAATTAATGCTAATGTGCATTGTGAAACATTAAAGAAATTACGGCGGGCAATACAAAATCGATGGCGAGGTCTATTGTCTACAGGCGCCATTCTCCTTCATGACAATGCCAGGCCTCATGCAGCTGCGATAACACAACAACTTTTGCAGCAATTCAAGTGGGAAACCTTCAACCATCCTCCATATAGCCCGGACTTGGCCCCTTCGGATTTTCATCTCTTTACGCAGCTTAATGACTTTCTGGCGGGAAAAAGATTTGACAGCGACGAAGAACTTAAACGAGCCATGACTACGTATCTCAATACGCTGGCGGTGGAGGACCATGATGCTGGAATACAAAAACTCGTCCCACGTTATGATAAATGCCTAAATTTGCTTGGAGATTATGTGGAGAAGTAGTGTAAAGTATGCTCTTTCCAATAAAAATGTGTATATTTGTTAATATTTACCCCTGTGTCTTTATTGCACAAACAGGTACCACTTTCCGGATGGCCTTCGTATTATTATTATTATTATTATTATTATTATTATTATTATTATTATTATTATTATTATTATTATTATTATTATTATTTTTATTATTATTTATTACTATTATTATTGTGTTGTCTCTCTCTTGTATTAAATCAGTGAACTGTGATTACAGTAATAAACTTACAATAACAATTTCACAAACATTATCTGGAAACATGCCCATAACGCTGGCAGCATTTCCTCGCTGGATAGCAATTCCTATCCGCTGACTCAGGAATTCTGTTGAAGAGGAGTCTCCAGTGATTGCTGATAGTTGTTTGCCAATATATGAAATCAGACTTTTAGCCTCTCGACACCACGTTCCCATCGTTTCGACTGCAAATACCACAAGATGTAGTGGTCTGTTACTGCTCTGTATTTCGCCCTTTTATTGCACACTGTCAATTCCGCAGCAGAACCAGCAGCCTTGCAAGTGTGAGGCAAATGAGATGGTGGTAATGTATCCATACACGTAGCATCACACAGGAGAGACCTCCCTTTGTTCCATGGGACTAAAGTCATATCATCAGAGCATTTTCTATCTGTGCGACTAATTCCACTTGGTAATTTGCATACAAATTTGTATTTTTTATTTTTCTATTCCACCTTTTCAATACAATTGATTTTGTGTTGTTAGAAATTCATATTGCTACAACACTACATTAAAAGGGACATGTTTCACTTGGTTTCGAACATCCTCAGCCTTTGTAATTTATCTGAAGGTTAAGACCTGTCACTTTTAATTTGCTTATAATTAATTTTTACTTAATTATGATTCTAAAAACTAAGTGGTAAAATACGTGAACATAGGCATTTGTAAACACAATGGACAGTTTAACAATTTAAAATGACAGTGCTAAAATTGGGATATACGTTGATTCTAATAACAATGACGTCCAAAACACAGTAATGTCTTCACAATAATGAGATTTGGCTAAAATTCTCAAGTTCTTTGTTTTTAAAAAACAATTGTTAGTTGACTTATTGTATTAAAATATGAGCCGTAAATTTTGTTAAAACTCAATAGTGTCTAAAGCTTAAAGTCTTAAATGCATTGGAAATATTCTGCTTCATGTATTGGTTTGAGGCATGCTTCTGTAATTTATTAGTTGTAAACGGTAAAATGCAACTATTGGTAGTTTCCTCGAACTGGTCTGGATTTGACGATCAGATTTTACATTGGAAGTAGTTCGTTTTTATAAGAGCTTAGTCAAAAGGGACGTCAATCCAAGAATCTTGAGGTGTTGATAAGTTTTCTTTTTTCACAATATTTAAATGATGGTGCGTCTGTAACAAAGGAAATTACGTGATAATGTTTTGTGTTATTGTGCTTTTATTGGTATGTATCACTTACGCCTTTGACTGCTACTACAATGCCTCGCGGTACTTGTTACATTATGCTTGCTTTCGTGGTTCTACTCCTTGTGTTATAAGTATGAAGGTGTTGTGAAGGGCGAGTAGGGTACTTAGGGGAAGAAACAGTAGGCGGGGCATTAAACGTTCCTCGCCACAGCTCCACAAGCATTCACTCTCACTCATGCATCATACACATTAATAGGAAACTATGACCGCATGTCCTTTTGCCCTTCAAATCCATTAAATCTGACCAACCTTATCCTTTAAATAAGTTTAAATTCCCTTCAAGTTACCCTCTGCCCCAAAACGTGCAATGCATCTCAACGCCATAAATAAATGCCAACATGAAAACACCCGTGAAAGAAAGAAATTATTACAAATTACACTAACCACTCAGCTCAGAAAATAAAATGGAAAACTGTGACTTCATGCATTAGTCAATATTTACTTTAAAATATTTACAGGTTACTAGAAAATCTATTGTACATCATAAAGCAATAACTTAGGACATATTCCTGTGAAAATAAATCTCTGAAATTTACATGACCAAAAGAAAAAAGAAACTAATCTATCCCCTCAGCCAAATTAGATAAAGATTTTACATTAATAACTGCATCAAAACTCTGGTACTTATCTTTTTAGTTGTTTCATCACTATCCCCTCTGCTAAATTAGATAAAGTTTTTACATTCATAACTGCAACAAAACTCTGGTACTCATCTTTTTAGTTGTTTCATCACAGTCACATCCAGCCAGGCCTGTCCCATCCTTTTAGTGATTAGCCAGAATCACTATGGTGTCAGCAATCACAAGATTGAAACTACTGCAGGTCTCCATCTTGGCGAACCACATTCCAAAAATCATCATCTTCTCTCTTGTGTGCAAACTTTTGGTTGAACACAAAGTTTATTCACTGTCAGAACTGAGACTGGTATTTACGAGCAACGACAACAACATCGGCACGTGGTCGCCCTTGACCTACAAAACCAGTTTACTGTGAGAGGGACGGCTACTCCCTTACATAATACAAATCTGGTTACCCTGTTCATCTAACATCTCAAGTTCATGTTTTCTTCCTCTCTCTATCTAACTCATGATCTGTTGTTTCCCAAATGTTCTTACCAGCTCACTTTGTAACTCTTAATATACTTCACATAATTATACTGTATTCATGTCCCAGAATGTGAACTATCTACTTCTCACCACTTGCTATCCTCAGCAGGCAACTCTTAACAACCACATTCATACTTACGAATGTTTATTTCATGTAACTTTAGCAGTCTTACTACAGTACTCTGAGCAAATCTATCCTCACTACAATAACTTGTACACAATAGCTCCATCTTTATAGTGCATAAAATGTTCGTTTAGGCCCTCCCTCACCTGTGAAAATTTATAAAGTTCAGTTTTACCCATAGGGTTACAACTGACAACTGGATTAATCATAAGCGTTGAATTATTTCCTCCAACTTCACATGGCGTGACTCAAGATGACTTACTCTCGATGAAATACAAGACGAATGGACCTTACTCGGTGGACAACTCAAGACAAAAACACGCCCTTCTATGTTTTATTAATTTGTCCTTTCATCAGTTTCTTATGCTCATACAGGGCACATGTAGCGTTCCAGCCAATAGCCTTACAATATAAAGATAATACTAACACTTCATTGGACTACACCTATGCAACACTTTCAACTCCTTCAAAATTTTGTCAGCCAATTGTTTAATTTTTAACGTTAATTGTTCTACCAATCAAGTTGATAGGCACCAGTTTGGAGCCTCATGCCAGGTCCCCAAAATATTGACTATTAGTCCTTTCTTTCGTCTCAAAGGGTTCCTTCTTGTCTCTAAATGTGGCTCGGCGAAGGTCGCCTAAGCATCGGGCCACTGTCCCTGGGCCTTTCTCTTTCCTGTGAAACAAAGCTCTCCTTGCTCTGTCCCCCAGACACCTGGCGCCAAACACTTCCGTTTGTATTTCGTCACATTAACTAGAGAAAAACAATATCACAAAGACTCCAATAAATGAATACATGACATTATCAATAAAATTATATATTAATTTACAAGAGCACTGTAATAAGGGCTCAACATATACACTTCTATTCAACCATTAATGGCCACACTTACTAATTGCTGATAATTTACAAATCTCTGCTCTTTTCATGCAGCAGGCGGTCTGTCTCCTATTACCTTAGGGCAGTAATCCTGATTGACAGATCTTTCACTTGTGCTCACAAGTCCAGTCAGTTCGCATAGCAGCTGCGTACAGACCGCTATGTTTGAACACAGTGCTACTGGCTACAAAACACACTATGACTGTTCCTTAGTTTGACTCCAGAGACAGTCCAGTAATTCACACAGTCAAACACAGTGAACAATTAAACAGCAACAGCTTAACAGTGTTAAACAGCAAGACAATACTCCTCAGAATAATGACCATTAACAGAGTTCCAATTACACTCCCCAAGATAGCTGCTCCAATTGCTGGCTGCACGACGATTCTAGGTCCACAGAAGTACACACACGCACACAGTACTCTAAGGCAGTACACACCAAATTCTGTTCTGTACGCGGCGATATCCTGACTCCAATAGGACACTGACGGCAGCCAACACCCATCCCAGTCCAGCTACTCACTTGACACTCCAGTGCAACAACAACAACAACAACAACTCCTTGTTCAGACTCCGACTATCGACAGTCAACACCTCTGTCACATTCAGCCCAGCTACCGAACCCCTACACACCGAGTCAAACTCAAACACTGAGTCACACACTGACTGACTGTTCACAAAAGGCTCCGTTTTATAGCTTGGTTGACGTGTATCAGAATGTTTGCGATGTAGTTTAAGGCAGAACATTCTTGCTGTAACTTCCAGGAACACACGGGGAAACAAGATGAAGAGAACAATAAACAGAAAGGCCAGCCATGCCCTCCAGGCTAGCTGGGAGCTTCCCAGTGGTGTGAGTCACTAGCCCCTTCCAGGAAGTACTGAAAGGGGCTACCACAGGGCTGGTGCACAATAACACTGGGTAACACATTTTCAGGCTTTACATGAAAATGGGTGTATTTAGATCACTTTTAAGAGCTGTTTACAAATATGGTATCCGATTTCCTGTAACACCCACAGTTTTTATGTAATTACATAATTTTCCTTTTTTTAAATTTGCGCATAACAATGTGCACTGATCGATAAAATATGTACATTAGAGGAATCAAAAACAATCAATTGGAGTAAAATAGATAGTCTGATGTCTATGTTTAGAGAGGAACACTGCAACTGGTTTAGTTTCATTTGGAAACGTGCTCTAAATAGCTATTTAATACATATTACAAGTGCAAATCAGTCTACAAATGGCGAGTTCCTCAAGACGACAGTGTGTAAACAATCCCAACTCCTTTTGTTTCATTTGTGGCTCACTGACTTTGAAATCAAGAAGAGAGAACATAACCTCATTCGTAAAGAAAGCTTACCTGACATATTTCAGTGTCAAGTTAGGCGACCAAGATAAAAGGTTTGCGCCGCACAGTATGTGTCATACGTGTGTTACGGGATTAAGAAAATGTACTCAGGGGAAGCAGAAGTCGACCTTTTGGAATTTCGATGGTGTGGAGAGAGCAAACAAATCACACCGATGATTGTTATTTTAGTGTGGTAAAATTTGAAGGCCATAACAAACCTGAAATCAGGAATCAGACCTGTACCACATGGACCTGACATTCCTGTGTGTAACCCACCAGCAAACCTGCAATCATCATCGTCATCGTCATCATCATCATCATCATCATCATCATCATCGTCTGGTTCTAGTGACAGTGATGAAATCTTGATAACCACAGAAGAGCTACAACCAGAGTTGTTTACTCAATGTGAACTAAACGACTTGGTAAGAGATCTGGGTCTCTCAAAGGAGTTGTCACAAATGCTGGGTTCTTGTTTAAAGGAGAAAAGACTGCTAGCTCCAGGTACAACATTTTCCTGATACCGAACAAGAGAAGAAGAATTTTGTGAGTACTTCACTGAAGAGGGTCCTCTTGTTTACTGTAAGAACATTGAGGGAGTAGTATCAAAATACGGAATTGCATACAACAAGAATGGAGGTTATTTATTGATAGAACCGTAAACAATATCAAAGCTGTACTCTTACACATCACCAATAAGTGTGGTTCGATACCTGTAGCGTATTCTTATGTCTTGAAGGAAAACTATGAAACCCTTGCAATGTTATTAACGGCAATTAAGTATTCAGAGCACGAATGGATTGTATGTGGTGATCTAAAAGTTATAGGAATGCTTCTTGGACAACAGTCAGGTTACACAAAGTATCCATGTTTCCTCTGCCTGTGGGACAGCCGTAGACGTGATGCACACTGGGTTAGAAAGGAATGGCCATCTAGAACAACAATGGATCAAGGAGACAAGAATATAATAAGATCATGTTTGGTGAAACGAGAAAAAATCATTCTGCCACCTCTCCATATTAAACTAGGGATCATGAAATAGTTCGGAAAGGGATTGAATAAAAATGGTGACTGTTTTAAGTACATCTATCGGAAATTCTCCTTCTTGTCTGATGCGAAACTAAAAGAAGGAATCTTTGTGGGACCACAGATACGGAGCCTTACGACAGATGAACAATTTGAGGCGTTGATGACCTTTGAGGAAAGATTGGCTTGGATAGGTTTCAAGAATGTGATATGTTGATGGCTATGAAAAATTTAGGTTGTAATATGAGTATCAAGCTACATTTCCTTCATAGTCGACTTTTTCCCTGAAAACTTAGGAGATTTTAGTGACGAACATGGGGAGCGGTTCCACCAGGACATGAAAGAGATAGAAACACGTTATCAGGGCAGGTGGAATGCTGTGATGTTAGCTGACTATTGCTGGTCTACGAAGAGGGACAATCCGGAGTTGCAACACGTCAGACATTCACGAAGATCACACTTCCGCAGCAAAAGGAAGAGAGTTTAAGTCATGAAAATTGTATCCTGGACTTGCCATTTGTAGAATTTAATTTTATATGTTCACAAACAAGGTAAATAATAAATTGTTTTCTGGATTCCTTTTTATTTTAAGTTAGTTATAGTTACTTTACTGGTGTTTAATCCCAAACTTCACTGTAAGTGATATTATAGATTAAGTAAATACTTAATTTGAAATTCTGTAAAATCCTTACGTGATTCATAAAATTTGATTTCAGATTCATAAACAGGAGGCAAAACTACATTACAATCACCCATCAAAACTAAAATCCTTGAAAAAAAATTTCATTTTGTAACTCATTGTAATTTTAAGAATATTACAAAAAAGCAATTTATCAAAGCTATGAGATAATATAACCACATGCTGCAGAGTGGAATACTGAAGAGAGAAAACACACACATTCCATTCATATTTTTATGCCATCTGAATTATAACATAGGAACAAAAATTTACCTGCTATGCTATCATTCATTCTCTTGGGTCTGGATATTCTCCGGTCACTGTCCAGTTGTCGAATAAGTCGTAGACCATCTCTTCCTAGAGCTGAACTGAGCCATTCAGCTACCTTATCTCCACAATCCCAGCATTGCACATGATCCCCACATACTTTACTTTGGCACATTAATGCTTCCTTGTAGGCTGAGCCATGTTTGGCTGGCAGTTCCAAAGACACAGAGATAGAATTCAAACCTGTCAGCAGTCAAATCAGTAAGAAGAGTGCTTTTGGCTACGGAAATACAAGCACAAATAAGTCTTAACAAGTGAAAGCTAAACACATTATCGTTCCATTTATAAAATCCCAATCCACAGGGGGCTCAGATAGGTGCATAAAGAACACCTATCGGCCTGAGATTGTAAAAATAACTAAACACAGAGGACATGAAATGCAGACTAGGTCAAGAAAAGAAAGCCTTTCTGATTAGGAAACATCTGAAAACCTTTGACACAGTGGATGGATGGATAGAGGGACTGACTAAATTATTCTCTCCCAGTCAAAGATAAGATTACAGTTACAATGTCATTTGTTTCAACGATACTATGATAATACAAACAAGTACGAGATGAGGATAGTGGTATATGGACTTCCCAGATGTACTGGATACTATAAATGAGTATGAAAGATCTGGCTGAATCTGTTATATGAACTTAAAAAGGTTTCAATTATTATATACTAGTTATTAAGTATTATAATTATTTTATAATAATGTATTCTGCTTTACGTCTCACTAACTACTTTTGCGGTTTTCAGAGACACTGAGGTGTGAGAATTTAGTCCCACAGGAGTTCTTTTACGTGCAAGTAAATCTACCGACACGAGGCTGATGTATTAAAGCACCTTCAAATACCACCGGACTGAACCAGGATCGAACCTGCCAAGTTGGGGTCAGAAGGCCAATGCCTCAACCGTCTGAGCCACTCAGCCCGGCATATAATTATTTTTGTTAACACAGTAAGAATACAAGAAGCTTATTATTCAAATCCTCTATAACAAGAATACAGCTCTCTGTTTATAACATTAATCATGGACACAAGCTATATCGTTGACTAAGAACCAACAATAATTTTATGAATACAGCAGGAGGAAAGAAATATATAAAACTGTTAAAATGGTCCAGGAGTCTTCAGAATTTTCCTCCTTAAAGGAAAGAGCTCAACTAAGTTACGCCTAAGAGAAATATCATTTCTGTACATATTTATCTATGTTAATTACATGATATAAAATCACTACATTTGATTGTATGCTGTTAGCTAAACAGTGTTGTTTCTGAATACTTAGGGGCAAAGCTAGTGTGCTATGAATTGTTTGCCAGAATACAGCTGTCACATTATGTTCTCTGACTGATCAAAGTCGAATGGCCTTCACTTGAAGTGCAGTGGTACGTATAAGTTAGGAAGATTGTATAGAGGGGCTATAGGGAGGTATATTCAGGGAAATGGAGTAGACTAGGGAGTGGTGATAAGGGTACAGGGATCTGGAAGTCAAGCAGGGATGAAATAAAAATGTTAGTGTTGAACTATAGAAGTATTGTAAAAAAAAAAAGTCATTTAATAGATGTAAGTTTATCAGATATTGTAATAGGAGTTGAATTATGGCTGAGAAATGATATAATGGATGCAGAAATTTTCTCACAGAACTGGAGTGTTAATCATAGAGACAGGATAGGAATGATAGGAGGGGGAATATTCATTTTAGTGAAAGAAGAATTTGTAAGCTACGAAAAAGTTAAGGATGACAAGCATGAAATTCTAGGTGCAAGGCTCATCTCTAAAGATAATAGGCAACTTGATGGTTGTGGAACTCACAGACCTGGAAAGTGTGGTGCAGATGCTGATTCAGAATTATGTTGTAAGATAATAAGCTATTTGGGATATGGTACACAAAGGAACGTGATTGTAGCAAGTGATCCCAATTTAGTAAATGTCAATTGGGAAGGTAATGTGAACGACAGGAAGCATGAACAACAAATGGCAAATAAGTTAATATGTGAAGGGCACCCGATTCAGAAAGTGATGGAACCAATTAGAGGAAAAAATATTTTGGATGTGGTGCTGATAAAACCAGATGAGCTCTATAGAGAAACCAAAGTAATAGATGGTAATAGTGATTATGAAGCAGTTTTTGTCATAGTTAAAAATAAATGTGATAGAAAGGAAAGTCATAAAAGTAGGACTATTAGGCAGTACCATATGGCTGATGAGATAGGTATGAGGGAGTTTTTAAAAATGTATTATGATCGGTGAAAACGGTAAATAAAAATGTAAACAGACTGTGGGATGGGTTTAAAGCAATTGTTGAGGAATGTAAAAATTGGTATGCTGAATCACAGAAGTATTATTCAATATCATTGAATAATTTATTTGGCATTATACAACAAGGGCAAATAGCCTTCGTCATAATATATATAGATACAGACACATTTAAAGTTGGTAAGGAATGGTAAAAACCCACTTTCTTATAACACAGAAGTAAAGAGACTAAAAAGCACGTGCAGGTTGGAAAGAAATATAGTTAGAAATGGTTGTGGAAGTAAGGAGAAATTGAAGGAACTCACTACGAAATTGAATCTAGCGAAGAAGTCAGCTAAGGATAACATGATGGCAAGCATAATTGGCGGTCGTACAAATTTTAGTTAAAAATGGAAGGATATGTATAGGTACAGACGACAGAAACAGGACAAGACAGGAGAACATTCCAGGAATCATTAATGAGCAAGGGGAGTGGGTATGCGAGAATCTACGGAAGGCAGAAGTATTCAGTCAGCACTATGTAAAGATTGGTTTTTACAAAGATCATGTTCAGATAGAGAAGGTGACTAATACTAATGAAGTACTGACATTTACCTACGATAGCAAAGACTTCACAATGAGATACAAAAGTTTTAAACTAGAAAAGCAGCTAGAACTGATAAGATTTCTGTGGATACACTAAAGACAATGGGTTGGGATATAGAACTGTATCTGAAGTACTTATCTGAATACCGTTTGCAAGAAGAGGCTAAACCAAATGAATGGAGACTTACTATAGTAGCCCCTGTGTATAAAGGGAAGGATGATAAACATAAAGCTGAAAATTACAGGCCAGTTAGTTTGACATGCGTTACATGTAATCTTTGGGAAAGCATTATTTCTCATTGTGCTAGACATATCTGTGAAACTAATAACTGGTTCGATAGAAGACAGTTCAGGTTTAGGAAAGGTTATTCCAATGAAACTCATCTTATAGGACTGCAGCAAAATATAGCAGATATCTTAGATTCAGGAAGTCAAATTGACTGTATCGCGATTGATAGAATAGATCATGGGAGACTACTGGCAAAAATGAGTGCAACTGGATTAGACAAATGAGTGACTGAATGAGCAGTTATATTTCTAGAAAACAGAACTAGAATTAGAGCAGGTGAAGCATAATCTGATCCTGTTATCATTAACAGGGGAATTCCTCATGGCAGTGTTTCAGATCTTTTTGTTTTCTTATATATATAGGGCCTTTTTTTGGCTCGCTCCGTGTGTCAGAGGAACATGCACGGAAGGTGATAAAACGGCTGGGTGACTCATTTGCCGAGAGATAAATTGCTTCGTGACCGGCTAAGATGATCTAATGTAGTACGGTAGAGATAACCATTGCTTCACAGC
This sequence comes from Anabrus simplex, assembly GCF_040414725.1. NCBI lineage: Eukaryota > Metazoa > Arthropoda > Insecta > Orthoptera > Tettigoniidae > Anabrus > Anabrus simplex. The sequence continues at coordinate 1,240,900,058 of NC_090265.1, read as the reverse complement.
AATAGTTTAGTTTAACATCTGTGGTATTGATAGCGTGTTCAATGTGTTCGCTTTAAAATAGCATCATTTCTGTAGGAATATTAAAGTAATCATGTGTTTAACAAGTGATGTATACAGTAGAACAGCGTGTATTCATTGTGTTGTGCTATGCGAAGCATTTTCCTTTTACAGAGTGCTGCTTTTGATTCATTCACAAATTTCCTGGAATCCTTCCTCCCCATAGGAGCACACTACGTAAATTAGTAAAGAAGTTCCGCACCACCGGGTCCATTCTTAACAAGAAATCACGCAGGAGACAAACCGTTTTAACAAAGGAAAAGCTTGACAAAATAGCAGCTCTCTTGGAAAGAACTCCAACAAAATCCATGTTGCGTCCTGCCGTACAAGCTAATGTGTCATTATCTTCTGCCCACAAAGCAACAAAACTGTTAAAAGCAAAACCGTACAAACACACCCCTGCCTAATATTTAAGAGGAGCTGACAAGTTTCGCTAGGGTTCGGTATTGTAACTGGTTGCTTCAGTCAGTTCACGATGTGTATGTTGACCCAGAACTTTTATTTTATAGTGATGAAGCATGGCTACACTTAAGTGGCTATGTATATAGTCAAAACAATCGCTACCGATATGCAGAAAATCCCCACCAGCTGCATGTCTGTCCACTTCATGATGTAAAGATAGGAGTTTGGTGCGCAATAAGTGCTCGCAGAATTATAGGCCTTATATTTTTCTGTGAAACAATAAATGCTCATCGATATATAGACCTCATTTTCAGACCATTTTTTCAAGAGCTGACAGATGAAGAAAGGAGTAATGGTCACTTCATGCAAAATAATGCGACGGCACACACTGCTAATCGGTCTATCGAGGTAATATGGGAAGTTTTCGAAGATCATGTGGTTAATTATCCCCTTAGATCTCCTGATTTAAATCCCTGTGATTTTTTTTTTTTTTTCTTTATGTAGCACTGACACAGATAAGTCTTATGGCGATGACCTGTGATTATTACCTGCGGGGGATGCTGAAGGGAAAACTGTATGTGAAAAACCCTCACACAAGAGCAGATTCACCAAGTGTCTGCAAATCTATTTACGAGGTGTCAGGCGTTTGACAACTGAGGGACAACATTTTGAACATCAAATGTAATGCCAAGTAGGTTTTAGAAAATGGTTTCACTAGAAATGGATTTCTATAAATGTGAATTACCGTGAGTGGTGGGGAGGGAAAGCGTGCATTATACCGGCTAGCAACGGAGTGTCACTGTGCCAGCCGTGATGTGCTCTAAGCGGTGCTGCGGAACGAGCTATAAAAAGACCCTGTTTAAATGATATGAGTAAAGAACAGAAAACAGAGCTAAGGCTTTTTGCAGATGTTATACTGTATAGAGTAATAAATAAGCTACAAGATTGAGAGCAACTGCAAAATGACCTTGACAATGTTGTCAGGCGGACAGCAGGCAATGGTATGATGGTAAACGGGGTTAAAAGTCAGTCAGGTTGTGAGTTTCACTAACAGGAAAAGTCCTCTCAATTTTAATTGCTGTGTTGATGGGGTGAAAGTTCCTTATGGGGATCACTGTAAGTACCTAAGTGTTAATATAAAGAAAGATCTTCATTGGGGTAATCACATAAATGGGATTGTAAATAAAGGGTACAGATCTCTGCACATCGTTATGAGGGCATTTAGGGGTTGTAGTAAAGTCTCTGATAAGACCCCACAACTAGAGTAGGGGTCAAATTTACGGGACCCTCACCAAGCTTACTTGATTCGAGAACTGACAGAGATCCAAAGAAAAGCAGCTCGATTTGTTCTGGGAGATCTGCAACAAAAGAGTAGCATAACAAAAAAGTTGCAAAGTTTAGGTAGGGAAGACTTGGGAGAAAGGAGACAAGCTGCTTGACTAAGTGGTAATTCCAATATAATTGGTCAGTTATTTGACATTATAATTTTTCCAGCTAACTTATTCTTGGTTGCCAGCGTTTCACCCCAGTGTGTGAATTCGGGCACAACAGTAGGTAACTAGCACACCTACCAATACGCACAGTTAGTTCATACCATGGAGGCCACTGCATAGGCTACTTGGAGCCACCGGCAGTGCCAATGCACTATGAGAGACTTTGTCTCATTTGCAAAAATTGATGCCTGCTAGGCCATCAGATGATACAGATACTGATTTCTATAGGGAACCAGAAATTTTTTCCTGAATGAGTAAATTCATAATTCCAATATAATTGGTCCATAATTGGACATTGTCAATTTTCCACCTAACTCATTCTTGGTTACCAGCATTCTGCCCCAGTGCACCAATTTTGGCTCATCAGTTGGTAACTAGCACACCTACCAAGATGCATTGCTAGTGCATACCATACCAAGATGCATTGCTAGTGCATACCATGGAGGAATAAACTAAACAAAAAGTTATGTGTGATAGGCGGGCCATCAGATGAACGTGCATTTCTTAGGCCTGGTGAATTGGGAGAAAAATGGGAGAAAAGTATGTTAATGACATGTATCCATCGCACATACGTTGGGTAAAGTATAGAATGCCCTGCTGCAGGGAATCACTGTAACCCCAAGGGACCCGCACGAGAGACCCATACTGCACCCTCACTCCTCATAGCTGACCCCTGCCATCCCCCGTTTATTGTCAGACAACAAAAGTTTACAAAGTACAGTGTCGTTTGCGGGTACAAATCAAACTTAAAAGTCCTTTGTTCTGTCTAGCACTACTAGTGCATAAATTAACTTAAAATGTTCTGCAGCTCTTCTTGCACTGATGTGATACACTTAATCACTGTTTAACACAATTGTCTAAACAACATTAACAAATAATATAATTAAATAAACTAATAGTAAATAAAATGTGCAGTACAATCAGCAATAACAATAAATAAGATAATAGTTACATCAAAAGAGACTAACATATGCATTATTACTTAAATATATAATGAAGTAGACTAGTGCTATTAATAATTAATTAACTATATCAATAATAACAAAGGAAATACATAGAAATATAAAATACGTGCCATGGAATTCATTTAACAGCTATATAATTAAAATTGCAGTAAAATTAAACTGCGATTCACCAATGTATATCACATGGTAAAATGAAATGTGCTAATATCGCTGAAAGCGAATTATGGTGAAACTCGTTAGAAAGGATGTGATATACAATAATGTATGTAAGGGGAAAATTAAAATCCATGAAAGGAACATATCAGAATTAGCGTAAAATGAATTTAGGACTTGAGAGAATGTAGAATACTTGGAATTATCACTGCACTGCACTGCACTGCACTGGAAACTTTTGCTGAGGGCACTTGTATTGCCTGAAGGTCTGTGGTGGACAGGAGGGGTATTACCGCAGCCAAGAGCATAATAATAATAATAATAATAATAATAATAATAATAATAATAATAATAATAATAATAATAATAATAATAATTTTGTTGCTAGTTGCTTTATGTCGCACCGACACAGATAGGTCTTATGGCGACGATGGGATAGGGAAGGGCTAGGAGTGGGAAGGAAGCGGCCGTGGCCTTAATTAAGGTACAGCCCCAGCATTTGCCTGGTGTGAAAATGGGAAACCACGGAAAACCATTTTCAGGGCTGCCGACAGTGGGATTCGAACCTACTGTCTCCCGAATACTGGATACTGGCCGCACTTAAGCGGCTGCAGCTATCTAGCTTGGTAATAATAATAATAATAATAATAATAATAATAATAATAATAATAATAATCATCATCATCATCATCATCATCATTTTTTTTTTTGCTAGGGGCTTTACGTCGCACCGACACAGATAGGTCTTATGGCAACGATGGGATAGGAAAGGCCTAGGAGTAGGAAGGAAGCGGCCGTGGCCTTAATTAAGGTACAGCCCCAGCATTTGCCAGGTGTGAAAATGGGAAACCACGGAAAACCATCTTCAGGGCTGCCGATAGTGGGATTCGAACCTACTATCTCCCGGATGCAAGCTCACAGCCGCGCGCCTCTACGCGCACGGCCAACTCGCCCGGTCATCATCATCATCATGTTGAGGTGTTCGGGTATTGGTGAGGATTGCGTTGGTGAGGGGGGGATAAGGTGAGGGCTTCAGTTACAATTAGGTTAAGATGGGAAATGGCTTCAGTGAGGTACTGGAAGTGCAGAGTATGGATATGTGTAAGCATACCGGGGAAGGTGTAATATGGTTGGATATGAGGTGAGGGAAGGCAATGAGCGATTCGTTTTGCGCATGAGTCTCGTTGGATCAGTCTGGCGTACTCAGTGGGATGGGCATCTATCCAAGTCAGTAAAGTATAGGTAATGAGAAATCTAATAAAGGATTTATATATATTAAGTAGTTGGAGTGGGCGGGGGGGTGAGAAAGCCCCACATGAAACTGGTCAGGATCGAAGGGCATGGAAACACCTTACAGCTATTTTATGGGTTGTGGTTAGACGATGATTCCATCGTAGATTAATTTGTATTTGGATTCCGAAGTAAGTTAGTATGTTAGTTTCAGGAAAGGGTATGTTATACATTGTTAGATGGACTTTGTGATGTGGGGGACAGATATGGGATTTGGTACAGAAAACAATAACACTGAGTTTTGTTGGAATTAACTGAGATATGCCATTTATTCAACAAAGGAGTCGAGGATAATGAGGTAATGTTGTGTTCTATGTGTGAGGGAGGTGTAGGTAGGGCTGAAAGCAAGGAGAGCAAGGTCGTCTGCATACTGGTAGAGGCAGAGGGGAGGTTTAGGGTGGGGAATATCATATGTAAAAAGCATGTAGAAAAGTGGTGAGAAAGGGCAATCTTGAACTAAGCCAGCGGCTAAAGGGAAGGTATAGGAACGGGTGCTGTGAATTGTTATAGTTGCTGTTTTAGATTTAAGATAATTAAAGATTGGTCTTATGAGGGTGGTAGAGACAGTGAGATGACTTAGTTTAAATAAAAGTCTGGCATGCTATACAGAATCAAAGGCCTTACCTACGTCTAGGCAGATTAAGGCAGATGGTTTGTAGGATTTTAGGTAAGTGGACAGAGAAGCAGTGATGTGAAAGAGGTGATCTTTAGTGGAATGATGGGTACGAAAGCCAACTTGGGAAGAGGGGAGTAAATTAAGGGAGCGCCGGGCTGAATGGCTCAGATGGTTGAGGTGCTCGCCTTCTGATCCCAACTTGACAGGTTCGATCCTGGCTCAGTCCAGTGGTATTTAATGGTGCTCAAATATATCAGCCTCGTGTTGGTAGATTTACTGGTATGTGTAAGAACTCCTGCAGGACTAAATTCTGGCACCTCAGTGTCTCCAAAAACCATAAAAGTAGTTAGTGGGATGTAAAGCAAATAACATTATTATTTTTTTTTTTTTTTTTTTGCGAATGAGCCCGTTAGGACTATGCAAAGTACTTAGAGACAGGCATTTTCCTTTCTTTGTGCCCACACTTCCTTCATTCGCTTGCTGTGTGCTTCTTTTCTCTCTTGAGACCATGTTGTTCCGGTCTTCTTCTTTGGTTTTTCCTCTTGGTCAACTTGCCACTTATGAACTTTGGTTCTGAAGATAACCCGGCTTTGGATGTCTTCAGGTGTAATTCCTGACAGTTTGAGATCTGTTTTAATTTCGCCAATCCATTTTATTGTGTCCGTTTTGGCTTTACTTCGGTTTTCATAAAATTCAACTATTTGCTTGGTAAGTCTATCTGGGTTCATCCTTTTTATATGTCCAAAGAATCTTAATCTGCGTTTTCTGATGTCGCTGTGAATGTTAGAAAATTGTTTGATTTCCTGTTTCCCTGTAAGGCGGTACTGTTCATCTACGAGTTTTGGGCCTAAAATTTTTCTAATGATCTTGCGTTCCTTTTTCTGAATATTTTCTAGATCAGTTTTCCTGTTCAAAATTAGTGTCTCTGATCCATAGAGGCATTCTGGTTTTATAACTGTATTATAGTGTCTTAGTTTTGCATGCTTGGAGAGACACTTTTTGTTATAGATATTTTGGGTGAGTCTATACGCAGTTTCCATTTTTTGGCATCTAACTTCATTGGCTTTTGTTTCCATTCCATTCTCCTGAATTATTTCACCGAGATATTTGAATTGCTGGACCCGTTTTATTTTGCCATATTTTGTCTCCATGAATTTAGGGGCTTCTTTGTTGCAGGTCATGTATTCGGTTTTTTCAAACGATATTTGGAGGCCGACTTTTTCCGCTGTTTCTTTCAGGAGTTCGATCTGGTTTATGGCTGTTGAAACATCACGAGTTAAGATTGCCAGATCGTCCGCAAATGCCAGGCAGTCTACTGCTAATTTGCCCCTACCAAGAGTGATTGGTTGGTCAATCTTGAGGACAGACTTCTGTTTGCGCCATTCCTGTATTACCTTTTCAAGGACGCAGTTGAAGAGTAGTAGGGAGAGCCCATCTCCCTGTCTTACTCCTGTTTTGATTGGAAAAGGGTCTGAGATTTCCCCCAAGAAATTAACCTTAGATTTTGTGTCTGTCAATGTCTCTTTTACAATTGCGAGTGTTTTCCGGTCTAGACCCTGTTCTTTTAATATCTGAAACAGTGATTGACGATCAACTGAATCATAGGCCTTTTTGAAATCAACAAAAGTACAAACTACATTTTTGCTACAAATTCTCTGATGCCTTAGGATTAACTTTAGGTTCAAAATTTGCTCTGGACTTGAACGGCCTGGTCTGAAACCTGCTTGATATTCTCCAATTTTTTGTTCTAGTTGCTGTTAGGCTCTATCGAGAAGGCACTGAGATAAAATTTTGTAGGCAACAGATACCAATGAGATTCCCCTGTAGTTATTTACGTCTGTTCTGTCTCTTTTCGTATGTAAAGGATGAATTAGTGCACTTTTCCAATCTTCTGGAATTTGTTCTGTTTCCCAAATCTCTTGGATGATACCGGTGAATTCTCTTTTAGTATTTGGGCCTGCTGATTTGAGAATTTCTGCTACGATCCCATCCTCACCTGCAGCTTTATTCATTTTAAGTCGTTTTATCTGTCTGGTAATTTCTTCTTCATCCGGTGGTACTGAATTTGGGTTTGTGAAGTCAAGTTCCTGTGGTGGAAATCTTTGTGTTGGCTCTGGGCAGTTAAGCAGTTCTTCAAAATACCTTGCAAGTTCAGTGCAGTTTTCTTGATTGTTCAGTGCAAATTGCCCATTTACTTTCTTAAAGCAAAGGTTTTGTGGCTGATACCCTGTTAGCTTTGTTTTGAAGTTCTTGTAGAAATTTCGTGTGTGGTTTTTTTCGAAGTCCTTTTCAATTTCTAGTAGTTGATCTTTCTCGAATTTCCTTTTGGTCTGTCGGATTAATTTCGCTGCCTCTTTTCTGACTGCCAAAAACATTTTGTGATTCTTATCGGTCTTTTTGCTGTTCCACTTATTGTATGCATTCTGCCGGGATTGGATGGCTTGCTCACAGTCTGCATTCCACCAAGGGTGTTTTTTTCTTTTCTGCAGAGGAATCAGTGTTTGTGCTGTTTCAATTAGTTTGGTCTTGAGTTGCTGCCAATTGTTGGATTGCTTTTTCTCTAATTCTTCAGTGAGAGATGGCTGGATCCGACTAGTATCAAATTTCGGAATTATTTGCTTCCTTCTTCTGAACCTTTGGGGTATCAACTGTAGTTTGACTCTTGTCAGATAGTGGTCTGAGTTTATGTTTGCACCCTTCCTTACTTGGACATTCATAATTTCTCTGTGGTTTGGGTATGAAATTGCCACGTGGTCAATTTGAAACTCGCCCAAGAGGGAGTTGGGTGATCTCCATGTCATTTGTTTAGAAGGTTTCTTCCTGAAGTGAGTCGACATGACTTTAAGGTTGAATGCCCCGCAAAATTCGACTAATCTCCGTCCATTTTCGATCGTCCATTTATGTGCTGGGAATTTTCCAACTGTTTTCCTGTATTTCCTTTCCTTGCCTAGCTGAGCGTTGAAATCTCCTAACAGAATTTTGACGTGGTTTTGAGGAATTTTTGATGCTGTTTCTTCTAGTATTTCCCAGGATTTGTCTACCTTCTCGCGATCTGTTTTATTGTCTTCATTGACTGGCATATGTGCATTGATCAGTGTGTATGATTTGTTTGCACACTTTAGGGTGATTGTCATTAGCCTATTGTTTACACATTTCACACCTGTTACTGAGTTAAGTATGCTCTTCTTGACTGCAAAAGCAACTCCTAAATGGGGTGTGTTTTTGAGAATCCGTTTGTCTGTTTTACTTTTGAAGAGTCTGTAGTTCCCGAAATCCATTGCGTGTTCGTCAGTCAGCCTCGTTTCTTGGAGTGCCAGTATTTCTATTTTTTGATTATTTAGGGTTTGCTCTAGTTCGTACAACTTCCCTGCCCGCAAGAGAGAATTTATGTTCAGTGTTCCGAAAAATGTTTTGCTGTTTGGGCGAAGTTGGCCAGAGGTCTCCGACTCCCTCTGTTTGCGTGTCCAGCCAGACTCCCCAGAATCCGATAGTCTGGTTGTGCTGCTAATGTCAGCAGTGGATTGGTTACCACCTGGGGTACAAATTTGTTTTCTGCCACTCCTCATGGTACTTGATTATCCAAGTAATGGACCGTAGTCCAGTTTCATAGGACTGGAGTGGATAGTTCCAGAACATACATTTCCAGCTGCACCTCTGGTGTACAGACGCTGACCACTTTGCCGCTTGCTGCAAGTCAGACGCGAAGTGGATTTCAGTCAGTTCTTCCGCCCTCTCTGCCATCGGGATGAATCCTCTTATACCGTCGAGGCCGTTGACCATTTGCCTTGTTCCCTCAGTTGATCCGTGGGTGCTTATTTGGCTACGCCTTATTCGCACCTGTCCTGCATATCTACAGGAACTTTCCCTATCAGCCATTGGGACACGCCGTGTTGGGGTCGAGGGCACCCATTCTTCTTCTTCTTCTTCTTCTTCTTCTTCTTCTTCTTCTTCTTATTGTACCGGGAGGTACACCCCTACGCCGCACATTTAAATCTTGCACCAATCAGAACTCTTCTACAGGAGAAACACTGAAAAAACCCACACACTCGCAATACCTTTGTTAAAATCCGCCGCCACGCAAGGTTTATGTCAGAAGAGACTACAAAACACATGTAGACACTGTCACTGAAAACTTCCGCAGTAATCCCAAGTGCTACTGGAGTCTCATCAACACACAGAGAAGGACGGAGCGGATTCCTGTCAGCGTGAACCACAACGATGCAACAGCAGACAGCGCCGATTGCAATGAACTGTTCAACAGGTATCTCTTCTCCAACATCTCCTCTGCCCTACAAAACCAAACGCTCCCTCCCGTAGGTACAGTTTCAAACAGAACCCTATCAAGCATAACTACCACATCAAGTGAAGTTCATAACCTTCTTCAAACTCTTCGTACCAACAAAGCTACCGGTCCCGACACTATAGGTCCTCTTTTCCTAAAAAATACTGCCAGCACCCTTTACGTCCCTCTCTCTAAATTATTTAACAGATGTTTTGCCGTGGGCTATTTTCCTATTACCTGGAAGCAGGCAAACATTGTTCCACTTCTCAAATCAGGCAACAAATTTAATGTTTCATCTTACCAACCAATTTCTATTCTCCCCACACTATCCTTTATCTTTGAAAAAATCATACAGCAGCATCTACTCGCATTCACCTTAACCTATATCTCAACCAAGCAGCATGGTTTTCTACCAGGTGGCTGTTGTCTAACAAACCTGGCCACTCTGCATAGCTTTGCACCACATGCCATTGCAGCTAAATCACAGCTGGATATCCGCTACGTAGACATTTCAAAAGCTTTTGATTCTGTAGACCATACTGTGTTGCTCCATAAACTCTCCGAACGATTTAATATACATGGCAGTCTTCTAACCCTTCTTACTGGTTTCCTATAAAACCGTTGGCAGAGATTGGTAATATCAGGCACTTCATACTCATAATTACCAGTCACCTCCAGTGTCCCACAAGGCAGTGCTCTTGGCCCCTTGCTGTTTTCCTTGTTTATGGATGATCTGCCATCTAAACTCAACGAAACAGCAAATACCTTACATTTGCTGACGACTGCAAGATATTTAGGGATATTAGGAATCCAGGAGATGCAGCTCTGCTACAGTCCTCACTTAATGCCCGCTCAAACTGGTGCTGTACTTGGAAACTTATCCCCAATCCACAAAAATGCAGCCACATGACCATAACACTATGTAAATCTCCTCTACCGACATCATATTACCTACTTACAAGCCCCATCACTGTAGTTATGCAACAGCATGACCTAGGTGTAATATTTGATGCAAAATTACAATTTGAGACCCACATAGAAACATATACAACCAAGGCTATGAAATTACTAGGCATTCTCTACCACTTCACAGAAATTTCTGATCCCAATGCTTTTTGCAACTTCATGCTCACGATCATTCAACCTATCAAACTACTGCTCTCCGATTTGGACAACAGCATCCTCCTCCAATACTAACCAGTTAGACAGAGTAGTGTCCTTTGCTACAATTGTAAGGAACAGAAACCCCAAGCTCAGAAATCTGTCTATGCAGCAGGTATTAAGGGCAATACATGTGTCACTGCTGCACATCAGGCGACAGGTAGTTGACCTGAGTTTCTTCCACGGGATCTTTAATGGACATTACCGCTCGGAACATCTTGTTTCACTCTTCTCTCTCTGTGTTCCTTCCTGCTCCACCAGAACCAAAGACTTCTCCACATTCCCCACACTCAGTACTCAATACTTCAACGATCATTCCTAATCTGCCTCCCAACTCTCTTTTAACAATATTAATAGGAGACAAGAGCTTGATATAGCATCAGATAAAAGCATATTCAAGAGGGGTGTAAATAGTCTCTTCAAGATAAGTTGATGTGAAGGGATTATACCGCCATCTTGACCCACAGCGACTTGGCTATGAACATGGACATTCTCATGCTTTTCGATATGGACAGTTGTTATTAGTCGGCTGTGTACCTGATCTTGTTATATTTTGTTATATTTTATTATGAAAGTTTACATTTGTTAGTCTGTTGGAAATGAGACATAGCTCTCATAGTGCATTGGCACTGCTGGTGGCTTCAAATAGCCTATGCAGTGGCCTCCACGGTATGCACTAGCCTTGCGTCTTGGGTGGTGTGCTAAGTCCCAACTGACGAGCCTAACTTAGCACACGAGGGCGAAACGCAGGCAACCAAGAATGAGTTAGCTGGAAAATTTATAATGTCCAATAACGGACCATTATATTGGTATTATAAATTTACTCATTCAGGACAAATATTTTAGGTTCCCTATGGGAATCAACATCTACATCATTTGATGGCCAGGCAGGCATCTATTTTTGGAAATGAGACATAGCTCTCATAGTGCACTGGCACTGCTGGTGGCTTCAAATAGCCTATGCAGTGGCCTCTACGGTATGCACTAGCCTTGCGTCTTGGGTGGTGTGCTAAGTCCCAACTGACGAGCCTAACTTAGCACATGAGGGCGAAACGCAGGCAACCAAGAATGAGTTAGCTGGAAAATTTATAATGTCCAATAATGGACCATTATATTGGCATTATAACTAAGTCGATACTTGAAAATACGGCTCCTTTCTTAACAAATGTTGCCAGATGGACAATAGACAATGGTATGATGGTAAACGGGGTGAAAAGTTAGGTTGTGAGTTTCACCAAGAGAAAAAGGAGTGAAAGTACCTCATGGGGATTACTGTTACCTAGGTGATTGGGGTAATCATATAAACAGGATTGTAAATAAATGTTATATGGTTACGGGGGTACTTAAGGATTGTAGTGAGTATGTAAAGGAGAGGGCATGTAAGTCACTGCTAAGACCACAATTAAGAGTACATTCCAGTGTATGGGACTCACACCAGGGTTACTTGATTCGAGAACTGAAAAAAAAAATCCACAGAAAAGCAGCACAATTTGTTCTGGGTGATTTCTAATGAAAGAGTAGTGTTATGAATATGTTGCAAACTTTGGGCTGGGAAGACTTGGGAGAAAGGAGATGAGCTGCTCGACTAAGTGGAATGTAAAGAGCTGTCAGTAGAGAAATGGTGTGGAATAATATTAATAGATGAATAAGGCTGAGTGGTGTTTTAAAACATAGGATATATCACAATATGAAAATAAAGTTGTAATTCAAAAGAACAAATTGGGGCAAAATATTCATTAGCAAGAAGAGGAATTAGGGAATGGAATAATTTACCAAAGGAGATGTTTGATAATTTTGATGATGATGATGATGATGATGATGATGATGATGATTATGATGATGATGTTTGTTGTTTAAAGGGGACTAACAAATAGGTCATTGGCCCCTAATGGTAAGAGGTGAACGAAATGAAAATTGAAACTTCAA